>NC_089252.1:170333602-170989852 GCF_963930625.1 Muntiacus reevesi | reverse complement strand
GGGCTGTAGGCATGGGATTCCCCAGGCCAGAACACGGAGTGGGCAGCCGTTCCCTTCTCCAGGGGCATCTTCCCAACCCAGGGACTGAACCCAGGTCTCTCGCATTGCAGACGGATTCTTTACCAGCTGAGCCACAGGGAAGACCAAGAACACTGGAGTGGGTAGCCTATCCCTTCTCCAGCGGATCTTCCCGACCCAGGAATCGAACCAGGGTCTCCTGCGTTGCAGGCGGATTCTTTACCAACTGAGCTATCAAGTGCGTAATAAAAAGTTTGGGGACAGCACGGTCCATGACTCAAGACATGGAAATGAAGTTAGAGGATTGTCTGTGCTGATGACAGTGGTTTCAATAACCAGCTAATTAAGGGAAAGAGTCTCTATACCTGGGAAGGCATCCCGCCCAGCAGTGTTGAACACAGGCCGGGCAGGGGCGGCCCGGGAGCCTGGCCTGGCCCGTACCTGTCTTGGGCAGCGTCACCTCCTCCACGTTGGGGACGGGCGAGGGCTCGTCCATGTCCTTCGTCAGGTCCTCCTGCTCCTCCTCTCTGTGGCCCCGCTTTGACTTGGTGTAAGGCGTTGAGGGGCTGCGGAGGAGAGAGAGTGCCCGTGAATCCAGGCATCCTCGGACAAGGGATCCCTGGAAGGTGAGTTCAATGGAAAGGAAGCAAGAAAAACTCCCAAAGGAACTGTGAGGTACAACGTGATAAACGTAAATAACACTGCTCTACGGTGCACACGGAAGCTTCAGGAGAGTAAATCCTGGCCTTCCCTGCCGGTCCAGTGGTTAAGAACGCAGGAGACACAGGTTTTATCCTCGGGCCGGGAAGATCCCATGTGACACGGAGCGCCCGAACTCCCGCCCAGCTCCCAAGTCTGTGCTCTAGTGCCCGGGAGCCGCAACCAGGGAAGCCGCTGAGCTCTGCGCCCTGCAGCGGGAGAAGCCAACTCAGCGAGCGGCCTGCTCATCACCACTGAGAGGAGCTCCCGCTTGTCGCAACTAGAGAAAAGCCCAGCAGCAGTGAAGACCCAACACAGCCAGAAAACAAAACAAAAAAAAAAGAGAGTAAATCCTCAGAGTTCTCAGAACAAGGAAAAAAATTTTTTTACTTATTTTTCTATTTCTTTAATTTACTATCTACACGAGACAAAAGATGCTTACCAAATGTACTCTGATAATCACTTCACAATGCATGTAAACCAAATCATGATGTATTCCTTAAACTTCTACAAGGCTGTATGTGAGTTACATCGCAATAAAACTGCAAGGAAGGGACCTCCCTGCTGGTCCAGTGGTTGAAAATCCACCTTCCAATGCAGGGAAGTGGGCTCGATCCCTGCTCCAGGGAGTAAGATCCCACATGCGGCAGGGCAACTAAGCCCCCGCCACAGCTACGAAGCCTGAATGTCCTAGCGCTCGTGTGCCATACTAGAGCACCCACGGGCTGCAGGGAAGATCTTGAGCAACCTCGAGCACTGCAATCAAGACCAGACGCAGCCAAAAATAAACTAATTAAAAAAACAACTGCAAGGAAGAAAATTGGGAGAGAAGATCCTGACGGCAGAGCAGAGCAAAGAAGAAACTGACCACTACAAAGTGGGAGAGGCGAAGACCTTTCACCCGCAGATTGAGCTCTGCGCTTCCTCCAGGCCAGGACCGCAAGCAGACACTGGAGAGCTACAGACCTCTTCCCTCGCAGGCCAGCGCCTGGCAGTTACAGGAGGGGGTCTGTCCTTCCTTCCTTAACCAGCATGTGGGCAGGGGCCGGTTGGGGCTGGCCTACCCCTTCTTAGCGTTCTTCTTCTTGGCTTCTGGGGTCGGTGACGGTGAGGGGGAGCGCTTCCTCTTCTTATAGTTGCCCCCCTTCTTGTCCCGTCGGTCCGAGTCTGGGCTGTTCACCTATAGGTTGAAGAATTGGGGCAGATGTCGGCCAACAATCTCCAGCGAAGACTGTTCTGAGACTTGGGCTAAGGGCTCAGGAGAAAAGAAAAAGAGTTTTCACCTCATCTGTCAGCGTCTTGGCTGAAATCTTCTTTCGTCGGGAGACAGGGTTTTTGTCATCATTTACTTCGTAGTCTTCCTCATTCATCCATTCATTGAAGGTGTCTGTGTCCAGGATCCATTTTGCATGAACCTGAAGCACAAAGGCAGATGGTTCCTGGGAGAGGCCTGGAAGCCCTAGCTCTGTCTGGGGACCCTTAACAGAGGAGCCCAAGGGCCCAGGAGCCTCTCTGTCCACCTCCAAGAGCAGTCCGGCCCCGGATTCTTCTCGGGGGAGGGAGGACGGACAAGGAGAGCTCACCTTCCGAGGCTTCTCAGGAGTTGGAGCATCTTCCACAGATGCTTCAATTTCACTGGCTGGGATCCATGTGTCATAACTGCCATGGGAAATTGAGCGTGAAGCACAATCAATGGGATAGAGTTGTGGAAAAATAAAGGGCAAACCTTTTACCTTTCCCATTTACAAAAAAAGCGGGCTGTTGGGTTACTTTTTGTACGGTTTGTTGGGTATGATTATTTTTTTCCAATTAATATTGGGATTCTTTTCACTATACAGTAATAAAAATGATTAAAAAACATTTCAAAAATAGAAGAAAGGAATCATCCTAACACAAGCATTTGTGACATTCAGTATATATGTTTTCCCCAGTAACTTTTTTCTACAATTTTTCCCCCTATTATTTTGTTTTTACATAAGGGCAAGGATACTACTTGTCATTTTACATTCTACTTTTTCCCAATACTTACCTATAAATTATGTACAGTATCTCTATCACTTTAATACTGTAAAATAGCCCACTCACTAGGTATATAAATTTGCTGAAACATTTCCCCACTGTTAAGATATTGAGATTATTTCTAATGTTTACTTACCAAAACTCACACTAGGATAACCATCTCACACACAAAGCCCCAATCCTTTCAGCCTAAGCTTTGTCCAGTAAGCCCAAACTTCCCACAGAGCAGGCAGAGGGTTCGCATAATAGGCGGGAGAACAAATTAACAGAGCAAAAAGCAGCTCTCAAAGAGCGCCCTCTGGCTTTCCTAGATGCTCCAGGGCTTTTCAGCCTGGCTCTTGTGCTTACACCTGTCCCAGATCCCATCCTCACCTGTCAGGATAGTAGCCCCAGTGCAGGAGAACCTGCTTATCTCTCTTCATGACCGGCCGGACCCATTCCTCTGGGGACAGAGACACAGCAGGATGAGACATGAGCTGAAAGGGCACAGATACCACAGAACTCCGCACACACCACCTGCCGGAGCAGGGCCGCGGGCTGCGGACGAGGGCGGCGCGAAGAGTCAGGGTTCTAAGGAGGGACGAGCCCCGGCGCTGCACAGCTCCTGAGTGGTCCTCCACCTCCCAGCCCAGGCCATCCACTGCGGTGAGCAAGAAAACCCAGGTCTCACCTTCCTCCAGGTTCCCTGGAACGGGATACACAACGTGGGAAGCGCTGTTCTTATCCTCAGTGACCGTTCCCTGGACAACATACAGAGAGGCAGGTAAGTGTGGTCCCCTTTGAATCAGTCATGAATGTAAATAAACCAAAGTAAGATTGAACCGCAGATCTGCCTTCATGATCATATGGTAACAGAATGGTATGAAGGTTGGTTTGCATTCTCTAAATACACATCAGCTGAGTGGCAGAGAGAAACAGCTGGGACTTTGCTAATAATGGAGAAAAATCAAAGAATTTTAAATTGCTACAGATAAACCTCTGAACAGATACTCTGTTACACATGTGAAATGAACAGTCAAGTTTATGTCCCTGTATGTCCCAATGACATCTGCTTGTAATTACAGAGTTCCAGAGAGCAAAGATCTCACTGATCTGAAATCAGGCAATCTCTAGCTCAGTGGAAATAGATGCTTTTCCCCTCAGGCCTGTGCAGACTCTAGGGACAGTGCGCTACACCTGCCAAGAACCGGAATGGGAGAAACGGAAACAGAGGCTTCAAGCTTTAATTCTAATATTCTTCTAAACAGGCGGGGCTACCCTGGGGCTGCTACTTGTATGCAAAACATCAGAGAAAGAGTTACGGAATTTCTAAAACCTCTCCTGACCCACCCACTCACCTGATGTCTCTTGATAATGTCTTTTAATTTCCCTAGCAGTTTGGGTTCAATTTCTGGGCACAGAAAAATGTTAGGTCGAGACAGGCAATTATTCTGTGGGGAGAAGAAATAAGTGGGATGAGAACATAGGGAAGGGGTGTTTTGGATTCTCATGCAGGGAAGGGAGATAAGTGGGGGAGTTCTTGACTATTACCTGCACCAAGGACTTCTCAATGGTCATGAACATTTCCACATTGCGGTCCATGCGTGATGGATTCTGGAAATCGTAACGCCGCCTTGTAAAGAAGCAATAATCTAGTGAGTGGTATAGCTCAAGTCTGGGGACGAGGTTAGCATGTGTGATTATTTTAACATGGGAGATCAGGAGGCAATTTTGCCCTCAGCTGTGCCAAAATCACCTGGGATCTGGGGTTCACTGATCTCAACTACACAAATCACTTTGTAGTTAGTCCGAAAGGACAAAGAAAGGCTTGAGATGGCAACCTAAGAATCCCTTTTTCTCTACAATACACACACCGGCACGCACATACACATTCACGCATTCTGAGACTCCTGGCTCTGACTCCCAGCCACTTTTCTGACCTAGCAGGTCAGGTCTGCTGATCTAGCAAAGTAAAAGACTTGTAAGAATGTCTACCCTCTCCCACCCTACAAAGACCCCAGGGAATCATAAAGGGGGATTCCCTTTAAACTAAATGTAAGAAGTACAGAGAGAAGAGAAGGCCTCTCACCATCCCTGGTCACTCTTGAACTTGTAGGCAGCTGCAAGTATGTGGCATAGCGAGCCTCCTGCTTTGAAATCTAGGAAACATTTGATCTACAAAATTGAGACAGGGAAGAAGTATGTAAGAGTTACATCCTAAATTATCTTATGATTTAACAATTCTTTCACAAAATTTTATGCTGCACTGATCTCCCTCTCAAAGCTGGAATTCCTTAACCCCTGTGCCATTCTATCTTGCAGCCTAGAAGAGGGGAGAGAAACCACCGTTCACAAAGCCGCACCACGTCCCCTGCCGGATTCCCTTTGCTGGGTTACCTCGTTAATCATTACAGGTTATACCTACAAGGGAGGTATATTAATCAAGAGATAAAGGAACCAAGACTCAACGGCATAAATGGCTTGTCCAAGACGACAGAGACACCAAGTGTACAAATCCAAACCTCACACGCTTTCCACCATGCCCTGAGTTTCATGACTGAGTTGAGACACTCTGAGATAACCTGTTGCATGAACTATTACTAGGACAAAAGGGATGGCAAACTGGGGGCTCTGCCAAGCCAGTAACACCCCAACCAGGGAAAGGGATGGTAGGAAGTCACCCAAACCTCAGAAACTAGAAGATTTACAAAAACAAAAAAGACAGCTCCTCCTCGGATTTGCCCCCTCGCTTTTTGCACTCACCGGCAGTTTAGTGAGCGGTGCATTGCTGACATGTTTGCCAAAAACTTCCTCCTGAAATTGTAGCAACTGTACAACCAGGCTAGACAGGGACTTGTTGGTGGGCGGTTCGGCTTGTATATACTGGGGAAACAGGGAGAAGGGAAGAAAGACAGACCCCAAGTCAATTTCCCACCGTATCCCTTATTTCTCCCCCAGGAGCTCTGGAAGCATCTGGGATAGAAATCGTGTCCTCTCCCCCTACACACCTAATCTCTTAGAAAGAAACTGGCAGAAGGCAGGCCTGAGGTGCCCCTCACCAAGAAGATGGATTTCAACTGCCTACTACCAGTCTTGGGTGCTGAGGGTATAGGCAGCTTCCTACTCTCCCCCAAATACACCCTAAAAATGGAGCTGCAGGGTCCTGATCTTTGGCCGTTGGCACCAAGAGTTGTAAAATTCTGAAGATTCATAGGGATCAGGCCACAGAAGCACCATCTGGAATGCTCTAAGGGGGACAGCAGTCTACTTCTTCGAGTAATGGTGTGGAAGGCCAAGATTCCCCCTATAATACAGCCTGATAAGAAAGGTGCAAAGAGGCAACACAGGGCACATGTCTTCACATGCCCTCCTAGAAGGGAAAAGCCAGGTGGGCAATAGCAAGCCAGGTGGGCAATAGCAAGCCAGTATGTACGCTTTCTGAGGAAACTGTATTGGACACAGGCGACCCTGGGCCTTCTTAAATATTTCCATATAATGCGACCTAGCATCCTGGCCTTCAGTTCTCATGTAAAACTGTGCAAAGAGGCTAACCTTACCTTTTGATCCCCTTTTCCTCAACCCCGACCTTAGAAAAAAGTGCACCTTTTGGTGGGAGGTGTAAAGAGATCCTTGAAAGAAAAGGTAGATGACAAAGAGCTAAGAGCTTGACAGCTGAACTAGGTCACAGGCTGTCAATCCCCCCAGGGCCAGACACTAAGCCCCTAGACTGATCTCCTGTCCAAAAGGTCAGAGGTAGAAGCCTGGGAGCCAGAGCCTCACACTGGGATAGAGACGAGCCACAGACCCAGCAGCTGTTGGTCAAGCTCTGACACCCAGAGAGACCCCTGAGAACAGGGCCAGACTCATCACCGGGATCAGAGAGGCGTTCTCCTCCACGGGCCCATCGCACTTCTGACAGGTTGCAGAGATGAGCAGGAAGAACTGGGAGCTGAAGGAAAGTCCGAGAACCTCTTATTGGGGGTAGTGAGAAGGAAGAGACGCAGACCCTCTCCAGAGAAAAGCCCTAGGCAGAGATGTCCCTTTCAACCAGGCCTAAAGACAAAGGCAGCACCAGGAAGAGGTCTGGTATAAAAGACAGGTAAGGCTTGAACCCTTTGTTCACGACCTCAGTATCTCCTGCGAGGGGATGGGGGGCTCCGGACACAAACTGCATCCTAGGCTCTGAACCCCAAACCCAAGGCAATGCAAGGCCAGGTGGCGGGGTGATTTCGTTGTGAAGTTGAGCAATGCTTTTAGAAGGGGCAGCTGCCCAGGAACTCCTATACCCGGACTCCCAAAGACGTTCTGTTCCCCCTTGGACGGAGATGGGGGTCGGGCGGTAGCCAGGTGATCCCGGCCTGGGGGCCTTTTTCCGGCCGGTGAGCAGCGGAGGGCCTGCTCTGGGGCTGTTTACCCTCCGGCTTCCATCATCTTGCTCTGAACGTACACAAAGCGGCGGCGAGGCCTCAGCCCTGCTGGTACCTGGCTTCGCGGGGGCCCCGGCGGGCACGCTCGGGCGGCCGGGCGGGGGTGGGGGGACCCTCGGCACCCGGCCACCCGCCGCCGTCCCTCCCGGAAAGGCCCGGAGGGCGCTGGCTTCTGCAGGGTGGGCAGCCGGCGCCGCGACCCGCCGCGCGGCGGGGAGAGCCGGGGGCAGCGCGCGCAGCCGCGGGGGCGGCGGCCGGAGCCGGGCGCCGGGGGAGGGGCGCGGGCGGCGGCGGGCCGCGGGGAGGGCGCGGCCGCGGGGGCGGGCGGCCGGGCTGGGGGCGCGCGGGCCGCGGCCCCTGCGTCCCGCCGCCGCCCCGCGCGGCCTGCCCGCCTACCTTCTTGTAGTTCTTGCCGAGCCACAGCCGCACGTTGTCGAACTGGGTCACGGTGTCCGCGGCCTCGTAGTACTTCACGTTGGGGCCGCCGTCCTTCTTCCGCACCGCCATCTTCTCGGGCTCGGGCCCGCCGCCGCCCGCCCCGCTCCGCTCAGCGCCCGCCTCCTCCGCCTCCTCCTCCGCCCGCCTCCCGCCGCCTCCCGCCGCCGCGGCCGCCGCCTCCCGCCGCCTGGGCCGGCCCCGGCCCGCGCAGCGCCCCCTGCCGGCCGGCCGGACGCCGCGGCGGCGGAGCGCCCGATCGGCGCGGACCCTGGCGGCCTCCCTGGCGGCGGCGGAGCGCCCGATCGGCGCGGACCCCGGCGGTCTCCCTGGAGGCGGCGGAGCGCCCGATCGGCGCGGACCCCGGCGGTCTCCCTGGAGGCGGAGGAGCGCCCGATCGGCTCGGACCCCGGCGGCCTCCCTGGCGGCGGCGGAGCGCCCGATCGGCGCGGACCCCGGCGGTCTCCCTGGAGGCGGCGGAGCGCCCGATCGGCGCGGACCCCGGCGGTCTCCCTGGAGGCGGCGGAGCGCCCGATCGGCGCGGACCCCGGCGGCCTCCCTGGAGGCGGCGGAGCGCCCGATCGGCGCGGACCCTGGCGGCCTCCCTGGCGGCGGCGGCCCGCGCTCCGGGAGGAAGCGGCTTCCTGGAGGGGCGCACGCCCTCCTGAGGCCGCGCTGGACCTGGCCTGACGTCTTTTCTTGCCTCTCAGCCGCGGGAGGCGGGCACCTCTCTATCCTACCCCGAGGGGTGCCGGCCGCTCGAGGACCCCCAGCGCAGACCTCAGCGGTCCGCACCTTGCACACTTCTAACCCCACAAAGCCCCTAATCCCGGGGGGCCCTGGACCCGTCTCCGCAAGAAGTTCCTTCCTCTCATCCGTTCCCAGGAGCTCCCCGCTGAAACTCCGTCTGAGCCTGCCTGGCCCCTAACGCCGCGTCCCAGGTCTCACCCCGCCACCCGGAGTCCGCTAGCCGCCGCCCCGGGGACCCCCTCCGCTCCAGCTGCCTCCTCTGCCGGCCTCGCCAGCGCTTCCTAAACGGCTTCGCGCCCCTTGAGACCCGCATCTTCGCGGGCCGGGAGACCCTTCCTGCGTGGGTCACCGATCCGCGCGACTCTCCCGCGGAGCGGCGAGGAGGCAGAGGTGAGGAGCGGCGTGTGAGGAGGCCACGGGCTGTGCGTTTGGCCCGGCCCCGCTCCCCGTTCTCAGCGCCCGCTCGGGTCGCCCTGCGGACCCTTTCTCTAAGTGCTCGGGCCAGGGCGGTCTTGGAAGTCACGGTGGCCGAGTGGTTAAGGCGTTGGACTCGAAATCCAATGGGGTTTCCCCGCACAGGTTCGAATCCTGTTCGTGACGGCCGCTTTTTTCCCCCCTGCAGGGTGTGTGTGAAGGAAACCTCTTGCCTCCCACGTGTCCCTTCCCTTTCTGTATCGGACTCGGAAGCCAGAAGGTCGCACCCCTGATCTGGGGGAAGCAGGGGGCCGAGGGTGACCCCGAGAAGCGTTTATGGTGCACAGCCAGCTGCGTTGGCTGCGAGGATGCGGCGCGCTTAGAGAACTCTGCAGGTTTGCAAGCCGGGCTGCGGCACGCCTTGGCTCCTTCTTTCGGGAGGCCGTGGCAAAGGGTTTGGTTCAGGAAGGGTTAAGGTTTGTTCGGGAATGTGAACGCCAGCTGCGCATTTAATAGTCAGAACTGGAGTTTCCGGATACAGAGGGCAGCTCGGAATCTAACGCCCGGACCTCACAGCTTGTGGGCCTCTGAACCGGGCAGATGCTGGAGGCGAGGCGTCCTCGGGGGTTCCCCGAGGTGCCCTCTCGGGGATCTCGGGGCTCGTGGGGAGTAATCTGCTGAAACATCAACGCTGCCCATCTGGCTGGAGCCAGCGTGTGCGGATAACTCACTCTTCACCGAGTGCTTCTTCTGTGCCCGGCAGCGTTCTAAATGCTCCGCGTTCCGAGTTCCTGCTGGGGCGGTGATGCTTCTCCGGCCCTCCTGCGCTCCCCTCAGCCGGTCCTTCCTCTTCGCAGTTTCTCGCTGGGGGGAATGTCTAGGATTCTTCTGGAGGATGTTCTCTTTGTATTTGATTTCCTGCACAGCCACATCTCCAAGAAGATTCCCCAGAGGGCAGGGATTCAAAGGTGATTCCTGGAGTTTTCACACGTCTGTATTTTGGACTTTCCCACCTTCCTGTCATTCTCATGCCGCTTTTTCCGTTTATGCTGTTTTTCCTGGCCACTGCCTCCCCCCACCCACCACTGTCCCCCATACTTTCCATCCTGCATGCCTCTACCTGCTCTTTGAGGTTCTTGATTACAACAGCTAGAACCTCGCAGCCCACCACTACCATCCACTAGGTTGTATGCAAGGCCGTTCCTTTTACGTGCTTCTGCAAAATTTAACTAAAATAAAATGAGTTATATTTATTCTGCCTCCTAAATAGTCTCAACTGTGTCTACTTTTCTCCGGACTGAGTGCAGGCTGGAGCCTGCATGGTTGACATCTGTAACGCATCTACATTGTGCATCTGTCCAAACTGATGCTTAAAGCACCCACACTGTAGCCAGGGACCTCAACCCTGTCAGGGCCCCTTTTTCCTTCCCCCTTCTCTTTCGTCTTCACTACGTTTCATCCACTGGCATTCTCTTAGTTCCTGGTAGGGTATTTGTGTTCATGCTCTCCTCTGCCTGAAGTCATCTCTCATCCTCACTTTCTGCTCAGTCTGCATTAAATATTGGCTCTTCTGGGAAGTCTTCTCTAACCACTCGTCACTCACATATCCTATTCCCTTATCTTACTATGTGAAATCTTTCTTCCCTTGTAGAATATACACTCTTGGCACATTTAAGCCACTCCAAAAAAATCTTTTTGAGTATGTGGATTTTTTTTTAACGTGTACATATTTTAATCTTCACTCAGACTGGACTGCATGAGAGTTTCTTGAGAGTTAAGACTGTGTATTTTATTCTTTTTTTTAAAATTTTTATTCTTTTTTGTACCTCCTCTATTAGGCCTTAGACATAGATGTGATTTAAAAAACAAAAATGTACTGACTGAATATCATCTAATAGGTTCTATACTGGACTTGCTACCAAATCCTGCTTTTGCGCCTACTCTGATTCAATTATCTGAAGACCTGAGACCAAAATTGACCAGTAGAGGGCAGCAGACAACTGTGTTGTGAGGAGAAGGCGGCCTCATGGTTTACAAAATGGAGGATCTGGATCCAGAATAAGCTGTTTGAGATTGTTTGGTACTTGAGATACTACTTTTCATTCTCAAATGCTTCCCTTGTAGTGTTGGAGGTGAGAGGCCAAGACTTTTGAACTGTTATGCACAAGAGAGAATTTCAAAATTTTACCATCCCCATTGCCCATCACAATTTCTTCACCCTTCCATCCCAGCAAATCTTACCTTTCTATCCTTCCGTTTTTCTTTGTGTTTCATAATCAAGCCCCCTTTCTCACTATTCTTACATATTTATTATATTCTACCCACTGGCATTCTTTAGTTTCTGATTCAATATTTGGCCTTGCTTTTCTGCTCTGAAGTTACCTTCTGCACCTAGGCTTGCAAGCCCCACTCATTTCAACCTCCTTGAGAACCTTCCATGAATAGCCTTTCATAACAAATTAAAATTCTCCTACTCTGCTCATTCAGTCCCTCGTTAATCCAGGACAAACAAAACAATACCTTCACTTGACACTTCCAAATCACCATGTTGTTTTCTACTTTTTTTCTGTTTTTAAATATATACCCTCTGCCTCTAGCTCCATGCTATCTTTAATACCTTGTGGTAGAAAACTTCGCTATGTTTGAAGCCGTTGATTTCTTACTGGGCTTGAGAGACATTGTACATTCTTGCTTTTCTCTTAGACACTATTTCTCCATCTCATTTTCTCCCTTCTTCTGTGAAGTTCTACGAAAGCTTTGCTCTTCTCCTCCTCCCAAGCCAGGGAGTATGAATTTTAGCCACACCACGGTCCTATAGCTCAAGCTGCCTTGTTGTTTACTCGCTGAGTTATGTCTGACTCTTTTGCGACCCCAAGGACTGTAGCCCGCCAGGCTCCTCTGTCCATGGGATTTCCCAGGCAAGAAGACTGGCGTGGTTGCCATTTCCTTCTCTAGGGGTCTTCCCAACCTGGGAATTGAACCTGCATCTCCTGCTACACAGGCAGATTCTTTACTGCTGAGCAACCAGGGAAGCCCCATATCTCTAGCTGCCTATATGTCTGCATGGCTGACCTAATGTCACCTAAAACAAAACTTTTCCCTTCCCTGAATCACGTTTTCAGCTTTTTTCATTTGTTAATACTATTCTCTCAGTCCTATCTAGTTTCCAACCTTAAGAATTATCAGACATTTTCTTTTCTGCCATACCCATCATTCCATCGTATCATGTTTCACGCTTTGTCACAGTGGCTTCTAGGTGCCCCACTTTCACCACGTTTAAAAATCTCTGAAACACTGCTTTCATCTTATTAATCTCATCTAGGAATTTCAGTGCCCCATCTGTTCAAACACATTCTCCTGTTATCAACATGCCCTGCCTAAATCACCCGTTTTTTCAGTCCTTGTGTCCTTCCAGTAAGATAGCCCCAATCTAAATGGGCTGATGTCTCTTAAGTCACAGCCTCATTCCTTCTTTCTCTCGTGAAGTTCCATCTGGCTTCTCACCTTAAAACCAATGACTAGTTAATTCTGCCCTATACTGATTTTTTTTTTAAGCTGCAGATTCTTAGATCTTAATCAAATTTGCTTTTATGTGACTAAAAAGCTAATGTGGGGAAATCAAACATGCAGGAACTTATCTCCTTCCAATTTGTCAACTTGTTCCAGATGTTACGAGGCTTGGATCTCTGTAGTTTATCCAGTAAAGCAAATCATTAGAGGACCCGAGCAGAAATGATCTCAACCTGTACTTATTTCAGGAATGCTATCATTGCACAAAACATTTCTGGAGCTCCTTCATGGCTAGTTTACGAGCCACATTTAAATGACTGATTACTTCAAAATTACTTAAAAAAAAAAGCTGAAGCATCAGCCACCTTTATCATGCATCTTGTTTTCCAGATTTTGTTCCAGATTACTTCTGGAATTCCCTAAGGTCAAATTCTTAGCCTTCTGTTCTCTCCTTTAGTGGCTGCTATCATTCCTGGAATTTCTTGATAATTCCCAAATCCACATCTTTAACCCTAACTTCTTGCTCTTAAGCTGTAGACCCACATTTCTATTTTCTAGCCAACCCCCTTCTATGGGGAAGCACTTCCAACCCATTTTTCCCCAAATGAGCTCATTACTTCATCCTTGAAACCTGCTCAAAAAAAGAAAAAGAAAGAAACCTGCTCATCCTCTTCTCCTCGCTGTTCAGGTTAATGACATGTCCTCTCACTCACAGACTAGAAACCTCAGTCTTTATCTGTGACTCATCTTTAGTTAAGTGCCCCTTTTTATGTGCACTGGTTAACAACTCAGGCTCTGGAATGAATTCTGGGTTCAAATCCAAGTTCTGATTATTATTATTTTAAAAAAGAAATTTGGCCACAACCCACAGCATGTGGGCTTTTAGTTCCCTGACCAGGGATTGAACCCATGCCCCCTGCATTGGAAGGCCAATTCTTAACCACTGGACTGCCAGGGAAGTCCCCCAGTTCTGATTATTAGCTACATGAACTTTGTCTGTTTCCCCACATAGAAAGTGATGATGATAATAATGTCTTTTTATAAAACTGCTGGGATGACTAGAGGCTTAACATTTAGCTCATGACTCACAATACATGCTCAATCTGGCTGTTAGTCCCTTTCGTCACTGCCAATATCTGACCCTATTTGGAACTCAGGTCCAGTGATTCTTGGGAAGCCTTCCCTCCTGCATCCCACCAGGATAGGGTAGGGAGTTGACCCTTTTCCTCCTCGTTGTCCCATTGCATTAAACTTACATATTAGCAGTATGCTATTCTGTATTTCCCATTGTTTGTTCAAGTGTATGTCACCCAAGCTTGAAATTCCTTTCAACGAATATACAATTATTTGTATATCTCAAATGCCCAGAACCCCGTCTGGCACTTGACACTTATGCTATAAATTTTGGCTGAGTGAATCCAGTCAGTTACCAAGGTCAGTTACCTGTTGATTTTTCTCCCCTCCTCTGTCCTCTTTCTTGGTCTATTTTCAAGCTCTAATCCTCTCATGTGAATTACTGCAAAGCTTACTAATGTTGTCATCCAATTTTCATTGTTTTTCTATCATCACTAGAACCATGAATTGCAAGGCACTTCTCAAGAACTTATCTGTAAAACTAACGTCCAAATTCCCTACCATATCAAAGCTTTCCAGAAATCAGCCCCAAATTATTTTGTCTTCCATTACTTCTTTCAACAAACTTTATGCTTCAGATCACATTCTTCCTTCTTCAACATATCCTTCACTTCCAATTATTTTTATTCATGCTATTATTTCAGCCTAAAACAGAGGTTGCAAACTCTGGTGAACCATGTTTTTTTTTGGCCTACATGAAAAAAAATTGAGCCAACATTTAAAAGTTGTGACATTTAGCATAAACATTAGGATGTCCACAAGTTTTTTAAAAAATCATAGGAGCAGTGTTGGATGCCTATTCTTGTATAGCAGTAACTACAAGTTGTAGTTTGCCAACCTCTGATCTAGAACAAGATACCACGTCCCAACCTCTGATGTAGAATGAGATACCACGTCTCCCGGAAAAGTCTTTCCTGGAACCCATGGCTTTATCTTCACTCTACTTACATACTGCGTGTGGCAAGATCCACTTCCCACATTTATGATGTCTTATATACTTGGATATTGGAGAAGGAAATGGCAACCCACTCCAGTGTTCTTGCCTGGAGAATCCCAGGGACAGGGGAGCCTGGCGGGCTGCCGTCTGTGGGGTCGCACAGAGTCAGACACGACTGAAGTGATTTAGCAGCAGCAGCATGTACTCTGATGCTGGGAAAGATTGAAAGCAGAAGGAGAAGGGGACAACAGAGGATGAGATGGTTGGATGGCATCACCAACTCGATGGACATGAATTTGAGCAAGCTCCAGGAGTTGGTGATGGAGCTGGGGGAAGCCTGGCATGCTGCAGTCCATGGGGTTGCAGAGTTGGACATGACTGAGCAACTGAACTGAACTGATTATAAACATTTATCTCCACTGGGGAGTAGCTTCTGTGAAGGTAGGTGCCACTTTGCTATATGAACCACCAGCCCCAGCCTAGCTTTCTTGCAGAATAGACACTCAGTGAGCATTGATTCCAAAAGCCAGGCCTACCCTAAAAGATCTGGCAGCATTCATGACATTCAAAAGAACGGGCAGCAGGTTCTAAACGTAACTTTAAGGAAGCTTAAAAAGCCCAGCGGCCTCACTAGAGCACGTGTGTTGCCACCTGTGGCCTCTACCGCGATGTGGCGTCGGCGTCTCCGACTCAGATCCTGTGCCTAAGAGTGCAGCCCAGTCAGGGGGCACAGGCTTGTCCTTAGGCTGGCGTTTTGCCCCTCGAAAGCGTCTGGAGTGCCCTTAGATTCATATTAGGTGCACAGTAACTGCTCAACGACTTTAAAAGACACTACTATGGTAACAGATATTTTTTCTCATGACAGGGAGAAAGTGGCAGCAAATGCCTATGGAAGGGCTTGTCGGGTTTGACAACCACAGCAGGTACAGCTGTTCCAGGCTCCCTTCCTCATGTTTACTTTGTTTGGTTAGGTGGAGGTTTCTCTGCCTGCCATGGAATCCCAGATTCCAAAGCAAAGGTGTTTGTGGGACAAGGGGAAAGGTACTTGCGTATCGTCTACAGAAAGTGTCCCCAAATCCCAGAGCACCTTGGGAAGACATGGATTTGGAGCAAAGGAAAACTCTGAAAATTACACAGTTCAGACACTAGCGAGTGCTTCAGCGCCACAGAACAGGAGGCGGGAGGGGAGGGCCAGGAGGGTGCACCCCTTCCAGACAGAGGTCAGCTCAGAGACAAGAGTCGGCTACAGCGCAGGGAAAGTCAGGGAATTACGGTAGAGAAAGGCCAAAGCGGAGGAGAACCTCCAGGAGGGGAGTGATGTGAACTACGAATGGAGAGAGCTGAGTAAAAGATTTATTATTAGTGCAGTCGACACCATGAAACAGCACATGGGAAACACAACCAGCAGCCTGCGGAGACACTAGTGCAAAGGGCAGGGAAGCCGAACCGAGCTTCCTGGCTCCATCGAAGGTGACGGCAGGAGGGTGTGGGCCTGGGTGAGGCAGGCGGGGCAGACGGAGCGGAAGAAATGTCGTAACCAGACTAAGTATAGCAGCGTTTTCAAATTCCTGAGCACAACGTCCCGGAGCTGGAACACACGACTGTCCCTCACCCCCTTCAAGCTGCGTCCCTCTCCTCCCCCAGCCCCAGTGGAGCCATGACCCAACCACCCAGGCCTACAGCAGGCGGGCCTGGGATAGAGCTTCCTCTAGCCCCGCTCTCACCCGCATATTAAGATAATCACACCCACGGTCCCTCCCCTTCTCTTAGCGGGTCACCGGGCAGCTTGAAATGCAGCTGAAGCCGCAGGGGCGTGGGTCAGGCAGCACTGCCTGTACTCAGTGAGGGTGCCGCCATCCCATCTTGCCTGGTGAAGCTTAGAACCCAGCTGTGTATCTCCAAGGAAACTGGGTGTTGGGGTAGGGCTGGTGGCAGGTAGGATTCCTTCAAAATTAAATCCAGAGTTTAATTAAACCCACGAGACCCTGGAGAGGCTGGGAGCACAGCTCTCCAGGGCACAGTCAGTGATGCTGGACGGTCACATCCATCACTGGAATAGAGGAAGCGCCTCATCCTAGACGGGTTATGGAGGCTTGGGGCAGGCTTCAGTTCAGCCAGGGGCTCCCATGGCCCTTCCTATATTAAAGCCAAAGGTTGTGCTGAAAATGAAAAATATAAAAGACCCCAGCCCTGTCCCACCCTATCCAAAAATCCCCACAACAGGAACAGCAAAAGAAAAGTTTTCTGTTTTGTTAATTTTTTTTTCTTTTTCCTTTCTTTAAAAAAAAAAAAAAAAAAAAAAGTAAATAAATTAAATTGCCAACAATGTGGCTGGGCTAGAAAAGTGGGGTGGCCATAATCAGGCCTTTCTTAAAAAAAAAAAGTGGGAGGGAAAGAGTGAAATATAAACAAACAACAATGGCCAAAGAAGGTTATCAAAATAACTAGTTACAATCGCAGGGCTGGTGAGGGGTCTAGGGGGCGAGTGTGGCCCGTGCCACAGAGGCAGCACCCACCCGCCTGCAGCAGAAGCCAGCAACCCACTTCTTGCTGAGCACATTCTCCCCAGGAGACTAACCCCTCACCCCCAGCCCTGTCGTGCCTAACCGTGAGAAAGTGTAGGAAAGAAGAGCTCATCTGAAAATATTCGGCATCCCCCACTCTACGCCACAGGCCCGGCAGGAGCCCACACCTTGAAGTGGCCTGGGGGTATTGCTTGGCGCCGAGGTCCAGCCTTCCCTCAAGGGCCACCAGCGATGGCCTGCTGGCCTCATTGTTTACGTCTAGGCTTCGGGTTCCTGTCTGCCATTTCTTCAGGATGTCTGCTCCCCACAGCTGCCCTCTAAACACTGTTCAGAGTCAACAGACCTGTCTCATCTGGATCCCCAGGTTTTGGAGGAGGGGAGCAGTTAGCGATCCCTTGTTCCATCCTGACCCTCTATCGAAAATGAGTATCTTTGTGCTTTCTGAAAGTATCTGGAACCAGGGACCCTAGGCAGAAAACAGAAATAGAGATGGGGACTTTCCCAACCAGGTGGAAGATTTACAGACATCTTGGGGGAAGAAATTAGACAAAAGGAGGGAATCTGGGTTTCCCACCTGAAAGGCTGAGCAGAGCGCCCTGCGGGCCCCTTCAGTGGTGGCAGAGCTGGGACACGTGTGGCTCCAGCGTAAGCCACGCCATGAAGGAAAGGGGGGAGGACTTGGGGCCCTGCTGCTGGAGGGACAGGATCTCCAGTCTCCATCTCTTGCAGGGAGCCGTCACGATCTAGATCTCCTCCACGCCGTGCGCAAAGATCATGACAAGCCCTGGCTCCTGCACCATGTCGTCGCCCATGTGCTGGTTCTCACAGGCCATCACGACAACGGCCTGCTTGCCGGGGATGCGCTTCGCCACGTAGTTCTCATAGTAACGCCGGTTCATCTGTCTCGTCTCTAGCGTGGCCAGACCCTGCGGCCAGCTCCGCTCGTGGGCGTTTTCGATCAGCTCGTTGACGATGGAGGCAGGACAGCCACTCTCCACCAGGGAGCGCTTGATGACAGCCTGGAGCACAGCGTCCGGGGTGGAGATCATGCCGCCCCAGCGGGTCACTCGTGCAGGCTGCAGGGAGTTCACCCACCTGTGTGGGGGGGAGTGGGAGGTGGTCAGTGAGGGTCAGCCCCTTGCTCTGCACTGGGCTTTTCTCCTAATAGGAACGACTGCCTGCTCTGCGCTCAGCCTAACTCGATTCCTCCTTCCTTCCATCATTGGTTCAGAAACCCCAGGTTTTCCCTAGTTGGTCCCATCTGAGTGTTACCACGTGTTTCTCACCAGATTAAAGCCCACAAGTGTAGGCTTCCTGTTGTTTCTCCTGAAAATTCCAATACCTAGCACATGGTGCCTGGCAGGTAGTAAGTACTCGACAAAAGTGAATACCGAACGAAGCGATCATTCGTCTGTTCTGTGTGCCGTGCGGCGCGGTACAGGCTGACTCCGCTTGGTCTGCGAACCATGCAGAACTCCAGAACGGAACGGGATCTTAGACTTCACTTGTTTTTGCCACATTTTAGATTACTTTCCTGGATTTTTTCACTCTTCTCTGAACTGTAAACTCCCCGAAGACAGGGACAATATTTTCTCTTTTAACACAGGATTTTGTGCATGTGGGTCCCCACCGAACTCTTGGGTAAGCTTACCCTTCCATCCACCCCCCAAAAATATGAGATTCTCTGCTGGGGCTGAAGGTGAGCCCCTCTCCTCCACCTCGTGCTCCTCATCCCAGCATCTGAGGAGCGGCGGCCCCAGCGCAGCCCTCTCCTGCCCCTCCGCCGCGCCCCGCTCTCCTCTCGGCAGGGCTCACGGCCAGGACAGGAACGCGTGACTCCACATCCCGAACGACACTCACTCTAGAATCTCGTTGTACTCAATGGTCTCTTCCAGGTTCTGAAGGTTGGGATTGACACTGCGAATTGCACGCATGTATGCCTTGAGCAGCTGAATGTCTCGCTTCTGTTGGAGGGAAGGGGAAGAAGGGAAAATGGTTAAGACAGACAACAGATGAAAGACAAGACGAAGGAAACCCAGAGGTGTGAGGCACAACCAGACGGGAAGCTTCATGAGGACAGGGGTTCGACTGCATCAGCCCCAGCTGCACCCCCAGGGCTTAGCGGAGTGTCTTCAAGGGAAAGCGTTTGATAAACAGTGAATAAATGAATGTCACTGATGGGATAGTGAGGAGCGAGGAGAGCTCCCGTCTGATTCGCTGTTGTGCACGGGTAGGGTGCCCGCTGACCAGGCGCCCAGGCCTGCGGCTCACACCCGGCCCGTCACCCGTGGGCACACGCTGCTCCCCGCACTCACACCCCGCCCGTCACCCGTGGGCACACGCCCCGTGCCCCCCGCACTCACACCCCGCCCGTCACCCGCGGGCACACACTGCTCCCCGCACTCACACCCGCCCGTCACCCGCGGGCACACGCCCCGTGCCCCCCGCACTCACACCCCGCCCGTCACCCGCGGGCACACACTGCTCCCCGCACTCACACCCCGCCCGTCACCCGCGGGCACACCCTGCTCCCCGCACTCACACCCGCCCGTCACCCGCGGGCACACGCCCCGCGCTCCCCGCACTCACACCCCGCCCGTCACCCGCGGGCACACACTGCTCCCCGCACTCACACCCCGCCCGTCACCCGCGGGCACACACTGCTCCCCGCACTCACACCCGCCCGTCACCCGCGGGCACACGCCCCGCGCTCCCCGCACTCACACCCGCCCGTCACCCGCGGGCACACGCTGCTCCCCGCACTCACACCCCGCCCGTCACCCGCGGGCACACGCTCCCTGCTCCCCGCACTCACACCCCGCCCGTCACCCGCGGGCACACGCTGTTCCCCGCACTCACACCCGCCCGTCACCCGCAGGCACACGCTGTTCCCCGCGCTCACACCCCGCCCGTCACCCGCGGGCACACACTGCTCCCCGCACTCACACCCCGCCCGTCACCCGCGGGCACACGCTGCTCCCCGCACTCACACCCGCCCGTCACCCGCGGGCACACGCCCCGCGCTCCCCGCACTCACACCCCGCCCGTCACCCGCGGGCACACACTGCTCCCCGCACTCACACCCCGCCCGTCACCCGCGGGCACACACTGCTCCCCGCACTCACACCCGCCCGTCACCCGCGGGCACACGCCCCGCGCTCCCCGCACTCACACCCGCCCGTCACCCGCGGGCACACGCTGCTCCCCGCACTCACACCCCGCCCGTCACCCGCGGGCACACGCTCCCTGCTCCCCGCACTCACACCCCGCCCGTCACCCGCGGGCACACGCTGTTCCCCGCACTCACACCCGCCCGTCACCCGCAGGCACACGCTGCTCCCCGCACTCACACCCCGCCCGTCACCCGCGGGCACACGCTGCTCCCCGCACTCACACCCGCCCGTCACCCGCAGGCACACGCTGTTCCCCGCGCTCACACCCCGCCCGTCACCCGCGGGCACACACTGCTCCCCGCACTCACACCCGCCCGTCACCCGCGGGCACACGCTGCTCCCCGCACTCACACCCGCCCGTCACCCGCAGGCACACGCTGTTCCCCGCGCTCACACCCCGCCCGTCACCCGCGGGCACACACTGCTCCCCGCACTCACACCCCGCCCGTCACCCGCGGGCACACGCTGCTCCCCGCACTCACACCCGCCCGTCACCCGCGGGCACACGCTGCTCCCCGCACTCACACCCGCCCGTCACCCGCGGGCACACGCTGCTCCCTGCACTCACACCCGCCCGTCACCCGCGGGCACACGCTGCTCCCCGCACTCACACCCGCCCGTCACCCGCGGGCACACGCTGTTCCCCGCGCTCACACCCCGCCCGTCACCCGCGGGCACACGCTGCTCCCCGCACTCACACCCCGCCCGTCACCCGCGGGCACACGCTGCTCCCCGCACTCACACCCGCCCGTCACCCGCGGGCACACGCTGCTCCCTGCACTCACACCCGCCCGTCACCCGCGGGCACACGCTGCTCCCCGCACTCACACCCGCCCGTCACCCGCGGGCACACGCTGTTCCCCGCGCTCACACCCCGCCCGTCACCCGCGGGCACACACTGCTCCCCGCACTCACACCCCGCCCGTCACCCGCGGGCACACGCTGCTCCCCGCACTCACACCCGCCCGTCACCCGCGGGCACACGCTGCTCCCTGCACTCACACCCGCCCGTCACCCGCGGGCACACGCTGCTCCCCGCACTCACACCCGCCCGTCACCCGCGGGCACACGCTGTTCCCCGCGCTCACACCCCGCCCGTCACCCGCGGGCACACGCTGCTCCCCGCACTCACACCCGCCCGTCCCCCGCGGGCACACCCTGCTCCCCGCGGCTCACACCCGCCCGTCACCCGCGGGCACACGCTGCTCCCCGCACTCACACCCCGCCCGTCACCCGCGGGCACACGCTGTTCCCCGCGCTCACACCCCGCCCGTCACCCGCGGGCACACGCTCCGTGCTCCCAGCAGCTCACACCCCGCCCGTCACCCGCGGGCACACGCTCCCCGCACTCACACGCCGCCCGTCACCCGCGGGCACACACTCCTTGCTCCCCGCACTCACACCCCGCCCGTCACCCGCGGGCACACGCTGTTCCCCGCGCTCACACCCCGCCCGTCACCCGCGGGCACACGCTGTTCCCCGCGCTCACACCCCGCCCGTCACCCGCGGGCACACGCTGCTCCCCGCACTCACACCCGCCCGTCACCCGCGGGCACACGCTGCTCCCCGCACTCACACCCGCCCGTCCCCCGCGGGCACACCCTGCTCCCCGCGGCTCACACCCGCCCGTCACCCGCGGGCACACGCTGCTCCCCGCACTCACACCCGCCCGTCACCCGCGGGCACACGCTGCTCCCCGCACTCACACCCGCCCGTCACCCGCGGGCACACCCTGCTCCCCGCGCTCACACCCCGCCCGTCACCCGCGGGCACACGCTGCTCCCCGCACTCACACGCCGCCCATCACCCGCGGGCACACCCTGCTCCCCGCGCTCACACCCCGCCCGTCCCCCGCGGGCACACCGCGGCCCCGGCCCCACCTGCTCCGCCAGCTGGTGCCTGTGCTCCGCCGAGGCCTTCTCCAGCTCCGCGATCCGCGTCTGCTGCTGCTGCACCACTGAGCGCAGGTGCTTGATGCAGTTGTGGTTGGGCAGCTCATCTTTGGGCATCTCCAGGCTGCCAGCCAGGGCGGGAAAAGCACACACAGGAGCGTTCGGTGAGACACGTGGGCGCAGGCAGGTGAGGGCTGAGAGGGCCTTTTCTACCGGGAATTACTAACATTCACTCGCCTCTAACATCCTCTTGTTTCTCGCCTTCACTTCCTTCTCCCCAGCGCCCCCACCCCACACCCCTTTTGTCTCCTTCCTCCTCCGGGACAGTGTTTTATCTCCCACATGGCTCTGCGTTCCTCCTACAGACTCTGCCTGTGGACTCATTCCTTCTGAGAAGCCCTAGATTCAAAGCGCCAGCTATCAGTATTTAATCATATATTTCATACCCCAAAGAAAGACAAAATCGGACCAGAGGTAACATGAGAGGCCTGGAAATTAGAGCAGTGAATCTGACAGAAGTCATCCTGGACAGAGGAGGAGGGACGTAAACCAGTCTTTAGTGGTCTCGCAGAGACCGCTGAACCGCCGGCTCCCTTCTCTTATTAAAGCAAGAGCACCAAGACCGCAGCTCGGAAAGCAGCCCGAAACGGACCCTGGAGCAGGGAGCCAGGGACGCCAGGCCTGTGCACACAGGAGCCCTCCGGCAGGGAGCGGGAGGCCCACAGACCTCTGCGGGCGGCAGAAAGGCGGGACCCTTACCCGCAGCCCTGCTCGCAGGTCACAGGCCGTTTGGGGTTGTGCTCACAGTCACTGAGGTGAGACATGAGGTTGTCAAGCCGGACAATAGCACTGCAGCCGAACACAGCGTTGTCGCAGGCGATCTGCAGCTTGGACAGCATGTTCCGCATGATCCGGGGCACGGGGCGCAGGTGGGCGACCGTCACCACGCTCCGGTCCACCGGACACGTCTGCTGCTGAGAGAACCACTGGGTGATGCAGGCGTTGCAGAAGGCATGCTCGCAGTGAGGCGCCTGGGAGGCCGCAGGGCGAAAAGGACACAGAATTAGCCGGAGCTAGGAGCCGGGGGCGGAAACTCTGCAGAGCCCATCGAGCCGCCGCGGCTCCCGGGGCCAGAGGTCCCTGGGGTCACGGCAGCGGTGAGATCTGCGACGGGCAGGGCTTCAGACATGCTTCCTGGGCTCAAGATTCCAAGTGGATTGTGACGTAAGACAAGTAAAAAGTTACATAACAAGAAGAACTATAAATAACATTCCAGGACAGTGAGAGAGAGGCGTGCGGTGGTCAATTATTAAATGCCAACTGGATTACAGACACAGTAATTGCCAAAGAAATCCAGGAGGGTGAGATCTTTCCAGTCTAGGTCAATCAGGACAGGTATTTATAGACAGGACAGAATTTGGTATCTCCTGAGAGATGAGTTGGGGGGAGGGGGGCAGACACTAACTGGCAGAAGTTCATTATTTTCGGCTGCGAGACCTCAGTTCCCCAGTCAAGGACTGAAATCGTGCCACAACGGTCAAAGTGCCGAATGCCTAACCAGTAGACCACCATGGAGCTCCCCCAAGCTCTTATAAGGCCCAGCCTGAGGTGCTGCCCTGAGTCCCAAGGAACAATGCCTACACTCCAAAACAGGTCGAGACTTTGTAGAATCGCATTCTCTTCAGTTTCATAAAGATCACAGTTCAGCCGACTTCCTGCTTTGGCAAAGTGAGAGGATTCTCTGGCCTCCATCATGGGACAGGCAGAGCGGGCACCTACTAGATGTTGATGAATGGATGAATGATTCAGGTGCTTTTTATGAGCCAAACATTTTGCCACGTGGTTAAGTTAAAAAAAGGTAAGGCAGTTTCTGCCTTCAAAATGCTCACAGATTGTAACATACAAAGGCTTCATAAGAAAAGAAGTCATTATCAATATCATTAATCCAACTGTCAGTACATTTTTATTTTTCACTGAAAGACATAATGTTTTGATTCTTTTCAAAATCTTAGACCCTATCTCCAGAAAAATCCTAAGTGTGTCCACTTTTCTCCATCTGTACTACCACTAACCCAGTTCCAGCGGTCACCTCTCATCTAAGTTATCACGTCTTCCAACTGGTCTTCCCACTTCTACCTTGCCCCTTTAGAGTCCATCCTACATTCGGCACCTGGAGTGATCGTTTAGAAATGCAAACTGAATCATATTCCTCACCTGCTTAAAATTTTACAGTGGTTTCCATTACACCTACAATAAGTCCAAACTCCTGCCCAGGACTTAAAAGTTCTGTTCGATCTGGCCCTGTGCCTCTCCTCACACCGTGCTCCCAGCACGGACTTCAGGCCTGTCTGGCTTTCTCGCTGTTCCTCGTCCCGCCCTGCTCATTCCTGTCTCTTGCTTTTGCTGCTGCCCTTTACTGGCCCCTTATCATTCAGATCTCGGCTCAGCTGAACTTCTTTCATGACCTATCTAAACTTGCCACCCCTGCACAGATATACAGAAGGTGCTAGCTTTGTATAAGAAAGGTAGGCAAACATATGTGTACATTCAGACGTGCTTGTATCTGCCCACACACACACTGGAAGGATGGCAAATTAATAGAAACGGCTGTCGATGAGAGGATTAGGTGGACTGGGACAAAGATGAATTAAGACTTTTCACCATACATCTTTTTCTACTGTTTTGATTTCTAAACCATATGAATTTATTATCTATTATCTATTTTTTAAAAAATGATGTAGGGAAATCAGCATCCCTAGCAGAAGCTTTCTGTCCTTGGAAATGCGTCTATTAACCAGGCTTGCTCCTCAGAATGTGAAGCCTGAGTGGGTGGGGAAGGATGTTCTGCCTCAGACAGTCACTAACTGCCACTGATTTCTCCACGTGTGACTCACGTCAAAGGACGGAGCCAGAAAACAGACAGGGCGCTGCCAGGCTGGAGGGGAAGCTGGCACACCCTGTGACCTTGTGACATCACAATGGAGGCTGCTCCACACCCAGCCAGTCTGCTTCCGAAGGCATGCATGCGTGCGAAGTCGCTTCAGTCATGTCTGAGTCTTTGCAGCCCTATGGACTGCAGCCCACCAGGCTCCTCTGCGTCCACGGGATTTCCCAGGACGGGAACACTGGGGTGGGCTACCATTTGCCTCTCCAGGGGATCTTCCCGGCCCAGGGATCGAACCTGCACCTCTTACGTCTCCCGCCCCGGCAGCGGAGTTCTCCACCCCGGGTGCCACCTGGCAGCAGGCTGCAGGGGCAGGGCCAGGGCCCTGGGGTGCATTCGGAGTTTCATCCAGTTCCGTCATCTGTGTCCCTTTGGGTAGCTGACAGCTGGAGAGCAAGAATAAACCCCGAGAATCAGGGGAGCCTCAGGGAGAGGCGGAAGCAGTGGGTGGGGGAAGGGCCACCAGCCCCCCGTGACTGGTGTCTGGGTCTGGAACACGGAATTGTCTCCACCCAGCCAGAGGAGCGGCAGAGGATTAACTGGTATCTACAGAGCATAGGCAATAAGGACCGCGCAGAATGATGTCCATGAACACAGCTGTTGAGAATTCACCTCGTTCACTGTACTTGCCTGGTAACCAGTCACGAGCTCCACACTTGCCCCAGGGAGACACAATTATCTTTGGTCTCTCAAAGCTGGTAAAGAAATGACCTAGTAAAGGTTGCAGCTTTCACATCACAATGCCGAGTACATGGCTGCATTAAAAACTGTTTTCCCCAAAAAATCCCAGGAAGAAACTAGGTCAGTTCACACAGTTCCCCACTTCCCATGTTAAACAGGAGGCAGGCCCTCAGGCTGATAGGAGAAGGCGATGGCAGCCCACTCCAGTGTTCTTGCCTGGAGAACCCCAGGGACGGGGGAGCCTGGTGGGCTGCCGTCTATGGGGTCGCACAGCGTCGGACACGACTGAGGCGACTTAGCAGCAGCAGCAGGCTGATAACCTGAAACACTGCATCAAGAAAATTTAGAGAGAACTTACTAGGAGAATCCAGAAGTTCAGTCATGGAAAGGAAGGTGGAACCTAGTTAGAGCCCCTGAAGAGAAAAAGCAGCTGCCAGGCTACCGTCAAGAGGACAAACAGCTGGCCATCCGACGCATGAAAAGCTCACCTCGGAAGAAAACCGGAACCGACTGCACTTCCGCGGCGTCCGCTCTGGGCGGCCCCTGGACGGCCCCATTCCCGGCGTCGCCGCCTGGCTCCTGGGCCCCCAGCCTCCGGTCTGCGTGTGTCAGGAGTGCGGGGAGCGGCAGCCTGAGCAGGGACTTCCCCGTTGGCCCCATTTCTGTGAATGTTTTCTGCTGTCTCACCAAACCTGCCGTCAACCCAACTCACCTGAACTGGCTCCTCCAAGACTCCACTGCAGATAGGACAGATAAGGTCTTCGTCAACATCCCCCTGGAAACGGGTTACATCATACCCCATGTCTCATCACTGAAACCCAGGTCCTGGAAGGAACAACAGAGGGAAAAGAGGCCAGTTCAGAAGAATACAGATATGTGCCAACTTCACCGCATTGCCAAGACCCACTCATTTGTCCAATAAATATTTATTGAGAGCTTACTACACACCAGTCATTTGTGGGGCAGCAGGGGAAGCTGACTCAAGAAATTTAACTCTAATGGGAGAATTAAAGGATTTTATATAAACATATGCTTAAAATATGAAATGATCAATGCTCTCAGGGTAAGCACAGGGCATTATGATGGCAAGAAATTTGGATACCTAACCCAGGCTGAAAGGAGAGGGAGGCTGAGTTTTCCAGGACACTAGCAGGACAAACAAGTAGTTGGCTAGGTTGCGGGCGTGGGGGTGGGGAGGGAGTGGGGCAGCCTGAGCAGGGTGGGACATTAGGGCTTCAGGCATATGAGATAGTGTATTTAAAGGCCCAGAAGTAAGAGGAGATATATGATGAGTTCAGGGAGCCATAGTGATTCAGAAAAAGGCTGATCTGAAGGCTGCAAGAGAGAGAGTGTCAAAATACAAGGCTGGAAAAGCAAGCCAGGGCCAGGCCATGGGAAGTCTGGCCTGAGGAATTTGGACTTCACCCTGAAGGCCACAGGGAACCACTGAAAGACTTTAAAAGGAACGATGGTAAAAGTTCTCTTTTGGAATCACTCTGTAATGGGGCTGAGATTAGAGACAGGAAGAACATCTAGGCAGGAGAGGAAGGTGAGAGCGTGCATTCTGGCGATGGTGATGGCAGGGAAGCTCAAGAGAGCGCACACTCACAGAGCAGCGGCCGCCACACGCCTTCCCTGGGCTCCTGAAGATCGAACCCAGATAAGGCTGTGTGCATGCCCAGTCGCCGGGTCACGGACTGTCGCCCACGAGGCTCCTCTGTTCATGGCATTCTTTTTCCCAGGCAAGAATGCTGGAGTGGGTTGCCATTTCCTCCTAGGGGATCTTCCTGACCCAGGGATAAAAACTGCGTCTCCTGCATTACAGGCAGACTCCTTACCTCGGCCACCTGGGAGGCCCCAGATCAGACGCCGCCGAACAGGGACTGAAACTCGCCCGTGGACACCCAGCCAGTGGGCTACTTGGAGCAAGCATGGGCACCTGACACAAGCGTGGACAGTCCACAGACCAGTCGTCAGACCGTGACGTCCTGAGAAAGATGCGCTACGTGAGTCAGGAAGTCCTCAGAAACTGGGAATTATGCTGTTCAATTCACAAGAGGGGGGATGGGGGATTTCCCTGGCAGTCCAGAGGGAGGACTTGGTGTTTTCACTGTGGTGGCCTGGGTCTGATCCCAGGTCGTGGATCCAAGAGCTCTGAAGCTGCGTGGCTCAAAGGTAAACAAACAAACAAACAAACAAAAATAGAAAATAAAAGGGCAGGGAATGGAATGGACGCAGAGAGGCCGTGCTAGGTCAAGTACAAACTAAAGTACAGCAGTGGATTGACTTAAGACTGACTGCGTTTACATCCCTAGTTCTACTACTCATCAGCTGTGTGACCTCGGGCAGGCCATGTACACGTCCTAAACCTCAATGGCTTTTTAAACAGATGAAGTGGGTGGGTAAGAAAACGCATGAGAAACATTGAGCACGGTGTTCGCTGGCACACACCAGGCACTCGATACAGAGTGACCATCATTCGTGTGCACGGCTTTCTTCATTTGACTGTGCCACGCGGCATCTTAGTTCCTCCAGGGGCCCTGACCACTGGATGGCCAGGGAGTTCAGTTCAGTCGCTCAGTCTTGTCTGACTCTTCCCGACACCATGGACTGCAGCACGCCAGGCCTCCCTGTCCATCACCAACTCCCGCAGTTTACCCACACCCATGTCCATCGAGTCGGTGATGCCATCCAGCCATCTCATCCTCTGTATCCCCTTCTCTTCCCACCTTCAATCTTTCCCAGCACCAGGGTCTTTTCAAATGAGTTAGCTCTTCACAGCAGGTGGCCAAAGTATTGGAGCTTCAGCTTCAGCATCAGTCCTTCCAATGAACGCCCAGGACTGATCTCCTTCAGGATGGACTGGTTGGACCTCCTTGCAGTCCAAGGGACTCTCAAGAGTCTTCTCCAACACCACAGTTCAAAAGCATCAATTCTTCGGCACTCGGCTTTCTTCACTGTCCAACTCTCACATCCATACATGACTCCTGGAAAAACCATAGCCTTGACTAGACGGACCTCTGTTGCCAAAGTAATGTCTCTGCTTTTTAATATGCTGTCTAGGTTGGTCATAACTTTCCTTCCAAGGAGCAAGCGTCTTTTAATTTCATGGCTGCAGTCACCATCTGCAGTGATTTTGGAGCCCCCCAAAATAAAGTCTGACACTGTTTCCACTGTTTCCCCATCTATTTCCCATGAGGTGATGGGACCAGATGCCATGATCTTAGTTTTCTGAATGTTGAGTTTTAAGCCAACTTTTCACTCTCCTCTTTCACTTTCATCAGGAGGCTCTTTAGTTTTTCTTCACTTTCTGCCATAAGGGTGGTGTCATCTGCATATCTGAGGTTATCAATATTTCTCCTGGCAATCTTGATTCCAGCCTGTGCTTCTTCCAGTCCAGCATTTCTCATGATGTTCTCTGCATAAAAGCTAAATATGCAGGGTGACAATATACAGCTTTGATGTACTCCTTTCCCGATTTGTAACTAGTATTTTGTTCCATGTCCAGTTCTAACTATTGCTTCTTGACCTGCATACAGATTTCTTAGGAGGCAGGTCAGGTGGTCTGGTATTCCTATCTCTTTCAGAATTTTCCACAGTTTGCTGTGATTCACACAGTCAAAGGCTTTGGTGTAGTCAATAAAGCAGAAGGAGATGTTTTTCTGGAACTCCCTTGCTTTTTCCATGATCCAATGGGTGTTGGCAACTTGATCTCTGGTTCCTCTGCCTTTTCTAAATCCAGCCTGAACATTTGGAAGTTCACGGTTCACATACTGTTGAAGCCTGGCTTGGAGAATTTTGAGCATTACTTTGCTAGTGCGTGAGATGAGTGCAATTGTGCGGTACTTTAATTCCCTATTTATGTAACATCTAATTTCTACTACTTGATTAAAAATTCCTTAAGAGTAGGAACTCACAAGTTACATCCAATTTAACACCAAGCTACAGTTCTTAACAAAACATACGATATTGGTGTGACTAAATGTTGCTTTAACTAGGAGCTTCCAGGCAAACAGTGTATAGTGGACATGTATTTCTGCCTATCTACCATCCCATCTTCTGTGAACAGCATCAAGTTTTCCTTTAGGAATCACATCCTGGTTCCTAATGGACATGTGACCCAACCCAGGACAAGAAGAGAGATGTCTGGGACTCTCAAGGAGTTTGTATAGCTGGGAGGATGCACAACTCAGCGTGGTCAGTGACCAGCCCTGCCATTAATGAGGAGCGCCGACTTACGGAATGACACCATGATTGGGAATTCCCTGGTGGTCCAGTGGTCAGGGCTGTCCCACTGCTGGGGGCACAGGTTCAATCCCTGGCTGGGAAACTAAAATCGCACATGCCACAAAGCTCGGCCAAAACTTAAAAAATGACGCCACAATAAAGGAAGCAGAGCTGAGAAACAAAATTTAGATGGGATCATTTGAGGGTCTGGATTCAGTCATGTCTGAAGCCACAATCACTTTCTGAACATAAGTTACGTAAGTCAGTAAATTCCCTATTATGTTTAGGCTGGTTTGAGCTGGGTTTCTGTAACTTTAAACAGACAAGATCCTGACTAACATGCTGGCTAATGGAGATAAGAAATCACAAGGCTCACTCTGAAACCACTCAGCTTTCTTCACCCATTTTATGCAGGGACAACGATACCCCATGAGACCGCTACAGTCACACTGGCCTCCATCACCGCCATTTCTCTGCATTCCTGTCCCTCCACTTCTAGGATCTACATTCAGGGCCTTGGGTTTACTAACAGTGCCTCTGAAACTGTCACTCTAAACTACCTTGGTCTGGCTATCTTCCTCTAAGATGGGGCTATCCATGGAGAGAAGGGAACCCTCCCACACTGTTGGTGGGAATGTAAACTGGTACAGCCACTGTGGAGAAGAGTATATAAAGGCTCCTTAAAAAACTAAAAAAGTTAAAATAAAACCTAAAAATAGGGCTTCCCTGGTGGCTCAGCGGTAAAGAATACACCTGCCTCGCCTATGCAGGAGACACGGAGACATGGATCTTCCTGACCCAGGAAGAGACCACATGCCTGAGAACAAGCAAGCCCACGTGCCTCCACCACTGAGCCTGTGCCCTAAAGCCTGTGAGCTGCAACTGCTGAGCCACAGGCTAAAACCACGAGGCCTGTGCTCCGAGAGCCCATGCTCTGCAAGAGAGAAACCGCTGCCGCGAGAAGCATGAGCATCTCACCGAGAGAGCAGCCCCTGCTCAGGCGACGAGAGAAAAGCTCTCACGGCAACAGAGACCTAGCACAGCCAGAAATAAATAAATGAATAAAATTTGTAAAGAAGAGTATTAAAAAAATTCTACTAAAAAGAGAGCTACTGTATGACCCTGCAATCCCAGTGCTGGGCATATACCCAGAGGAAAACATGGTCTGAGAGGATACACGCACCTCAAAGTTCACTGCAGCGCTGTTTACAACAGCCAGCCCATGGGAGGAACCTAAATATCCACCGGCAGAGGAGTAGATAAAGAAGATGTGATACACAGATTCAGTGGAATATTACTCAGCCCTAAAAAGGGAAACCAAGGCCATCTGCAGCAACATGATGAACTAGAGACTGTCACACTGAATGAAGTCAGAGAAGGAGAAGTGTCGCATGACGTTCCTATATGTGGAATCTAAAAAGAAATAATACACATGAGCTTATTTACAAAACAGAAATACACTCACAGACTTAGCGAATGAACTTATGGTTGTCGGGGGAAGGATGGAAGGAAGGGAAAGCTAGGGAGTTTGGAATCCACATGTACACGCTGCTATATTTAAGAAGGACGACCAACAAGGACCTAGGGAACAGCACAGGAAACTCTGCTCAACGTTATACGGCAGCCTCGGTGGGAGGGGAGTTTTGGGGAGAACGGATGCATGTATACATATGACTGAGTACCTTTGCTGAAACTATCACAGCATCATTAATCAACTATACTCTAATATAAATTAAAAGTTAAAAAAGAAGTGGGGATCTCCATATATTTGTCTCACCTCAGACCTCTGACCTTCTCTTCCTATGTCAACATTCTTTTGAATAATCCATCACCAGCAATGGATCAGAGTGAGTACATGAAGGGTGTTATTAAAGACATCATAAACTGAAACGTAAAACCCAGAACAAAGGTCCCCTGTGATTCTCCTTGTTGCGACTCACTGAACAAGGAGGATGGCGGTGAGAGAGCCAGGAGAGAGCAGCCAGGGTCGCTGTTCTGTGGCCCTCCTCACTGACCGCCGCAGCGCACACCACGGCATTGCTCCCTCCAGGAATTCTCCCCTCTCTCTCGTCCACAAGGCTCCCAGAGAAGCTGCCCCACTCGGACAGAGGCTTACCCTAGGCAGCAGCCGACTGGGCCAAGGGTGAGCACGCAACCCAGCCAGGGCCAACATCTCTGTTGGATCTGAACTTGACATCAAGCAAGAAGAGCTGCTCTTTCTCTGTGTGCCATGTTCACTGAGGAAGACGGTTTACAGAGGGAGAGAAAAGACAGATGGACACAGTGAGAAAGGCCTGGATGACAGCAGCAAAGTCCTGAGACCAGAGCGCAGGAGTGTTGCCGAGATCCAGCTGCCTTCCTGACTTTGGTCTGTGAGACCCCCTGGGTACCCTCTTTTCATTTAAGTTACTTTGAGTTGGGCTTCTGTATCTTCCAACCAAAAGAATCCTGGCTCAAACAACAGCAAAGAGACAGCATATAGCATTAGAAGCTTGAAGAGGGATGGTTTAAATTAAGAGTAATGAAGACTCTAGGATACTACAGTGGGGTTAGAGTAAACCTGGAAGTTATGGGAGTGCCTGAAGGATTTTTGTTGACATAAATTTACAGGTTTTTTTATTTTGACAATTTCAGACTTCCAAAGATCCCATATATCCTTCATCCAGACTCCTTAAATGCTTATATTTAGCCACATTTATAACTAACATATATATATATATATCAAATTTTTTTGAACTTTTAAGAGTAAACTGCAGACTTGATGCTTTTAACCCTAAATAAATACTGTGTACTGTATTTCCTAAAAAGAACATTTTCTATATTGATAGTAAAATTATAAAAATCAGGAAATTAACACGGAAGTAATACTATATTTACAAACCATGTTCCAGTTGCCAGTTGTCTAAATAATCTCCTTGAGCAAAAGAACATTCAAGATTATGTTGAATTATATTATGCACTGAGTTGTCAAACTTCTTTAATCCTATGACTGAAAAAGTTACTAAATCCTTTTTGTTTTTTATAAATTTGACATTCTTTTAAGAAGACACACAGGACTTCCCTGGGGGTACAGTGGATAAGAACCCATCTGCCAATGCAGCGGACACAGGTCCGATCCCTGGTCCAGAAAGATCCCACAGGCCACAGAGCAACTAGGCCCATACACCTGCATGCTGCAGCTCCTGAAGCCCATATGCCAGGAGCCTAATGCTCCATAGAGAAGCCGCCACCACGAGGAAGCCCACGCGCCGCAGCTGGAGAGCAGCCCCCATCACTGCAGCTAGCGAACGCCCAGCACGGCCAACACCAAACAAGAATGCACGCCAGTTATATGAGTATGTCTCCCATTTGTCTGATGTTTCCTCAGGATTAAATTCAGCTTTTGGGACTTCCTTGGCAGTCCAGTGGCTAAGATTCCAAGCTCCCAATGCAGGGGGCCCAGGTTTGATACCTGATCAGGGAACTAGATCCCAGATGCAGCAACTAAGATTCTGAATGCCACAACTAAAGATTCTGCATACTGCAGCTAAGACCTGGCGCAGCCAAATAAATAGATAAATATTTAAAATAAATAAGTAAATTCAGGTTTCATTTTAGGCAAAAATACCACGAAGTAGCATTGTGTTCTCAATGCATCGTGTCAGGAGCACATAATGTTGATCTGTGCTGTTCCTGGTGGTACCAGCTTTGACCCTTTGGTTAACTGCTATCTGTCAAGGTTTCTCTACTCTAAGAGTTATTATTTTTTCCTATGTAATCAGTAAGAATGCTGTGAGGGAGATTCTTTAAGTGTGTGTACACCTGAAGGTGTTTAAGAAACTGACATGATCAGCTTTCTATTTTAGACTGGCAGATTCTGGCAGCTGTGCAAAAAATATACGGGGTAGGGAATATTAGAGAAAGTAAGATCTTTGTAGGAGTTTATTGTAAAAATTAAGATTAAAAAAAGTATAAAGGTTCAAACCAAGGCATTTAAGAGAAGGAATCAGGAATCAAGCAGGCCAGTGGCTGTTGGGACTCCCACGCTTCCACTTCGGAGAACTAGGATCCTGCAAACTGCATGGTGTGGCCAAAAATAACAATAATAAAATGAATAAACACAAAAAAATTTTTTTTAATGCATAAACAAAAACTTTTAAAGAGGGAATTTATATTAGTTCCAGAAGTAATAAAAAGATTACTCTTTCGTTTCTGCCTTAGATAATTAGTGGTGAATTCTTATTTACCAAAATAAGAAACTGAAAAAGATCAGGATGGGGTAAAAAGTAATGATCCTGGACTTGGACATGTAGAGTTTCAGATTCCAAGCAGAAATCCTGAAGGTAATAGCTGGTGGGGTTTGAAAGGCCACAGGGGAAAGTACACAGAATGAAAACACAATGAGGGTGGTTCTGAAGTCTATAGAACACTAGGGAGCACTGATTCTTTGCTTTATTTTTTAGTTTTCCTTTCTTCACAAGTAGTATGTATGACTTTATGCTCATTTTAAAAGAATAAAGCCAAAATAAATAAATAAATAAAAGAATAAAGCCACCCTTCCCACCTTCCTCTCCCCATCCACTGCTTGGTGAGCACCCCTTCTCTCAGTCGCCCTGTCCTCCTTTGCTATACATAGATATTTTTTTTTTGCCCACGCTGTACGCATGCAGAATCTTAATTTCGCCAAAACCAGGGATCGACCCGTGCCCCCTGCAGTGGAAGCTCAGAGTCTTAACCACTGGGCCGCCAGAGAAGTCCCAGAGAATCATGTATGAAGGAAGCCCTGCTCCCGTGTAGTTTGTATTCTAGTGGCTAAGAATTTTCAAGCCACCATTCTAAGCCTTGATTACAATGTGTTTTGCCATTCCCTTCAGGACTGAAGTTTGCCTGATTGCCAGTTTCTCCCCTGAAACAAATCATGTTGCAATTAACACCCCTGTAACATGGTTTTTTTGGAGCATGAGAACAAATCTCTCTCCTAGGACAGATATCGAGAGCTGGAATTGCTGGGCTGAATGGTGGGCTTGCTATTTGTTTTCTAGACACTTCCCTATACTCCAGAAAGGCCCTTTCAATTTACAACACCAACAGTGTGTGAAAATACTTTAATAATGACACTTAAAAGGGGGGCAGGGAAGGAGCCTGAAAAAAAAAAAGAGACTGAAAAAGATTGGCCCCTGATAAGAGAAAACCCTGGAGAGAAGAGAGTCACAGAAGGTAAGGGAGGTGGGGGTGTGGCGAGGAGGAAGGAAAGAGGAATTCCTGTGTCATGAGTAGAGCTTCCGTTTTGCAAGATGAGAATGTTCCAGAGGTCTGTTTCACAACAATGTGAATATACTTAACATTATTGAACTGTATGCTCAAAAATGGTTAAGATGGGAATTTTGTGTTATGTGTTTTTACCACACACACACAAGTTGAGGAAGTGGAATGTTTGGAGGGAAAAGAAGTGTCAAAAACTGTGAACACAAGTTAAACTAAAGAGAGCAGAAACTGCCAAGACATGGGGCCGTGGACGCCCGCAGCAGAGGGGGCTTCAGGGCGCTGGAAGCGGGGCCAGGCTGCAGGGAATCCCGGTGAGCGGGTGAGGCAGAGACGGGGCCTGAAGAAAACCGTCAAAAGCTGGGTTTCCAGGGAAGAAAGGGGGAGAACCAGCTAGAGGAGCCCAGGAGGCTGAGCATGGGGCTGGGTAGGGGTTTCCTCCTTAAGCTAAGGAAGGTTTGAGGATGTGTATGTACCGAAAGGAAAGCTCCAGTGAAGAAGGAAAAGTACAGATGAGAATCTGGTCACTGAGGGGAAGGCAGGATGGAAACCAGGGAGCATGTTAAACAGGGAGAGGGCCACCTTCAAAGCAGGAAGGCAGACAGACTTCCCTGGCGGTCCAGTGGTTAGGAATGCGCCTGACAGTGCAGGGGGCGCGGTCCGATCCCTGCGCAAAGACCCCGCACGCCGAGAGGCAGCCGAGCCAGCGCCCTGTAGCCCCGAAAGCCCAGACGCCCGGAGCCCGTGTCCTGAGACAGGAGAAGCCACTGCAGTCAGAGGGCCCGTGACGCGGTCAACAGGTGTCTTCACTGGCGGCGATCAGAGAAAGCCTGCGTCAGCAGCGAGGACCAAGAGCAGCCAAAATAAACAAAATCCTTTTTAAAAAATTAAGGCTTAAAAAAAAGCAGGAAAGAAGAATGGGACTGAAAGAGGTCCAGACAAGTTTTCAAAAATCACACTAATGAACTTTTAAAAATCAGATAATCACACTCATTTAAATGAACAGTAAAGTACAGCTACACCTAATTACGGTGATATAAGCCCACCTGATGGAAGAGCGTATCTAGCGTATCTGCTTTATTTTTTTAAACACCTATTTGTTTATTTTGTTTTCGGCTGCACTGGCTCTTGGGTGCTGGGCACAGCCGTCTCGAGCTGCAGAGCCCGGCCTCTCGCCGTGGCGGCCTCTCTCGCTGCCAGGCACAGTCTGGGGGCGCCAGGACTTCAGGGGCTGCACCTCGTGGGCTCTGGAGCACCGGCTGCTGCAGCCGCGGGCTATTTGGGATCTTCCCAGCTGCTGCTCAGCCGCTCAGTCGTGTCTGACTCTGCGACCCACGCCAGGCTTCCCTGTCCTTCACGATCTCCTGGAGCTTGCTCAAACTCATGTCCGTGGAATTGGTGATACCATGCAACCATCACGTCCTCGGTCATCTCTTTCTCCTCCTCCCTTCAATCTTTCCAGCATCAGGGTCTTTTCCAGTGAGTCAGCTCTTTGCATCAGGTGGCCAAAGTAGCAGAGCTTCAGGTTCAGCAGATCAAACGCACGTCCCCTGCCTTGGCAGGCAGATTCTTAACCACTGGACCACCAGGGAAGCCTGAGCATACGTATTTTACATGATGCTTATGAGGAATATACGATAACATGGTGTATTGGGTTGACCAAAAAGTTTGTTCAGGTTTTTTGTAATATCTTATGGAAAAACTCAAACTTTTTGGCCAACCCAATAATAGATTTTAAAAAGTAGGACACAAAATTGAATATAGATCTGTTTAAATACAGTTTTCCCCACTGACCTGGTTAAGACAGTCTCATTTTTGCCTTCAGAGCTGGACTGGGCCACAAGAGACCATCTGGTCTAACACATCGGGACGGGAATCCTCTCCATGGCATGCAACAGTCAGGCACCCTGAGCCTAGCCAGTCCTGGGAGAGGTCGCGACGCAGAGCAGCAGGAACACGGGCGGGGAGCACCTCCAGCCGAGACCGCGCTCTCCGCCAGCGCCTGGAGCGCCTGCGTCCTCCCGCAGCAGGCACTGGGGGCTCTGCCTGTGGGCCGACCTCCAAGGACACAGTGGAGCTCACCGCCTCTCCTATGCAGTTAAGCGGCCTGACACCGGGGGTGCTCTCCTGAAGAGTGGCTAGGTGCGACCTGAGGCAGCCTCTACACGACGACAGAAGCATCACCCGACACCCATAACTCACCCGTTCAGCCCCTGACTTTACAATATTTGAAAATGAAGTCAAAGCGTCAGTCGCTCAGTCGTGTCCATCTCTTTGCAACCCCACGGACTACAGCCCACCAAGCTCCTCTGTCCATGGATCTCCAGGCAAGAATACCGGAGTGGATGGCCATTTCCTTCTCCAGGGGACCTATCTTCCTGACCCAGGGATCGAACCCAGGTCTCCTGCCCTGCAGGCAGATTCTTTACCATCTGAGGCACCAGAGAAGCTTCTAACAATATTTACCTCAATTAAATAAACAAAGTGTAAGCTGGTTTCTCTATAATAGCTATTATATTAATCAGAGGAAAAAAAATTATTACTGCCCTAAAATGTACCAGGTATGAAGTCTTCCAAGATATACTGCTAAGAGAAAAAAACTAAGGTATATAATAGTACATGGAAAAGTGCCAAAATAAGCACAAAATATAATACATATGCGTATTAAGAATGCACATGAATATGCTTTCATATACACGGAACTCTCCAGAAATGGCCGATAGTGGCTGCTGCTGAAGAAGGGTCATTAAGGAACAGGAATGGGGAAATTTTTAATTTCCTCAGTTATCCCTTTGTATCTTTGAAAAAGATTTTCTTTGTGTAAGTGTACTCAATAGTCACATAAAGAAATACTTTTATTAATTATCCTAAACTGTGAAAGTATTAAGGTTAAATGAAAAAACATGTCCAAAACACTCAATGTCACATATACTATATGCGTCATTTATATCATGTAACATATACAACACACATACATAACACGCTATATACTAGAGCAAGGTCTGAAAAAAATTTATCCAGAAATCCTAATTTCAGTAACTTAGCCTAAGGAAATAATTACACAAGTGAGCAAAACAATATATCAGGCTGTTTATCTAAGTATTGTTTATAATAGTACAAAAAAATCAGAAGTGACACAAACATACAGTAGAATTCCTTACATCCTTAAAATGGGATACAATGTAGCATTAATATGACTTAGATATTTTTATTAATATTTACTTATTTGGGCTATTCAAATTTATTCATTATTTATATAAGTAAAATGACATTTATTCATAGTATATATTCTACACTGCCATTTTCATTAAAAAAATTTTATGTGTGTACATACTTATGCTGGAAGCATAAGAGAAGCTGAGTACAGACATTTAGCACGTTTACTTTTTTTCTCCATACTTTTTTTAAAATTGAAGTATAGCTGATATTCAGTATGAATGACAGGTGTACAATACAGTGATTCACAATTTCTGAAGGTTCTACTCCATTTAGAGTTATTATTATAAGATATTGATGCAGCCGGTGCAGCCAAATAAATATTTAAAATAAAATGCTATCTTAAGGAAGACTACGAATTCTGAATTCCCCATATTAATAGTACTTTTAATTACCTCAGAGTTTTGCTTTATTAGTTTTTTTCCTCCTTTTTTTTTTTACAATGATGTTTTACTTATGCAACCAAATAATAATTAAATCATTATTTATTGAATATTTCTACATCCTAGGCACAATTCTAAGCATTTCTGGCATATTAACTCAACTGATTTTTACAATAACTATGAGTTACTCTGTGAGATCAGCGTGACCATGATCTACCTTTTACAGATGGGAAAGAGATGCACAAAGGTTAAGAAGCTTCTCTAGCGACTTCTCTGGTGATCTAGTGGCTAAGACCCCCTGCTCCCAATGCAGTGGGCTGGGTTCGATCCCTGGTCGGGAAACTAGATCTCCACGGTAAAACTAAGAGTTTGCATGCCGCAGCTATTAATAAACGATCCTGTGTGCCACAACTACGACACAGCACAGCCAAATAATTACATAAACGTTAAAAAAAAAAAAAAGCTTTCCCAAAATCACACAGCTAACAGGTGGTGGAGCCAGATCCCAACCCAGGCAGACCGGCCCCAGAGCTAAGCCTTTAACTGCTATGCTAAACTGCCTCTCAAACTGAAACATGCAAGCTGCCAAAACAGTAGATATAGTGTGGTCCCATCTATATAAAAACTTCTTTTTTAAACTGGAATATATTGTGTCCATGTTTTAAAAATCTACTGAGATTATAATTTTGATCTACAGAACATATTTCTGCAAGACAATTTAAAAAAACTCAGTTACCTTAGAGCAAGGGGCAAAAATTAAAACAATACCCTTCTCTCTCTTGTCGCTATGGGCAATGCAGAAGGCAGGCTGAGTCTGCAGCGCGCTTCACTTGTGTCTTAATCTCAAAAGCGGTCCTGGGGCTTCCCGGGTGGCCCGGTGGCTCCCAGTGCGGGGCGCGTGTGTTTGATTCCTGGTCGGGGAACTAGGTCTCACAGGCCACAACCGAGACCCGGCGCAGCCAAATAAACATTTAAAATAAAATGCCATCTTAAGGAAGACTATGAATTCTGAAAACTGATCTTAGTGCGGTCTCACGGGATCCCACATCCCCAAAAGAAACAGCAGAGAAGGTGCCTCAGCCGGTCCAGAGATGGTCAGAGGCTGTAAGAAGCCAGCAGCCAGGCTGAGGAGTCACCAGGCTCCCACCATAAAGGCAGGCTCACAGAACTCTGCGAAGACGCTGGGCTTGCTCTCTCCGAATTGGAACCTCCGCTTTGTCTGCCTGGAGATGCTCCCGCTTTGTCCACCCTCCTCTGACTATTCTTTCAGAGGTGCGACCTCAAGCATTAAGGGGAAATTTAGATTTCGTTCTGACTAGGGTATTTGTCGTCTATGGGAAACCTGCTGAAGGAAGTGGTTATACACAGCCTCGGAAGCCAGCTCCTGGCCCATCTCGCCTGCCCCTGGGTGGACAGTCGAGCTGACAGGCCAGGCTCTGTGACTGTTCCTTCTCTCTCTCGGGCTCTCAACATTACTGAGGGACTACCACGGGGGCGTTCTCATTTCACGCGGGGTGCCTCGCAAGAACTCAGCTGCTTACTGCCCTAGCGACAGAAGCCTTAATAAACCTGAAACCACGGAGACCACAAGAATCACAGCCGGTGACCACAGCCACTGCAAGCACGGCTTCCTCGATCTCCTCCTTGAGCTGCAGGGGAGGAAAAGGCCTTGGAAGGCTTCACGTCAGTTGGGGAGCTGAACGAAATTAGCACTGAAGTGTTCCTTCAGGCCTATAGGAGTCCTGCCAACTCACCCAATTTGAACATCCTGAACCCCAACTGAAAACTGCATTCCCAGCAGGCCGGAGCCAAAGCAGGTAATCAGGAGGATGCGCTTCCTCACTGCTACGCCGGGATGGCTCTACGCTGCTGCTCAGCATTAATTATAAAAATGTGAGGGCCTCGCTGGTGGTCCCATGGTCGAGAACCCTCCTTGTGATGCAGGGGACACAGGTTTGATGATGCCCGGTCCGGGAAAATTCCACAGACCTCAGAGCAACTGAGCTTCTGTGCCACGACCACGGAGCCCACGGGCCGGAGCCCGCGTCTGCAGCGAGAGACGCCAGCGCAGTGGGAGCCCGTGCACCGCAAGGGGAGGGCAGCCCCACTTCCCACAACTGGGGAAGCCCACGGACAGCAACACAGCGCGGCTGAAAATAGTAAGTCAACGAATTCATTAATTTCAAATAAACAAACACACACTTGAGAACGTTACTAGACCGCTCCCTACACCCCTGTAACTTACTGTTGCCGTTGTTTTCACTGGTCTACTCCCAGATAGAGCTAGGAATTCAAAACAGATTGTTTCTAAAGGAGCCTGAACATTTACCCTCCCTTATTCAGGGTTTCTTGAACCCATGTACCGATATGCAAACCACGCACATTCACACACACACACATTAGTGCAACCGCTCCCATTTTAGGGTGACTGGGTATGCTGTCACCAAAGCTTGGCAAAAACATACTGGTAAAATCCAAGCCTAAGTGCTGTCATCTCCTCCTCCTCCTCTCTCCTCCATGCCCTGAATACAACACAGGTGCGGAGGGCTGAGAATTCTCCAGCGCCGTTTACTACAAATCACCAGACATTAAGGCAAAGAGCCCCATAACCTGCTCCACTGTAATGAAACAGGCGGCTCCTAGGAATTTCAACCCAGTGAAGAAAGTAGCTGGTGAAGGGTGCCTCACGGGCGCCCCTAAAACATTTCATCTTACTCCCTGTCTCCCAATAAAGAAACAGATGTGGAAAAAGAACGCCGAGTTGAGAATCTAGAAGCCACTCGAGCTCTATCACCAAGCAGTGCGTGACCCTGGGCAACTGACGGCACGTCTCCGGGCCTCAGCTCCCTTTACTCCACATGAAATGAAGCATCCGAGACAATACTAGTCTAGTAAGTACAGAAACAGGCTAAATTAGGGGTAATTACATTATAACAGGCGCCCTGGCTTTATGAGAGTCAACTTTGACCTTGCTCTCTTTAGGCAACCCTCCTGACTTTCTACATGAAAGAAAGTGGTCTTTCGCATCTAAGCAATAGAATCCTTAGAGTGAAGTCACTCCCTCTCTTAGAGAACTGAGCTCTTAGAACTTGGTTTCCTCATTGCCTCTAAGGTTCCATTTAATTCCAGAATTCTGTGATCCAGACTAGATTTAGCACAGGAGATTTTTAAAGTCAGGCTTCTTCAGCACACTTTAATTGGTTAAATTTGAAAGAGAATCCAGAGGGGGACTTCTTGGTGGTCCAGTGGCTAAGACTCCAAGCTCCCAATGCAGGGGCCCTGAGTTCAGTACCTGGTCTGGGAACTCGATCCCACACACAGCGACTAAGATTCGGCACACGCAAATAAAACAAATATTTTTTAAAAATAAATAAATAAACAAGCATCCAGAGGTCACACAATCCTTCAGAAACTCCCAACTAACAACTCTAACACCTAGGGTGAGGCTGACCAGGCCTCAAAGACCAGCAAGGACCGCCCCCAACCTCATCTTCACGTAAAAGACACAGCAAGCACAATCCTCGTCCTCAAACACATGTGCAGGCTTGAGTTCAGTGAGTGAGTACGCAGGATATAAAACACACAAAAAGAGTAAAACTTAACAATCTATCAGCAAGTAAAAGTTAACAGTTCATGTAAGACATAAGCATGCCATCAAGAACAGACTGACGTGGGTTAATCACAGAAAAGTTTATGCATAAAAGAGTTTTGAAAATCAGGTTTTCAAGAGCAGAAGGAATCCAGAGTAGCAGAGAAGAGGGTTGAAGCCCAGAAGGGGGTTCTGAACCAACGCTTTTTACCTTCCAAGTGTTGGGGGGCAGGTTCCCTGTTTACAAGGCTCCGACCCCCTGATGCCTCCGCTCACTGCCGCTCAGGAGACGCTCCCAGCAACCCATCTTGTTGGCTATTCTCCGACCGAGTCTTCCTTCCTAGTAACAAGCTTCATCGCCAAGGGGATGGGTGTGATGTCACAGTCGGGGAGCGCACTATTAATAGGAACAAGGAAGAAGGAGGTGAGTCAGGAGCAGTACCTGCACTAGGCAATGAAACTAGACAGACTCGGGTCTGACGGTCGGTTGAGGAGGACAAGACAACTCCCCTGAGAGCCGCAGGTTTCAGGGTTCGCAGGCTCCTCCGCAAGGAGTGAGGTCATCTGCTGAGGAGCCACACGCCCAGGCCAAGTGATTCAAACACAGCCGAGGTGGGGAGAGAAAGCGACAAGAAGCCAGGCAGGGGAGAGCAGCTGTCTGAGGCAGAGAAGATGCTTTAATTCAGCGCCTACGACTGCAAGGAACGCCAGCGAACCCAAATCCGTGGCTACGTATCACCGAGAGCCGTGACACCTCACGTGCGCAGCATGAGGCTTTAATGTTCCCAAAGTGCTTTCACATACATTATTTCACAGAAAAAGAATCTGTCCTACTCTCCACTCGAAAAGTACTGTTTCACAAGGAGAAGATACTCAAGAATATTGGCATAGGTGTAATTCTACTTTCAAGTCTGGAAATATACCTCAAGGGATCAGGCTTTTTTTTTTAAAAAATGAAGAGGCAGTCAATCAGGAAATTACTAGACAACTGGGAAGACCAAACTCTCGTTACGAAAAGGATGAAACCAAGCAGAGGGAGACAAGGCTTCAGATGCAGAACAGAAACTACTCAAATCCCTTTCCTCACCTTCACATCGATCAATATTAAGGGCTGTGTTAGGAAGGATGACAATTTTTATCCACAAAACAGAGACCACCTCTCCCTGAGTCTGGTACATGGGCTCATTAGTTTACTATGCTCAGCAGCCATAACATGTTAGTGCAGTATTTAAAAACTAATCGGAGGGTAAAGGTGCCAGGCCGGGTCCACTTTCTCTTCCCTGTAGTTGGGGGCAGTGAGGGGGGAGTTGATAGGTCTCTCCCATCCATCATACATCCATACATACAGAGGCATGTACAATGCTTCTTCCACTTTGACAAGAGTATTTCCCAACAGCCTGGCATCTGCCCCTGCACCTCAAGAAAAGCTTCCAGGAATCAGTGCTATGTTCAGTCTCCTAGAGACAAGCTCCAGACTAACAGTTGTCCATCCTGGGAAAAGCTGTACCCCCTCACAGCTCTCCTGACCAGAACAAAACAGGATTTTTCAACACAGAGGGTCACGTGGGGTCAGGAGACCTGGACTCTGGTCCCTGCTCTGCCAGCTGCTCGACTTCTAACAAGCCGTGTATCCCTTCTGCAGTTTTCAATTTCTTCACCTGTCAAGCAGGCACAATGATAACTTGACTTATCTATCTTACATATTGTCCAGGAAAATCAAATGACATAAGAAATATGAAAGCATACTGAATACTGCTATTCATACCACTATTTGTACAAACACCATGAGGTATTTGTAGTAATAGAATGCAAAATAAATTTAGAGTACTGAGGGTCCATGAGAAAATACTTGAAAGAAGCTTGTTTCTTGTTTTCCATCCAGGTGCAGCCACAAAGTGGGCTGGACACCCAGGGCAGTAACATCATTGCATCACTCGGGTTCCCTACCATCCCTATCTGGGGAAAAGTAGCAGCCTGCAACAATATCAGCTTCTTGCTCTACTGTCAGACTAAAACCACCTGTGCAGAAAGGGATTAGACTTTATCACAGCCCAGTCCCCAAGAACAGTGGTTCAGCGGTCTCATTAAACGCTGCATCTGCTACCAGGTGGAACGAAGTCAGCTTCTGAATGCAGGTGCCTGTCAGTGCCTCAAGCGAAACACTCTCAGCCCTCTCAGCTTTCTGCTCCTTCTCCAGCTCCCTCCTTCCCAGTCCCCAATTTCCTCTGCGTTCCGGCTTGGAGAAGGCTTTCCGGTGTGCGCAGCCCGCGAAGAGGGCCTGGCTGCAAACCCAGGGCAGGGATGTGAGGAATGTGAGATTCCTACATAGAGGGGTGGGAGGGAGAGAGGGAAGGAACGGAGGAGGAAGACAAGGCTGCCAAAGACCAGGCGTGGGAGAGGAGCCAGGCTGCGGCGCCTGGAGGGCGGGGGCTCAGGTCCCGCGGCCCCTGCCCAGGCTGGCCTCAGACGGCTCCCCGCCTCCGCTCCCGGCCTGTCAATCACTGCCGATTTAAACACCGCGCTGTTCCCTCAAGTCGCCTCCTCCCCGTCCTCCGGCCGGCCCAGGCCCCTCCTGCACTTTTTAAGGGGCCCCCATTCCAATGCATCACCCCAGCAACCCACCCCCCGGCGCCCCTTTATCACCTCCGGACTCCTCCCTATCGCTGCTCCCTTCCTCCATTTTTCATCTCTACTCTCACCCCTTCTCCTGACCTCCAACGCCGCGAACCCCCGCCTCAATCCCCCGGGACATCGCCCCCGCCTTCCCACACCCTCCTTGAAGTGGGAGCGCGCGCAGGCGCCGTACGCACCGCCCTGGAAGCGGTCTGGACTCTCCGTACCCGCTGCGGTCGAGAGACAGCCCGGGTGCCGGGTCCCAGCCTTTCCCGGGAGGGGACGGGGAAGGGGAAGAAGACGCGAGAGGGCTCCGACCACTCTCGGCCGTGTGGGACGGAGCCTTTGCCCCGCCCACCGCTGCTACGCAACCCGGCGGAAGCTCGTCACCAAGCCCCGCCTCTTTGTTTAACTCGTCCCGGACTGGACACCACGGCAGCCAACGAGGAGAGTGAGGGCTAGCCAGGCCTCCGCTCTAGACCGGAAGTCCTTGTGGTCCCCGGGAGGACTAGATAGCCGTTTGGGAGGGACGACTCTATGTTCTTCCCGGCGTGAGCATCAGGGGCCGAGCCGGAGGCCGACTCTCCAGGAGAGCGTGACTTCGCTTCGGAGGGGTGCACGTGTTCGTGCTCTAAAGCCGATGCGACTTGGTGCGAGATCGTCGCTAGTAGGCTGGCCTGCACTGACCCGCCGTCTGCCCGGCCCCTCTCCCGCTTCCAGAGCCGTGGTCAGCATCCCGGAGCCTCCTGATCTTATGGCTCATAGTCATGGGAGTGAATATGTAGTCATCAAGGCGACCACTGGGTGGGGAGTGGGGGAGTGTGTGGCCGGGAAACTTTGATCTAAGCTTGCCCGCTTCCTCCGTCTCACTCCCGCCGTATTTACGTCGGCCTTCGGAGCACTTGTATAGTTGCCCGAAACACCTCAGGGGACAGAAGGGAGATAAAAATGTCCCTCTTTCCGGGCTGTGGTTTGCTTTCCTTAAGGTACAACACCGTGGCTGGGGTTGTGGGCGGGAGAGAACCGAGCTCCGAGGAAAGTCAAGGTGGAGCCTAAAGCCCTCTAGAAGAAGGTAAGGGACTGATTAAGCAAACCAAGGCAGTACAACTGCATGGCCTCATAGGCTAATCTGATAGTAAGCAGTATTTTTCACCGATGCTCGCTAGGCAAATGGTAACGCACGTGTATGTCATTGTTTATATATGTAATTGGTTGATATGCAATGCTACAGAGTTAGCTACATTTTGTTGACTATGTATCAAGTGTCAAAGGGAACTAACGGTTCAGGCCTCTTCTTTTTAGTCCTCTGAGGATCCTGAGGTCTAGGGGGTGAGAACTTCAGGAACAGTTGCCTTTCGGAGTGTGAGAGGAAGTAATGCAAATGTTGCTCTCTGAGCCCCAGAGTCCGTCATTTCCAAGGGGAAAGAGTGAGGCCGCCATTTGTCTGTCTCTGGTGTGAATGCTACTTTTCCCAGAGACCTTCACCAACCTGGTTACTGCCCCAAATCAGAAATAAAGATGAGGGTTAGAGCAGTTGGAGAAGAGGAGGAAACTGCCTGTTGTGTGCTAGACACTGCTTTCTACATGTGCTAGACACTGCTTTTTCTCGTCTGCAAAATGGAATCACATATTTAAGAACTGTCGAGTACCAAAGTGAAGTGATGAGCTTGTTTTTATGCTTTTGTCCGCTGGATTCCAAAAAAAACCTTTGCTCCTATTTCCACCGTGTCACGACTAGGAGAAAATCTTGGAGGCTTCTCCTAGTGCTTGCGCCTCGTCAAGTGGAGGGAAATTGGGACCTGAGGCGCCCCCTGGCGGTCTTTGCTGTTCTTTGCTCAGTCTACCCTCTCTGAGGCTCCTTTAATACCTAAAATCCCACCCCTTTCGCGGCGCGTGAATCTCGAATCCCGATTGGTCGGGTGGGGAGCCGGGGCGAGCCGGGGCAGTGCTGATTGGCTGGAGGAGGCCGGCCGGGGCAAACTTCCGGGAATGTTCTGACTCCTGCGTTCCATTGGTCCGCAGCCGGCGGCCTGGGGACCTTTGGCTCCCCCTGCGGGCGACGCGGCGGCGTGCACAGTCCGGCGGGCTGGCTGGGTGGGTGGTGGGCTGTGGGTTGGGGGAGAGGATGGACTGAGTCCCGGATTGTCCAGATGAGGGTTCGGGAAGGTGGGCGAGTGAGATTCCATTCCTTGGCTCTGCATCAGGTTCTCTGCCCCGGTTTCCGTCGGCTTCCCCGCTTCGGGACTTGAGACTGAAAGCCTCCGGGGAGGGGGGACTTCCAGCCCCGAAGCAGCCAATCCAGAGGCCCCTTAAATTCTGATCTTGAAGTTGGAGGGCCACGGGGAAGTTCGTTTCTACCCTTTTAGTTAGGTGGTTTAGGACTGCCTGACCAGCCTAGTGTGGTAGGTAGGCCTTGCGAAGTGGACACGGGAAGGTCCATGCGTTGAACCTTCATCCCTTTCCCCCCTTCTAGTGGGGGTGCTGAGGCTCGGGCAGCATGACGACGGAGACCTTCGTGAAGGACATCAAGCCCGGGCTCAAGAATCTGAACCTCATCTTCATTGTGCTGGAGACAGGTGGCTCAGCTGGGGCGGCGGGCCCCCTGCGTAGGGTCTCGGGGTTGGGCAGAACCATTCTTAACTTGCACCCAGAATGGCAGGGCGCATCCCAAGACACTGCCCACGTCCAGTCTCTCGTAGCCCCCGCCCGGAGAGTTATGGTCGAGTGTAGGGTAGATGGACGGAACTCTTGCCAGATCCGTGCCTCCAGCGCCTCCGGGCCTTCCCCGCCACCGCCCCCCCACCCCCACCCCCCAGGGCCCTCTCCATGGTGCTGGCTCCTCCCTGCCCCAGGGATTTGGCCTGTTTGTACACCTCACTCCACCAGTATCTAGACTTCATCCCTCTGATCATCACCACCGCTGTTTATCTGACCACCGCCACCGCATTGGTCTGTTCCCTCCAGGCCGAGTGACCAAGACAAAGGACGGACACGAGGTTCGGACCTGCAAAGTAGCCGACAAAACCGGCAGCATCAATATCTCCGTCTGGGACGACGTGGGCAACCTGATCCAGCCCGGGGACATTATCCGGCTCACCAAAGGGTAATCCATCAGGCGACCTCTGGTTATTCCAGGGCCTTTTCTGTGACTCTGAATCCTGCTTTCTGTACCCCCACAGGTACGCGTCAGTGTTCAAAGGTTGTCTGACGTTGTACACTGGCCGTGGGGGTGATCTCCAGAAGATTGGAGAGTAAGTGCTATCTTGGGACGGTAGAAGCACAGGTGGAGGAAAGAAGCTTGTGTTTTGCAGAAGGCAGCATGAGGGTGTGCATTCCATGTTCTGAACCTGGGCCTTCCTGAGGTTTCCTGGGGATGGGCCTGAGGCTTTGCCACTTTCTCCCCTTGCAGATTCTGTATGGTTTATTCTGAGGTTCCTAACTTCAGTGAGCCCAACCCAGAATACAGCGCCCAGCAGGCACCCAACAAGACGGTGGGTCCCATGACTGTGATATGGGAAGGAGGGCAGGTCAGGCCAAGCAGCCTGGCAGAGAGTAAGGTCTGAATATGTCGTCTGTGCCTTCAGGTGCAGAACGACAGTGGCCCTGCGGCTCCCCAGCCTACCACTGGGCCCCCTGCTGCTTCTCCAGGTAAGTGGGTTCTCTTCCATTCACTAGTTCTCGTAGTTTCCCTACTCTACCCAGCCTAGAGAGATGCATCGCCTTCATCCCTTTTCTAACTCTTTTCTCTGATTATAGCCTTTTCCACCCCGGTTCTTTTTTTTTTTTAATAAACGTTTGTATATTTATTTACTCAGTTGTACCAGGTCTTAGTTGCATCACACGGGATCTTCCTTGTGGTGAGTGGGCTCAGTTGCCCCCATGGCACGTAAGATGTTAGTACCCTGACCAGGGATCAAACCTATGCCCCCTGCATTGGCAGGCGATTTCTTAACCACTGGACCACCAGGGAAGTCCCTCTCCCAGTTCTTTTCCAACTCCCTCGGGTGAAAACATTTGGGGATATGTTTCTATCACTGATAGAGCTCCCTTTTGCCACTAACACTCAGAGCCAAAAATGAGAGCAGTTTCTCTGCAGACTGCCCTTTTTCATTCTAGCTCCTTCCTCTCTTCTTTGACTTCTTCTTTGGCAGAAACTTGGCGTTTTCCACCCTTGCCTATTTTGATTCAGTATCAGTTCTGATACACTGTTACTTACATGACTCAACATGTCCATACTGCACCACTTTAGCACGAAGTCGTTTCTGTTTAGGGTTGCCACTCTTGAAATTTAAGTCCCTGCTCCTAGGCCTTGACCCTCGGGATTATGGTTCTTCCAACTCAGAAGCCCTTGCTTTTGGTCTGTTGAGAATTTGCCTTCCTGTAGATCATCAACTTTTAATTAGAATCATTCACCAACATCACCCCCTTCTTCCCTTGGCTTTTCCTTAGAAACCTGTTTTTTTACTGTTCTTTTCTCCTGGGTCATCTCCCAGCTGACCCCACTACTCCTGGGTGTTTGGCATTCTTGCCTGTGATCCACGCCTTATGTTTCTCCCATGACATTAGGCTTCGGGCTGCCTCTATCGTTCCTGTCTGTGTCTGCATCCTCAGTTACCGTGGTTTCCTAACCTTCATTAGAACCACTCAAGGTCATGGTGTTCTTTGGAAACACCATGAAATAACAACATTTAATTCCACCATAAAAAGTAGCATCCATATTTTCAACTGAAAATATGACAGTTACATATTCTCCAGTCTCTATAACTCTATTATTTACAAAAATATTTTAAATAAGATACATTTAAGCCTGTTTGCCCCCTCATATTCATTTGCTACATGTTTATTTGCTTTGTCCTCTGCTAATAGGTACAGAAGGTTTTAAAGAAAAAAAATGTATGGCATAAAAACAATCACTTTCTACATACTCTCCTAATTATTTCTCTGAATTAAGGAAAGGGCTTTATTCTTCAGTTTTGGCTGCCGATATCTTTGTCTGATGGACCAGCAGGGGTACGGTTAGGGTTCATGGTGCCTTGTGTATGTGAGAGGCAGACACCTATCTTCATTTAACAAGCATTTATAGGTGAGGAATACAAGGGGAAAAACACAGCACTTGTCTTTAGGAGCTCGAAGTCCATGCAGGAGATAGCCCCACAGATGATGGTTATGTTAATAATACACCGGGGTAAGTGTGGTGATAGTGGTTTTCACAGCTAAGGTAGTTCAAAGATTGAACACTGAAAACGTACACAAAAGTGTTGTCTATTATTTTGGGGGTGTGAGTATGTATAATAGTCTTTTTTTTGCTTATTCTTGTTTATATTTTCTCAAGTGAATGTGATTCATTGTGACACACACCACACTTTTTTCTTCCTTTCTAGATCCTTCTTACATTTTAGCACAAATTTCAGACCCTTCCCTTCCCAGTGAGCCTCTAGTTTTATAGTCAGTTTTGGTCAAGAGCTATTTTGTTGGTGATCCTTGAGCCTAGCACTAAACAGCTAGGTGTGACTCCTAATGATAGAGATGAATGAAAAAGAAAAATAGGAATTCCCTGGCAGTCCAGCAGCTAGGACTTATTGCTGTCACTACTGAGGGCCCAGGTTCAATCCCTGGCCAGGGAACTAAGTAAGATGCCACAAGCTGTGAGGTGCAGCCAATTTTTTTTTTTTTTTTTAAAGAAAATATACAATGGTTCATGTAGCAACTGTCAGAATGATTGCCGTCTCCTCTGGGGCCCCTTCCTGCAGCTCACATTTTTCGCACGTGGTCACACAGCCTTAAATGCGCAGCTGCACTTGGTGGAGACTTCTGCCCGCCGGGGCTGCAGGGAGGTCTTGGGGGTGGACGCCTGCCTGCCTTAGTTCTCTGATTCCTGTGTTTCTCCTCTTTCTCCCACACCTAGCCTCTGAGAGCCAGAACGGGAATGGACTGAGCACCCCACCAGGTCCTGGCGGTGGCCCGCACCCGCCTCACACTCCCTCCCACCCCCCCAGCACCCGGATTACCCGAAGCCAGCCCAACCACACACCTGCCGGCGCCCCCGGCCCTTCCAGCAACGCCGTCAGTAACGGCAAAGAAACCCGGAGGAGCAGCAAGAGATAGCGGTACTCGCCTGCTTCCCGCCACCAGCCATAAGCCAGGCGTCTGCTCGAGAGCACAGCTTTCTCCCGGGCTGCCGTCTCTGGGGGGCCGGGGGGTAGGAGTGTTTTAGCCACTAAACTTCACTGAGGGTGGGCGGGCCGTGGCCTTTACCCCCCCTCAGCCCACTCTCCCCTCCTTGTCCAGCTGAAGCTGCCTGTCTCCTGGGGTTCGGGGCCATCTGCCTCCCCTCCTTCCTGCTTAGAAACGACGGTTAGCCTGTTTCTTGAGTGTGTGATGTGGAAGTCTAATTGAATCTCTCCTTCCTAATAAATGTTACTTTACCACTCTGTACTGGACTCCTTTGCTTTCCACGGGAACATGAAGAGATCGGCAGCTGGGGTGTCCCTAGGGGGTGGAGGGGAGGAGCAGGGCCTGCCCCTTTAAGGGCGTGTCCTCCTCTGCCGCCTCCCTGCCGTGACCCTTGTCCACCTGCCTGCCTGCCCCCCTGCAGCTGGAACCGAAGACGCTGTCCCCCTTCCTCCAGGTGTCCCTGCTTCCTGCTGTCAGGTAATGCCAGCCTCGACCCCCTGGACCGATCACCCCGATCAGACTGTGCTCCCCAACCTAAAGCCAGGTCAGACATCTTCAGAGGGCCCGGGCACTCCTTTCCTCCTCCCACCAGAGCGGCCCCTGTCTTGGTCATGATTCCCTGAGTTCTGGCTCTTTCTCTCCTGGGATGAGGAATTGCTAAAAACAATTTCTTCCCCCTGCGTCTGGGGTTGCCCCTCATCTGCCTTTTTACCCTCCTCTCCAGCTTAGGGACATCTGGGGCCAACTCTCCAGGGAATGTGGGCATGGGGCGTGGGGTTGGAGCTGAATGAAGCCCATGCCGTATGTAAGGTAGGTGGCGTGGCAGTTTAGGCAGCGAGAGGCTAAGATGGTACCGACTGGCTTGGGGGGTGTGTGTAAATTATTTAGAAGAAATGGCCAGGCCCAGGCTCTCCTTGGCCATGTGGCTTTTCCAGGGGCAGAGGGTGGCCCCGCCCTACTCGGGGGCCCAGCCAAGACTGACCTTTGACCCCCACCCCAGAGACCAGTGAACCATTAACTCCTCTGATGTGACTCTTCCCACTCTGGCACCTCCCCTGGCCCCACCCCCAGGCAGCTGGGCTAGGGGCGAGGGCTTGGCCATCCTGGCTATCTGACGTGGCCTCCAACTTACCCGGGCAGCTGGAGACCGAGCCCGGCTCCCCTCCATAACTCAGGAACCTCTCAGTGCCCACAGCCAGGCCTCGTGGGAGCCTGCGGTGACGGCTCTCACACTGCCGTGGGGCTGAGGCCCTGGGGGTTGCAGGGTATGAGAGAGGTGGGCTGAGGCTGAGGGGTGGGCTCTGGGGGACAGGGAGGGACAGTCTGGGCGGCTCTGGATCTGGGGAAGGCAGTGTTCTGGGTCAGGAAAAGCGCTTGCTCTAGGAACCGGTAAACAAGAGGCTGCTCAGAAGAAGGCGATGGGGAGGAAGGGTGAGCGAGTAGGGCTGCCGCTGTACTGGGTTGTGGTGGGGTGTGAGGAGTGTGGGCTCACGGCAGGAGCCCCAGCCCCTTCCTCCTCGTTCTTCCAGGGCAGTCCTCAGGATGTTCCACCAGGGGGAATAGAAGCCGGAACCAGAGCCTCTGAGCCTGTCCCCCCAGGAATGGGGCCCCCAATGAGTCATCTGCTGGCTGGCCTGTGTGTGTGGGTGGCCTTGGGCTGGGTGGAGGGCTCAGGCCCCTACCTGGGCCCTGCTGAGCAGGAACAGAACCATTACCTGGCCCAGCTGTTTGGTCTCTATGGGGAGAATGGGACGCTGACCGCAGGGGGCCTAGCCAGGCTCCTCCACAGCCTGGGACTAGGCCGAGTTCAGGCCCTTCGCCTGGGACACCATGGGCCTCCTGCTGGTCGGGGTGCACCCCCAGCTGGAGACAATTCCACACACAGGTACTAACCCATCTCCCCCCACCCAAAGTGTCATAGCCAAGCTCTTCCCTACTGACAAGAGTCTCCTCCGGCTGCCTAGCTCTGCCTTCCTAACATCAGACTCCTGGAATCACACGTTTTTCAGACCCTGACTTGCCGTCCCATCCATTCTAGGACGCAGGACCCCGAGCTGAGTGTGAATGTCTGGGCAGGGCTGCCTCTGGACCCCTCGGGGTGGGGTGACCTGGCGGGGACAGAGGCCCCAGGACCACCCCATGGGCCAGGCCCCTCGGGCCTGGGCCTCTTTCACAGGCTTCTGCTGCTGGACCATTCCCTGGCTGACCATCTGAATGAGGATGTGAGTCTTATGATCTCCCGAGGGGATAGGAGCCACGGGATTTAGATGGCCTGAAATGTTTGAAGACTCAGTAATTTAAAATGGCTACTTAAATCCAGGTGTGATCTTAGGGTACGTTATTCCAGTAAAGGAATATGTTCCCCTGTGCTCACAGTAGGTAGACCCATGCCTCGAGCTCTAAGACTGGGTTTAGGGGCCACTCTTGGCAAAGCAGAGAATCCAGAGAAGCAGCCCAGGGTGAAACCTGGGGCTGGTTACCTGGAGAGGAGGCCTGAAGTGGGTAGATGGCTATCATCACCCAGAAAGTCAGTGAATGTGTTCCATGTACACCGGAGGGCAGCCAAACCCAGCCCTGAAACAGACCTGGTGAGGGTGAGCACCCCGTCACAGGAAGCACTCGATCCAAGGCTGGTGGAATGTGTCAGGGCTCTTGAGAGGAGGTTTGCATGGCATTTTAGGTTCTTCTCCCTTCTAAGATTCTGGAAGGGAGGGCTCTAGTTGTCTGACCATCATCACTAAATTAATGAGACACCAGAGCTACGGAGGGAGGGAGATGGTGGCAGTGCTCACTAGCACCCAGTTTGCACTGAATTATTTGCTCTGGTTTGCATATTCACTGATAATGAACACGTGCTGATCATCAGTAACTGTCCTGAGTCCCTGACGTACCCGCCAGTGTGAGTGAAGGGGACCCTGGAAGAGACCCAGGAGTTCATGCAGTGGAAGGGCAGACACCCAAGATCTGAGTCCCAGGTCCCAGCAGTTCCCCGGTGCCTAACCTCCACCTCTACCTGCCCAGTGTCTGAACGGCTCCCAGCTGCTGGTCAATTTTGGCTTGAGCCCTGCTGCCGCTCTCACGCCTCGTCAGTTCGCTCTGCTGTGTCCAGCCCTGCTTTATCAGATCGACAGCCGTGTCTGCATCCGGGCCCCAGCTCCGAGCCCCCCAGGGGACCTACTATCTGGTCAGTGGGTTAGAGAGCTCCGAGCTCCCCAGGGGACCTCCTGTCTGCTCCGTGGGTGAGAGCGGGAGTGGGGGGCGGGGCACGCGAGTCCTGGGCTCAGGCCAAGGAAGGGGGTTCACCGGGGCTTGCCTCCCCTGGCAGCACCTCTCAGCCCCAGCCCACCTCTAAGGTGTCCCTGCAGCTCCGCCTGACCCCAGCCCCTGACTTTGCGCAGCCCTGGCTCAGAGTGCCCTGGCCGTCCTGCTGCTCAGCCTGCCCGCGCCGCTCTCGCTGCTGCTGCTGCGGCTCCTGGGGCCTCGTCTGCTGCGGCCACTGCTGGGCTTCCTGGGGGCCGTGGCCGTGGGCACCCTCTGTGGGGATGCGCTGCTGCACCTGCTGCCGCACGTACGTGCAGCCCCTTCCCCGCCCCCTGCCCCAGGGCCCCCCGTCACAGGACATCCTCTCTCCCACTCCAGCCGCAGCCCGCAGTTGCCTTCTGGTGGGGAGTGTGGGTGAAGTCCACCCCGGGAGAGGGGTGTTGTCGGGCGCGGGGGGCTTCTGGAGTCTGCCGTTGACCGCCTCTCCGTCAGGCCCAAGGAGGGCAGCACGCTGCAGCCGGCGGGCGGCCGGAGGAGGACCTGGGCCCCGGGCTGTCGGTGCTCGGCGGTCTCTTCCTGCTCTTCATCCTGGAGAACGTGCTGGGGCTCTTGCGGCGTCGAGGGCGCAAGCCAGTGAGTGACACCCTATTGTCCTCTTCCTGCCGAGACCAGAGTCCTAGCCGAGAACTGGCCGCTCAAGCCGGGAGGTGAGGGGCCGAGTGCTCCTGGCTCTGACGTCTGCCTGACTGTGTGTGCGGGGCCTCATGGCCAGCAGGGAGTGGGTTCGGGCTCCTCAGCACAGACCCAGGGCTTCCGACCAAACGGGCTCCTCTCCTGAGCTCGGGGCAAGGAGAAACGGAGGGGTGCCGACCTGGGGAAACAGCAGAGGCCAGGGAGCACCCCCAAGTCAATGTCACTCTCGCAGCGGGCAGCCCGGCTCTCCTTGCCCCCGGCTCTGCTGCCTCCTCCACCAGGAAGGATGCCCTCCCGTTTCAGAGATGCTGCAGGCAGAAAAGAAAGGACCTCAGAACTCCAAGCCTGGACCTGGAGGAGGGCAGAGGGATGGCCCTTCAGCCCCTGCAGGCAGCTCCAGGTGACCGGAGCACGTGAGGGCTGGGCCGTGGCTCCCAGCTCACCTGCAGCCGCCAACACGCTCTTGTCCTCCTTCGTGCAGAGCCAGGGGCTCAGGGCCCGAGGGAGCAGGCCAGCCAGCCCCCAGCAGTCCCAGCCCCTCCTGGGCACGAAGGCCACAGTCACGGGTGCCCGGGGGGTGGTGGCGCCAGCCTCACGTGGATGGTCCTCCTGGGAGACGGTCTGCACAACCTCACAGACGGGCTGGCCATCGGTGCGGGGACGGGATGGAGGGCGGGGGTCGGGGGAGGGCGGGCCTCCAGCTACCGGTGCGGCTGGCAGGGCTACCGGCAAGTGGCGGGAGGGCGGAGCTCGCGGCCCCTGCCCCCTGCCTCGGCGAAGACGCCTCTTCCAGACTGCCCACCTCCCGTCCGGCCCACCCAGGGGCTGCCTTCTCTGACGGCTTCTCCAGCGGTCTCAGCACCACCGTCGCGGTCTTCTGCCACGAGCTGCCGCACGAACTGGGTAGGAACGGCCGGCGTGGAGCGGGGCTGGCTCCTGGAGGCCGGGGGCGGCCCGGGCTCACTGCGCGCCGCCCTGCGCTCTCTCCGCCCAGGTGACTTCGCCATGCTGCTCCAGGCCGGCCTGCCCTTCCGGCAGCTGCTCCTGCTAAGCCTGGTGTCCGGAGTCCTGGGGCTGGGGGGCGCGGCCCTGGGCGTGGGGCTCAGCCTGGGCCCTGTGCCGCTCACTCCCTGGGTGTTCGGGGTCACGGCCGGGGTCTTCCTCTACGTGGCCCTCGTGGACATGGTGAGGGGCGGCGGGGAGCAGAGAAACCGGGGAGGCGGGTGGCGGGGCGGCGGCGGGGCCTGGCTCACCAGCGCCTGAGCGGCGAGCGCGGAAGCGGGGCGCGGGGGCTTTCTGGCCCCCGACGGCCTTCTCTCCTTCCAGCTCCCAGCCCTGCTCCGTCCGCCCGAGCCCCCGCCCCGGCTGCACGTGCTGCTGCAGGCGCTGGGGCTGCTGCTGGGCGGCGCGCTCATGCTCGCCATAGCGCTGCTGGAGGAGCAGCTGTGGCCCCTAGTCTCCGACGACTGAGGGGGCGCGGTGGAAAGGCGTCCAGGCCTCCCGGCCGCCCCCCGGCCAGAGGAACGGAGGCAGGACGCAGCGCCAGTAGGATCAACAGGATTTTAATAAACAGAACCCATCCCCAAGCCACGACGGCGACGGCTGTGCTTGCACCAGAACAGCCCAGAGACCCGGGGATGTGGCCGGGGGAGGGCCCAGCGCCGGCGGGCGGAGGGCGGGCCTGGAGGGCGCGGGACGCTGGGTCTGGTCTGCGGGGACAGCGCTGTGCTTCACCCGGAGAGGAAGGGGCGGGCTGGGTCGGGACGCTGCACCGAGGTCCCCCTTCTCCCTGCTGCCCTCAGCACCCTGGGGGTGCAGGCATCCCCGCAGGCTGCCCTTTATTGCTGCCCGCCGGCATCAAACACCCGCCCCCAGCACCGCAGGTGAATCCAGGGCAGGGAGGAGGGCGGGCGGGCAACATTGCTCAGACAAAGATTCCACTAGGATCCAGTGAATTGTGCTCAGTTCTCTTTACTTCCTACAACCGAGTACATGGGTCACAGGGCGGCGGGAGCGGCAGGACACGGGGGCCCGCGCGCCCAGCGCACGCCTGCACACAGGATGGCGGGTCTGCAGCATCACAGGTCATGCAGGGCGCGGGGGAGGGGGTTCACACACAGAGACGCCCGCGCGGTACCGGACGGAGAACACCCCGGAATATACACAGCTGTACACGGGGACCCCGGCCCCGACCCAACCCTCTCCCCTGTCTTGCCGTCCCCCAGGCCGGGGGACTGTATTGCTTTGAGAGAGCCACCCTGGGGGCTGCTCTGCCAGGCGCCCTCCCCCCACCCCCATTTTGGCACATCTGCAAGACACGCGCGGCGCGAGGGTAGGCACCCTCCCTCCCAGGCTTAAGTGGCCGGGAGCTGAGGAAGGGGGCAGGAGACTTCATCCGCCTTCTTTCCCCGAGCCCTTCCCAAACCCCTAGCAAGCCCACTCCAGCCAGAACCCACCCACCCCCCAAAACACACACACACACACAAAGCTGAGCTACCCGGGAATACAGAGGAACAAGGAGATTGTCCGGGACGGGGCAGAGGCGGTGGGCAGGAGGGACTGGAAGCAGAGACCCCTGGGTGGGGTAAGACTGGCACACCGCTACTTTAGTGCAATTGGAGAGGTGCCCAGGGTGAGGGGCACAGGTGGGAGGCGAAGCCAGGCTGCCCAGGGAACGCGCCTGGCGGGAGGGAGCGAGGGCCCAGGGCAGGCCCTCTCAACCCTGCCCCCTCGGCCCTCCCAAACGCAGTGCTGTCCCCTCACACCCAAGTGGGCATCAGCAGCCTCAGTCAGTACCTTCAAGTAATTCATAGAGCAGACCCTCCCCACCCCGGCTTCCTCCCGGCTCTGGGATTTGGTCGCGTCTCTAGGGGTTGGGTCGGGAGGAGGGGGTCCCCAAGTCAGACCCTTCCCTCTCTACCTCCCTCTTCCCAGACCACTGGGCTTGGTCCTCAAAGATCCTCCCCTCGGCTCTTGCCCAGTCTGGGTCAAGGCTGAGGGCCGGGGCCACCACAATTAGATGGAAGGGGCTGCTTTTTACTCCTTATCCCTCCTTCAAAGGTAGGGTTCAAACGAGGTGGGCTGGGGCCCCGCACTGGTTTGCCCCAAGAGGAGGGGTTCCGGGCTAGGGTCTGTAAGGCTATTTTCCTTTGCGGCAGGAAGGGGAGGTGGGGGAATGAACACTGGGTGTGGGGAGAGGGTGAGAAATGGCGGGGGGGAGGAGGAAGGGGCCGCCCTCGGAGCAGTCCTGGAGCCACTCAGACCAAGGACGCTCACCTACACAAGATCCTGAGCAAGCCTGCTCCCAGTGCCTCCAGCCTGGCCCAACGCCCCTCCCAAGACCCCGAGGGAGGTCTGGGGGGTGCACAGCTGCAGAACCGTTCACTCTGGCCCCACGCCCCCCGCCCCACCCCGCCCCTTCTCCCCTCCTAGGTCCAGGGAGTAAGGAGGTGCTCGGGTGGGCAGACAGCGGTGTTAACAGTATTGAGTTTTCCTTTGGTTACACATTGAAGGCAAAGGTGAGCTGGACTTACAGTCAAAACGGATAGGGGTGAGGAAGGAAGGGGGGCCATGGCTGGGGCTGGAGGGGGAGGCGGGCCCTCCTCAGCCCCCCACCCCAAGGAACGCGTCTGAGTGGGGTGGCAGTCCCTCCGCCTCATCTCTCCCGCCCCCCACAGCACCAACGAAAGGAGAAGCCCCCGCCCCAGAGGCCGCTCCCACCCCAGCCTGGGCCGTACATTCAGTGGTTTTCAGCAGTCCGGGGCTCAGGGGGCCACGGGGCGGGCGAGGGGCCGTCCGTCTCCGCGGGACAGCGGCAGTGACCCGGGTCTGTTGGTCCGTTGGGGACCCACAGTTTGTGCCGTTTGTTTTTCTGAAGGATAGTACACACCCTACCAAAGCCACCGCCAAATCAGAAACATCTCCCCAAAAGTCAGAAACTAAAAACTGGCTCTTTCCATCTCGCCCCCTGACTCACACATCCGTTTCCCTGTCTCCTGCGTAGCCCTCGCTCTGTCCCCTTCGCTGGGACCTGGGGCGGCTCCCAGGGTCCTCACTTAAAGTAGGCCTTTTCTCAAAAGTGCTTATTACTTGAAGCAAGTGCTTTAGAGCTGCGGCGGGGAGAAGGGGACAGGGAGCGGGAGGGCGAAGGGAAGGAGATGATTCCTCCCCGCCCTGCCTCCTTAAGATTGGGGGGGGCACTCTGCCTGGCTGACTTCTCCACACCCGTTTAAGTCAAAGAGGTTTAAAACAAAAACCAAAACACTTAACATTAAAATAAATATGCAGTGGCCATGAGAATGGTCAAAATGCTTCAAAAGACACTAGGGGTTGGGGAGCCCGGGGCGGGGTGTGGGGCTTCCTTTGGCATTAGGAGGAGGCTGCCCGGCCTCCTGGCCTCCTCACGCCTGCCCTGGCACTGATGGTGTGCCGGAAGCGCGCGGGGGCCGGGCAGCCTCCAGAAATCTCATCCAGCAAAACCACGGGGCCCCCGCCAAACACTCGAGCCTTCCTGTCGTCACCAGACACTGATGAAGGAGAACACGACTGCAGCCTCGAGAGTCCAATCCCGAGGACCGTCTCCCTGCGCCCCCACCCCCGCCACCTAATTCCCAGCACCAAAACGAGGGGGGGCAGAACAGGAAGGAGAGAGAAGTGAAGCCAGGGGCGAGCTCTGCAGAACCAGCAGGACGGGGGAAGGGCGGGGGCTGCAGCCCTTAAGAGAGGTCACGTTGATTGTCGTCTAGGGGAGGACAGGGTGCGCGGGGAGGTGGGCAAGAGGGGCATTGCAAGGCCCTTTGGCTTTGAAAATAAAGATTAAAACTAAAAGCTGCATACTCCTTCTTACCAATAATGGTCATTCGGAAGCTTTGAAATGGTTTAGGAACTGAAGGTTGGGGGACGCAAGACACGGGTGGGGTGGGGGGAGGAGGCGGGAGCAAGACAGCAAGAGGAAGGGCTGGGACGAAGACCCCAGGCTCCGGGAAACCAGCGTGAGGTATGGTGGAGGGGGTCTGCGAGGCAGCGGGCAGTCCCTGGGATGCCCCCCGCTCCCCGCAGCCCACCCCAGGCAAGGGCGGCCAGACGCGCGGGGGACGCGGCTGCAAAGGGCGTACAGGGTGGTGGATACAGCACGCAGGGGCGGGGAAGGGGCCTGAGGGGACCCCACCCGGGGGGCCTGCAGTGTAAACGGGGCCTGTCCAGTCCCCGGGGGCGATACTGATGGCAGCCAGACTGGGCGCGGACGCGCGCGCTGGGGAGGCAGGACCTCTATTCAAGTTCTGTGTCTTGGCCCCTGGCTGAGGTATTGAGTGTGAGGAAGGGAACGCTGGGCTAAGGAAGCGGGTCCCCCTCTCCAGGAGGCAGAGCTAGGAGATGGATGGACAGGGCGTCTGAAGGGACCAGGGCCAAATTCAATGCTACATTTAGAGAGAAAACTGCCCCCTCCTCACTCCAGCCCAGCTTGGCTTGTCGGGCGCAACGCCGGGAAATCTCAGCGCATCCCTTAGCTGGATCCCTTCTCTCCCAGCTGCTGGGGAGGCAGGGACCCAGCCCCAGTGGACGCAGACCTTCCGCCTCTCGGCGGAGGAGACGCCTGGGCCCCCGAGCAGCCACGGTCCCTAGTCTGCCCTGCCCCTCCATCTTTGGCTTCAGATCAGGAGTGACTGGGGGCAGTGGGTACTCTTGGGCATCACAGAAGGCGGCAGCAGATGGGCTGGGGTGGGTGCAGAGAGCAACTGTGGGACGGGGACACGGGAGGAAGAACAGGCTCTCCCTCGGCACACATGCAAACACATGCCTGAAACACAGAGGACAGACTAGGGCTGTGGTTTTGAAATGGACAGGAAATTAATTTGTCTCTTCCCCTAAAGGATAAAATGCTTACTTAAAAATTCATGACAAGCCTCAAAGTCAAGGGAGGGGAGAGCCAGAGGGGGAATGGCCACAGGCTCCGCCCTCCCAAAAGAAGTTAAAAGAAAGAAGCGGGTGGGGGGTTAAAGTGCGCGGTTAGGAGGCCAGGCCAGCAGGGGCGGGGCGGGGCGGGGCAGGCCGTGGGGGCAGTGCCAGCCCTTGGTTTGCATACGAGGAGCCGGGAGAGTGCAGGTCGGGCCGGGTACAGTAGTTGCTGCTTCAAGTGTTTTGCATTTGAACTTTAGGGGCGATGGGATACGGAAGGAGGGGGAAGCCCCAGGCCCCAGTGCTAAATACCCTCCCCCCTCGTCCGCTAGCTGCCCCTGAAGGGGGAGGGGGACACCCCCAGAGTGCTCACACAGTACCAGAGATTAAGGCTTCTCACTGCTGCGGGGATGGAGGGGCCGGCCGAGCAGGGAGGCAGTGATGGGCATGGAAGAGGCGGCGGGGATCTGCCTGGCAGGCGCGGGGGGAAGGGGCCTGAGGCGAGTCAGAAGGAAGAGTCAGGAGCAGCTGGCAGCAGAAGGGGGAACTGAGAGAGGGGACAGAAGAGGCGGGCGCCAGGCAGCGAGCAGTCGTGTCGGGACACTCGGCAGAAGGGGGTGCCCTGGGGGTACCAAGGGCCGGGGATGCTCCCTGTTGGTCCCAGAGCCCCGCCAGGCCAGGCCGTGTGGCCAAGGGCCGAGCAGCCACCCCCCAGCGCTTTCCCCTCCACCCCCAGCCCAGTCGCGTTCTCCTTTAAAGTGCCCTAAATGTATAGACTTTTCCTAAATAAATAGAACAAGGAATCAAGCCACCGGCGGGGGAGGGACACTGCAGGGGGCTACTCGGAGTAGCAGCCGTCTAAGCCAATGGCGCTGTGCCGCTCCTGGCTGTAGGGGCACGAGGCCCCGTGGGGCAGGGCCCCGCAGCCACCCACCGTCTTGGCTGCCGCGATGCCGCAGTTCTTGAGCAGGCTGAAGCTGAAAGGACTGACAGCGTCCTTGGGTGGGAAAGGCTTCATGGTGGAGAGGATCAAGGCCAGACAGTCTGCCACATCTTTGTTGGGGGCGCAGGCCAAGGCCGGGGTGTGACCTGTGGGGCAAAGGCGAGAACTGAGCCCAGAGTCCTGGACCCCTGGGCCCCCTCCACCCGCCCCAGGCCCTGAGCGCTCTTCTCTGCAGAGGGGAGCTGAGGCAGGCCAGCACCCCACAGGGTCACAATCGGGGGCCATGCGGGCCCTGGGGGGCTGACAAGCAGGCTGTCCGAGTGAGGGCAAAGAGCAGGGCCCGGGGACGGGAGGCTGAGGTGTGCGGGAGGTCGTCCTGAGGACCCTGCAGGCTCCACCTAGTTCCGTCAGACTCCCCTCAGAGACTCTAGCGTATCGGTGTTGGGTCCCTGCTCTGAAGAGTTCCCTTGGGAAGAAAATCCAGTTTATTAAGCAGCCAGGCTAAGAAGTCACCTCCTGAAGAGCGTCCCTGACCCCAGGCCCCACGCACCTTCTTCATCCACAGCCAGCACGGTGGCCCCGCGGCTCAGCAGGGCCTGCACCACGGAGGCCAGGCCGCTCCGGGCAGCGATGTGCAGCGGCCTGGGAAGAGAGGAGCAAGGGCGGGGTGAAGTCAAGGGGCGGCCGGCTGCCCCTCCACCCTCGGCCGGAGCAGGCACGCTGCCGGGCGAACGCCGTGAGCTCCAGAGAGCCGGGGCCCCGGGAACGGGCAGCAGCCTCCTTGCCACCTCGCCTGGCCCCCACCCCTCAGCCAAGAGCCCCCCACCCCAGGCACTCACATCTGCAGCGCGCTGTTGGTAGCATTGATAAGGCCAAGGTCTTGGGTTTCTGCCAGGATCATGAGGGCACACTTCTCATGGCCCTGAGGGAGGGGGGCAGAGAGTGAGGGCTGGAGATGTGGGAGCCGACCACGGGAGCTGAGGAGGGGCGGGGTGCACAGGGCTGCCCCACCGCAGACAGCGGCGGGCCCGGGTCCCTCCTCAGGCCCTGCCGCATTCAGAGCCCCACCAGCAGCGCGACGGTACCTTGCTACAGGCCAAGTGGAGGGCGGTGTTCTTGTTCTCATCCATCACAGTAAGGTCTGCCTTCCCTCGATAGAGCAGAAATTCTACAAGAGAAGGGAGGCAGAGAGGGGTGGCGCTCCCTTCCAGAGCCGGGCCAGACAGGCTCTTCCCGCTCTAGTCCGCGCATGTTTTGCATCCCCTCTGCAGAGGTTGAAACATTCAAAGACATGCCTCCTGCCTCCTAAGCCCCGCTGGCAGGGCTGACTCATCTCGTGAAAGCCCAGGGGGAGCACCTCCCATCCACACGGGGCCCCTACACACCCACGGCTGCAGCCTGCCCGTTCTCAGCCGCTGTCATGAGCGCGGTGCGGCCAGTGTGGTCCGTGGCGTTCACCTCGGCCTGGTGCTGCAGCAGCATCCGGAGCCCAGAGACGTTGTCTGCGAAGGCAGCGGCGTGAAGAGGGGTCCTGTGGGGAGGGGTCGGGGCAGAGTGAACCGGGAGGCCCTTTCTCCTGAGCAGAGAGAGGAAGCCAGGGGCAGCGGAGGCGTCTCCCAAGCCTCCTGCCACTCACCGTCCTTTGGCATCTCGGCTGTTCACAATCTTGGCACCCAGAGCTCCCAGCAGCATCTCTGTGGTGCTGTCCTGGCTATTAATACTGGGGGAAGAGGAAGGGTCAGCAGGAGGGGCATGGGGAAACAGACGGTCTGTCCGATGCCCACATCACAGACCCTTGGGGGGGCTGGGGCGGAGGGAGCGCCTTACACTGCACAGTGCAAAGGAGTGAAGGGGTTTCCTTCCAGATATGAAAACGGGCTGTGTTCAAGTAACAACTCCAGACAATCTTCGTGTCCTGGGGACGAGGAGGGAAGAGTGGCGATGGAGAGGATGACACCATGGCCCCTTTCACTGATCCTGTCCCATCTCTCGACACCCCATGCTACTTCCAGATCCGGAGCGACCCACGAGTCCTTGTCTGCACTCCCCACACCCCTCCGCCCCCATCTCAGCTGTCCCCGCAAAGGCCCAGAGCCACACCAGTGTAGGAGGCCCAGTGCATGGGCGAGTATCCGCTGTAATCCACCCCGGTGTCCAGGGGGTCCGTGGACAGGGCGGCCTGCAGCAGGGTCCGCAGCACCGCGGTGTGGCCGCAGGCTGAGGCCAGGTGAATGGGCGTGCGGCCCTTGAAGTCTCGGCACAGCACAAATGCGTCGTGGTCCAGCAGGGCGGCCAGGCAGTCCTCACAGCCGGTCACGGCCTGCGGGTGGCGTGGGGGTGTCGGTCCTGAGGCTGGCCCAGGAGGAGGAGCCGCTTCCCGGGCTCCAACCCCTGTCTTTGCAACAAAGATTCTAAGGACTGTTTAGTCGCTAAGTCGTGTCCCACTCTCTGCGACCCCATGGACTGCAGCACGCCAGGCTTCCCTGGTCTTCACTGTCTCAACTATCTTCAGACTCAGGTCCGTTGAGTTGGTGACGCCATCCAATCACCTCATCCTCTGTTGCCCACTTCTCCTCCTGCCCTCAATCTTTCCCAGCATCAGGGTCTCTTCTAATAGGTCTAAGTATTAAGGATCGGCATCTCCTTCCCTGACTCTATGCCACCAGACAAGCAGGATGGTGAGAGTTAACGCTGGCCCTCTGCAGTGGGAGACGAAGGAGTCAAACAACCCCACGGGATGAGGAGGTGACAGCTTTAGGGCAGGTGACGGTGGAGAAGGACCGGGCTAGTGGTATCATTATCAAACATGAGAGGGCCAGCTGGGGACCCTGGGCGGTGAGAGGGTCACTACACGCGCTCACAGAGCAAGGTGATCAGGGAGATGAGCTGCGGGCATCAGATCCTCATCCTGGAGCAGGCATGCTAACGCCCTCTAAGACTCCAGCCCCCCTACTAGACAATCTGAGATCCTACTGTGCGCTCCTGTGTCCAAGCCCGTCGGTGAGCAGCCCCACCCGAAGCCCACTCACCCCACGGTGGAGGGCGGTGCGGCCCCGGAGGTCAGCAGCGTCAGCCGTGGATCCTTTCTCTAGCAGCAGATGTACACAGTCCACGTGGCCATTCATGATGGCCAGCATCAGTGGGGTTCTACGGAGGGCGCGGGGAAAGGGTGAGGGCCTGGCAGGGCCGGGAACCCTGCACCCCGCCCCGAGCGCACACTCACTGTCCATAGGCATCCATGACATCCGTGATGTCGGCGCGTTCCCCACTGTCGATCAGCAAGTGCAGGGAGTCAGTGTGGCCAGAGGCAGCTGGGTGAGGAGGGGGCCTCAGTGTCAGGCATGGTCGGGGAAGCCCGGGCGGAGGGTGGGGGTCGTGGGAGGACCCGGGGTGGGGAGGAGTCTTGGGGGAGAGTCAGGACTTGAGGTTTCCATCCTCCTTGCCCTGGCCTGTCGCAACCCCAGTCCCTTCAGGGTTCTGCAGGGAGCTGGGGACCAGCCCCAGAGGAGGCCTGGGGTGGCAGGGGAGGGAGCAGCCCAAGGGGCTGCTTACCAGCAGCATGCAGGGGTGTCCACTTGCGTTTGCGCTCCTTGATGAGGGCAGAGGCGCCGTGGGCGGTTAGCACCTCCACACACTCAGTAGAGCCTCGCTCAGTGGCCAGGAAGAGCGCGGTCCGGCCCTTGTGGTCCCTCACATCCAGGTTCACCAGCGTCTCAGCCAGTGTCTTCAGGGCTTCACAGTGACCGTTGTAGGCCTGGAGGGGGTGGGACATCCGTGGATAAAGCTCCAGACGTGGCCCCACTCTGCTCTTGGGGCCCACGGGGAGACTCTGGGCAGCAGGCCTCCCCACGAGCTCCTTGGGCCCCTCTCAGACCACTGCCTGCTTGCCACATCCCCGCGAGAAGGCAGAAGCAAGGACGGATTCACACGTGCTGGTCCCTGTGAGCCGGCCTGGGGCGGGAGGGGACGGGGAAGGCAAGAGGAAAAGACCTGGGACTCACAGCTAAGTGCAAAGGGCTGACTGGAATGGTGCTCTCTACATCCTCCAGGCAGTTAAAGGACATTTCTAAGAGCTGCAATGGACAGAACAGGAGGTGCTGAGGTTCTGGTATTCCCAAGAAATCGCCCTTGACTCCACCCACAGCCATCCCCGAAGCCCCTGGATCGAGAGACCACAGTGGATTCAGCCACCCCTCGGCCTGAGAGTGCAGACGCAGACGCAGACCGCGTGCTGGGCCCTGGCCTGCCCCCTCCGCACGCCGGGCCCCGCGCGTACCAGCTCGAGGTTCTGTCTGTTGCCATAGGCGGCAGCATAGTGCACGGCTGTGTAGCCCTGCCTGTCCCGCAGGGAGGGGTCTGCACCGTTGTCCAGTAAGAATTCCAAACAGCTGGGGGACAGGAGCAGACGGTGAGGAAGGGACAGGCCCAGCCAGGGAGGGTGCAGTTTGGGAGGAGCAGAGGAGAGGGCAAAGGAGGCCCCCCAGGCCGAGCCGGCCCACGCCCACCCCCCACTCGTACTGGGCTAACTCCGGCCCGTCTGACCCCAGCCAGGCCCAGACCCACCGCCTCCAGGTCTGCCCTGAACCACTCTAGCGTCAGGGCCCCCTCGCCCTTCGAATGTGCTCCTAGAGACCCCGGAGCACATCCGTGAGTTACCGACCTGCTGACCGACATACTCTTCCCCACCTGCAGGCACGCTGACCCCTGCCTTCTCCTCCTGGCCCATCGGGAGCAGGCCTGCTCTCTCCCACGCGCTCCCAGCACCCTCCTCTGTGGGAGGCCCTCCCCAGCTTTCCCGACAGGTGCCTCCTCCCCAGACCCCACTCTTGCAGACCAGCGGGAACTCTACTAGCAGTAATACTAATATTGCATTCAACATTTACAACGTGTCAAACACCGCTTTAATCACTTAATCCTGACAATGATCCTTTGAGGTAGATACTGTTCTTATCCCTCCTGTGTCTGAGGAAACCGAGGCAGAGAGATTAAGTTACTTGCCAGAAGTCACACAGTTACAAGTTAGGCCTCCTGGATTTTAAATATCTTTTTGTTGTTGTTGTTAAATAAATAAACCCTTTATAACAGTCTTAAAGAAAAATTAACAGGATAATAGAGAGGTCCCATATATTCGTCACCCAATTTCCTCTATTATTAACATCTCACACTAGAAGGTATAAAATGCAGAAACTCGGGGTCATTCATCTTTCATCCTTACCACCTAGAACAGTACTTGGTGCACCTCTTAAGTAAGGACTCATTTAACGCTTGAGGAAGAAATGAATTTGTGTTTAGCTTTTCTGATCCTCTCAAGAAGACCATCCCTTTCTGGAATGAAGGAAGGATCTCTCCCACTTCTGTCTGACCCACGGTGCTTGGGTCAGGATTAAACTGCTGCTGCAGTCGGCGGCGGGGGAATAACAGGACGGGAGTCTGCGGGGCCGGGCTGGGCAGCCCGGGGGTCTTCTCTGCTACTCACAAGAAGGCCTCCTTCCTGCGGGACTCCTTCAGGGGCTCATCCTCTTCAGCATCGTGGCTGGAGGATGAGTGGGGCTCCGCCCTGGTGGAGGAGAGGGAGGAGTCTGGCGGGGTGCTCGGGCAGGACCGTGGGGCTGGGAAGGGCCGACAGGGCGCCTCACCTCCTGTAGGTGTCGGAGGCGGCGGCGTAGTGGAGGGGAGCGCAGCCTTTACAGTCGGCCTCGTTGACGCCGGCCCCGGCGGTCACCAGCGTGACAGCGCACTGGTAGCTGCCGTTGGCGGCTGCATAGTGCAGTGGGGTCCTGGGGAGAAGCGCAGGAGCGGGGAGAAAAGAATCGGGGGCAGGTCCACACGCAGCCAGAGGCGCAGCCAGAAGCTGCCCCATGATGCTCTCCCCGCTTGGTCCCCAGCTCCCCACCCTGGCCTCCATCACTTCCCCCATCACTGGTGTCTCCGATCGGGCGCCTTCTCTGCACACACACACTCCCGCACATTAACACACCTTCCAAACTTGTCTCTCCGCCTCAAGTCGGCTCCACTGCTCAACAGCAAGTTAAGACATTCAACATTCCTGAAAGGAAGGTGCGGGTGAACGAGAGAAGGCGCTTCCGGGAGGAGCCCCGGGGTTCTCCCCAGGGAGGGCGGACCTGGACAGCCCTTTCTGCCGCCTCCTTCTCACCCGCGAGAGGCGGCCGCTCTGGGCAGGAGAGGAGGAGGGGTCCAGACTGCGCCTTCGCGAGGCCTGGGCGAGAGAGGGAGGGACGAGAGCTCACCCTCCGGAAGCAGCAGCATGAAGACAGGTACGGCCAAGGTTGTCCGGCGTGTTGATGTCGAACCCAGCTGAAAGCACGTGCTCGTTGCTGAGCGAGGACACGATGCTGTAGAGCTGACCTGTGGGGCCGGAAGAGCCGCGGGTCCCCCTGAGGGCCTGGCCGGCGGGACAGGGTCCCCGCCCTCCCGCACGCCCCCGGCCAGCGCGCTCATACCCGAGGAAAGGAGCTTGCGGCAACAGTCAGAGAATCCAAAGAGGACCGCCAAGTGCAGGGGAAACATGTCGTGGATGCCGCGCCTGGGAGAAGCGGAGGGGCTCAGTCCTCGGGCGCGCCAGCTGCAGCCCCACCGCGGCCGGGCGCGGCCCCGCACTCACCGGGCGGTATCCGCGCCGTTGGTCATGAGGGTGCTGATGAGCAGCTCGTGTCCGTAGCGAGCGGCCACGTGCAGTGGCGTGTTCCCAAATTTGTCGGCGCAGTCGATCTCGCTGCCTGAAAGGGGGCAGCGCGCGCACAGCTGAACTCACCCCTGGGCTCCAGGCCGCGCCCGCGCGCTGGGGAGCCACCGTCCAGGGCGCTGGGCAGGCGGAGCAGGGCCACGTCCACAGGCGCCTGGCTCCAGGGCTCCCGGGGCCGTCCTGACTGGGGATGGCTGGGAGGTGGGCGGAGGAAGAGGGGCTCTAGAGGCGCGCTCTCTGAGGGGGGAGAAGAGGTCACAAAGTCTCCCAAGGCCATACCGTTCTGGATGAGGATCTGGGAGCGGGTGAAACGGCCGTGAATGGCAGCCATGTGCAGAGGACTCTTCCCTTCTTTGCTCTGTGGAAACACAGCATTTTTTCCCCTGGTGGAAAAGCATGGAGCGTGCCCTATTCCCCTTCCCAAAGGACACATCTTTGAAGACAGGGTGACCTCATAGGGAAATCTTCTCAACCCGCTTGCTCCTGGGAAGCCCTGGTCAACCCAGGACACAACCCAGGACTCCCCAGAGAATTATCCGGAGGGGCAGATACAGTCAGCACCCCCGAGCCAGGGTCCTCTCCCCCGAGTCCCAGACGCCTCCCTTCAGGCACCTGGTAGTTGACGTCCGCCCCGTTATTGACCAGCAGCTCCAAGCACAGCGCGCCATTGGTGGAGACTGCAGCCACATGCAGCGGCGTGAAGCCCTTGTCGTTCGGCTGGTTGACATTGGCTCCTGCATTCACCAACTCGATAGCCACAGCATCCTGGCCCAGGTAGCAGGCAATGTGCAAAGCTGTGTTTCCAAAAGCGTTGGGCTCATCAATCTGGATTTCCAGGGGTGAGGGTCAGGGGATAAGGGAGGTATCAGTTTAAACAAAGTGGAAGCCAGCACAGATAGAGTCTCAGAAATCCAACAGTGGCCTCAGACCCCTCAGGTTCCCAACCCAGACACTGAAATCAGTTTCTGCTTAAGACAAGCATTATTCAGATCCTCTCACCACATCCCCCCAACTTCCCAAACCACACCAGGAACCCCAGGACCCTCCCATTTCCCGAAGAGATTCCGAACTCCAGCTCCCTGGCCTCACCCCGAGCCCCCCGCCACGCTCTGCACTGACCTCAGCCCCCATCCGGAGCAGGTACTTCACCACTTCAATCTGGCCACTGGCAGCAGCTGTATGGAGCAGCCCATAGCCCTTGCGGTCCTTGCAGCCGAGGTCTGCGCCCCGTGCCACCAGCAGTTTCAGGACCTCCAAATGCCCTGGGAAGGGAGCGCATGCTCTCAAGGACGTGGAGGGTGAGCACCTCCAAAGGCTGCAACCCCCCATCCCCGCCCGAGGAGCCCCAAATCCTGCTCACCCCAGATCCTCCTCTCACCTAGAAAAGCCGCCCAGTGCAGAGGCTGCCGCTCCTTTTTGTCACAAACGTTCAGGCTGGCTCCCTTGTTGAGGAGCAGGTTCACCGTCTGTAGCAGGACAGCAAAGATACTTGTTCAGAGCCAGCCTCCTGCCTTCAGCGAACCTGAGAGCGCCTGAAACGGCTGAGGCAGCCCAAAGGCTCTGCTCTTGGGCAGAACAGTCTGGAGAACTGGGGGGAATGGGAAAGCAGGCGCTGAGGAGAACCGGACAGAGGTGGAAATCTGAGGCAAACTCAAGAGAGTCTTCAGGTGATCTGGCGGTTTCTGAACTCTTTCAAAGTCTTCTAAACGTGCTGAAGGACACGGACCCTCCCTTCAGGAAAAAAGCATGGAGGCAAACATCTTCCGTGCAGCTTCAGAGGTTTTATCACCCTCTTGAGGTCCAAGTCGAGGACTCCCCGCTAACCCAACCATTCATTCGGTGCTTGAGCCCGGGTATTCACATACTCATCTGGGCTGCGCCCCCCAGGCCCCGTGGCCCGCAGGCGGGGGAAGGGGAGCGGGACGGCAGGCAGGCAGGAAGCGGGCGCGGCCCTCACCTCCAGATGCCCACTGTGCACCGCGTGGTGCAGGGCGCTGCGCCCGCTCCTGTCGGCCACGTTGAGGCTGCTCAGCAGGGGGGCCAGAGCCTCGGCACACTTGGTGGCCCGGTTGGCAGCTGCCACGTGCAGCGGTGTCTGCCACAGCTTGTCCCGGGCATTCACGTCTGCCGAGTGCGCCAGCAGCAGTCCCAGCACCTTCTGCGGAGGGGCGGAGGATGAAAGAGAGGACGGGCGGAGCGGGCCGTAAACCAGCAGGAGAGGAGGCGCCAACCGGCCAGCACAGCGCGTCCGCCTCTCCCGCTACCCCAGCACAGAGTTACTCCGCGCTTTTCCAACACAGTGAGCGCTTCAATTACCCGCTTTCCATCTTCTGGATCTTCTTTGAGCTTAAAATCTTCCCTAACTTGCTGAGGAAAACATACATCTCTTCCTCAAGTCACCCGCTATCGTTTCCCAACCCATACCCTGAGAATCTTCACCCACACATACAGCCACTACGGAGCAGATCCCCACACAGAGGCTCCTGACCTCCCACCACTTTTAGGAAAGATGCAAGCTCCCACTACATTAACGCCCTGAATAGCCCCTTCTATCCTTCCATAGGCATCAAAATCATCTCCATTACCTAGGTGAGCAGATACTGGCTCCTCTCGAGGAGGAGAGGAGCTGAAATGCCCCTCCTGTTCACCACCCACCCCAATCCCATTCCCTAGTGGCTGGAGCCAGGGGAAGTGACTGCCAAGCCAAGAGGAAGGTCATCTTTTCCCGCTCTTCAGGGTTGAGGGGCCCAACTGATGAGGTATGTTTGATCCTTGCGCTGTCAACTTCCAGGCTGCCTAAGGGGCAGGGATGTCACAAACCACTCCTCCCCACCCCACCCCTCGAGCACAAGGAAAGAAATCTCAGTGCCCACAGGGGGGTCAGACTCCAAGGTGGCCCCCCTGGGAGGGATGAGTCACTAAGGCCTGGCAGCGGGGCCCCCTGCAGTCTGCCAGCCCAGTGTTAAGCTCTCCCCTGACGTCACATCAGCTGGCAACACTCAGCCCCCACCCCCCTCACCAGCCAGTTCCAGGGGTAGGAGGGAGGGGCCAAGGTCTGCTCTCCTCCCAACCTGTGGGGCAGCGCCTAAGGCGCTCCATCCCGGGTCATCCACCTTTAAGCAACTCGCCCCCTTCGGAAGGGAGCCAGGGGCGGGGAGGCCATACCTCATTTCGGGAGGCAGCAGCACGATGAAGAGGGGTCAGCCACAGTGTGTCCTTAGCGTTGACATTAGCACCTGTGGGGACACAATACGCTCTTCTGGTGGGAGTTGGAGGGCAGGTGGGGAAGAAGAGCCAGAATCAGGCCAGGAAATCTAGATGGAGACGGAACCTCGCCTGGACCCAGCTGGACCATCTTTGGATACAACAAAAAGGCTCCTCCCCCAGGCCCCTCCCTGGGGCCACACCTTCCAGCTCCCCACTTTCACCTGACATCAGTAGCAACTGGAGGATGGGGACGTCGCCTACGTAGGCAGCAGCATGCAGCGGGGTTCGCCTCTCTTGGTCCTGGTAAGGCAGAGGAGAGGAGCGGCTATGGGGTGAACTACCCCGGACCCCAAGTCTCAGCGCTCCCGGCCTTTCCCCTCAGCCTCTTCTCTGGCCTCCTAAACCCCAACCCCAGGTCAGAGCCAGGACCTAGGAGGGTGGAGTCAGGGGGTCGGGGCCACCGGCGGCGAAGCAGCCTCCCTCCAGGAGGGTGGGGGCGCTGCAGACTCGGGTGGTTCAGAAGAGAACGCCGTTCCTGGGCATCCTCAGCCCTCCCGTCTGGGCTGCGAGCCGGCCCTGCTCTGCATCCCGTGTGCAGCAGTCGCCCATCCCAGGGTGGAAGGGCTGCGGCCTCCCCCGAGCCGCGCAGACACGGAGCCGCCCCGCGCGCGGGGAGGGGTCCTGAACGCCAGGGCGGGTTACCGCTTCGCCATCCGCCCCGACCTCGGCTCACCAGCACGTTGATGTTCTCCTTCTGCGAGAGGAGCGAGCGCACTTCCTCCACATCTCGGCTGAAGATGGCCTGGACCAGGGGCGGCTGCAGGGAGAGCCGGCGCTCAGCGAGCGGGCCGGAGCGGGGCCGGGGAGGGGCGGGGGCCCCGGGGTGAGGTGGGGGGCGACGCCGCAGGGGCTCGGCTCTGGGGGCTTCCACGGCGGCTCCGCCGGCCGCCAGGCCCCCAAGGACACCGGCTCGGTTGAGGGGAGCGTGGCGTGGGGCGGGGCGGGAGCCCCGGGCTCGGGCCCAGCCTAGGCCGCACATCCCCGGGCTCGCGTGGCGGCGGCGGCGGGCCCCGGAAGGAGGAAGCGGGCGAGGGCGGGAGGGCTGACCTGGTCCGTGATGCTGAGGATCCCCATGGCCCGGCCCGGGCTCCGTCCGCATCGAGCTCCCGGCGGCGGCGGCGGCGGCTCCACCGGGGACACGGGGCGGCCCAGGCGGCGGCTGCGGCGGCGGCTGCGGGGAGAGCGCAGCCCCGCCTACCGGGGGGCGGGCGAGCGGGAGCCCGCAGCGCTCCCTGGCGGCCGTCGGGGGCCCGGCCGCAGGGCGCTTGCCGCGCAGGCCGCCCCGGGCCGCGGCGCCCTCCGCCCTCGCCGGCGGCCCCGCGGCCTGGGACCCCCACCTCGCGCCCCGGTTCCCCAGCTCCGCAGGCCGGCCGCGCCGGGCTCTTCGCGCCAGTCTGAAGCGCCCGGGGGATGCTCCACAAAGTCCTCGCGGCTACTCGGGCCTCGGCCGTCCTGCGTGCCTTCCAAACTGAGGACCAAACGGCGGGCCAGATCTCACTCAGCCCACAACGCCTCCGCCGAGCGAACGCCTCCGGTCCGCGATCGCACAGCTCGACGTTCCGCACTGACTCGGGGAAGCGGGGCGTGGAGATCTGGGGGTTGTATACGGCACCAGTCCCGGAGGCAGGGAAGGCGCGTGTCTCCGCTGGCGGTGACAAGGCTTGGGTAGAAAGGAAACAGCAAAAGTGCCCGAGCTGCAGAGGAGGGGGGAAAAAAAACCCCTCAAGGATTCTTAGCTGCAGAAAACCCCACAGAGAGGACAGGAGAGCCAGCTGGCTAGCTGGCAACGGAAGTACTCCAAGCACCAGAAGGGGGCTTTTCCATTCGCTAGTCACCCCGTCGCCGGGTTAAGGCGGCAGGGTGGCTGCATGTTAAGACTCGTCAGTTTCTCCCCAGAAAAGGGTCCAAGTACTTCTCCACTGGAGGGACCAGCGAGCAGCTAATCAGGCAAGATCTAGATGGAGGTCAACCTTCTCAAAAAGGCAAAAAGGGAGAAGAAAAGTAGATATTGAAGAATTTATATACAATTTATAAAAGATGATTCGATGTCCTGTGCAGAGCTCAGCAACTCAATGTATGCATTCTAAGGAACACATTTAGGAAAAAGAAGCATAGCACGTTGCCCACCCTGTCAAGGCAGAGGTATAAAAGCCCTCCTTTGCCTTCTGACAATCTGTGACCCTCCTCACTTTCATTGTCCTGATCCCTTGAAAAATACACAAAGGCCAGGGGTTTTTCTTGGAGAGAAAAACGGGGGAACAGGGAATAAGGAATGAGAGAGCAATTTACCTATCAGTATATACCTTTAAATTTTTAAAATTTTTACCATTTTGAGAATAAAATTCACAGTTTTACTGAAAACTTACCTCTTCCAGGAAGTCTTCCCTGGTTAACAGTTTCTTCTCGTTTTGACGGGTCTCCTTAACACTTCTATACTTAGTTTACACTGTCACCATCAGGTTGTTGTTTCAAATGTTTTTTTTTCCCCACTTTTAAAAATTGTGATATAGTTGATGCATAATATTATATGTTGCAGATGTACAACACAGTGATTCACATTTTTAAGGTTATACTTCATTTATAATTATTGTAAAATACTGGCTATATTCTCTATATTGCAGTCACAATCAAGTTTAAATTGCAGATCTTTATTGTTTTTTTCACCTTACATCTTTCACATACAGGAATCCAGTGTTTCAGAAGGGATTTTAAGCTCCTTGTTAGCCAGAGTCTTCCAACATTGGACTGTATGTTGGTTTTCTTTTCTATGAAAAAAGGACGCTCAAGGAGAGAGGTATATAGGAACAGACACTTCGTGCTTGATGATGATCATGAAGATGAGGCTGAAGAAGTGGGAACTGAAGGTAGCTTGGAATCTGATGGATACGGGTTGGGATTGGCTTTGACAGACCTTCCAGGAAGGGCTAAGCTAGGATATGGCCCAGAGGAAGAGGAGGAGGGACTACATGGCCTCCATTGCCCAAAATAGCTTTCGGTAACCTGAGGAATTGGAGTCAGAGGTTGAGCTGGGGTCACGTGCCTGGTTCTGGCTCCTGAGTGGAAGTGAACAAGGGAATTTGCCAGCAGGTCCTCTGGGCAGCTGGAAGGAGGAGGAAGGGCTAGAAGAGTTATTTTTAATATTATTCAGAGCACAGAAAGAGGATTTCCCAATAGGGAAAAAAGGGATATGATGTAGGTAACACAGTTACTTCCAGGGCTCAAGGAGATGCAAGGCGTGGGGATAAGCAGGCCTGACGTGGTCCTGAAGTCCTCTTACTCAAACTGTCCTTCTGGAGTGCACTATGTTTGGATAACTAAGCAGGTGCATGCCTGTCTTTAAGCCTCCATTTTCATTCTTCTAACAAACGACTGCTGAGGCTTCACCATTGAACTCAGCCCTATCCTAACTGCTTTGGAGGTAGAAACTTAGAAGTAATGGCTTCAGGACTTCCTTGGTGGGCAAATCCTGGTTGGGACTTGGTGGGGACTCCATGGGTGGTTGGGACTCCAAGCTTTTACTACCAAGGGCGAGAACTAAGATTCCACAAGCCTTGAGGTGCTGCCCAAAAAAAGAAAAATATATGTAATAGTAGGTGTTTTTTTCTTTACAGTAACACTGTCTATTTTTGTGTTTATAAGGTAGAAAAACATATACATGAACCTGAAACAATTACAGAATATAGAATTCAAGCTACTTTATGTGGCATTATGTGTTCACTCTAATGTGGATAGATGGATTCAGTCAAGAGGGTCTTCCTGGAGGAGGTGTGTTTTGTCAGTACTTGAAGGAAGTTATTGATGTAGAATGACAGGGAAATGGAAGTAACTTGGTTATTTCAAGTACAAGGGGTGAACTAGGAAGAGTTTAAATGGCAATAATTACCCAGTGTAATTAGTGGGGGGAGAACCAGCAAATTGACTTGGCAGGCCTGTTATACCTCCTTCGGGATTCTGCAGCAGTTAACTCGGTTAAGGCAGAGTGTTAATGAGGTCACAGTTTAGTTACGTATCCCAGTTAATTTGTCTTTTATCTGACCAGATCCTTACCCCCCACTCTACACAGCTGTCTCACATGTGAAGCCCTTAGTCAGAGGGGGTGGACGAGAAAGTGGGGTTGGAAAGAGTAAATTTGTCCCTCGAGATCATATGCCCTTTTGAGAGTGGCTCCCCATGACCATCTTCAAACTGGAAGAAGATATTGTGTTTTGTTGGCAGGGAGGGTTCTGAGGGGAAAAGAAGAAATGTTAAAAAAGAAAAAGAAATGAAATCATTCCACAATTGGGACTTCATGTGTATATAATACAAAGTTAGGATTGAAATGCCTTCCTTGCAAAATGGCAAATGTAAGCCACAGTTCAAGGGAGGATCCCTCTTCTTGAAATCCAGACAAAAGAGCCCAAACTTTACAAAATCAATCCATATCCACTGAAATCCCTCAAATAAATGTCAATCTCAAAGGGTGGGGAAGTTGGAAGGTTTATATCTGTTTTCAGGGCCTTATTTCTGGACAAGCTGTCTCTCTTCCCTTCCAGTTACAGCAAGTCCTGTATATAAAAATGAGTTCCATTTTGAGAGCGTGTTTATAAGTCCAATTTGTTTGTAAGTCCAACAAAGTTAGTCTAGGTACTCAATTAACACAACCAGCTATATAGTACTGTATGGAAACAGGTTTATAATACTTTTCACACAAATAAAACAAAAACAAAAAATAAAAGATTTTTAATCTTACAGTACAATATCTTGAAAAGTAAAGTAGTACAATACGACAGCTGGCATACCGGGGCTGGCATCATCGAGTGAAAAGCAAGAGTTACTGGCTGAAGGAGGCGGAGGAGGTGAGGGATGGTAGAGCTGAATGATCATCAGCAACTGGGGGTGAGGGCAAGCTGCAGTTTCACTCCTGCCTGACGTTGATGGCACAAGTTCTGGTTCCTTGCCGAAGTCAATTCTATCTACCTTCTTGAAAAAATGATTCAGTGATGACCAAATAGTAGCTCTTTTTTTTTTTTTTTTTTTCTCATCCTACATGACTCGGTAGCACTGGATTGCATTCTAAACGGCTGCTGCAACCTTCGTGTACCATTCTACATTCAGGTCCGGCACCTCAAAACTAACAGTGCCTCCTCAGATAAAGAAAATCCCCTTGCTGTTTCCTGCATCGTGGGTCTCTTTGCTTCTTCAGTTGCTTCTTCCCCTCGTCACTCCATTCTCTCAATTACTTTCACTTTTGTTTCCATCGCAATCCCTTGGTGCTTCTTAGCAGTACCAGCTACATCACCACCACTTGCACGCTTGGTTATGGACATCCTGGACTTGAAATAAAGATACTCTATGTGGAGAAGGAAATGGCAACCCACGCCAGTATTCTTGCCTGGAAAAGTCCATGGACAGAGGAGCCTGGCGGGCTGCAGTCCATGGGGTTACATGACTGAGCATGTGTGCACGAGGATGGAGGGAGATGGGTTGGTAGCAATAAAGTGGCAGAACAAAAAAGAAAAAAAAGATACTCTATGGTTGTCCTCTAAGCAGTACCGTACAGTACACGGAAGCACAACCACTTATAGCCACATGATCTGCCTTATGTGCCCGGGGGTGTGTGTGCACATGTGCATCTTTGAAAGTTCACAGCCTGAAGGTTTGTATGTCGTGGACTTCTGCAGATCCTAAGGGCAACACCATCATTAACCATCTCATTCTTCCACCCGCAACCCCAGGACAGTCTGGTATGTGCTCGGCCGCTCAGTCGTGACTCTTTGTGACCCCACGTATTGTAGCCCACCAGGCTCCTCTGTCCATGGAATTTTCCAAGCAAGAATTCTAGAGTGGGTTGCCATTTCCCTCCTCCAGGCGATCTGCCCGACCCAGGGATCAAACCCAGGTCTCTTCCGTCGCCTGCAATGGCAGGTGAATTCTTTACTGCTGCGCCATCTGGGAAGCAGCAGCCACACCACACTACTCAGATAAAGATTTCCTGGATGTGGGGAACATGACTAGATTTACGCTCTCAAGACTAAAGCGGGGAAGGGGGTTGCAGGGTAATAGTGTAAACATCTTTAAATGCAACAGCAAACACCACTGTTCTTAAAGTGCCCTCCACCGTGGGAGAATTGCAAGGGCTCTTGTACCCACCTAGATCTAGCCTCTAATTGTTGATTTCTCTCTCTTTTTCATCTGTTCGCCCCACTTTTATCAAGGACACTTTTTCTACCCTTGTATCACGACTGAAAGCAGTGTTGTGACATTTCCTGGCCCATGAGGTCTCACCTCTATCAAGTGCACACTTCTCCAGGCAAAGATGGTTCTCTATCTATCATAAAAGTAAGTCTGGTTCTTCTCACTTCCACTGCTTTCTATAATTATTAAGAGAAAATGATGCAAAGTCTTAGCCCAGATCCTGGAACATTAATTTTCCGTCTCAAAGCACTGCACTAGGCGCTATGCTGGCCCTAAAGATGAATGGAACTTCTAACTATAAACAAGGCAAAATATAGTACAGGCTCTAGGAGACGTGCAGAAGACCGAGGGTGTCTGCTGTTGACGCGGCCACTAAGCCGCCTCTGCGCTTGGGTATCAGGCCCGTGATCAGACCCCGCGAGCAGCTGGCCTGTTGACCTCGCTCCAGCGGCCAGTCTGCAGCTTCTCAAACACCCGCTCCAGCGCCCTCGCCCTCGCTCGCCGGAGGTGTGAAACTACATCTCCCGACAGGCCGCGTGGTCCCTTCCTTCCCCCTCTCCCGGTCCGGAGCCATGGCAACGGCGTGACGTGGGGGGTACGGGGAGCGGCGGGAGCGGCGGGAGCCGCTTCAGTTCTAGGCTGCCCGGCCGCCCGGGCGGGAGCTGGGGGAGAGCAGCCGCCGCCCCGCGCCGCCCCTGCGCCCGCCCGCCCGCGGCTCACCTCCCGCCCGCCCTCTGCCGCGAGGAGGGCGCGGCCGCTGTCAGAGCAGAGAGGGCGAGGGAGGCTCGCGCGCATGGCCTCGGCGGGCGCGCGGCGACTCCCTGCCGGGACGCGCGCCGCGGCCCGGGGCTGCTGCGGCCTCTCGACGCGCCGGGCTCCGCCCCCGGGCCCTCCGCGACCGCTGGGACCAATGAGGTGAGGGGGGGTGCGGGCGTCCGCCGGAGCCGAGGGGTCTCCCGGGACCCCGAAGTTCCGCGGCGGAGAGTTGCAGCTCTGGCTGCAAGCGCGGCGGGAGGGCGGCGGTGCCCTTCCCCTGAGGTCTAACGTGTTGCTTTGGGGAAATGCTTCTGCGAGTTACTCGCGAGGCAGTCCGCGAGGTGAGTCCACCACAGCCTGCCGGTCGCGGGTGCCCGGCATCCGCCGGCTGGCGAGGCCCCGGGGGCGGTGCGGCATCCCGAGAGTCCTCGCTCTCAGCAGGAGCGGAGCCTCCGGTCAAAGGCAGCTGGCGCTTCGCTCGCACCCCTCTTTCCCGTCTCCTCCCTCGGCACTGTCCTCAGCCGCCCTCGACCTTTCGCACTCGTGACTGCCTGGCCGGGGCGCCTGGCGGGCTGCAGCAGGTGCTAGGGGGAAAGCTGGTTAGGACGACCTTCCTCTGGGATGCGCCCCTCTTCCTCTGCGCCGGAGAACGGGTGAGGACCGCAGGGAAAGATCGTGACTGTCTCTCCTTTCCTTTTGGCCTTAGATTTCCGATTTCCTGCAGCTTCTTCTTGCCCCGGGCTGCCCGGGTCTTGGCGACTGAGCCTGGCTTGCCTCCCAGCCGCTCCTTCATGGGCTTTGCGGCCCCCTTCACCAACAAGCGAAAGGCTTACTCTGAGCGTCGGATCATGGGGTGAGCATCCTCTCCTGTCCAATATCCCTCCACATTCCTTTTCCCGACCAACAAACACCATGTCTGGGGTAGAATGTAAGGGTAGCCACAGCGGGCCACCCCACTCTCCCCAGTGGCACTGCTGACCCTTCGCCCGCCTCTGGCAGCCCTCCAACCGTAATTCCCCTCTTGGTTGCCGCGCAGGTGCTTTGTGAAACGTGCCTAGAGTTGGACAATAACATAAGACAACAGGGTACTATTTCCTTACTGACCTGACTTTAGGTATTCTGAGCAAATATGAGTTAACACTTATTGAACACAACTGCTGCCTAGCAGTTAGGCTGTTTAGGTGTTTTATCACACGTTTTCTCATTTGACCCTCTCAACAAACTTATGAATCAACTACTGTTATTACTTATGATTCACAGAGGAGATAAATGGAGACAATAATTTTCCTAGGGCCGCTTTGTCAAAAAGTTATAGAGCTGGGATCTGTGTCCCTGTGTGAATGAATCACCAGTCATCCCTGTTCTCCAGACATGGCCTTCTTAAGGATCAAAATAGATAGTAAATGCAAAAACACTCTCTAAATGGCAAGACTTGAGATGCATTAACATCATGGAAATCTGGACATTTGCTTTTGCAAAGTCATTCATGGGGGCTTATTTGGGAGCTCTAGTTCGTGAAGGCACATGATCGGTGGGCAAAGGTGTGAGGGGAGGGCGCCTGTGGCGAGGAGGAGCCTGAGCCCGCTGGCAGCTTCCTGGCCTCTGCGACCCCTTCCGCAGGTACTCAATGCAGGAGATGTACGAGGTGGTAGCCAACGTTCAGGAGTACCGTGAGTTTGTGCCCTGGTGCAAGAAGTCTCTGGTGGTATCCAGCCGCAAAGGTCACTTGAAGGCCCAGCTGGAGGTTGGCTTTCCACCTGTGGTGGAGCGTTACACTTCTGCTGTTTCCATGGTCAAACCTCACATGGTCAAGGTGAGGCTGATTGGGAGTGATTGGTCAGGGAGTTTTCTCTGTGTTCTGTGGAGTTTTTACATCCAAGGGCTATTTTGGCTTTCCTTATGATGATTTTTCTATCTCCATGTGTCAGATATTTCCCTAATATTTGAAGGAAAGGAAAACGGCTTCCAGTTCCTCCGTATAGCTTCCTACACCTGGTCTAGGTCTCATTCCGTTGTGATATTCTTTAACCACCCATCCTGTTCCAGGCTGTTTGCACTGACGGCAAGCTCTTCAACCACCTAGAGACCGTCTGGCGGTTCAGCCCTGGGATTCCTGCCTATCCCCGGACTTGCACTGTGGACTTTTCGGTGAGTCGGGAGGCCACACGGGGCCACGGCTGCGTGGTGGGGGCCGAGCCGAGGCGCTGTGACAGTTACACTCTCCGCAGGGGTGAGCCTGCATCACACTCGTAGTCTGTGCTCGGTCCTAGGGCCTCTGAGGAGATGGAAGGAACAGGAGTGGGGGGAGGAAAAGGCAATGCATAGTACCCGTGCATCGGTCAGGGGCTACCCAACATGGTTTTGAAGTTTCTGACTGTCTCTTACCCATTCCCAGATTTCCTTTGAATTTCGCTCTCTGCTGCACTCCCAGCTGGCCACCATCTTTTTTGATGAGGTTGTCAAAAAGAATGTCGCTGCCTTCGAGCGCCGGGCAGCAACCAAGTTTGGTCCAGAAACAGCTGTCCCCCGTGAACTGATGTTTCATGAGGTGCACCAGGCTTGAGGCGCAGGACTATTCCCTAGCCTCGCCTCTCCTCCCCCTCCTCCCCCAATTTTCTTATTTATTTGACTCCTGGTCCAATCTGAGAGAAGAGTCCATGTTCGTATTACTGTTCTCCCTCTCAACCCCCCCCGAAATCGGGCTCTGAGCTGGCTAGAAATGCTGGGGGAAAGAGAAGGCAAGGAGGCACGGAAAGGAGATATGCCTAGGCAAGGGTCAGGGCTATCCTGAGAGCACCACACGCCTGAAGCCTGCCACCGTCTCACACTGAATTATAGTCGCGGCTGCGCGGTCGCCTCTGAGCTCTTGTCAAGGTGCCTTAGTGTCTGACCGGGGGAAGAAAGCAGCTTTTCTTAGGACTGAAGAAATTGAACTCTTTCTTCTGACACAGAGCTGCTGGGTGGTCAATAACCTTGCCTGCCTGAAATGCCTCAGGAGGTGCCTGAGATCTGGCCGCAGCTTGAAACCCCCATGAGCTCACTCCCAGGCTGCCTGGCGAGTGGAGCAAGGGACTGTCTCAGCCATCAGGGCCCCGGAGCAAGGAGCAAGAGCACCAGCTGTGCCCCTGGGCTGTCTTCTGCTTGGCCTGAGTTTTTATAAAATGTCAATAAATTAATTGTGACAGTGTGAATCTGGCTCTTTTATATTGCTTCTTGGGGGAATAATGTAGATATAGCAGAGCAGAAGAAAGTCATGGCTTCCTTCCCTAGCGGAGTGAAGGTGCAAGAAGGCCTCCTGGACATAGCGTCCCTGCTAACTATAGTAGCACATTCTACAAGCCAGGACCTAGTACCCACTCCCTTGCCTATTTATAGACTTTTTCAGAAGGTCAGTTGCAGCAGGAGTCTCAGGACAGAGTAATCTGGTCTCAGACCTCCCACATAACTGATGCCCTCCAGACCACCTTGTAATCTGGGGGATCTGTAAGGGAGGCAGCAAAGAAGGATCGGCATTCCGCAAAGCCCCAGAGCCCTCTGGAGGGCCGGACCCTGAGCCAGCTGTCCTACCCTCACTGCCCTTGGCGTAGTTTCCTTTCACCCACTGGGCTGGACCAGCTTCCTTGGATCAGTCACCTAAGCAGTTGTGAGGTCTCGGCTCTAGTCCTTGAATGCTCTACTTTACAACAAATTTAGGAAGGATGGGGGCTAAAGGTCAAGGACTTCTAACCATTAAGACAGCAGCAATCTCCTTTGGAAATCTCACAGGGAAGCTGTCTTCTGATTAGGGTAAGTGAAGGCCAAACACGCCTGAAGATAGAGAGAGGCACAGGATAACTTAAACCTACTGCGTCTAGGACCGTGCTAGCCAGACTCCTTCCCTCAGAATGGAGACTCTTCCAGGCCTCATTTAATAGGCTCAAGCGTTGTTAATAAAAACATTTATTTTGCATTTTATACAGAACAACCTGAAGTCTGCATCGTGACAGTTACCCAAGGGTTTACAGACAGCATTATCCATCTCAACAGCATGGTTCCAGGGACTGGGGGTCCACACAAACAGGCAGGAGTTGCAAGGGAGCAAGGGGGCACAGCAGGAGTGTATTTTTAATCCTTTCTTAAAAAGGCAGTAGAACCTTCTGAGTCACTTGAAACCTGTGCATGTGGGGCTTCTAAAACAGTGTACTGTGAGCTCTTGGGGAAGGGACAGGATAAGGACCTTGATAAATAAAGGGATAGTGGCTTGCGGCAGGGGATGAGGAGGGAGTTTTACTATTTTTAATGTCCTCAGCCCCAGCACCTGGTAGTCAAAGGAGACCATGTCCGATCTTAAAACCATCTCCCTGTTCAGAGAGAGGTGCTAGTACTCCTGGCATCAGGCCATGAAAGGAACATGCTGGTCATTCCTAAGTCCCTGTTCCATAGCCCACAGCATGTTAAAGGGGGGAAAAAAGGTCAGAGGGTAGTGGTCTGTGTTCCAAGGAAGTAAAAACTTAGTTCACATTAAGCACTGATAAAGCCAAATAACTAGGAAAGACCACACATTAGACAGTGCTGTATATACCTGCTGAAGAGAGGTCTCTAGGAAGGACCGAGACGGGAAGGTCCACAGCAACCTTGGCTTGAGGTGCAGCAGGTATAGAAAATCTGGAAAGAGGTGAGTATTCAAGTAACGGGGAATATAACACTCCCAGATCTTAATTTTCATAGGATAATTAAAAAAATAAAAATAAAAACCAAATATTGGTTGCCAGCCACAACAAATACCATGGCCTTTATAATCATCTGGTAGCTTAAAAAAAAAAAAGCCACAGCATCACCAATAGATCTTGCTAGGAAGTGTCTGTGTGCATGGGAGAGGTTAATGGGGCTTAGTGCAGCCGACAATCCAACATGATTCCTATGGAAACAGACGGGGCAGGGGCCTGGTTTGCTGGCCTATTAAAGGGTGGACACAGTAGAACAAAAAGCTCTGAAGTGACGGCAGATTCTCTGCAACCAGCTTTGACCTGGGGAAAGAGGAGCCAGATTCTCACTCTGAAGGTGGGGCTGAGGGCAAACCTGACCCACACTACGTGCATTAGTCTTGGTCATCCTACAGTTGATGGGCAACTCATACCAGGCCGGGTAAAGGAGCTGGTTGGGGAAGAAGGGGTTACTTTTCTTCTTTAAAAAAATCTTAATTTATATTTTAACCTCAAACTTATCATCAGTGCCTCAGATACAATTTAAAGTCTTTAAAAGCCCCGAAACAAAAGTATACTTTTTTTTTTTTAAAGATCCCTCACTCTCTGGTGGATAGTTTCCTCCCCGCCTTCAGTTTCACCCTGACTTAGAGTCCACAAACTTCATCAGACCGTCTGTGCTCATGGACTTGGGTCTCTCTAGAGGGAAGCCTAGGGCTCGGCTCCAGATGAGCTGTGCTAACACGCCCAGTGCCCGTGAGACCCCAAACAGGACTGTGTAGTAATTCATCTCCGTCATGCCGTAGTACTGTAAGATGAAAGAGAAAAAAGTGGTGTTACAGGCCCACAGGTAGTTGCAGGTCCAGGTCCAGAGTGATTAAAAGCCTTAACCCAGTTAGCCTTAAACAGAAATGACTGGGAGAAATACAGCAACTGGATTCTGAAAGGAAATCCTCATCCCTTCCCCCCAGCCCACACTTTCTACACCACAGGCAACTTTATCAACAGGGCCAAGGAAGGAGGTGAGAGTCCTGGCCCGACTAGCAGCTGACTGTGCGCCTGGCGGAGCACAGGAGGGTGCGGCGCGAGGCAGGGGCGGGGAGGGGGGCGCACCTGCAGCAGCACCCCGCTGTGGGCGTCCACGTTGGGCCAGGGGTTCTTCGCCTTGCCCTGCTCCAGGAGGATGTTGGGCACGATCTTGTACAGCTGCGCGACCAGCTTGAACATGGGGTCCTGAGGCAGGTGCTTCAGCGCGAACTCCCGCTGGCAGGTGTACCGAGGGTCAGTCTTCCTCAGCACCGCGTGGCCGTAGCCGGGGACGACCTGCAGAGGATGGGGTCGGGGGAAAACCAGTCGTATTCTCAGGCAGAAATCTTTGCCTTTTCTAAATTCTTCAGGGCAGACAAATGGAAAAGAAATCTCCTCTAACTTAGGGAGTTATCTCACTGTTTTCGCCTTCATTCTTTTCGATTTATTGAGCCTTACCCTTGGCCTCTTTCTTAGCTGCTAAGTGTCTCTGCTCACCCGTCCTGAGTTGAGTGTGTTCCAGATGTACTCTCGTAGCTTCTCATCTGACACGTCTTTGCCAACCTCCTTCTGAAGTTGTGTCAGCCAAACAAGCACTTCCTACGGGGAAGGAAGGGTTAGAGGATAAGAGTGTCAGTGCATATGCCAGGAGAGAATGCCAGGATCAGAAACAAAGCATGCCAGTGAGAAAGGCATGGAGCAGCAGAAGAGTCTTGCCTGGTTTGCCAGTCCATGCAGGGGCCCCGCCAGCCCGTTCATGGCCGCCGCGAAGGACAGGTAGGGGTCCGAAAGGGCGCTGCCCACCAGGTGGCTGGTGTGGGCGCTCACGTTGCCGCCTTCATGGTCGCTGTGGGGAGGGAGAAGGCGTCAAGGCCCAGAGCCAGGAGGGAGAAGGGCAGGCGACGCCAACGGGGCCCTGCTGTCGTCGCTCACGGACTTGCCTGGCGACGGGGTCACACCGGCCCAGGGCCAGGCATCTATACATAAGCTCTTGGAAGAGGCGCCCCGATGTTCTTGCCGCCTTTGCTCACTAACCCACGGAGCTGAGGGGTTACTGGCTGACGCCCGGCCGTGGGCCATGCTCCGCTTCCCCTCGCGCTGTAACAGCATGGCCAGCAGAGGGCGCTCCGGGGGAGCCAGAGGCCTCCTCTAGGGGAGCAGCTAGCACCCTTTCCTGGCGAGAAGCGCTAGCTTATTCCTGGTGCGGTTACAGTGATTTCACTAGACCTCCTCTGCCTTTGCCAACCCCTTTCACGCCTGGTATCAGTCCATATTCTGTGCTTCCGTCTCCTTGCTGCCTACCACCTGCTCCCAAAAGATGAGAATGTTAAGGAGCTTTTTCTTTTTTTTCTCTTGGTGCACCGTGTGGCATGCAGGATCTCAATTCCCTGACCCGGGATTGAACCCACACCCTCTGCAGTGGACCTGCAGACTCTTAACGACTGGACTTGCAGGGAAGTCCCAAGGAGTTTCTCTTCATATTCACCACCGATCCCGCAACCTGCTGGCTGGTCCCCCTCACCTGTGGATGGTGAGGTACAAGCGCATGAGCTCCGTGAACTGAGCGTCGGTGTAGCCTAGCATGTTGGTGAAATTGTGGGACCAGTCCAGCTTGGGGTCTATGGCCCCGATACTGCTGCCCTCTCGGTACAGGTTCCGGTAGATCTTTGCTGCCACACAAGGAAGCTTTGCGATCAGATCCATGCAGTCTTCGTAAATCAACTGATGGGGAGAAAAGGAAAATGGAGAAAAAAGAAGAGGAATTATCAACCAAGAACAGTCAGGCAGGGATGGTGTCTCTTCTCCATGGACTGGGCTTTCCGGATTGATATAGATATTTGGATTATATGCTGAGTGGGTATAGATGGAGTAAATAACAACAATAACCATGTACCTGAGTAACTGTTATGACCCAGGTACTGCGTCAAGGGGGTTACACATGGTATCCCACGTATATTAACATATTAGTCCCAATTTTTCTCCATTCTACAGAATATATAATGACCTTCATTTTACAGAAAAGGGAACTAACCCTCAGAGCATTCAGTCAATGCCAAGGTCAAATTTCAAACCCTTACATGTTTCATCATGATCTTTTCCACCATACGACTTTGCACTCAAAGAAAATGCTAAGACACTAGGTCTTAATAATTCTATGCTCCATCTTTCAAAGAAAATTCACCATATATGCAAAGGGTCAAACAGTGACATTCAGTCATTAGTTATTAACAAAGGCTTCCATTTTTAAAGCACTTACTATGTAAAAAGTACTGTGCTAGATAGATTATTTTCAGTTTTTGCTTTTCTTACAATAGTCCTGTAAGGTAACATGTCCCTCATTTGTAAAACTTGGGACACAAAATTACCCACTCAGCTAATAAGCATCGTCTACTTAAATTATTAACTCATGGCCATGCTTGTTTCATCTGTACCCTTACTTTCCCCTCTCATCTCCCCAATTATTGAGTGAATCCCAAATATCATATATAACATGTAAATATTTAAGCATGTATCTCTAAAAGAGAATCCAAATCAAAAAACCATTATCCCACTGAAAAAAAAATTTTAACAAATCTTCAGTATTATTAACTAATCAGTACTGAAATCCCCCCACACCTCATTCATTGATTAAAGTTCCCCCCATTTGTTTGTTTTACTGAAAAATAGCCCACATTACAATTGTCTGATGTCTCTGAAGTAGTTTTTAATCAATTTAAGTTCCCTCTTATGCTGTCCTTTTTTACTTTGCAATGTACTTGAGGAAAATCAGCCTCATTTGTTCTGTAGAATTTCCCTTAGTTTAGATTTTGTTGGTTATATATTTGTGATGTCATTTAACATGTCCCTCTGTCCATTTTACTTCTAACAAACTGATAAGAGCTGGGAGGCTTGAGCAGATTCAGGTTCAATTTTTTTTTTTTTTAGCAAGACTTTTTGATAAATAGCACTATGTTCATTTACTAAGAGAAACATATAACATCTGGTTGTCTTTTTGTGATGTTAATGGTTTGCTCAACTTTTATGTCTCAATTTTATCTTCTCACAGGGACTTTAAGTTCCCCTGGGGAGAGGGAGAGGGTTTTTAGTAGTTTTTTTTGGCCATGCTGCACAGCTTATGGGATCTTAGTTGACTGACCAAGGATGGAACCTGCGTCCTCTGCAGTGGAGGCAGAGCCCTAACCACTGGATTGCTCCGGAATTCCTATTTCTTCTGTTAGTAACAAAAAAATTCGGGAATTCCTTGGCTAGGACTTGGGGTTTTCACTGCCAAGGCCTGGGTTCAGTTCCTGCAAGCCGTGAGGTGCAGCCAAAGAAAAAACAAAGAAATTTCTACTTTCAGTCACAGTACATAGGAACCATGGAGAAAATACTTGCTGAATGATATTATACAGTGCTGTCCCATCAAGCTATCTGGCTAAATGTTCCTGTAAGAAGTAATGAGGTTTTAGTAGTTCTGCTGGAACAAAGAACAAAATCTATAATAAGTATCTTAAATGAGATAATCTATGTGAAGTCATCTATTACTTAAGTACTCAGCATTGAATTTTGTCAATGCCACCAAGATTCAATGAGAATACTCCCAAAACAAAAAAGCTACTTGAAGCAAGAAGTACTTAGCTAACAAGTTCTCAGGAGACTGCTTACATGATAATCATACTATTAACCACACCTCCTTGCAGATTTACATCCCCCAAGGAAGTAGATGTTTTCCGGAAGTACGCATCAAGGATATGCAGCTCTAGGGGACCTGCATTGATTAGCAGAATGCCAAGAACAACAAGATCCTGGGCTAGGCCAACCAGCATCTGTGGGCTACGTACTCATTTTCACAATTATTTGTGAAGTATGAAAGACCGATTCATAAAGAAACTACAAAAAGAAGATTGTTTCAACTTCTACCACTGAGGATGAAGTTTATGAAGCAGCAAGTATCAGACCAGGTCTGACAGTGTGGGATCTTTACCCTGCTTTTTGTAGTGGAAAAGCTGTACTGTCAAGAGATTCAATAAATAAACACTCTGACAGAGTACTCCTATTTCTTCTTTAATAAGCTAATAAGACTGAGGTGCTACTTAGCTACTGGTACTAACTCATTCTTCATCTTTAAACCCTCAGAGGGAAAAAAAAAAAAAAAAAGACAAAACACGCCACCACCGCAACTGCCTGGAATAAAGGTAACAAAACGCCATAATCATCACTGTGATCCAGCATCTCTAGGGCCAGAGAAATTCTGGCCAGGCACTTAGCAAGCAATCATTTAAAAAATTTTTTATTGGAGTATAGTTGATTTACAATGTTGTATTACTAATAGCTATCAATCATTATTAAGAAGACACAGAAAACGAAGAGTCAGTATTAATGGTGAAGAGACCCTAGAGTGAAGCAAACTCAAGTCTCAACCTGGTCTCCACCAGCTACTAGCTGCATGACCCTGGGCATCCTACCTTATTTCTCTCATCTTCAACTCTGCCATTCAGTACAATGAGAATAAACAGTAAGGTCTACCTCGTGGGGTTGTTCTGACGATCAAACCAGATGAGTGTAAGCATTGAAGCCGGTACTTGGCATGCTTTCAAGAGCTGCCTGTTAGGTGTTGGGATGATGATTTACTATGCAGTAAATAGCTTCAAACCCTACACACACCGTCATAGGCCTTACTAGAGAAACCTGATCTGTCAGCTACTTTGCAAATTTTACCCAATCCAGCAGTATCTTAAGGCTACCTCACAGTTAAACAGCTTGTGCATCAGAGTAATCTAGTCATAAGTGAAGTTAAGTCAATTACAAAAAGACCCAACTCTTTCACCTCAAGAGATCACACTAGCTATCTAAAGTCATGTAAACTGCCACGGAAGGAAAGCTGGAGGCAGGTCATCCTTTTGCAATGTATGTAAAACAGCATGGACTGATGATTCTAGAAGAGACTTAGATCACATGTTCTCTGTAACATAAAGTTTTAAACAGAAATAACCAGTTGAATGCTGTCAGGCAATTCCACTTAACCAGAATGGTTAAATTAAGCAAGAGAGAGAACTAAATTGAAATAGTGCTTCAATGACCTTTGAGAGAGATACAACATGTAGCAGCAAAATACCACTAAGTTCCACCAGAGCAATTACTGGTGCTAACTTTTGTTCAGTATGAATTTTATTAGACACACATCCTGAGGCTGACAGATATATCAGTCATGCTTATAAATACTCTCCAGGTTGGTAAAGTCCTGAGATACGATCTTTACCTCACTCAAGACAGCCACCCTCAAATGACATCACCCAAGAGGTGGCAGAACAACCAACCAACAGCTGCACACTGAATCAGAGGCGAGAGCAAGCAGAGGCAAGATTCATCTTCCTGAGTCAATAAAGGACAGTGTGAAGCAATGCAGCCTGCTTGGATACCTGGGAAATATCTTATAGGTATTTACTGCAAAGTATGAAGAACTCGACAACAGTCAACACAACAGCGTCATAAGTAGCAACAGGCACTCCTGAGTGGTCAATTTCTAACAAACAAGTTTTAAAAGAAATGTTGGGCTTGATTTAACCTTTTCTGCTATGGTAACCCACACAGATAACAATGACTTGAAACAGCATTTTAAAAAGAAAATGAAAAGCAATATATTCAGGTTATACAACCTTCTGAATCTGCTGACTTGTGACTTCATAAATGCTGTGGATATGTTCAGTTTGCATCATTCCTACACCTTTCTCCTCAAAGCCAACCGGACTGGTATCAATTGCACACTTTCTCTCCCTCTTTCCCTCAAGAGCACTCAATTCTGTATACACAGCTGGCACTGAATAAATACTGACCAATCAACTGGAGTGGGATTTGCCAAAACCCATGGAGATTTCATCAGACAAGTGGGCCATACTAGTCTATGAATAGTATGAACTCACGGTGAGCTCTTTAGGGGCTTTCTGGTCAAAAATCATTTAGTGCATCTGCTTTGCCAAAAGGGACTTTTCCATTCCTATACTACCTGTCTCTAAATAAGAAACAAACAAACAAAAACAGATGTCCTTCTGTAGACCTAGCAGATAAACGGCACTTCACCCAGTGTTCGTGTGGAGAGAGCAGGGAAGGACAAGTGTTTGGCGTGCGAGGACAAGGCCCCGCAATCTCCTCACTCTCACAACGATGACGGAGTTCACACTAGGAAACTCACACTGTGTTTTCAGAAAAGAAAGCTCATTTGCTTTCTGCATCCTAATTCCAGGATACTAGCTACCCTTCCACTCCTGACAGGTATCTGGGGTGGGTTAGCCCAAACTGGCTGACTGCAATTGGTCCTTCCTAGACTCTAGAATTGCCTTAGGTGCCATTCTTCCAACTTAAAAAGGTTCTCATTTGAAGAAGAGGAGAAAGGACATTTTGGGGCCAGGGTGTGTCTACTCTGTGAAACCTTCCTCAGGGACCCTGCAATTAAGTCACACCTTTTTCAGTGTTCCAACAGTGCTGTGTACATACCTCTATCATAGCAAGATTACTGAACTGTAATTTCTTTTTTACATGTATATCACCTTCACTAAAATCAATAGCCTTGGTGATAGAAAGCATGTTTCATTCATCTTTGTAATTCCAACGACCCACAAAAAGCAAGCCTACAATAAAATTTTGTTAAACGGATCTCTGGCGTAACTCAGGGCAGTAATTTTCCTGAGGATTCGTCATTCTTTTTTCTTTCTTCGCACCCATGTCCTCTGAATCTCTGTCGAACCTCAATCGTCACAGCAAATTCCTACCTCCCAGTACTTGGCTCGGTTGATGCCCTCTGCGTACGCTCGAGCAAAGTTACTCTCGCTGTTGAGAGCTGTGACCGCTGCACTCAGCTGAGACATGGGGTGCAGGTTCGTGGGAAAGTTGTCCAGCATGGTGACCACGTGGGAAGGCAGGGCTGCCCTCTTTGCCCACTCCTGGGAGAGCCAAGATACCTGCGAAAAGGAGACGTCGCTCATCACACCGGACAAGGAAAAAGAAGACAGCTAAAGACAGCAGGGCACGTCCCTGGTGGCCCAGTGGTTAAGAACCTGCCTTCCAATGCAGGGGACATGGGAGGGAGTTAGGATCCCACACGTTACTGGGCAACAGCGCCCACCCGCCGCACGTGGGGAGCAGAGAAGCGCATGTGCTCCAGAGCCCGCACGCCGCAGCTAGAGAAAGCCTGCGCGCCGCACAGCACGGCACAGCCAAGATTAAGGAGGAAACAGACAGTGAGAATCCCCTGGTGGCCCAGTGGTTAGGACTCGGCGCTTTCACCGCTGCGAGCCTGGGTTGAATCTCTGGCTCTTGAGTAACTTGCAAAATGGTAACTAAGATCTTGCAAGCTGCCTGGTGTGTCCAAAATAAAAAATTAAAAATAAAATGAAAAGACTGACCTCAAGTAAATAAAATCCAAGAGATTTCAATCCAGTCCACTTATAAAGCAGAACTCTGCTCTGATTTCCCTCCCCCTCTATAAACCACCACCCATAACCATAACAAGATTAAGTGCTTGAGATTAGAAAAAGGCAAAGAAGGGGAATGAGAAGGGCTAACCGTCCTTCTGCTTACCTGTTCCTCTGCTGGGATCTGTCCAGTTACCAGCAGCCAAAACAAGCCCTCTGGCAAGGGTTCTTCCCCACCCTTAGCCTTTGGTAGCAGCTTCTGGCATTCAGGGATGCTGTAGCCTCTGAAACGGATGCCCTTGAGGGAGAGGAGTAAGGATTACAACACAAAAATCACGTAAGTTGACTGACCTCACTTTCTTCAGACCTGTCAACAAATGTAAATCTTCAGGTAACTCACTCTTGCTTTGTACTTTCACTAGCTGATATATTTAAGAGGTAAAGTCATTCTGCAGCTACTCCATATGTACCTGTTTTCACCTTCCAAAATGCACAGGTATGTGCCCCACTTTGTTCTCCTCACCCTCAGAGATTTAATCCACGGTGTGCCGACTCAGTAAAGTCAGTGATCACCAGTGATCGACAGGAGGCCTCTTACCTCATCAGGATCCAGAACTGATGTTTCATATACCAATCCCTTCATGCCTCGCATGCCACCATACATCTAGAGAAAAGAAGAGGATGTAACAAGTTGTCCAAATAATTCAGGCAAGAGCTTGTTAGAACTTCATGGGATCTGTGGGAGGAAATTTAGTCTCTAACTTGCAAAACTTTGGGAGATTTCTGCGTTAACTTTCTATAGCATGTAATTTTGAAAGGAAGACTGCTCATGCTGGAAATGAATTTTGTAAGCTGAGAAATCACTGTCTTTAGTTCATGTTTTGCCTGTGCTCCCTTTTGTCATTTTTTCCTCCTGCCTGCTCTTCTCCCCCCTCATTCCCACCAACCAAAGTAAACAGAATGGGACTGACTATAGGCAAAGAAGATGGAGGCCAACGGCTAAACAGTGCTATGAAATTATCATCTGAGCTGCTGAGATTCTCAGAACTGAAGAAAAAACCACCCTAAAGCTGTTCTATAAGGCCAGCTAGAGCTACAGTCTAACTGGATGATCAACACAGCATCAACTCAGAGACAGAGAACCTTGGGCCCAAAAGCTGAGGGGTTGGGAAAAGGAACAGAAACTTCTTTCATCTTTTCCCACACCTAAATTAGGTTAGCCTCAACTATCAAATCTGTAGAAAAGAACAGTCTAGTTTCTAACAAACAGCACTGGCTTCAGCATTTCCCTATGTGGGACGGACTGCTCTGAACGGTCGGTAAAGAGGGTGGTGCTTCTGTCAAAGCGCGTCACCGAGCCCCTTTCCAGGCAAAAGCCCCCCCTTACCATGTCCACCGTGATCTGGCCCACCACTGTCTTGCCGTGTTGCTGCCTGAAGGTCTTAACTCTGCTCTGCTCCTTGGGTATCAGATCAGCCAATATGTCTTTCAAATTCTAAAAAGAGGAGTAGAAAGGCTAAATGATGATCGAAATATTGATTATATTTCTGCAAAGTTTTTGGCTTTCTCTGTCAGGGAAGCCTGGTCAACTACTCTGTACAGATGAGGGTAAAAGAATTAGGCAGAGGAAGAAGGGAATGGGGAGTTGTTTAATGGGTACAATTTCAATTTGGGAAGACAAAAGTTTTGGAGATGAATAGTGATGATGTTTGCACAATAATGTGAATTACTTAACTACCCCTAAACTATAAACTTGAGAATAGTCTACTTTCTAATGAATACCATAAGCTCCAGCATTTCCTTTTATGGGACAGAACGTTTTGAATAGTCGGTGAAGAGAATGGTACTTTCGTTGAAGTGCATCATAGAGCTACTTTTTTCCAGCCAAAATCCCACAGTCCTTATCATGTCCACAGTGATTTAGCTATCTTAAAATAGCAGTAGTAATAATGGCCATAACAAGAGTCCTGGTCACCTCCATGAGACACCCGGGATGATGATAAGAGCCTGGATGGCAGCCCACCCCAGGGTCCGGCTGCCTCACTGATCCTCAGTCCTCTTTTCCAAACCTTACCGTGGAAGAAGCACTCGCATGCCGGGCAGCAAGAACAAGACAGGATGCATTCTGCAAAAAAAAAAGAAAAAACACAAACCTTATGCCATCATCCTCCTTCCTAAGTGTTAACAAGGAATTGCAATGACTCAACTTCTCTCTTTATTTTAGCCTCTATGGACAGTTTGACATATGAAAGCTGTATAAGGCCTTGAGCGACCTGGAAAAAATTTCCAGTCTGGAGGCAGCAGCTTCATCAGCACTCCCGGAAGAGCCTCTCCCATCACCTGGGTTCTAAGGGCTGGGCTTTGTGAGGCATGAAGCAAACGGCAGAGAGGCAGTTGTTAAAGTACCCAGCCCTTCAAAAATCCAGCTTCCGTAGCTCTGAGGAGTGCTGAGAAGAGCAACGGGGACACGGATCGACCCCTTGACCAGGCTGGTCATCTCTCCTCAGCGCCGAGCCCTCTGGCAGCACTTCAGCCTCTCCGGTCTAGGAGAGTCCAGAGGGGAAAGCAGCCTTTACAGCACCACCGAAACGCTCCTGGAAAAAGCACGCAGAAGACAGAACATCCACAAAGCAACAAGCGGACGGCTGGACAGCAGCAGTGGAAACTAGAAAACTGGTGAATCGGCTTTAACACACTGAGGGAAATCACTAGACTCGTGTACCCAGGTGAGGAAGCAAAAACTCTGAAAGGAGGTGGAATAAAGACACTTCAGGTAAACAAACGCTGAGAGTTACCACTGACACACCTTACCAAACACATTTTTTTTACACTGAAGTACAGCTGATGCACAGTAGTCTGTGAGTCTCAGGTACACAGTGTGACCCACACTGTTTGAAGGCCACATTCCATTCACAGTCACGGCCCCGCTCTCCTCTCCCCACCGGCACCGTGAGTTTATTCTCTTATCTGTATTTTTCTTGTTTGTTATATTCACTAGTTTTCTTTTTTAAATTCCATGTAAGTGATTCACAGCATCTGTCTTTCTGACTTATTTCACTTCACATGGTACACTCCAGGTCCATCCATGTTGCTGAAAATGTTAAAATTTCATTCTTTTTATGGCTTAGTAGTATTCCATTGTGTATCTAACACACACATCTTTATCCATTCATCTCTTGATGGACACTTAGATTGCTTCCATATTTTGTAGCTAGGCTATATTTTCTATATTTAGAGATAGTTTTTCCCCCCCAAGAAACACAACTTCCTATGAAGATTGCTGAGTTGCAACAGAAAGTTCAACACTGCCTTTGAAAAAGACAGCCAGTTGTACTACTACCAAGTTGTAAGGACTTAGGCAAGGAGGCTGACTTTTCTTCACAAGATTATTTTGAAGATAAAAAGGAATAGTAAAAATAAGCCCCAGGGTCCTCATCTATAAAATGGTGCTGATACCCACTATATCCCACAGGGCTGTCTTGTGATGATTAAATTACAATGGATGTGGAAGCACTTTGCAAACTAAAGATCACACACACACACACACACACTAACCATGCAGCAAGTCTATACGTCTCCTTTTGCCAAAAGGTCAGACACACTTTTTAAAGTAACTACGGTCATCCCTCGGTATTCAAGGGGGAATTGGTTCCAGGACCTCCCCACCCTCAACAGATACCAAAATCTGATGAAGATCAAGTTTCTTAAATAAACTGGTGTAGTATCTGTATATAACCTATGCATATTTTCCCATATACTTTAAGTTATCTCTAAATTACCTATAACACCTAAAGCAATGTAAATGTAAATGTAAAGCAAATGTAAATTTGGAAATACAAAGTAAATGCTATGCCAATAGTCAGCACATGGCAAGTGCAAGTTTTGCTTTTTGGAATTAAAAAAATATGTTTGATCTGCAGTTGGTTGTACCCACAGGTGCAAAACCCACGGATACAAAGGGCCGACTGTATTGCATTGCTGTCTGATTGTGCTGGAAAGCATCTGAGCTAGTGGTAATGTATAAATTCCAAAACACCGCATGCTTAAGGTGAGGCTGAGTAGTGCCTGAGGCTGTTAGAATTTCATGCCCCTCTTTCTATTGGGGCAGGAGGAAGAAATGAAAAGGGAAGCGATCCTTCAGAAAACTTTATTTTAAAAAGAATCAAAAGAAAGAAAGAGAAGTCACTCAGTCGTGTCTGACTCTTTGCGACCCCATGGACTGTGGCCTGCCAGGCTCCTCATCCACGGGATTTCCCAGGCAAGAATATCCAAAGCTAAATCCAGAGAGCAGGAGGCCAGCTAATGTGGCCCTAAAACAAGGGGGAGGCCTCCAGTCGCTCATGAGGGCGGCCTGAGACTCCTCTCATTAACTTTCTAAAGAACCTCCTCTAGCTCACTGAGGACCATTTGGGCAGAAAGTACACAGCACAATAGCTATTCAGCCTGTTCATCCCACACGGGGTGAATGGGAGCAGACCCAGCACTCAAGAAATAACTATTTCCTTTATCTTACTAGTCATCAAAAAGTGAACAAGGGGAAACCCTGAGTGGGTTCAAACTGCTCTTCCACAGCACCTTCCATGTTCAAGCTACGCCATGCGCCACGGTCCCACAGAACCCCTGTTCCAGAAGCCCCATCTCCTGGAGACCACATCCGCGGTCAGCAGGCCCTTTAACTGTGGGCAGTTGGTTATCTGGGTTTGCTCTGAAAGAGGCTATAGGGGAACATACCATCTGAGAGAAAAAAGAAGTTGAAATCTCTCCACAATGATAATTTTTTCACTTCTCAAACATCTTTAAGTTTCTATGATGGCTGGCTGCTTCACTGGCAAGAGGGAGACATTATAAGAAAAATCTAAGGTTAAATCTTAGGCAAAAGAAAAAAAATCTATCCAAGCTAAGCTGACAGAATGAAAGCCTGATCTTAAGATGAAAATGAAATTCTCTCAGAATGGAGGTCTCTATTCCACCAATATGCCTGTATAACAAACAGTTTTTCCCCCTTAGGAGAGAGAACTACTAGAATCAATGAGCTTCCCTCTCTTTTTACTTCACTTAAGGTTAAAAGAAAAAAAGAAAATCAGAAAGACAAGGGTGGAAAGCCAACTAAGAAGGCTGTAAGAATGCAACACCATTTGAAGGCATCAGATGGAAATATCGCCATGCTTCCACCACCAGCAAAGTCCTAACTTCCTCTGTAGAGAGTGTCTTTGCCATTTAATGAGGCACCGCAAAGTAACTTGAGGAGAGCTGATCTCAACTGTCCCTAATCTCCATCTGCAACACTTCTTAGCCGGATCTCCAACTGGCAAAAATAATGCTAGTGTGTGAGCAGCGTGGCTATGTAGCTCCAAAGTGAAGGTAGTATATTCTGCTCCTACTATACTTCTGGTTGTGTGACCCTAGCCAAGTCATTTAATCCTTCTGTGCTTTAATTTCTTTATCTCTAAAATGTAAACAATCCACCTGAAGAAGAATTCAGAGTAAAGATAGTAAAGATGATCCAAGGTCTTGGAAAAAGAATAGAGGCACTGACCAACACACTATAAACGTTTAACAACAAACTAAAGAAATATAAAGTTTAAGTTTAGTCGTGTCCAACTCTGTGAGACCCCGTGGACTGTAGCCCACCAGGCTCCTCTGTCCATGGGAATTCCCAGGCAAGAATACTGGAGTGGGCTGCCATTTCCTTCTCCAGGGGATCTTCACTACCCAGGGATCGAACCCGGGTCTCCCACATTGTAGGCAGACGCTTTACCATCTGAGCCACCAAGAAAATTAAACAGATAAACAATACAATAACTTAAATAAAAAATACACTAGAAGGACTCAATAGCAGAATAAGTGACACAGAAGAAACACATAAGTGAGCTTGAAGGCATGAATGAAAAAAGTAAAGAGAAATGAGGACAGTCTGAGACCTCTGAGACAGTATTAAATGCACCAACATTCGCATTACACAGGTCCCAGAAGGAGAGAGAAAGGACCTGAGAAAATATTTGTAAAATGGAAATAATTGAACCTACCTCAAAGCACTGCTAGGAGGATGAATTAAGTCAATATTTATGAAGCAGTTATGATCACGCCTGGCACACAGCACCAAGTGCTCTGTATTTGTTATTTAATAAATACAGAAAAGTAAATAGTATGGCTACTTTCCAGCACTCTTCAATGTCAAGTTTAGTCATATCTTAGCTCACTGTGCAGCCTAGAGGGGAAAGAAAACTAAAAAAATATGAAGGATTTTAAAAACAATCCATATGGATAGAATATTGGAAAGAATTCAGGTTAGGATAACTTTACCTGACGATGTAGAAGACAGAGCACACGACCTGGAACCAGGAAAGGAAATCTGGCTCCAGTCCCAGCTGCGTCACTAAATAACGGGGACATCTAAAGCAAAGCTACTCCTGCTTCCCTTTCCCTCTCCACAGCTAGGATAACACTCAAGCTGCTTGGCTCCGAAGTCTGACCCTAAGGCTCCAACAAGGACATATATATAAAGGTACATAAAAACCTTGCTGTTTAAAATATATGACTGCCTGGCCAGCAACATTACCATTACCTGGAGCTTGTCAGAAATGCAGACTCTTGGGTTTCCTCAGACCTACTGAATCCAAATCTGTAGTTTAACAAACTCACTAGTTTGATTCCTATGAACAGTAAAGTTTGAGAAACATTCATGGTTTAGAGTGTTAAGCAAGGAAGCAGAGGGGAGAACACTGAGTCTAGGACGTGGTGTTATCAAGAGTCAAGTCCTAAATGCAGGTCCTCTAGGACCTAACTTCTAGTTTCAATTCTGATATCTCAAAATGGGTAATAAAGCCAATTTCAGGGTAGACAAGTGGACTATATGAAATAATTTGCATGAAAGCCTCTAGAACAGTGCCTTCTGCATAGCTGAGATGAGTAAACACGTTTCTTAGTTATGTGTTGGCTTATTACCTACCAACTTGTGTCGCAACTCTCTCATGGAGCTGGATCCCGGGAAAGAGACAGTCAAGTCTGAGGAAGGGGTGAGTGAATAATTCCCTCCAGCTGAAGAACAGGAAATAAAGCCCCAACTTTCTGAAGGGCCTCCTGACCAAGAAGAGTCTCAGGGAGAGGAAACAAATTTAACTAACTATAATCTAACACCAGCAGGAGGTGTTAGAGGGCTGTCACACCTTAGGCTACATCCTCATCTCATCTACCTCCTGGCTGCCAGTGGAAGCTGCTAAACGACTTTTGTACAGTGCATTCAGGCTATCCTCACAGACAGAACAGGCAGCGTACAAATCTCTGAGTCATCCCTGAACTTTCAACTCCTAGCTCCTCCCCCCAATTCTGGAGGTGCGGCAACTGAGCTTTGGCTTCGGGTTACACGCCACGTGTGGAGTCATCCTACCGGAAAGGCAGCTGTCAGGTGAATCAGGGCATCATCTCACTCAGTAGGTCAGCTGCTTCATGGGGAGAGATGGCAAGGGCTACTTCCAAAAACAAGGGCCAGGTTCACAGCTTCTGTCTGCAGAATTCTCCACAGGGTGGTGGGAATTACCGTCACTAAAAGGCTTTTTTGCAAACCCCACATGCTGCCATCCCATGCCAGTAACTTTTAGTGAGCTGGCTATTACTGATAGAAGTGGGCTGCAGCTGTCAAATATGCTATGCTAGGATGCAAAAATACAATTAAGGGAACTTCTATCTTAAAAGGCCAAGGGAGGAAAGGGACAAATAAAACAAGCAGGAAATTCTGCCAAAGACTTGCTTATAATACTTCAGGGTATTGGCCAAATCCCTTAAGAAAAATCAATTAAAACTACTCCTTTCTCCCCCAAATTCTGCAAACAGTAGAATCCCATTTGGATAAGCACTTACTTAATAATGTAGTTACTTCTCTCTTACTCCTCTTAGCCTATTATCATCATTGATCCACATCTAGGACCCTTACTCTACAAGGGAAAAGCCAAATTTCCTTCAATACTCCATCAAAGACACATTCAGAACATGTCCTGGCACATATCCAGGAGCGCCAACATCAAATCTGTGAGCTTACAAACTAGTGTGTATAAAATAAACAGGCTACAAGGACATGCTGTACAGTATAGGGAACATAGCCAATACATAATAACACTTATAAATGGAATATGATCTACAAAATTGTGAATCACCACGTTGTACACCTGAAGTACTATAAATCATGTACACCTCAATTTAAAAATTAATTTTAAAAAGACTTGTGAGAGATGCTCCTGATTTTATTAGAGCCCTTGTCCATTAACAAAAGATGAGAGCTTGCCAAGCCAGCAGAACTGGCTTAGTTGATGAAACAAACACAATTCTCTAATAACTGCAAGAAAAATCTTGTGCTATGAAGGCTTCCTTCCAGTGCAGAAGAAACAACTTGCATTAAGTAAAAATGAACACACACAGGACAAAGACTCCTCTCTCCCCAGAACCAGGTCAGAGAACTAAAGCCATTTAACATCTGTCTTTCACAAGACTAATACTGGAAGTCCACCCCACCACTTGGTCAGGCCATTTAATAGCCTGAGCAGGGAGATCTTTAGATTTCGTACTCTGATGCCCTTCATGCTCCCAAGAATTCCCTTAATAATTCTGCCCAACTCCCATTTGTCTAACAGACCCTTCTCTAAAGGTTCGCTGATTATTCAATGAAGAAGACTGAAAAGGACACCAATTCAGGCTTAGGAAAGAACTGAGTCCTAATTTTTCTTTCAGAGAAATTCTTATTGTTCTTTAATAGTTGCTAAACACCTATTTATTATGTGCATACGAAGTCTATACTACTGAGTAAAATATATAGGATCTGTCACTATACTACTTTCTCAGGAACTAGAAACTGTTTCCTCACTTCTACTAGGAGTTCTTACAATGCTTTGTTTCAGGGATTTACAAAAATCTTTTCCTAAGTCATTTGAAAAAAGGACACAGGACGATAAACCTAGAGAAAATAGTCTAAAACAGACTATAGCTACTTTTGAAGTCACTTAAAAATAATCACTAGTTAGGGACTTTCTTGGTGGTCCAGCGATTAAGAATCTGCCTTGCAATACAGAGGACACAAGTTCAATCCCTTGTCGAGGAACTAAGATCCCACTTGTCAAGGAGCAACGAAGCTCACGTGACACGGCTAGAGAATCCGTGCTAGATCCCGTGGACTGCAACTAAGACCGATGCAAGCAAAGAAATACACATACACATATATATTATAGTTACAAACAAAAAGGACTGCACATGGCTTTACTGGCCCAACAGGAGGGGATCACCAAGCAGTCAACTGAGACACTTTGTTAAAAGAAATTATAGGAATTCAGGCAAGTTCATCGAATAACTGGAAAACAGATCCTAAGATCTGCTGCTAAAGTTGTCTCTCTACTGTTTTTAATTTCACTCAAATCCTATTCAACTCTATTACATCAGGCACCAAAAACAGGGCAGAAGGAATTACTCTGTGGCTTTAGGGAGCTCCACCAAGTCTGGTTTCCTGCCTTCTGCCCACCTGGAATGTCAGCCTTCCCTTTGGATTACCTGCTTATCTCAATGCCTCCCCACACCCACGCATTCAATGGCTACCAGTCTAAAGAGGACCAGAAAGAACAGTACAATCACTCCACCACTAGCACCGGTGAGGCATCGCTCTCCACTGTTCATCTCTGATTCATCCAGTAAGCCAGCAGGGAGTTGCCATTACTTTGGGTAGCAAAGAATCAAAGAAGTTCGAGAGTTTGCCCTTAACAAGTTTTGGTCTTTAAGCTTAACTAATACTTCAAAGGACAAAACTGACTCAGTTGTGCAGAACCCAGTTTCAGGCTTAACTTTACAGAAGAGATGTGTAGTGGTGTGGGCTTGCTGTAAAGTGTCTTGAAAAAATCTAGAAATAATCTAGAAACACTTCTGGATTGACTTACCTAAAGTTATCAAACAGCTTAGAGGAATAATTCTCAAAGATACAAGAAGTAGGGCTGTCCGTCACTTTGGTATTAAGAATGCAGAAGTTAATTGGTGGATCTACTCTAATTCCCAACTCAGATCACCTATGAAAACATAGTATTTACAGCACAAAGCGAAGGCACCCATAGCTAATACTAAAGCCATTGCTTACTAGAAATTCATTCAGATAAACAAGAAGTCAAATAACCTTAAGGCTCTGAATGAGGTGGTCTCTCCAACTCAGGTGCTCATTAAATTACCTGACAGTAAGCAGGGTACAACAGAACAATGATTAGCTAGTCTCCGAGCAAGGTTAAAAAGTTTTCTCAGAAAAGCGAATTACACCCGACTTTGAGAATCAAAGTGGTAGGCTAGAAGACTATTTTTGCCTTCTAAAGCCTACCTTAATAGAAAAAGACAAAACTGAGCACCATTATTAAGCTGTAGGCTAATCTGGAAAGTTCAGGCAGGTGCTAGCAATGCTGTCAGATTGAAAGACTTCTTGGTATTCTGGCTATACTGCTTAAATCTCAGGAAGTTTCCACTCCTCGGTCTGTTGAGCTTTGTTATAAGGGTCGAAAGCCTTAGAAGCGCCTCCAATATACAGGTTTCAAGGATCCTCAGGTCCAGCAGGAAAGTAAACAAAACAATAATGATCACTGCAATTAGGTTGCCTTGTCAATTCAAAAACTTTCTGAGTTTCTTTCCCCAGAGGTTTAAGAGAAAAACTAAATTCAAATGTAAATTCCAAAGGCTGTTTCAAACTGTAGAGTTAGCAGCTCTGGAATGAGCTAATTATAGTATCTCCTATTCAGCCAAAACACTATCCAGAACTTGCTTCTTTTCCCAAGAGGCTTCCCTTCCCTGTTCCCTAGTAGTGGAAGGAACTGCCATCAAGTAAGACACTTGTCTCCTAAGTGGTCAGCCTCCACCATGCTGCTGAGTACCTGGAAAAACCTGTAAATGCTACAGGTTTTACCTTATCTGCCAACCATTCAAGATAACACACTGTAAGACAAAACCTTTCTAGTTTTTTCCTTTCCTCCCCTTAGGTGCTGGCAGCTTTAATTTGTCTGCAGAAGAAAAAAGTGTAAGTTCTTTGCAAGAGTCAAGGTCACTTGTGGGACTGTCCCTGCTTGGATTAGAAGGCTGGGACCCCTCAGCACACCAGTCTTTCTGTTTAAAGTACCCAGTTACCCAGAGACAAAAGTAATTTTGGCAATATGAAATGGAAAACACTGTGTAAGCAACAACATTCCTTACGATCCCAACAACAGCAAAAGTCAAATAAAGGGCCCCCCATGGGACTTCCCTGGTGGCTCAGACTCCAGGCTCCCAAAGTGGAGGGCCTGGATTCCATCCCTGTTCAGGGAACTAGATTCCGTGTGCTGCAGCCTAATAAATTTTTAAAAAGTAAAGGGGTCCCCCCCCAAAGAGGAACCTTTCTTGGGTAGAGCAGATTTAAAAGCAACAGTAAAACTTAAGTGAGCAAAAAAAAAAAAAAAAAAAAAAAAAACTTAAGTGAGCAAGTAGTAGGGCCGGTCATGTAACCTTGGAATTACTATCTCCCGCCCAGTTATCTTCCCTTATCAGCCTGCAGTTTACAGGGACAAGTTTTCTCCAATCACACGCGATAATCATGCAGAAGGTTCTACACAAGCCGTCCACCCCACCCGAGCTCCTCCTATACAGAGTAAGTGCAAAAGTCCCAAGGACAGAGAGGACCCGAGTCGCATTCCTCCAGAAGGAACTACTATGCTTGGTCACCAAAGGTTTAAGTATCTGGGCTGGAGAAATGGAAGCCGGCAGTTCTGAGACTGACAAGGACCTCTCTACCTAGCCGAAGCTGAAACCAGCCACGGCTGCGGCTCCGGCCCAGGACAGAGTGAGCACATCTGCTCGCCCTTGCCGCTTGTTAGCCAGCCCCTCCTTCCAAACAAGCGCTTTCCCTAATCCCAGTGGCACCCATCTACGTTCTTCACTCCTTTTTCCAAGGCCAGGCACCCCAGCCTCTTCCACCCTTGGCACGCGGGGTGACAGCTCGGTCCGGCCTTCCCACCGGCCCAAGACCTCAGGCCAGGGCGGGCAGCACTCACTTCACCCCCAGTGGGCCGGAAAGCGCAGAGCCCCGGGAGCGCCAAGCAGGGCGGGCGGCCAGCCAGGCGCAGGCCCCTTTAAGACGCGCGGGGGTGCGCCTGGGTAGGGGAGGGAGACCCCGGGCTTGAGGGCCTGCGGTCGCCTCAGCCCCACCCTGGGGCCGCGCGGTCCCTCCCGGTTGCTCACCTTAGCCCCGAAGAGCCGGGCGGCCGCAGTGAGTAGAGCCATGGCGGGCGAACTCGGGGATCTGCCAGGGAGGGAAGAAGGGAAGAGAGCTGCGGCAGGAACGGAGGCGGCGCCGCTGCACCGGAGGCCGCGCGGACGCGGGGAGCAAGGTTGAAAGGAGGAGGCTGAGGGAAGCAGTAGACGAGCCGGCGGCGGCGCCCAGCCCGGGGTCCTCGGCGAGGCCCCGCCCCCCGCCCGGAGCCCGCCCCGCCCCTCCCGCGGGGACACGCCTCGCGCGCGGCCATTGGCCCAGGGCGCGCGGGGGGCGGGCCCTGAGCCGCCGACGGCGGCTGTGGCGGGGAGGATTGGACCGTCCGGGGTCGGCTAACTGAGGGCGGATGGGCGGGGGGAAGCGTGTAGGTGGTTAAGTCTGCGCCTGAGAACTCGTTAACTTCCTCCTTCGGCTTCCCCCTTGCCCTTAGCGCGTTTAGGGCTCACTGTAAGGCGGCTGTGAGAGAAAAGCTCCAAGCACGCTGACCTTTGAGAGGCCCTCGGAAGCCAGCCCCTTAGTACTCCCGCGGCCACTGGTCCCACGCCGTCGGCGCTTTCCTGATCAATGTCAGCGGTTAGTGACTGAGTGGCCTTAGAGGTGACATCACGGGGACACAGGCTCTGCCGCCAGAATTAGCTACTTGGAAGCAGCACCGTGGTGTTACAGAAACCAACGGATCCCAAAATGCGGAGAAGGAAAGCAAACGCGGGAGCCCGAGTACCCCGTGCTCGTTGCCGGCAGGCAGGTCTGTGATTACTGCCAGGAAACCCAAGTCTTGGGAAGTGATATCTGCTCACTCGTGTTCCGCTCTTGGTGACTATGCACTGTAGCCCGCCAGGCTCCTCTGTCCATGGAATTCTCCAGGCGAGATACTAGCGTGGGTTGCCATTCCCTCCAGGGGATCTTCCTGACCCAGGGGTCAGAACCCAGGTCTCCTGCATCGCAGGCCGATTCTTTACCATCTGTCAGACAAAGCAACTCTTACAAAGGCCCCCTTAGTGTGAGAGCTTCCAGAGCAGTCCAGAGCCTCTGGGTTCTGGGCGTTAGCCTCGTTGCCACTCCAGTCACATAACCCCACACAACCAGTCCACACCACATATAACCAAAAGATCAGGAGCTGCAGAATAACCCTTCACCCCCAATCATCTCCTTTTTGTTACAGCACTCCTGTTACTCTCATAGGGCCTTTGGGCCTTTACACGTACTTGGCTGTCTTCTATATACTCTTATCCTGTGCTCCCCAGAGACCGTTAAATGAACCATGGCACTGAAGTGGTCTTCTATATCATTCTTGACTAATTCTGGGTAGACAAGAACTTAGAACCTTTCAACCTCTATAGGCTATCACTGTCATTGACCCGAGGGCAGAGAAGAACTGACCCACACCCCAGACGAACAGTCCTTTTATCTCCTTACATAGAAGTAACAAAGTTCAGAGGTCTCAGTACCATCTAAGCCAGGTTTAGCTAGATCCCATTTATAAAGAACCTAGTTTATAGCTTGAACTTGGAAAGAGAGAAAAGAAAAGTCATTTTCTCTTGCCAGGTTTCTTTATACTTAGCTTTACACCGACCAAGCAATGCTTTTTTGGCTTGGGGATCAGATCCTAGGAAAGAACTTCGTAAATGGTGCCCCAGAGGAGCACTGAACTTAGCTATCTCCTCGGTGACTTCAAAGCTCCACCGATCAATACTTGGTCCCAATTTAGCATCTCACAGAGGATTTCCTCCTAACCCTAGAATAGTTCGGCCTGGTTTCTTCTCTCTGGTTAATCATCCACAGGGACTAGCCTGCAGGCCAGAGGACTGAACTCCAGCGCCCCAACAGACAGGAGGCATTCTTAGGGTGAGGCTACCCAAGGGATAATTGCTGAGTGGCCATGAGCGTAACCTATTCTGGAGCTCTAATGATGAGAGGAAGAGTGGGGAACAATAATGCGTATAGTGTCCTGGAGCCTCGCGTCATGAGGCCTTTATGGACTTGTTAGGGGAAACACACTGACTGAAACCGCCCACCCTGGCCAGGCACCACAGTAACTAGTTGCCTGAGTTATTTTGTGATAGGCGGTCCTACTAAGGAACACGGAACTAATAAGCCACCACCAACCAGAAGAGTTCAGGAAAGGTTAAAAGGAGACACCACATGTCCTACCACCTCCCAGAAAACTCGCTGGCATTCATCTTTGCTGAGCAATGTATGTGCCACCAAGGTGAACCCTGAGTCAGAATGATTGTCCATGGACAAGCCAGAAACTAACCCCATCACCATAAACCCGAGACGTGGAGCCACGTGGCAGAGCAGCCCCCTGGGTCTCTTACCCTACGGCCTCCCCCTGGCTGCCCGGCCCAATTCAAATCTCTTGCTTCGTCAGCATGTGTGTCTCCTCAGACAATTCATTTCTGAATATTAGGCAGGAGACACACTTCAGGCCCTGGAAATGGTCCGCCTGCCTGCAGCAGACTTATTTTGAGGTTGTTCAGTCCTGACATCCATTGCTATAAGATCAATGGGAAAATCCAGGGATCAAAGGAACTGAATGGTATTTTCCAGGAACTGACTTAGAGTCTTTTCTCTGAAGCTATTTGGGATCTGGGGAGGTAGGAGAAAAAGTTAAAGGAGAAGGATTAGCATGAATAAAGCAGCCAAGTAAATTATAGGTCCAAATACAGCTAAGTGTCTGAAAAAGCTGGAGGGGACAAGGGAGAGAAGACTGAGAATTGAGGTCATCTTGACCTTGGGAATGACCTCTTTAAAATGGACAAGGGCAACAGTGCCCTCTGGTGGCCAAGGATAAGTAGACGCATGCACCCTAAAAATTCATCAGTAAACCAAACTGCAGAAAAACATCTGCTTAACTGACTATGCTAAAGCCTTTGACTGTGTGGATCCCAACAAACTGTGGAAAATTCTTAAAGATATGGGAATCCCAGAACACCTTACCTGCCTCCTGAGAAATCTGTATGCAGGTTAAGAAACAACAGTTAGGACCAGACATAGAACAACAGACTGGTTCCGAATCGGGAAAGGACTACGTCAAGGTTGTATATTGTCACCCTGCTTATTTAACCTATATGCAGAGTACATCATGAGAAATGCTGGGCTGGATAAAGCACAAGCTGGAATCAAGATTGCAGGGAGGAATATCAACCTCAGAGATACAGATGACACCACCCTTATGGCAAAAAGCAAAGAGGATCTAAACAGCCTCTTGATGAAAGGGAAAGAGGGGATTTAAAAAGTTGGTTTAAAACTCAACATTCAAAAAACTAAGATCATGGCATCCAGTCCGATCACTTTATGGAAAATAGAAGAGAAACAATGGAAACAGTGACAGACTTTATTTTCTTGGGCTCCAAAAATCACTGCAGATGGTAATTGCAGCCATGGAATTAAAAGATGTTTGCTCCTTGGAAGAAAAGCTGTGACAAACCTAGACAGCATATTAAAAAGCAGGGACATTACTTTACTGACAAAGGTCTGTATAGTCAAAGCTACGATTTTTCCAGTAGTCACTTATGGATGCGAGAGTTGCACCATAAAGAAATCTGAGCGCCGAAGAATTGATGCTTTTGTACTGTGGTGTTGGAGAAGACTCTTGAAAGTCCCTCAAGAGTCTGCAAGGAGATCAACCAGTCCATCCTAAAGGAAATCAGGCCTGAATATTCACTGGAAGGACTGATGCTGAAGCTGAAACTCCAATACTTTGGCCACCTGATGGGAAGAACTGACTCATTTGCAAAGACCCTGATGCTGGGAAAGATTGAAGGCAGGAGAAGGGACAACAGACGATGAGATGGTCGGATGGCATCACTGACTCAATGAACAAGTTTGAGCAAGCTCCAGGAATTGATGATGGACAGGGAAGCCTGGTGTGTTACAGTGCATGGGGTCTGGGTCGCAAAGAATTGGACACGACTGAGCAACTGAACTGAACTGAAACCAAACTCCTTTATTTAATAGGTAATAACTAAAATTTGTTGAGTACTTACTATTTCCAGATACTGTGTAAATGTGGTACATGCATTACCTTAACTGATCCTCACAACTCTAAGAGATGTAGGTAATAGTAGTATCTTTACATAGGAGGAACGCAAGGTTTAGATGAAGTATCCCACTCAGGTTCATAGCTCATAATCGGCATTGCTGGAATTCAGACCTAGGTTGGCCTCACTCCAGAAGCTGTGTTGTTTATATGATGATGACTGTATGTTGTCAGCTGCAACTGAGGAAGGGGACTTTGAGTCCTTGTTAACTGCCTCTTGGGCACAGTGGTATGTGTTAGCCCAGCGGTACGTTTAAAGATATTTTAAAAGATAAGGAACTACAGGGGATTCTCTGGGGTTCAGTAATTAGGACTCCACTCTTCCAGTGCAGGGGGCAGGGGTTTGATCCCTGGTTGGGAAACTAAACAAACAAAAAGACAAAGAACTATAGTCTCATTCATCCTGTAAAACCTTCGTACACTCATACCCGAAATACATGATAAATGATGCCCTTCCCAGAATACAGGTAATAAAGGTGGAAGGGGCAAACATTTAGCACCTAAAGAGACCAGGGGGATAGAATTGGCTTCTTACAAGGAATAATCAGGCTGGAAAAAGGCTGAGAAGGGGATGTAGTGCTTTTCCACTGTACATTGTTAGATTCAGAGGGCATGTGTTCAAACTCGAAGGTGGTTTTCAAACAAATAAAAGAAGTACCACTTTACAGACCCACTAGGGACTATCTGGAGACCCCACTGGCCTAGGCATAAGCTGATCACTGGGGAGGAAGCCTTGGCTACCCCGCCCCTCTTTGAGCTTGTTTTCTGCATCTGCAAAATGGGAGTAATATCTAGTATTTTTTAGAGTTATAAATATTAAATAAGTGTGTTATGTGAGTAAGATATTTCTTTTTCCCTTATTATTTATTTTTGTCTTATATTTAAAGGATTTTTGTTCCTGCTCAGAATCCTTTTACAGCAAAAACAAAATCCTCTAAAACATAGACTAGATTTTCACATAATACATTTTCCTAGTCACCCTAGATCTCATTTAACACTGTCTTTGGGAATGCCCTGGCAGTCCAGTCACTGCCAAGTGCCTGGGTTTGGTTGGGGAACTAAAACTTTATTAGTTCAGTTCAGTTCAGTTCAGTCGCTCAGTCGTGTCCAACTCTTTGCGACCCCATGGACTGCAGTATGCCAGGCTTCCCTGTCCATCACCAACTCCCAGAGCTTACTCAAACTCATGTCCATTGAGTCAATGATGCCATCCAACCAGCTCATCCTCTATCATCCCCTTCTCCTCCCTCCTCCTTCTATCTTTCCCAGCATCAGGGTCTTTGCAAATGAGTCAGTTCTTCCCATCAGGTGGCCAAAGTATTGGAGTTTCAGCTTCAGCATCAGTCCTTCCAATGAATATTCAGGACCGATTTCCTTTAGGATGGACTGTTTAGATCTCTTTGCTGTCCAAGGGACTCTGGAGAGTCTTCTTAAAATCCCATAAGCTTCACCAAACCAAAAACAAAAGAAACAAGGCTATCACACTGTCTTTGGGAATGTTTCATTAAAAGCTGACATTTTTCTGATAAACTCATTTAGAAGGCATGTAAAATGTAGGGTGTAACCATATATAGGAGGTTTAGTATGAAAGTGAAAAGTGAAAGTGTTAGTCACTCAATCGTGTCCAGTCTTTTTGCGACCCCCTGGACTGTAGCCCACCAGGCTCCTCCGTCCATGGGATTCTGCAGGCGAGAATGCTGGAGTGGTCGCCATTTCCTTCTCCAGGGGATCTTCCTGACCCGGGATCAAAGCCCCGTCCTCTACGCTGCAGGCAGATTGTTTACTGTCTGAGCCACCAGGGGAGGCCAGGGTTGAGTATATGGTCTACCAAACACTAGGCTAGAGTAATTTTAGTAGCCTCCAGAAAGGTTCAGAAAAATTCATGGATTCCTTGTGCTAACTGTGGTATGAATTGAGAGATAAGCAAAGTATGTCCTCCTGACCTTCTGAGGCTCAAGTCAAGGGTAAGGTCCACTCTTTCCCATATAAGACACACGCCTGTGTCCCAGGGGCAAAAACTCTTGGTCTGGAACATTCTTAACAGCTGTCCCTTGGCAAACTAATGAGGCACATCACAAGTAACTTGTTACTGATTAACATTAAATTTGTTTTATTTATTTAAATTTGTAAATATCTTTCTTTTGTGTAAATTAGAAGAGTTTTGAGTTCCCCATAAGAGTGCTCTGACTTATGTTTCCGAGAAACTTTCTGGCAGAAGAGTAAGAACTTTTAGACTGTAAGCAGACGATGGACATGCTCATGAGGACTCTGGGAATACTCATCGGGGAATGGAGCCTGTGAACACTATTCACCTGCATCACAGACGACATAACGCTTAGTAGTAACAGCTGGAAAAGTGATTTGACAGGGTACATTTCTTATGACTGATGGGAGGAAGAATTAGCACTTGACCCTGAATTTAGTTGTCAACTAGCATCAGGGTGCTTGCTCTGAACTAGTTAGATTTCACAGGGATTCCTGGTACAAGAAAGCTTTGCTGAACATATTCGTTCCAGCCAGGCTTAGTGCAAGGTGTGAAGAGGGGAAAAAAAGACTTCATACAGAAGCTACTTCACAGCTATCTTAGATCAGTTGACACTTGGGAACATTAGCTTATAGATTCGGTTTTGCCACTAAATACAGAACTTGAGGACCTGTGAATTCTGTGGGCCTCAGTTTCTCTATCTGTAAAATCAGTTACTTCATCTGCAGAAGTGAACCTGCAAGATGACCTTGGGGGTATCTATGACCTCCAAGGGCACTGAGATTCTAAAGTGCTTAGTTTAAAAAGTCTGAAATGGGGCCTTCCCTGGGGGTCCAGTGGCTAAGACTCTGCGATCACAGTGCTAGGTACCCAGTTTCAATCCCTGGTCAGGGAACTAGATCCCACATGCTGCAAGGAAAAGTTCCCACAACTAAGATCCTGCACAGCCAAATAAATAAATAATTTTTTAAAAGTCTTTGAAATGTAATAAACCTTAGTAACAGGTGTTTCTCCCTGGGACAGGTGTTCCATTCCAAACCCTGAGACAGCCACACTTCAGGATCAGGGTGTTTTAGAAGCTCCTCAAAGAAGTATCCTTTACATTTTCATCCTGTGTCCGAGGCCAGGATCTCCACACACAGAGAGTGTGTGTCGTCCACACCGTAGTGTGGCCATAGCTAGGGGTGGAGACGACATGTTGCTGTTGGCATGGACTCTGAAGGCAAGACCTTTCCTTCAAAAACATTCCTTACCTCCTCTCTCCCTATCTGACAAAGCCCTCACTTGTCAGCTGAGATGACCACATCCATTTGCCGTTTCCTGTCTGCTCTTGCTGACCCCTCCCCCTGGAAGGGTAGATGGTAAAATAATCCATTTCCTTCAGGACTGCGCTCTATCTTATGTTTCATCAGTATGAATACACTGATTTCTAGAATCCTAGACTACCATGAATGCGTGCATGCATGCTAGGTCCCTTCAGTCATGTCCAACTCTTTGCGACCCCATGGACTGTGGCCCACCGGGCTCCTCTGTCCATGGGATTCTCCAGGCAAGAATACTGGAGTGGGTTGCCATTCCCTTCTCCAGGCGATCTTCCCGACCCAGGGTGAACCCGCGTCTCCTGCAGCTCCTGCACCGTAGGTGGGAAGCCCTGTACTACTATACACTTATTCACGTTCCCTAGCTTATGCAGAGGTTGATCTTCTCATAATAATTAGACTCTAAACACATCATATTGAGTAAGCACTGAATAAATGCTTATCTAGTTTGTTAGTCCATGAGGAATTTCAGATGACAAAAGAATTATGGTTCAGGCTCCTTCTACCTTCAGTTCAGTTCAGTCGCTCAGTCGTGTCCAACTCTTTTCAACCCCATAAACCGCAGCACGTGAGGCCTCCCTGTCCATCACCAACTCCCGGAGTCCACCCAAACCCATGTCCATCGAGTCGGTGATGCCATCCAGCCGTCTCACCCTCTGTCGTCCCCTGCTCCTCCCGCCCTTCTGCCTTAGCACCATACAATTCCCAAAGCTTCTCCTTTCCTTCGCTTTTTTTCTTCCTGTCTGAAATCTCCCACTTTCAAGCCTAATGTAAGGGCCAATTCTGGGCATGAAAGACAACACAGTTCATACTTTTGGTTTCATATTTTTTCAGTTCATTTCAGTAAAAACATAATATAAAAGGCATTGCCACCCTCTTCCCCTCCTGGGGGTAATCCATCAAGCTTGTCAGTCTGAGCCGCTCCAGTGGTTCATAGCTCATCATGGGATATGTGCAGGGCATGGTCACATAGATCTGCAAATAGCACAGGACAGTTTCAAAGAAAACGCCACTGACACTGATATACGCCACTATCAAGGACATACCCCAAAACAAATCAACACACACCGACCACCATTTTTCAGATCAAATGCTTTTTTTTTTTTGTCATACCTCGAGGCATGTGGGGTCTTAATTCCTGACCAGGGATCCAGCCCATGCCCCCGGCAGTGGACATGCAGAGTCCTAACCACTGGACCACCAGGAACTCCCCCCAGCCCCCAGCATAGACTTTAAAATGACAAAGCTTCCCCATCATCCTCTCACCCGTATGGATCTCGGGTGAGGGAGCCACAAATTCTGAAAGCTGGCAGGAAGAGAATGGAGAGGATGAACCCAGGTCCCTAAGTTAGCTTAAGAGCTAACTCATGCATTAGGCTGGAGGAGGAGGTGTGAGGGGGCGCCGGAGGACAGGGCGTGGGACAGACAACAGAGAACGTGCCAGGTCCCAGAGATGTGAGGACAGGAGGGAAAGCGACAGAAGCTTACCTGTCCGCTTACTACAAAGTTTGTCTTTAACATTGTCAGCCTCTCGGGAAAAGAATTCAATGAGTTCATCCTCGTACTCCTCCACAATGCTCTCACACTGTCAACCCAAGGGAGAAAGCAGTGAGCGAAGCCAGCAAGGGGACGCCTCTGGTCTCCACCTCCAGAGAGGAGGACAAGGACGTGAACCCAAGTTTCCACTTGGGCTCTCCAATAACCCCCCTACTTTTCAAGAACCAGCTGCCCATTCCCATAGCTCACCGCGAACTTGAGGGTGCCACTGATGTCTGAATCAATTCGAATGCCCTGTAGGTCCAGTTCACTGGATTCTCCATTCCGGCCCACGACACGCACATAGTTCTTGCGGTGCGTGGAAGGGTCGATCTGTTCCCCGTACTCCTTCATCCGGTCGCACACCTCCTCTAGCAGCTCTGTGAGGTGGGCCTCTGAGCGAGCGTAAGGCACCTAGAAATGTCCTCAGCCTCGGGTCATATTCTTCTACCTCTGGACATTAATAATTTATACCCTTACTTTTCCTTCCAAATCTAGCTTGATCAGCCTATTCTAACAAGCCTTCTCCAATTTAAAACCATTATGATTTGTGTAATTACGAAGTCCTAGTGGCTCAGCGGTAAAGAATCTGCCTGCCAATGCAGGAGACCTGGGTTCGATCCCTGGGTCGAGAAGATCCCCTGGAGAAGGAAATGGCAACCCACCCCAGTATTCTTGCCTGGGAACTCCCACGGACAGAGGAGCCTGGAGGGCTACAGTCCACGGGGTCGCAAAGATACGATACAACTGAGCAACTAACAACAGCAAAGTCCATTCAAATATGTGACCTTATCTCACCTCATCATACCAGCCAAGAAAGAAAACAGGCGTCTTTCCAAATTATAGATAAATGACCTCTTTGACTAACCCTGGTCACTGTGTGTTCTCTTCCTTTGAATGTCTTTAACTCTTATGGCTGTAAGGTAATTTTTTTTTTTTTTTTGGTATTAAAATGAGGCTAATACCTGCCCTTAAAAGGAGAGCATCAGACAGTTGCATGCGTGCTAAGTTGCTTCAGTCAGATAGTGTAGGCTTTGAAGATAACTATTAAAGCATTTCACAAGCATCATAACATTTCCCAAATACTCACTAGGTACAGCTTTCTGTCTGCGTGTATTATGTTTCCTACTAAAACAAATTTCCAAGATATATAGATAAGACCTATATATATATGTATTTTTTTTTTAATGAATGTATGTATACCATACTGTCATAGTGAAAACACAAGTCACACGGATTAACGATATGGAAAAGGGGGCTGATCAAGGTTGTCTGCTAACAACTTCTACAAAGTATTAGGATTTCTGCTGTATTAGGGAGCCAGGGAAGCAAATGTATGGTACAAGCCTCCAGCCTCTTCCAAATGAAACAGCCCAATCTTTTAGATATCTCATTAGTTGAGTTCTCATTCAAAGTTAGAGTGAGCTATTTGGGGGAACAGTCAAATTACCTCCACCACTGACTGGCTGCCATCTGGGTTGATTCGGAAAGAGCCCATCTGAATGGTCTTCTTGGGATCCACCTGGGAAATTTCCCACTCAAGTTCATCCACCAGAGCCCTGCAAGCTGATGCAAGCGGGGAGGGGAGAAAGGAATCAACCTATGGGCTTCCACTCATCCTTCTCCCAGGCCTTGGATCCCATCTTCTCCAAGACTCTATCTTCCCCATCCCACCCTGCTTCCTCCCACTTCTTCTTCTGTGCCTTTACCTCCACAGTGTAGATCCTGGCTCCTCCGGGCCCAGGCAGTTCCCAACAGGGCCCCCAGAAGCAGGGCCAGCCAACCCCAGCCTTTCATCTTCCACGCGATGGGGTTGCTCCACCTGCGTTTAAAGCGTAGGTGTGAGAAGCCTACTCCATTCCCCCGCCCGCCCGGCCCGCCACCACCCGCCCTCCCCAGCCCTCATCCCAAGCCTACAAAGGCCTCAGTGTGATCTGGCTCTACTTTCCAGGAAATGGCCTGGGCACAAAGGGGCTCCTCTGTTCCGGCGCTCGATGTCCCGGAGGCGCGGGGGCAGCGGGCGAGAGAGCGAGCTTGGGACTTGGGTCTTAGTCCCAGATACTACGTCGACAGGTGAGCCCTCAGATGTTGGTACTAGAGCGGCGGCTGCCTCGGATCACAGGGCTATGTGGCAGCCATGGGTTGGTGGCTGGGATTAAGCAAGGCGACAGGCTTGGAGCTGCTGCTGGCAAGGAGAGTAGCTGATTGGGGCTAAGAGGTAGCGAGGGGGCTGGCTGGCGAGAAGGGCGCTCAATAACCAGGGCCTATTTGCACCCAGCGCCGAGGACTGCTGCATCCCCACCTCCAGCCATAAGCTATTCCTCCGTGCGGACCAGCCCCCTTTGTCAAGGCCCCAGCACTGCCTTCGCTCCCGTCCAACCCCGACCCTCAGTGCCGCTCGCGTCCATCCCACCTCTGCTCCCAGGGCCGCCGCCGTGGCCCAGGCACTGGAAGACAGCCGAAGTCTCACTTGAGCGCCCGGCCCGAGCGCCCGGCTGCGGGGAGCGGGGCTGTCCAGGCGCCTCCAGAGCGCTCCTGCGCGCTCCAGCCACGGGGTGCCCGCGCGACTGCCCGAGCCAGCTCCTCGGGTCCGAAGTGGACTCCCAAGCGGGGCTCAGGGGCGCTGGGCACGCGTCCACCCCGGGGGCCGACCCCACGCCCGCCCCTCCACACTCTCGCGCGAACAGGCAGCTTAGGAGCGGCTCCCGGGCAGCAAGGACCCCGGGGGATGGCAGGACCCAGACTTGCGTGGCGAGGAGCTCCACGTGACCAGCAGGGGTCAGCCGAAGAACGGGAGTGGCTCGAAGCAGGGTCAGAGCCCGACGTCGAGCGCGGGGGCGGCCAGGCTCACACACGCCCGTCTAGGTGGGCTCGGCCCTGCGAAAAGAAAGGTGTGCGGCCAGGCAGCGAGGAGCCGGGAAACTACATCTCCCAGGGAGCACCGCGCCACCACGCGGATGCTCTTACAGGTTTCAAGGTTCCTGGGACCTGTAGTTTGTCAGGTTCTCCAACGCACATCTTACACAAACCGGGGAAACCATGCTGTACCTCCTGCAAGAATCCGACCCTAGGGTTCTAGGCAGCCACACCAGAGGCCTAACTGCCCGGGAGTGACACACTTCTCCAGTATCCTGAATTTTGGACTTGAGAATTGTATCTTCATTTCTGGGTGAGACTTTGGCTTAGTTTTTTCCAGTTGTGATACTAGGTTTACAAGAGTTCCTTTGGCTTTGTTCATGTAAGATGTCTGTACTAGCGCTTAGCTGTCTTTAACTTCCTTCGAAGCGATTTTGTTAGATTGCAGTGTGACAGTTGTCATATCAGCACGCACTAAAAATACTTAGAAAGTTGGTTAATTATTGTGTACCCATTTTACTATTTAAGATGAAAGAAAACAACATTTTTGGCATATTGCTTTATTATTTCAAGAAAGAAAAGAATGCAACTGAAACGCAAGAAGATCTGTGTTGTGTGTGGAGAAGGCGCTGTGATTGATGAAATGTGTCAAAAGTGGTTTGCAGAGATCCCGGCTGGAGACTTGTTGTTGGAGGATGCTTCAGGGTTGGGTAGGCCAGTTGAGGTTGATAGCAATCAATCAAGACATTGAGAACAATCAGTGTTACACTGTGAGGGAAGACAGCTGACATACTCAAAATATCCAAATCAGTGAAGAGATTTTTTAAAAGAATCCAAACCAGACATTGAAAATAATTTGCAGCAGCTTGGTTAGGTTTTGTTGTTTGAGTTTCACGTGTGTTAAGCGGAAAGAAAAAAAAAAACCCAAACACCACCTTCTTGGCTGTATTTCCACATGCGACTCTCTACTAGCCCTAACGAAAACGAAAACGAAAACGTTCCCTATTCTTTTTTTAAATTATTTTGGCCACACTTGGAGGCATGCAGAACTTCCCTGGCCAGGGATCGAAACTGCGCCCCTTGCAGTGGAAGCGGTCTTACCCACTGGACCACCAGAGAAGTTCCAAAACACTGTTTTTAAAACAAAGTGTGATGAGCAATGAAAAGTGAATACAAAAAGGATCCCAGCACAGGCAAAATGAATCACCACCAGCTACGCCAGACGCTGGTCCTTACACAAAGAAGGTGAAGTTGTGTGGGATGGGGAGTTCTCTATTATGAGCTCCTTCCAGAAAATCGAACGATTAAGTCCAACAAGTACTGTTCCCAGTTAGATCAACTGGCAGCAGCTCTCAATGGGAAGTGTCCCGAATTAACAGAAAAACACAATCTTCCATTGGGATAACGCAAGACTTTGATGACCAGGCGAAAACTGTTCCAGCTTGGCTGGGAAGTTCCAACGCAGCTGTTGCTTTCACTGGACATCGCACCTTCGGATTTCAATTCATTTTGGTCTTTACAAAATTCACTTAGTGAAAAAAATTTCAATCCTCTGGAAGACTGTACAAGGCACCTAGAACAGTTCTTTGCTCAAAAAGATGGAAAGTTTTGGGAAAATGGAATTATGAAGTTGCTTGAAACATGGCAGAAGGTAGTGAAACAAAATGGTGGATACACTGTTCAACCAAGTTCTTGGTGAAAATGAAAAACGTGTCCTTTATTTTTACTCAAAAGCTGAAGGAATTTCTCGGCCAACCCAATAAAAAGCCAACACAAAGAAGAGGAGGCTGAAGTCAGAGAACCCCATGTGCAGATATTTCTAATGAAATAGATGACACTTAATAATATTTTTGTGTTTATTTTACAAAACATGCAGTTTAAAACACTTTTAAAAAAATAGCAAGAAAACAAAACTTGGGACAGGAGAGTGGATGGAAGACAGATGCTTCTCAGCTGTCAGCAGGAGTGAAGCCAGCAGCCAAGCTTTGTCTAGGACCCAAAGGCCCTTTTGGCAATGATGATGTTGGCAACACTGGTTTGCTGGGACACCAGACTCTACATGCTGGCCCCTCTGGGCAATCCTCAAGCAGCCCAGCGTGGGCTCGGTCTTGAGTTACCGCTGTGTCCTATCAGTGTCTGGGACTTCAGTAGGAACTGAGCGTTTTGGTTCCAGGAGCTTCTTTACCTGTGTATTAATTACCCCCAGGATAATTATTAAGAACACGCATTACTTTCCATCTGGGTCAGTTCTAGGCGGTTTCTGGCCCACTGTTTTGCAAAGGATGAAGAAGGAGTCTGGCTCCTAGACTTTCTGCAACAGTTCTGCTGCATTCCAGTTCTGTTAATAGCACCATCTGTAGACCCTGAGCAAGTCCAATCTGGAAGTAGACAGGGCATAGCCAACTTGGGAACTCATCTCCCAGTTCTGGGGCCACAGAACGCTAAAGGGAGAGGGAGCTGTTCGCTGGGAGAGCATGAGGTCAGAGTGCCAGCACTGAAGAGAAGACAGCTGCATCTGTCAGGGACAAAACCAAGAGCATTGACCCCTAAGGTGAGTCGGGAGAAAAAGCACCTGGGACCCCTCTCATGAGGGAAAAATGCAGGAGAAAAGAAGGCACGGACCTCCCCCAAACTTTTTAGAATTGGGAAAGAGAAGGTTAGGAACCATAGAGAGCTTCAATAATAAAACTGATTTCTGATTTCACTGAATATTGGCAGGAGTAAGCGCTTTGTAAACCGTTAAGTGCTTTCTAGTACAAACAGAAGGCTGGGGCGGTACTGCTTTAACATCACCATTGTTCTTATTTGGAAAAGGAAAAAAATGGCAACCCACTCTAGTATTCTCGCCTGAGAATCCCATGGACAGAGGAGCCTGGCGGGCTACAGTCCACAGGGTTGAGAAGAGTCGGACAGGACTGAGCGACCTCACTTTCACTCTCATAGTTACTATGGTGGCTGTAATCTTCACGACCCAGACCAGCTTCCCCGCCCCGCCCCAGGCCTTACTCTTGGGACTGGTCTGGCCCTCAGGCTCGGGCACCTTCCAGTCCATCTTTCGGCCTTTCTCGTAAAGGCCCTTGAGAACTTTGTGGAAGGACTCAGGCTCGGTGCCATTTTTGCTTAGTTCCAGATACTTTCGGTAAAGCTGAAGGGCCGTGCGGGCATCCTCAATGCTGTCATGGGTCTCCCCTTGAATCTTCAGGTCTAGGGGAAGCAGAGGTGGACAGTTTGGGACCCAGGAAAGGAAGGTAAGACCATGTCCGCTACTCACATCCCCGCTCTCCATCAGCAACAAAAGATCCCTGACTGCCCTTAAGGGGAAGGGCCGAACACCAACTCCAGTGCACACGAGGGATACTGAAGCCAGCTAAATGCACCTGGGACGCTCACCAGTGGTTCAGGGTTCCCCCTGCTGAGGACCCATCCCTCCCTCCTGAATCTGCCGTGCACCGGAGCCGCTCGCACGTTTCCACGCCCTTGCTGCACACAGGATGGGCAAGGCAGGGGGACTCACCCAGAAAGTACCAAGCGAGGAACCGCAGGGAAATCATCCGCTTCCGGGGCATGTGGAACAGGTACACAGTGTCCAGGACTTGGTCCTTGGGCACCTGCCAGGGTAAAGAGTGGGGGACTGAACGCAGGGGAGCCGTAAGTTCCCATTTTCCCAAAACACAGTGTCTACCCGGGGGGCCCACACAAAGACAGACTCTTAAAAGAGCCCTGCCCGAACCATGAGGTTGATGACCCGGAAGTCCTTTTGCAGACCGTGACCCACAAACTTGACTCCAATGTCTATGAGAAAACGAAGCTTTAAGTAGGTAGACTTTAGCGTTGTGAGGTGCTTAGAGGAAATCTTGGCATCAAGGTCTCCTGGCTTTATCCCTGAGTACTGAGTCAAGTAATCCACCACCTAGCGATGCAGAAAAGGTCAAGTCACACAAGAAGCGAAATGCACAATCCCCCTGCCGTCCGTCCCCAGGTTCGAGGCCTTCTGTAAAGGCACAGAGTCTGTCACATTTGCACACCGCCCCCATACCTGCTCCTGGGTGGAGATGTAGTCATCTATGAAGGGGATGCCCTCGTTGGGCCCCTGGCCCCTGACGCAAGTGATCCTCGCCACTGACATCTGGCTCGGCTTGATGGTGGATTTGGTGCCGTCGCTGCGGAGCTCTGCTTCCTCCTGTGTCAGAGTCCACAGGGAAACCAGAGAAGTGCCCACGACCCCTGACACCCCGAGTTCTGTCCTAACACCCCGCCCTTCTGGCCTTGGTTACCTCGTTGAGGGTGACAAACTCCGCGTCCAGGCCCACCAAGTCCCCAACCTGTGGCATCTCATTCAGCATCAGGGGAATAAAAGTAGTATGTGTTTTCCGCTGCTTCCGTGCTAATGAGGCTTCAGCCAGCAGAACGCTTGCCTCAATAGGATTCTTAACTGGAGGGGACAATCCAGAAGACAGATGGCTGGGGAGAGGGAAGGGACCAGGGGACGGAAACCAGAGTGGCTGACTACAGACTGGGTCTACACCGTGATCCCAACAATCGAAGCCTGTGACTAAAAAGATCATGTCTGATGAACAGAACAGGCCGACGAACAGGTCAAATCAGAAAATTATCAAGAAATATGCTAAGAAAAAAAAACACAAAGGAGTGAGAGTTTCACTTTGGACTTTACCGCAGAAAATCCAGAATTAAAAAAAAAGAAAAAAGAAAGCCCAGGATAACATAGTTTATTACCACACACACAAAAAAGAAGAGATCCTTACTTGGAGAAAAGCTCACAATTATAACCTTAGTCATTTTCAGATATCCCCCCCTCATGACCTCTTCTAACCTCGCTCTCAGGATCCCCAGCTTCTGAATTTAAGGCCTGATGAGCAGAATCACTCTACTGTCCCTGGAAATATTACCACTGGTTGCCAATCCTAATAAGCTGTTTTCCAGATCTCTTCCTAAAGATGAATCTTATTGCTCACACCCTTGGATCTACACTGTACCACTTACTGTTCAGGTTGTATTTGGAATTAAGGTTCCTTTTGATGTAATAAAGGATAGCAGGCACTTTCCAATTCATGTCAAACTGCACAGCTTCATGCTATAAGAGAAAAAGCACCGAATGGCCGACATATACGCCTTTCTTCCCCTTTATCCCAAGTCAGAGAGAAGACAGGACTCCGGTGCTATATTTAGCTCTGCTGATGCTGTTTACTGCTGAGGACCCATCCCTCCCTCCTGAATCTGCCTGGCACCCTCCTGGGTCCTGAGGATGAGGATGCCAGGGGAAGGGGGGATGCGAGGGGAAATGGAATGCGTTACAACTCACCTTATCGATAGGTTCAATGAGAAAGTCGTTGAAGAGATACCACTGCTGGTGGGTAACTCCCTGTGGAGACACAGAGGATGCCCAAGTGATGGCTGGAGCCATCAGACTCAGGGTAAGGACGGGACTGGGCTGCGCTGTGGCTGCCCCAGGCCACCCTGCCCTGGGCTCCCCGCTCACCTCCTTGCGCTGGTGGTAGGTCTCCCCGACTTTGATGTGAGCCACCAGGCTGCCCCCCGCGCGCGAGTCCAGGACGTGCACCACAGTGGCCATCAGGTCATACACGTGGACGCCGCGCGCCTCCTCTGCCCCGGCGGGGCCCCACTGCGAGGGCGCACGCAGGCTGCTAAGTTTCAGGGCGGGGAGGGAAGCGGGTGGGGAGAGAGGACAGGGGGCCTGGGGCCGGGGACGGGACCAGGGTGGGCGCCTTCCATCCTAGCCCAACTGTGACTCCCAGCCCTGAACTGAGTCGCTCTCGAGAAGCCCGGGCTGGTGACACGAGGCCTTACTCTTTCTCCTGCACCGACTCCCACCGGCCCCCGTCCTGCTTCTGCCCCATCTCTCCCTTCTGTTCTTCGGTCGTGCCGCGAGGCTTACGGGATTTCAGTTCCCTGGCCAGGGAACTGGACCCAGGGCCCCGGTAGTGAGAGTGCCGAGTCCTAACTACTGGACCACCAGGGAATTTCCCAACCTTCTTCCCCTTATTCCCCCTCCTCTTCCCAGTTTTTCAACAACCTGCATCTCATCCCCATCAGTCCAATTGCAAACATCGAGCCCTTTGTTCTTGGTCATCTTCATTTGAATGGAGAAAGGAAGCCAGACATTCTTCAGCTCCTCAATGGAGGGACACAGCAGCATGCCCTCGGGACGGCCTAGTTCCTTCCTATCAGGACAGGGGAATCGGAAATTTGTTGTGAGGAGATCTGATCAGTGACAAGAGGGGCCGCTGGGTAGCTCAATCCTTTGGCCCCTCTACAGACACCACCTACCAATCAGCCAAAGCAAACTCCTTATTCTTGGAGATTTCTCCACTATGCTTCTTGATTGCCATCTTGAAGGCAACCTGCACACAAGGGGAAAACATCCAGTTCCTCGGAGAACATGAGTCATATATGGAGGTTAAAACTCAAAGTGCTCCTAGGGCCCTACTTGCAACCGAAGTCCTGACCTCAGCCTGCATCCTCCAGAAGTCAGCTTCTTTCAAACTGTTCACCTCACAGTTGATGACAAGAATATCTGGCAGGTGGCGGATGTTGCGGGTCTGGATCTGAGAGGATGAAACAACAAGGAATGGTAGGCGGCCCACAGGGAAAGAAACCTGGAGGGGAACAGCTTAAGCCTGGGGCTGCCTCCTGCAGCGGGTGTTCTTCCCGCCCACTAGACATCTCTGGGCGGTGGTGCTGACCGCGTCTGTCCCGGTGAGACCACAGCCCAGCCTCCCTCGTGGCAGGACTCTGGCCCAGGGCAAGCGCCCGCTCACCGTGGGCTGGTACTTCTCACAGTTGTCACACCAGGCCTGCGTATTCTGCTCCAGGCAGATGCTTCGCTTCAGCACCTGAGCAAAGTCACAGTTCTTCCCGGTCTTATCTGAGGGGAAACTGGATGCTTCACTCCAGGTCCTCCCTGTCCCCACCGTGAGCCCCCCAGCACCCTGCCCCGTGCTGTCTGAGGACGCCGGGCGGAGCACCCCACCCCAGCTGCAGGGTATACCGCCGTCGCTACCCTCAGGGTAAGAGAGCGTGAAGAGCAGGGTGGACGAGGCGCGCACGGTCTCACTGCCGCAGCGGCAGAGGCTGCAGTTTTCCATCTCACAGCTGAACAGCTGCCCAATGACAGAGTCCCCCGATGAGCAAAAGCTGCTAAGAGTGGACAGGGCGAGACATGCACACTGAGGGAGTCGGGACCCCTTAAGTCACAGGGGGGCCTGTCGTGGTGGCTTTAACTGTTCCATACCTGCCTCCAGCGCCTCGGTAAGCCTGCGGTACTTCCAGCTCCTGCAAATCTTGATGAAGTTGCGTGAGGATGAAGCGGTTCCACCTCTGAATGAGCCTGGCCAGGTTGCCCTTGCCCGAAGCCTCATCTGAGTCAGCCAAAATCAAACCGAGGGCTGAGGCCTCAGGAATGGTGCGGAATGCTCGAAGAAAATTACTGCCCTGGAATCCAGGAAGTGTGTCGGTGGAAAAGGGTTATTTCCTCTTCTGTGATTACTGGCGAGAGTGAGGACCCTGCCTGCTATCGCCCTCCTCTCCCCTTTATTGCCCCAGGCCTCCAGGCACTGACCTGACAGGGGTCGCCTCGGGAGAGGTCCAACATGTGGAAGAGGAAGCCCAGTTCGCAGGCCAGGCAGAACTCCTTCTGGCAAAGGTGGTTCTGGATTAGACAGCGCACAGGCTCCAGGAAATAGAGCACCTGGAGGGAAGAGCAGGAGATCTGATGCAGACAACTGTACATGGAGAAAGAGCGATGGGGAGGCGGAGAGACGGAGGAGAACATAAAGCACAAGTCCACCGAAGAAGCGGCGCTCGGGGGGAGACGTGGAGGCTGTGGGGCCAGAGAACGGGAGAGGAGACTCAAGTGGACTTGGCCACGTGGTGAGGCAGACCTGGAGAAAGAGGGTCTGGGGGCCCAGGGAGGAGGAGCAGAGCAGCAGCCATCTTCCAGTCGCGGGCACACCCAGCCTCACCTGGATCATGCAGTTACAGTAGGCATTGGGGATGTGGGGCTCCAGTCCAGCAAACAGGGTCTTATTGTAATGCTTGAAGTCGAAGTCCTCCAGCCCGAGCTTGGAGTATTTGATGGTCACCTGAGGGAGGAACAGTCTGAGCAAGATGCTGTCCCCAGAGCCTCCTAAATCTCTGCAGTGACCATAACCTTCCCCCAGGCCCTCCCCAAGTCCAGAATGATAGGCAGAGGCTTCTTGAAGGAGCCCTCCAATCCTTCCTGCGATGACGCCCTTTCCCAGACACCTGTCCCCACATCCCAGAGGGCCCCCTCCTCGGCATCCCCGGCACCTTGCGGTACTTCTTAGAGACCATGTGGAGATGTGGCTCCTCTTCCCGCCCTACTGGTGACTCAGTGACCTGGCTGAAGCTGTCAAATTCACTGTCAGACTCCTTGAGTCGGTAAGGAATCTAGGGTTTTTAAAAAGAGAGAGCCCTTGTTGGATGGATAATGATCTTTGGTCCCGCCTACCTTTTATTCCAACACTGAAGCAATCACCAAGTCCCGAACCCAATAATTTCATGGTTTTCAGTCTCCACTGCTGCCTTTTCATTCCCACTGACATCACCCCACCTCATCACAGCTGGGCAATGCCGAGGCTGACACAGTGGGTCCCGCACTGCCACCCACTCCATCCAGCGCACCGCCCCCGAGCTAAGCCCCCAGTACGGCCTTTTTGGTGCGTCACTTCCACTGTACCCTGGTACGCACAAAGCTTCCCAACTGGACCCCTTCCAAACTTCATTTCACATTGATTCCCAATACTAACAGCCGGTCCAACATGGTCCCTGTCAGTTAGGCCTCCTGAGACCTCTACTAACACTGTTCTCTCATCTTGAAAGGCTCCCGTTACGATCTACTTACCCATCTTTCATCCCTCCAGCTCAACACCCACCGCGTGGAGTATGCCCTTCCTGACCAGTCTGGTCCAGAGCACCCTTTTCTCTCTAAACAGCTCCTAACATTCCTTTAGCATTTAACGATAGAACATAAATAATTTCTGCCATGGATAGGTCTTATCTCCAACAACCAAACACTAAACTTCTAAAGAGCAAGGACCCTATCTCCTATGAATTCAAACCCTAACACCTAGTATAATACCTTCAATTCAGTAGGCTTCAAAAACCTTTGTTGACTGACTAAAAACAAAAACTAGGGAGAATTACTAAAGACAAAGGAGAAACACCAATGGGCTGGGGCTGGGGGCACCCTCTCCCCTCTGAACAAACCTGATTTCGCAGCCTGGTGCGGGGATTCGGTGCATAGCCAATGAAGCCCACCTTCTTCATGGTGCGCAGAATCTCTGCATCCACAGGGGGTGCTCGCCTGTAATGTAGTATAGTTCTAGGGCTTGAAGGCTGCGATGTCTGCCCATCCAATCCCCAATCCCCAAGGGTCCAGAAAAGAAAAGAAAATACTAGGAGTAGACAAAAATCAGGAAAGACGCAGAATACTAGCAGGGCTTGCCGAGAACCCTGGTCTCTTGGCCCTCCCCGCCCCCCCCTTGGCCCGGATGTGAGGTTCCACCTGGGAGCCGGAGCGGAGTTGGCAGCAGGCCAGTCCGAGAGGAGCGTGTCGGTGGTGAGCGGGACGGGGATGAGGGAGAGAGGCAGCAGGTCCTGGCTCCAGTCCAGAGGCGGCAGTGAGTCCACGACGCAGGGCAGAGCAAACTCGGTCTCACGGGAGTAGGGGTTGAAGGAAGGCTCAGGGGAGTCAGTCCAGAGGTGCACACAGCCCTCGGAATCCCCGAAAGCGAGGGCCTGCTTGCTGGCTGACACATCAAACGTCATGAGCAGAGGTCCCACAGGATTCACATGGAAGATGTCTGCGGGGTTGGCCAGGCCTGTGGGCTCACAAAACTGGCACTGTCCTAGGAGGGAGGAGAAGGCCACTGAGCCCTGGACGGTGCCAGGCAGCCATCCTGTGACGCCCTTCCTACCCTCGTCCCCTGGTGTCAAGGAAAGACGGGCCCCAAATCCATGCCTAGAGGTAAGAGGAAATACCATCTGCTGCCTCCCATAAATCACAAGGAGGTTTGCTACCCGCCGGAGGCCACTTCTCTAGCTGTCTGCTTGCGCTACTTGTATTCTGTGCATATGTGTTCTTCACATCCAGGGAGAAAATAAAAGCTCTAATCTCTTACCAAACCTAAGTGAGATCCTGAGACCCCTTAGAATGGTTACTTTTTCCCCAGCAAAGAAATTTCAGGGAGTACACTCCTTCTCGCTCCTAGACCCCCTCTTTCACTCATCAGCTCTTATCCCATCCTGTATCCCCTTCATACCTGACTGGGAGATGATAGCGAGACGGGAAGTATATGTAGGGATGAAGCGCAAGAAGGCAGGATCCACGTGAACTTGAAGTGGTGTGATGGCACGCATCATGCGCAGATCATAAACTTTGAGGAAACGGTCACAGGCCAGACCGGTAAGGCGGCTGGAGAAGCCACAGGTGGCCAGCAGGTTGCCATGCACATCGAAATCCGACAGGCTCCCTGAGAAGGCATCGAACTCATGTTCCACCTTAAAAGTACGGAGATCTCGCAGAGAAACCTGAAGAAGAGACATCTTCGTTATCTGCCAACACTGTTATCAGGAATAGGACCCACCGCCTACCTAACCCTGTGAGGTCCCTGCCAAAACAACTAAGGCTCTACAATGTGTGTGTGCTAAGTTGCCACAGTCATGCCTGAGTCTTTGTGACTCTGTGGACTGCAGCCTGCTAGGCTCCTCTATCCATGGGATTCTCCAGGCAAGAATACTGGAGTGGGCTGCCATGCCCTCCTCCAGGGGATCTTCCTGACCCAGGGATCGAACCCACGTCTCTTATGTCTCCGGCACTGGCAGGCAGATTCTATACCACTAGAACCACAATACACACAATTAAAGCACAAAAAAGCAAAAAGAGAAGCCAAGAGCTGGAAGGGACCCCAAAGAGAACTCCTTTACCCCTTTGCCTCTAAGATACTCCATTTACCCCAGAAAATATCAGGCTCAAAGATAATCTCATAGTATAACATGGCTGAGCAGGAACTCAATTCACTCCTCCCAGCTCTCCAACTACAGCCCCAGAATTGAGTAAAAGACAGAGCCCAATCACCTATCTGGTGAAACAGAGCCCCAAGGTGGGAGGAACAATGGAACTTGGTCATTTACCTTGCCAGATGTGTGGCCACAGAAGAAGAAGCGATTCGTCTGTCTCATGATAGTGACTCCAGGTGTCTCAACTGCGTACTGTGAGGGAAGCGGGAGAAACCCGTGAGAATGATTCTTCCCACAGACCAAAGGAACAGAAAGGTCACACGCGCATCACAGGCATTTCCAGCTCACGCTGCCCCCGGCGACCTCAGGCCCCGCCTGCGGCCCGCCTGCACCTTCTGGGTCTCCTGGACGGTGTTGAGGTCAATCTCCAGCACGTGGTTCTGCAGCCCCCCAACGAGCAGCGTGCTGCTCTCGGTGAGCAGCAGGCTGTGCATGTCTTCACTCTCATCCAGCCTGCGGGGGAGGCAAAGCTCAGGGCCAGGGTGTCCCACGCTTCCGGTCCTTCACCCTTCCCACTCTGTGAGGGATCCCCTTCCCCAGTCCAGAGGTAAGAAGCCACCTACAGGTAATCAAATATAATGAGGCCCCCTCGGGCCATATACTTGAGGTTGTTCTTAGTAAGAAAAAGGATGCCATTCTCCAGGCTCTGGATCTGGCGGATGTCATCACTGCCATTGACCTGAAATGATGAGTACCGCTCCAAAGTTGGGCCGAAAAATGATGTGGCGTGGCCCTGTGGTGGACAAAAAGATGAGAGACAACCTGAGTGGAGGGGCAAGGCCATCCCAGATACAAATCAAGAGAACCAGACATCGCTCAGTTTTTCCTTTCTGGCTAGTAGTGACTGAGGCCTAAGGCTGGGCACCAATCCTATGTGCTATGATATGATATAGCATCTTATGACAAAAACACTGAGAACACTATCTTACATTCATAAAATGCTTTACAAAGTACTTTGATAAACTCCACCTCATTTTATCCTCACAATGACCCTGCTGAATAGGTAATGGCTCAGTTGGTTAGAACAGTGCTCAGAAGGTTAGGGACATAGGTCCAATCCTCCACTGGCTAGGTGGCAGTCTTGTGTCCTACAGTCAAGTCCTCATCTCTACAAGCCATCTGGGAAATGTGTACTGTGGGTCACAGGCTGGAACAGAGAGACTGAAACTCACGCCACCCTTGGCTCCTATGACATCATCCACTCCTGGTTTCTCTCCTGACTCTTAGCTCATATCTTCTCCTTATGTGCAACCCTTATAACCACTCTTGAAACATGGCTATTCCAAGCCCACCATCTTCTCACTCTACTTTTCTTCCTAGATAAGTTTACCCACTCTTAAGGCTTAAACATTCAGCTTAAACAAGATGAATCCTAATTTTTTCCCCTAGCCCAGACTGTTGCCTCAAGCCTCAGACTTGTACATCCAAATACCCACCACATGCCTCTCTTTAGCTATTCCATAAGAACGCAAACTCATTACATCCTAAATCAAACTCACCATTTCCCCTCATTTCAATTCTTCTTAACTGTATTCCCTATGGTACCATGATCTACCCAGTGGAATAAGTCACTGGTAGTCAATTTAAATTTCATTTAACTTCCTAAATACTTCCCAAATCTGTTCTGAGGTATAAATCTACAGTGCTTCATTCAGGCCTTCATCACATTTTAGGTGAACTACTAGAAAATCCTGTGCACTGACCTCACGGAGTCCTGTCCCATCCCCCTTAAATCAAACTCTATACTACTACCTCAGCACTCCACCTGAGATGCAAACTGGACCTCGTCATTCTGGATAAAAACCTTTAGTGGACTAAAGAATCAAGTCCAAGCTCTTTTAAAAGAGCTTATAAGGCTTTCTAGAATGTCCTCCCACAGATAACTGCATGGTTCCTTCCCTTCCTTCTGGGGAGATTAGAATGGACATCCTGGCCTGCATCCAGGTCTCCACTCAAGCGTGACTTTATCGGAAAGCCCTTCCCTTGACTATATATCTAAAACAGCAACACCTCACACCCTTCAATACCTCAACCCCCTAACTCCACGGTACTTTTCTTGGGGATTCTATTTTTCTTAAGGATATGTCATAAATATGTTTCTGTTGTCTTTTAAAATGCTTATTCAAAATCTAGACTCCAGAACAAGGTCTAGCACCTAAAAGGTGCTCAAAAACACTGGCTGAAGAAAAGTCTAACTCTTCAGCTTCGTCTTCTATTCCAGTAAACCCTACTTGCTTGTAGTTCCTGCACTGTGCAATCACCAAGCTGTGTACTATCTTGGGAATCACTGTTTATTCCATTGCTTTTGCCAAAATGGAATTTCCCCCTCTTCACCTGGCTCCTGCGCATCTCTCAAGACGAGCTCAGGTGTCACTTCCTTCTGGAGATCCTCTGATTCTCTTCTATGCTCACCAACATCCAGTTGACATTTATTATCCAGCTGGCATTTATTAAGTTCATATCCCAAATTCATAATTATTAAGTTAAACACTTTAGTTTATTTTAAAATGCCATAAAATTATGTTCATATACTTGGGTTTTTTCCCTTTGTCCTGTGACCTCCTTGAGGGCAAAGAGTATGTTTTATTAAGCTTTATTCCCTGAGCCTAGTCTAGTAGTAGACACTGCCTACTGAAATGAATGTATTACCAAAAAACTCACTCTTTCCAACAGAAAAACATTTCACACCCTATGGAAGGTAAATTAATAAACCATGGACACCATGTTATTTCTTACAAAATCTTTGGGCTCCCAAGCATATTGGCAATATGGATACATTTTAAAAAATTAACAATGATAACTGCTCCCAGAGAAATTAAAGTCAGCCAAAGACAAAATGATTCCATGTAATATATGCAGAAACAGGAATCAAACATTCTGTAATTAGGGAATTCCCTGCCTGTCCAGTGGTTAGGACTCCATGCTTTCACTGCCCCAGGCCTGGGTTTGATCTCTGGTCAGGGGTACTAAGATCCCACAGAGCGGCTGGCATGGTCAAAAAGAAAACATCCTATAATTATAAAAATGGAAAACAGGAAGAGCATTAGAGACTGTATTCAGATGGCTATAGACTAACTGAATGGCTACAGTTATCAAGATCAATCAGGGCATGGAATGGGCAAATGGTGGAAGAAGTGGGATACCTTCTGAATAAAAGCACCTATGTAATCCATCTCTGCATTCTATGACTCCCTCCTTCTCCCTCCCCTCCCCTCTTCTTGGCTTGATTTAGAGACCCAGCTAACTACATCACCTCAACTCAGTTCTGGCTCCCTGCAAAGCAGCGTGTTCTTGGGCTAAAACCAGGTAAGAGGCCCCCGATCTGTCCTTTCAGCCCTTACGAAGGGGTACAGTTCTTACCCCATGGCTTCCCACCCACAGCAACTCCTCGTGCAAGTCAAAGTGGGAGCCGGAGACAGGCGCACCCACGTCAGCCACCACACTGTGCAGCTCAGAGTAGACGCCTTCCATTATGTGCACTGACTCCTGGGCTGGGAGCGCCTCAAGGGCCACTCCCTCCGGGTCCAGCTCCACGTTCTGTAGCAGACTCGGGTTCAGGTGGGCATCCAGGACAGGGTCCAGGGCAGAATGCATGGCCGGCGCATACTCTGCCAGTCCAGGGTCCAGACCCTCGAAGTTCATGGTGATGGTGATGACGACGACAGCAGCGGACTGACCCGCGTCACACACCCTCCCTTGCCACAGCCCCTTTGGATGCCTGACCCAGCCTTCAGCAGGACACCAGTGGGTCTAGAACGGACATCCTGACCTGCAAAGGGAAAGAGCGAGCTGAGTCACGGGTAGGCCCAGGAGCTCGTACTGAGTGTGTTCTAGGTTTTTTACTGGCAGGACGGACGGAGGTGAGGCGGGCAGAAGATTTAAGAATACAAGGCAGGGGGTGAAACAGGCAGGAAGGGAATGGGCAGCGGGGCGGAGGTGGGGAAAGGTGCGGTCCCTTGCTCTTCTCTGCTAAGGTACTCTGAACTCCCAGCGTCCCACCAGCTAACTGAGTCCCTGGCTTGCTTTCCACCCTCCTTCAGGCCTGGTTCACCCCTGAACCACCAACGGCAGGAGCAGCAACTGCGGAGGCAGGGGTTAGGCAGAGCGGGGCACAGTGCTTGTTTCCTAGAATTAGGGGCGGGCTGGACGGTTGAAAGGGCAGAACAAGACAAGTCAGTTTCCCAGAATCCTCTGCAACGCTACCCAGGATGCGCTAGGGCAAAGTAAGAATGGCCAGTTACCCACAGTTGGGGCGGGGGGTAAGGGGGCCGTGAAGGAAACAACTATTACCCAGAATTCTCTGGGGGAGCCAGAAAAATCAATTACCCACAATTCTCCCCCGGCGGCGGGGAGGGGAGGGATTAGGGCAGGGGTCAGATGTGTTCCTGGGATGCTTACGGGGATTAGGTCATCACCAAGATTTCTCCATGGCGGATATTTTGGAGCGCGTGGAATTAAAACGAGTAGGGGGAGAGCAAGCGCCGTCAGCTCCGCGGGAAATTCCAGTTTCCCCACTTCTCCCCCGCGCCTCAGGTTCAACCAAACTCGAGGACGGAAAGGGCGGCGCACTCCCAGTCGCAGCGTCCAATGAGGAAGGGCGAGAGGCTGACCTCAGCCAATCGGGAGCAGCCAGGTACAGCCGGACCCGCGAGAAGACGGTGACGCGCGCGCGGAGGGAAACAAGACCTACGGGGCGCGGATAGGGACAAACGGGTCGGAACCTTGTCCCTGTTCGGTGGGGGTAGAGTAACCTTTGTCTTAGTTAAGCCTTCTTTGAAAGAAATTAGGCTTGGACCCCGAACTTCCAAGCCCCATGCTTGGAGCCCGAACTTTCAAGCTCCGCTTAGCTCCAGACTAAAGTAAGGGGAGCCCAAAGCAAAGCAGCGGGAATCGATTGCTGGATATTCCCAGGACGACCCAGGCCACCCCCTCTCCCCGTGATACTCTTGTGAGCACTTCGCCACCTCCGACCCTGTTACTCCTGAAACCTGCCGGCATTTCCTATCATTTTCAGGCATGGGAGAGAAAAAAGGAAGCGGGAGGCAAGTCTCCTAACACGGCCCAAGTAGCTGCATCTTCTACGATTCTAAAGGCAACCGTCTGAAACTTCCATCTGTGATTATTCCCTCCCCAGACTCGCCGGTAATATTTCCAGGGAGCAGGAACTCTCAGCTATAAAATCCCCTAGCTCGTGGAGCTGAACATCATTCCTCAGGGGGCAAGACACAGCAGACTGAGACGTTTCCCTCCCCCAGAATTAACAGATTTAGTGTCAACACCTACTCAAGGATTCTTGGGGTATAACTCTGAGCTTGAACTGCTTTGGAATAGATCCAGAATGTTAGATGTCTGTAGGGTATTTTAGTTCAGTTTCTAAAGGCTACATAGAGGGCCACGTTGATGGGATTCCTCATAGAGAATACAGTTTTAAAGCATCTCAGTGTGGTGGTGGTGGTTTAGTCGCTAAGTCCTGTCTGACTTTTGTGACCTCATTGACTATAGCCCTCCAGGTTTCTCTGTCCATGGGATTCTCCAGGCAAGAGTACTGGAGTGGGTTGCCATTTCCTTCTCCAGGGGATATTCCCAGCCCAGGAATTGAACCCAGTCTCCTGTGTTGCAGGCAGATTCTTTACCAACTGAGCTACAAGGGAAGTTACCATCTAGGGACCTCTGAAGTCAGATCAGTTTGAGAGACCCTCTGAGTTAAACGTGGTTTTCTCTTGGTCTATGACCTTTAAGTCTAAAACCCCTCTGATTCAGGATTCTCTGAGTCAGGATTCTAGGCTTAGAGGTCATAGACCGAGAGAAAAACACATTTAACTCAGAGGGTTTCTCAAACTGATCTGACTTCAGAGGTCCCTAGATTTAAAATCTTGTTAAAAATATGGGTGCTGAGTAATAGGGACAGTTCCTACACTTTGAGAAATTTCCATATTTAGGTCTCAAATTAAGAAAGACTTAATAGGGATTTCCCTGGTGATCCAGTGGCCAAGACTCTGCACTCCCAATGCAGGGGCCTGGGTTTGTTCCCTGGTCAGGGAATCCCAAGATCCCTCATGCCACAACCTAAGAGTTCTCATGCCTCAAGGATCAAAGGTCCTTGCCAGAACTAAGACCCAGTGTAGCTAATTGTTTTTTTTTAAGACTTAACAGTGAGAATTACAAGGCCCGAGATACCAGCCACTTCAGGCTAAAAGAGCTACTTTATTAAGATGCATAGTGTCCCCTCACAGCATCCAATGTAATAGAATGAGAATGCAGAATCTGAAGTCTGTGTGGTAATCTGGCCACTTAATAATGATTTTAGGTAAGTTACTTATCTTTGCACCTCACTTTCCTCATTTGTACCCATCGCATTGGGCTGTTGTGAAAATTAAATGGGTTAATACATGAAAAGTGCTTAAACCAAGTATTTGGTGTAAAGTGAGAGTTGGATAGAAGCCATCATTACTAACCACCTGGGGAAACTTCAGCTGGATTTGGTGTCCAGGCATCCAACTGGAAAGGCCTGCTTGGGAGTGTCTTGTCAATATAATTTGCATAACGGTTGAGGTCTTGCTGACGTCAAGGTCTCCTTGCAGCTCCAGGTCAGATATAGTCCTGGAAGTAGTTCCTGTCACACAACAGTCCCACAGTCACCCCACCAACCTTGCTTCCTACCCAACTCCCAAAGCACCAGGAAGTGAAACAAAGCCCCGTGCTTCCGACTCACCCTTGTCCCTCTCTTCCCATCCCCCAGGGTTCCACTTCCTCCTCCTCCTTTTCACCTTCCATCTCCTATCCTAAATGGCTCCCAGAATGGGAACTAGAGGCGGGAAAAGCCTGGGAGACATGACACAAAAGTGAGGTGCGCTCCCCTGCCCCACCCCCAATTCCCTTATTTCATGCATATCCACCTTTCTCAGAAGGCAAGCCATTTCTCACTCAAACTGAGATAACATCTCTGAGGCTGGAAATGTTTTATCCCAAGGGTGGATTTACCACAGAGTCACATTTGAATCAGAAATTTCACTGGGCAGTTTTGAAGAGTCCTAAGGGAATGGAGACCTCTGCCAAGAGTAAGTTTCTCAGAGAAAAAGGGTCAACCTCTTGGAAAGGCTTTGGGAGCCAACTGTGTGGTCATCCATGGCCTCATTCTGACGTCCGGATTGTCCTGGGACCCTGCACTGGGGTGGGGACAGTCCCAGATTTGGGCCACCCTCCACTCCCACGCCCAACCTCACAGTCTCAGCTGTTTCACTGAATGTTGCATCAGGGATGGTGATGAAATCAGTATCAGCGGATTTTACCCATGGATGCAACAGGCTGAAGGACCAGCCAGGGTCGCTGACACACTGCACCTTCAACTAGCCAGAACCCTGGACTTTCTAGCCACGGCGAAGGGCTTGGTGATAGGATATCTCCAGTTGGATTTCTAGACCTCACTTACACACTGATATCCCCTACCCCCAAATCACCCGAACCCCACAGAGCCCAAGAAACTTGGGCCACTAAGGTTGAGGAATCAGATGGTTCTTAGCAACAGCTCTCTCCTCCCAACAGGCCCCCCCAGCCTCCAGAGTGAGGCCTGAAGGGAGGGAGCAGTAGTACCTTTTACTGAACAGATGTGGCTTCCCAGTTCACAAAATGCTTTCATGTCCATTCTCTCCTAGTGAAAACACTTCTCAACAGAGAAAAAGAAGCCCTCTTATTCTTGGATTGAGGGCATCAGGTGGGAACCCAGCTTCATTCCAAACTGAGCTTGCCATCCTATTGGGAGATAAGTGAGTGCCTCTGTTTTGGTTTTTACTCAGGCAGGAGGTGAGGAAATTAGGTTTGAAGGGAGGGCTAATATAGCTTAGGGACACAAAAAGATGAGAAGGTTAAACAGGAAGGAAGTTGAGACTAGATTCATTTAAATATTTGCTGTTCCCACCCCTCCCCCCGTCCTCGGCCACTTTGATTCCTGGAGAGCATTACACAGAAGTCTCATCCCAGGCCTCCAGCCACAGCCACCACACGACTCATCTCCCCTGGAACTGAGGCTACTTACCTGGGCTCCCCACGGAGGGGGATGATGCAGGAGGGGAATCCCACCTGCTGTGAGTCACCTGCTAGTTTAAAGGGCGGGTCTCACAATGCAGGGACCTTAAAAAGAGACTCAGAGAACAAGGGGAGAAAATCCACAGGAAGCAGCTCAGAAGCACGGTGAGCACAGAACAGACAGAATCGGATTCAGAGCAAGGGGAAGTGGACAGAGGTCCCACAGGACTGCACGGCACGCAGCCAGCCGGACTGGAGAGGCAGGCCACGAGATGCTGGGGGACGGAGCCGTGCTGCTGCTGCTGCTGCTGCTGCCCTGGACAGCTCAGGGCCGGGCTGTGTCAGAGGCCGGCGGCCCCGCTTGGGCTCGGGGCCAACAGCTCTCACGGCAACTCTGCATGCTAGCCTGGAGCGCACACCTACCAATGGGACATGTGGTGAGTGGCAGCCCCTAGAGCCTATCTGAGCTCTCCAAGGCTATGGTGGAAGATGCTGTGGCCTGGGGTGGAAGCTGGAGGGTTGAAAGCCATCAGCGGTAAGAGAGAACAGTGGTTGAGAGAACCCCTGGAGAAGGGATCCAGGGAGAGTAAGGACCCAAAGGTCCAGGTGGGATTTGAGAGTACTTATTTCTCTACTCTTCCCACCCCTCCCCCATTTCAGGATCTACCAAGAGAAGAAGGAGGTGATGAGACTACAGATGATGTCCCCCGTATCCAGTGTGAGGATGGCTGTGATCCACAAGGACTCAGGGACAACAGCCAGGTACAAGGACGAGGTTGGGCCCCCCGGAAAAGGGGACTGGAGACAGAGCCGGACACCATGGAGAATGAGTGAAGTTGTATCTGTCCTTGTCCATTCAGCCTGCTGTGGCAATAAACCGCAGACTCAGGAGTTTATAAACAACAGACATTTATTTCTCACAGCTCCAGAGGCTGGAAGTCTGAGGTCAAGGTGCCGGTGTGGTTAAGTGAGGGCCCTCTTCCGACCAGACTTCTTGTCTCCTCACATCGTGGGAAGGAGCAGGGAGTTCTGTGGGTCTCTTTTATGAGAGCAATAATTCCACTCATGAGGGCTGCATCCTCATGACCTAGTAACTTCCCAAAAGTACCACTTCCTACCACCACCACACTGGGGGGCAGGATTTCAACACATGAATTTCACAGGGACGCAAACATTCAGATCACAGCCGTGTCTTAATGGTAAATATCAGCTGAGTCTTTGGCGGAGGAATCAGAAGGGGTCTGTTTTGTTTGATTTTGGCTGACCTGTGCTGTGCCCAGCCAGGCATCAAACCCATGGCCCCCGCAGCGGAAGCGTGGCGTCTTAACCACTGGACCGCCTGGGAAGTCCCCGTATCAGTTTTCTTTCACGGCTTTCTTTCCCCCCCAGTCCTGCTTGCAAAGGATTCATCAAGGCCTGGTTTTTTACGAGAAGCTGCTGGGTTCAGATATTTTCACAGGAGAGCCTTCTCTACTCCCAGATGGCCCTGTGGACCAGCTTCATGCCTCCGTACTCGGCCTCAGGGAACTCTTGCAGGTATGAACTAGGGGCCTGGAGGAGAGGGGCTTGCAGGTGTCAGAGACGGGGCCTGGGGTAGGGGTGGGGTGACGACATATAGAGTCCTCTCTGATGGTGTCCTGTGTCCTTTCAGCCCGAGGGTCACCACTGGGAAACTGAGCAGGCGCCAGGCCCTACTCCCAGCCAGCCATGGCAGCGCCTCCTTCTCCGTCTCAAGATCCTTCGAAGCCTCCAGGCCTTTGTGGCTGTAGCTGCCCGGGTCTTTGCCCATGGAGCAACAACTCTGAGTCCCTAAAGCCAGAAGCTCAAGGATGACACCCAGACCTCCATGGCTCAGTAATGCTAAGATCAATCTATCAACCTAGACACCTGTGAGCGAACAAGTTCATCAGTCCATTAATTTTAATGAGACTTATTCTGTTGAAAAATTACCAAAACTGACTGACTTATGATGTTGACCTAGGAGAGGCTGAATATTTATTACATGGGAAGGGAATTTGGGGATTATTTATAGTGGCAGGAGCTTGGGGATGAGGATTATTTATCATATTTATACTGAATTATGTACTTTTTTCAATAAAGACTTATTTATGTGGATCTCTAAGTCTAGGCTTGTCAGTAAAAAGAAACAGAATGGAAAAATAGGGGCAAAGCACTACAAAATGCATCCTTCTGCTCTGCAGGGCTGCGGTGGAAAGGGGTCTTACCTCATGACCCCTTGGTATGTAGAGTAACTGGGGTCTTTTTGGCCATAGTCCCTGCTAAGGCTGAGCAAGCTGAATGAGGTTACAAGGGACTGCAATTGGGAAGTATGGCTCCTAAGCTTGGCCCTCTCTTGCTCCTTGGCCCAGGGCTTCCTTCCCTGCTTTCTTGGCCAAGAGTGTATTTGGCCAGTGACAGGAGTCCCCAGGCACTGCAGGATCGGAAGTCAGAGCTGCTTTAAGCAGAAAGGGCATCCCAGAAAGATGAGTGAGTCTTATCAGTCACTAAGATGTTGAAAGCCTTCTATCCTGGAAAGAAGCCACTGCCCTGAGCCTTGCAGGTGCCTCCTAACTGTCCTGGCCTGCCCTTGAATGCCTGTACCTCCCAGCACAGAGGCAGCCTGCAGGCTCCTAGTCGGAGCCATGGGTAACATCTCTTCTGATGCATTGCTGCCTCTGCCTTACCCATATCATGCTTCTCCCTCACATCCCCCAGGGTTAACCCAGTTTAGAAGGGGCACATGCCTCATGTCCCATCCTTGGAGAGCAACATCCTGGTGTGAGGAGTCGGAGGGGCAAACGCACAGAAAGATCTGAGGAAATGTAGCTCCTAGTAGTCAGAAGGGCTCAAGGGCCCATCTGCATAGAAGTGGCTGAGGCTGAAGACGTCAGCTTCATCCGTGGTGTTCTGGCAAGGCAACAGCGGGTCGCCGTTGGGCATGATTTCCTCGATCCTCATGCTGTTCCTAAAGACTGGATCGTCCAGAGAAAGAGGTCAGGCCCTGATCGCAGACCAGGAGTTCCCGGACCAGCAGGGAAAGTGAGGGAAGATGGCAGCAGCGGCCCAGAGAGGGCCTGGGGGGCCTTAGGTGGGGTGGGGGAGGTATGTGTATCTCCTAATGAAATGAATCGCAGGGAAATCGGCCTTTCTCCAACGAGGAGCTTAGAACACAGGCTTTTTCTGTGGTGAGGGAGGGAGGGGAGCTGGGAAAGGCAACATGTCCTCTCTTCCCTGCTTGCAGACCATCACTTACTTTCCATGTCCTCGGTGTTCAGCTGTCTCAGATCATAAGGCAAATCCGGTTCTGGCATGGTCTGTAGATGGATCTCTGGAATAGGCTCCAGCTGCAGTTCTGGCCCCAGGTGTGGTTCTAGGACTTCCTGTGACATCTGGCCTAGTATGGGCTCAAGTGTGGGCTCCAGCACGGGCTCCATGCTCAGATCCAATCCTGCCTCCAGCAGAGGCTCTAGGTCCAGGCCTGGCCCGTGCTCAGGCTCCGATACAAGCCCCAGTTCCAGCTCTAATGACTCCAGGTCTGGGTCCAGCTTGAGCTCCGGCAGTTGCTGCAGTTCATCCACCTGTCTGGATACCCGATACAGACGAAAGAGCAGGGCTCAGTTGTTTAGGTGAAGTGGGGAATGGCAGAGAAGGCAGAGGCTATCTTTCTACTCTAAAAAGGCATCAGAGCAGAGGGCTTAAGACCACAGGCGCTGGGATTAGGCTTCCAGAGTTTAAATCTTACCATTTACTAGTTGGGGGACCTCAGGCAAAGTGACCCAACCTCTCTGAGCCTAAACAACCATACTTTGGAATACTTGAGAGGCAGTAGGATGGTTCAAATCAGGGCTCTGGAATTTGAGAGACTTGGACTACTGATCAGCCATATACCCGAGGCGTGACACATTAAACCTCAGGTTCCTCAGTTGGAAACGGTAATAACAGTATTTTCTGCCTCACAGGACTGTTATGAAGTTAGTAAATGAGAAAATGAACACAAAGCTTTTAGCCGAGTGCCTGACACATAATGAACTTTCATTAACTGTGGCTATTACCATTTCTGGCTTGGCTGGGTTCTCATAAGGATTAAAAGAAAAAGAATGTTCTAAAAGAATCTAGTACTATGCTTTGCATCAAGTGGATGTCCATTAACGTTAGTGATGATGACGATTATTATCAGGGAACCCTGATGGAGGCAAGCTAAGGATGGCAGCAGGAACAGAGAGAGAGGCCCAAAGAGCAGGAAAAAGCCCCAGAGGGCTGGGGAGCCCGGGCCGGTAGGAGAGAAGGCTGAGGAGACCCAAACTGGGACGATCTGGGTCACTGCATTAGCCAAGAAGGGGTAAGGAAGGTGGGCAGAGTTCATATCTCACCTGTTAGAGACAAAAATGAGCTTGTGTTTCAGGTATTTCTTCCGTTCCTCGGGATTAACTATGGGGGACAGACAGGAGGCAGGGGAGGTCAGTGGATTGGACACAGCGCCCCGGGGCCCCCTGTGCAGGTGGTCCTGCCTGCCGCGTCTGCCTGCTGACTAGCGTCCCACAGACAGACCCCTTCCCTCCTCTGGATGCTGGCTTTCCCACGACGCACCGGGAGAGCTGTGCTAATGGATGCCTGCGGACCCCTGCACTCCGCAAGGGAAAGGCATCAGTGGTTCTCACTTTTCTCCTGGGAGTAGCACCCAAAAGCCTCATCCCGGGGGATCCGCGGGTAGAGGAAGCGCAGTGGGTTCTCAGGTATGTTCTCCTCCGTCAGCATCTGGTACTGGCTGATGATCTTGGTCAGCGGCAGTGACTGCAGCACCTCCTTGGTGAAGGGCTGCACGGAGTTGATGAGCACCTCGTCTGGAGAGTGGATGGAGGGATAGGCAGGCCTGAGAGGAGAGGCTGGGCCACCCCAAACCTGCCAAGGGATCTGGGACAGAGCCGGGGAGCCAAGGGCAGGAGAGGGGAGGAAAGGAGGCTGAGGGGGCGGCGGGGCTGCTGACCGTCATCTTGGTGTTCCACCCAGGAGCAGGTAATGCCCCCCTCCAACGTCTCGCTGAAGCGCAGCAGGAAGGTGCCCGAGACAGTCTTCTTCAGCAGCCGGCGCACCTGGTTCCGGCTCACGAAGCCCATGATGCGTCTGCAGCGCGGAGAGCAGCTGTGAGGCCCTGCTGCTTCCGGCTCCCCGTGCAGACGGACAGAGTGCCAGGGCTGGGCCCCAGCTCGGCCAGCCTGTTACAGACGGCTCTGTGCTGGCCAGGTCATTTCACTAGACTGACAGTCTCCACCCCCCAGGGCTGCAGGAGGTGTGACGTTTCAGTGAGAGCAGGCGGGTGAACAGCCCCCTGTGAAAGGCACAGCGCTGCCCGAGCGGCGGCAGTGTGGCGGGCGGTGCTCAGGGGTGGGGTCAGACCGCCCCCCGGGCTCACTCCCTTAACCTCACGCCCTCGCTTGAGGGTGGCGACACCCGCCACGCAGCAGGGCTGGAAGGGTGACAGGAGCGAACTCATCAAGGGCACCTAGCGGGCTCTGGACCGCTGCGGACGCCTGCAAATGCAGGCCGGGAGACTGCCGCTGCGCACGTGCGGGGTGTGACCCTGCAGCGGGTTCGCACGCTCCCTCTCCCTGCCACACGGGGGCGCAGAGTCCCCGCTCCAGCCCGGGAAGGCCGCGGGGCCTGAGGGAGACGGACCAAGGCCTTACCCATCCTTCCAGAGATCCTTCAGGTGGTCATGTATCAGGTCCAGAATCTTGTCGAGCCACGTCCAGAACGGTAGCTTGCCAGGGGGACTCTCTCGCTGGAGGAGGGACAGCAAGGCACGAAGGGGTGCAGAGCTGCCCCGGGGGTGGAGGGGGAGGGCCGGGACCCAGCTGCAAGGGATGCGGGGGATTACCTTAATGAAGTCGACCCAGGGCAACGACGCACCCTCGGTCCTGGAGTTCTGCCCTGTGGAAGGACAGTTCAAGATGATGGAAGGAGGCAGGGCCAAAGGTCCTGGGGCAGGAAGGATGGAGGGCGGGCAGACAGAGGCGGGGAGGCTGAGAGAAAAGAGGTGTCCGCACCGAACAGCTTGTCCCTCAGCATGCACAGCTGGTCTGGGTCCAGGCCTCGCTTAACGTAGGAGGAGAACTGCCAGCTGAGAGCAGGGCCCAGCAGGCTCCACGGGGCCTTCGGGGGGTTGGAGAAGAACTGCTGGTCCTGCGGAGGCGGGAGGGGACAGGGTGGCTCAGAAGCAGGGCCCTCACACCAAGCTCCACGCCCCACCCGGCATCCCTTCCCCGGCGGGCCCCACCTCCTACCTCGGGGTTTGGGCTGAGCAGATTGAACCACAGAACCGAAGCCCAGGCAATTGAGAGCTGGTTCATGTTAGAAATAATCACCACAGGGAGGGTGTCCGTCTGAGGAGGGGACAGAAATCACCAACGAGGGATGTGAGGTTTCCAACTGCAGACGTTTGCTAAGGGCCTGACCACAGCCTACCCTGAAGGGTTTCTGCTTAGCCCCTCCTTCTGTCTCCCCACAAAGGCACTTCATTTTCACTCACTGTCAGCTCCTGCTTCAGACCCTGGTAGGTGTATCTGACTGTGAAGCTAATGATGTGCAATTCCTCTGTAACGGACAGCGGCCCCTGGGACAACACAAGGCTCGGTGATCAGAGTGCCCCTAGCAACTTCCTCCTGCCCCCAACCCTCTGTCCAGGCCTCACCTTATTGTTGCCTTTTCCTGAACCCCCTGAACGCTGCTCCACCAGAGTCTGTGAACGGAAGAGAGGGAGAAAGAATGCCAGAGAAGAGACCCCAGGGCCCCTGGAACCCCGGTTTTGCCCTCAGGACTTCCCAGGGCCTGGGAACGTCCCCCAGCCTGTTCCACGGCACTGCAAGCTTATTAAAACAGCATCCCTCTGGGACTTCCCTGATGGTCCAGTGGTTGAAAATCTGCCTTCTGATCGACACGGGCTCGATACCTGGTCTGGGAACTAAGATCCCACATGCCACAGGGCATCTACGCCCACATACCACAACTAGAGATCCTGTGTCACAACAAAGGTGCCATGTGCTGCAACTAAGATCCAATCCAACCAAATAAACAAAAATAAATATTAAAACAAACAAAAAAAGCATTCCTTCTTAACCACCTTACCAGGTAGCCGAAGTCCCAAATTAAGCCCTGAGTCTGGCCTTTCTCAGGGGTCAAAGTTTTCTGGTTTGAGGTCAGAAGGTTGAACTTCCGGAAGCTGTTCCAAGGAGAAAGAAGATACATGGAGGTCAGGAGCAGAGTCCGGCAGGGAAATAACAAAAGTTCCACTTCACTTCAGACCTCCCCCCTCCTTTCTCTGTGTATGCACTACACAGATCAACCTCCTCCTGGTCTGCGTCCCCAGCAGGCCCACAGTCACACGTGACTGTCTAGCTGGTGCAGTGCACAGAGTCTGCAGCATCCTTGTTAGGTACCTACCCTTGTGATTTGGGAGGATTCCTAAAAAGAAAAAAAAAATCATTAGGAAACAAAATAATGTAGCAGTAAGGGATTCAGTCTTTGGGGTCAGACAGACCTAAGTTCAAATAGCTCACCAGTTATGTGGCTTGCACTAGAGACATAAATTCTCTGAAGTTACTTCTTCATTTGAATAGTGCATTGATAATATATAACTCCTGGGGTTCCTGTGACAATTTTAAATTGAGTACTTGACAAGCTACATGTCACACAGTAAGGACTCAAAAGGGATGAACTATTTCTATGAGGTGGCAACGGAAGGGGAAAGAACACAGCCCAAGGGCCTGGTTGTGAATGGTAGCTGTCTCCTCCACTCCATCACCCCATGTCCTGGGCGCCTCCTGGTCCCACCCTTCACCTGCCCCAACTAACCTGTCAACGGAGACTTCCACAGTCAGTGATTCATTGCCTTCCTGGAGTCTCACTAGCAGCCTGGAGGAGAGGGAGGTAGATGGGGGGAAGTGGTCAACCTCAATCTCCTGGATAGAACAGATGTTTAAAAAAGATAAGGGAAGAGATGAGAAGAGGTAAGTGGACCGAGGGGAAATGAGAGAAGAAACAGCTCAGAGTGAGAAGATCTGAGAAGCCAAACAGCACACAGTGTCAGGGCTGGAAAAAGGAAGGAGGAATGAGTTCTGAGATGCCAACCTTGTTCGGACGGTGAACTTGCTCCCTGTCTTGAGGATGAGGGGTCGATGAAGAGTTTGGGGCATGCAGGGCTGATTTTCTACTACAAAGGCTCTGGAGAGATGTGGAGAGAATACAAGAGGTCAGTATCTGTGAGAACGGCCCCCTGAGGGTCCCGGTCCCGGCCTCCAGACCTGTGGAGCAGGCGCTGCAGCAGCTCTGTGACCTGGGCCTCCCGCAGGTCCACGCCTTTGCTCAGAGGGTCCCCCTCGTAGGAGACCATGTGACTCAACTCCCTCAGCTCCTTCAGCAGCTGCCGCAGGTGGAACAACAGCTTTGCTCCATCTGTGAACCTGGGTGATGACACAACCCAAGGAAGAAAGAATCGTGAGTTTCCTGGAACCCCCAGACAGGCTCCAAAAGCTCCTTTTTAACTATGTGGAAAGTCATAAACTGATTGGGACAAAAAAAGAATCCAGGAAGTGTATGAAAGATTATTCAACATTGTCCATAATGCAGGGAATGAAAATGAAAGCCACTTTCACATATAAAACCAGTAAAAGATTCATTAACATAATAAAGCTAACACATGATGCTTGATCTCTACTTCTTTTTTTAAAGTGCTTTACACATCTTCATGCATTTAATTCTTAAAACAATCCTGTGAGGTAGGTACCATTTTATCTCTATTTTATGGAGGATAAAGCTGAGGCACAGAGAGAGAGTGAAGTGACTTGCTCAAGGTCATAAAACTAATAAGGAGTGAAGTTGTATGTGGCCCCAGGCAGTCTGGCTGTACAATTCATACTTTTTTTTTTTTAACTCATACTTTTAACTTCTATATTTTACTTTTTTTATAATAAGAAATAATAGCAATAGACAATGTGGTAACAGGAAAACAATCGTCCACTACATAAAAGCAAACAGATTGGGATAACAGTTTGGAACTATTTTTTAAAAAGCCTTAAGAATGTACATATGTTTTACAGTATTCCATCTCTAACATACATCCTAAGGAAATAATCAAACAAACGGACAGACAGATGGTCACAGTTCATGGCTTTGTTGTCTGTAATAGAAAAATTAGAAACAATTGGTATTGGGTATATGTGGTGTTAATTTAGTCGCTAAGTCATGTTCAACTCTTTGAGATCCCCAGGTATAAATTATGTTATAGTTACATTGTGGAATACTATGCAACCATTAAAAATAATGATAGAATAGCTGGAAAATTTTAATATGGAAAATATCCAAAAATATTAAATTAAAAAATATAAGATAGCATACATATATGGTATAATCTGACTTTTGTTTAAAACAGATGTATATTTGTGTATATGCATAGGGAAAATCTGGAGAAATGTATTCAAAAGCATTAACAGTGGGTACCTCTGCATGATCACATTATGCAGATGGATAATTTTTACTTCTTTTCCTCTTTTCGGTAGTCTGAAATTTTTTCAATTGGCATATATTTACAATCAGAAAAAGCAATAAAGCTCTTTGTAAATAAAAACAATGAAATAAAAGAACTACACAATAACAGCAGCACCACCAAGAAGATATCCTCCAACCCGGGAATATCGCTTCCAGTAACTTACAGAAATAATTAGGGCTGTAAATAAAGATGTCACTATGAGGGTATTTCTGGAGGAGGAAAAGGCAATGCACTCCAGTATCCTTGCCTGGAAAGTTCCACGAACAGAGGAGCCTGACAGGCTACTGTCGACGGGGCCACAAAGAGTTGGACACAACTCAGCACACACGCAAACGCACAAGAGGTTCTTCACTGCGGCACAACAGCGGGAAATGGAGAATCCCCGGCAGCCCAGTGGTTAGCACTTCCACTGTAAAGGAGCCGGGTTCGTCCTCGGTCACGGAACTAAGATCCCTCAAGCCAGCACAGCATGGCCACAAATAAAAAAGGTAAGACACCACTCCCAGGCCATGGTCTGCCAATCCTGCAGCTGTAATTTAAACACTTATCCTGCACCCTAACCCTATACACCTGTTTTCAATTCACCTAACAGTTGTGATGCATTTTTACTTATTTACTTGTTAACTGTCAGCTGCACCTCACGGCAGGCGGGGCCTTAGGTCCCTGACCAGTGATCGAACCCAGGCCCTCTGCAGTGGAAGGGCGCAGTCTTGCCACTGGGCCGCCAGGCAAGTTGCCTGCCGTATATTTTTAATAAATTGCTGCTGCTGCTGCTAAGTCGCTTCAGTCGTGTCCGACTCTGTGCGACCCCACGGATGGCGGCCCACCAGGATCCCCGTCCCTGAGATTCTCCAGGCAAGAACACTGGAGTGGGCTGCCATTTCCTTCTCCAATGCGTGAAAGTGAAAAGTTAAAGTGAAGCCGCTCAGTCATGTCCGACTCTTCTCGACCCCATGGACTGCAGCCCACCAGGCTCCTCCATCCATGGGATTTTCCAGGCAAGAGTACTGGAGTGGGGTGCCATTGCCTTCTCCGTTTAAGAGAGTAAATTGTAATAAAATTTTCTCATGAGAAAATATTAAATAATAGGTATCTTTCAAATCAAATATATTGAAGGACACATTATTTTTTTTTACGTCACAATAGATAATATAAAATAGTTTACTAGAAAACAATAGCAAGAAATTAAAAGCAACCTGAATATCCAAATATAGGTGTTTATTAATTAAATTATATTACCCCCATAAAGGGAACTATGACACATGTATTAAAAGTATCATGGGTAGGGACTTCCCTGCTGGTTAAGACTCCAGGCTTCCACTGCAAGGGGCATGGGTTTGGTCCCTGCTTGGGGAATGAGGATCCCACATGTCATGTGGTATGGCCAAAAAAACCATATCACAAGTAAATATTATATACTGCTAAGTTAAAAAAACAAACTCACAGGTCTCAAAGTAGTTTGAACAATACATTTCAATTTTTGTTTAATAATATTATAGTAGCTACAACTGGATATTAAGGTAACAGGTAATTTTCTTTTCCTTTTTTCGCGGCATTATATTCATTGCACTAAAAAAAGGTAAAAAGATATTTCTCTGGTGATTAAAGAGGCAGGAAAAATTGGACTGTGGATCAATTCATTATCTTCCCCAAAGCAAAGACTGGGCTCTGGGCTTGCTGGGTGGTAAGAATGAAGAGCAGCGTGAAGCCGCAGTCAGACAAGGGAGCTGAGGCCATTCTGGGGAGTAGAGATTAAGGAGGGCGGTGTCTCTCGTCATAAAGAGGCCATTGTGTGTGTGCTCAGTCACTCGATCGTGTCTGACTGTGACCCCACGGGCTGTAGCCTGCCAGGCTCCTGTGTCCATGGGATTTCTCAGGCAAGAAAACTGGGGTGGATCGCCATGTCCTCCTCCAGGGGATCTTCCCGACCCAGGGACTGAATGCGGGTCTCCTGCATTGCAGGTGAATTCCTTACCACTGAGCCACCGGAGAAGCTCATTCGGGGCATTATAATCTACAAAGCACAGGCGGTAGTTAGGAGTAGGGACAGTTGAGCGAGCGTGAGGTGGGGGAGCTGCCTCTCACCACTTTTCCAGCTGTTCTAACCCTCCAACAGGGGGCGCTCCAATGCAGGCTTTCTGCTGCTGGACTTTCCACTCCTCCAACTTGGGCAGCAGTAGCTCAATTAAGGTAGTTAACTGGCCTAGCAGGGCTTTGGAGACATCCAGCACCTCCTACAGTAGACATAAAGTAAGCACTGAGAGCCTCTCACCATTACCCTCCACCATCCAACGAGGCGTGAAGAGACAAAGGAACCAAGGCCAGGAAGCCAGGGCTCCTGATGCCTCATTTCCCCCAGTTCCCTGCTGCCCACTCCTTCTGTCCTCTGACTCCCACCTTTCTCTGTCTGTCCAGTTCATTGAGTGTTTCCTGAAGAATGTCCATCCGTCTGGTCTGACGGGGGTCCAAAGAAGGTGTCTTCACTGGATGGCAGCAGAGGGCGGGAGACAAGTGCTCAGACCTAGGGCTCCTCCCCCTCTCCTCCCTGACCCAGACCTCAACTAGAGGCAGGAGAGGGGAGTTTCAAAGGGAGAAGAAGGGGAACCAGGAGAAGCACAGGCCCTGTGGCAAACTCTGGGCCACAGTGAGAGATCTTGCCTCTGGGCCCTCAGGCAAACTCTGCATCACCTTGCTAGAACCAGAAGCCCACTCCATCGGCCAAGGCAGTTTCCCAAACACCTCCTCCAACCTTCACCAGCTATCCCTCGGTTTACATCACTGCCCTGACCTCTATGACATACCCTGTCACCTCCAGCGTTGCAGGGCAGCAGGACTAAAACCAGCAAGATGCAGCCACAAGTGGTCACCACTTGCTGGGACTTTTCCCTTCTGCTCTACCCTACCCCCCGCCTCCCGGTAGGCACCCCACCCCGCTAAGTGCCGTCTACCTGATTTCTCGATGTTGTATCGGAAACAGAAGACATCCTGCTGATCTTTCAGTTGGCTGATGGATTTCACCAGCTTCTGCAGAAGAGGTGAGACCCCAGTGAGGCTGCCTCCGTGAGAGGAGGCAGGTTGAATCCTGCCCACCCTGGCTCTCGCCGCATCTACCAACCTCCTTCATAGCTTGTAATTTCAGGATCCGGGAATCCAGTTCATGCTGCTGGCTCTCCCCAGGTGCTTCAGGGGCTGGCTCTCGTTGCTCCTGAAATAAAAGGCTATGAGCCCTTTTCAACTCTGACCTGTCACCCCTAAAATCCGGACCGGAAATTAAATCACAGGATGTGGAGAGATCTTGTTCTGAGGCAAATTTCCTGAGTCTTTTGCATGGTCCCTTTCTACTCCAGGAGCTTTTCAACACACCACCAAATTGTTCTCACCAGCTGAGCCCTCTGAGCCCAGGTCAGAATTCTTTTTTCTTCCAGAAGGAGGTTAAAGATCATCTCAGCCAACTGGGTAGAGCCAGTGGGAAGGGCCTGCAGTAGGAAAAGAAGAAGAAGTGATAGAACTCAACTGCCATCAATGAACTACCACCTCAGACCCTCCCTACTGGTGACCTCGGTACTCTCCCCTTCTTTAGGATCCCAAGCCCTACCCCTTTTCACCACTGGTTCCTCAAACCCTAGCCTCTTTAATAGGATCACCTAGACTCTGCCCTTCTCTCTTCCAGGGATCCCCTAAATCCAGACTCTGTCCTTTTCCCCCAAAATCTTCTCCTGTTCATTTGAATCTCCAGGTCTTGTTCCACGTTCCATATCCAGAAAGTCCTCCTCTTCACTCAGCTCCCATTCCTACTCTGTTATCCCCCGCTCCTCCGAGTACCTGAATGTCCCGATAGAATTTTCGCAAGTTGTGCTGTAGCAAAAAATACTCAGGGTCTTGGCTGCATCGGCCACACTCAGAGTTGAGTTGGTCCAAGAAGTGGAAGAATAGCATATTAGCCATGGCAGCATCGTTTCCCAGTGCGGCTTCCTGCCTGGGGACCAGGAAGAACAAGGATGAGTGTGTCAGAAGGACTGGTACTATTGTGAGGCCTTTAACCCCTTCCAGGTGTCTCCAGGATCCTGGGGGCTCAGGAGAAAGAAATCACTCTCTTCATTCCCCCGATTCCCAGAAGGCCTCACCAGTTCTGATCTTCAATCCAGACAGCCAAGTGCTGTCGAACGTCCATCGGCAGGAGGCTGTTTGAGTAGAGCTCATGCAGCTGGTCCTGAAACGGGCTGTCAAGGTTCTGCAGCATCTCCCACTGCGCCATCTGGGGTCTGAGCCTGAAGGATGCAGATTCCCAATTAGAAACTTTGCTAGACTAAATCATCCACAGTCTCATGATTATTTATTATTACAAATTTAAAAATTAAATCATATCAGCAACAAAAAAATTAAAGTCTAGATTGATCCCACTTCCAATCTTGGTCCCTTTTCCTTCTCTCCAGAAGTAACCAGTATTACCAGTTTGGTGCATATTTTTCCATGGAGTATTATTTAAGAGCTCCAATGTGTAGACCTTTTTTGTTTCAGTGGTAATTTTCAAATACACAACAAAGGTGAGTGAGTAGTACAAGGATCATCCATGTACCCGTCACCCAACTTCAACAATCAGTAATGGTATTTCCACAATCGTTATTTCATTTATCTCCCCAGTGAACTTATACATGCATTTGCTTGGTTTTGTACACACTTATGCTAGACCATTTAAAAGTCAGTCTTGAGTTTTTATTTCAGCATTATCCCTGCTGGCCCCAAACCTTTTATCAGAGGCTGAAACCTCCGTGGAGATAAACTGCTCTCCCAGTTGGAAGGAGGAGCTCCACTCTTTACCAGATGCTTAAGATGCCTAAACACTGTGGAAGGGGTCACTCAATCCCTAGGACTATGACACTTTTATGACCTCTGTCAATTTCTAATTCTTCATGTGGATTATCAACTTTGTGAGATAATCAACACACAAATTTCAATTGAGTGAAACCAATTTCACTCAAAACTGGTTTTTGCCGGTCACCAAACAGGCTGGGTGAAGAACTGTTCTCCTTACCTCTCCCTGCCCACTGCCATCTGTCTGTTTAGAAAATCTAAACTTCTTGCAGCCTAAGCCTAACAGAAAAGAATAAACACCCCCTTCTGTGGGCTAAGAAAAGGTCACATGATTTAATTACAATCAAATGCTTAGGGTGGGAAAGATTCTTTTCCACCAGTAATCATTTCTTCCTCTGGGAAGTAGGAACAGGGGAAGAAAAGAATTGGGCAGGGACTCGGCCGTTTTAACCCTTTTAATAGAGCTTGACTTTTTAAACTCTGTATTTGTATTGCTTAAAAAAAAAAAAAACAAATGACCAGGCCTCAGTTCCTAAGGAACTAATCAGCTTGTATTAATAAAGCAAAGCAGCAAGTAAACCCTGAGGTTTAAATATGAAAAATAAAAACAAAAAACCTGGCCTTCTTAAATAGATTGCAAACACGGAGGTTAAGGGCTAAAAACTCTTCTTTCTCCAGTTACCTATTACTCGTTCAGGTGCACATTTTGTTCTCCACAAGCTTTTCTGAATTGAACTGTAATTTTTTTCTTTTGCTGAGGATCAGAAATAACACAGACCAACCTCAAGAGTGGGATGGGGTGGGAGGAGGTTCGCGAGGGAGGGCACACACATATACCCATGGCTGATTCACGCAGATACATGGCAGAAGCCAACACAGTACTGTGAAGCAATTACCCTCCAATAAACCACACACACACAGACCAAAAGGCAAAAGTGTTGGCCGAGACGCTGAACCGATGCAACAACGCCAGATTTCGGGTCTCGGAAGTAGGGGTGTTTCTGGAGTGGGGCGTTACGACTGGACCCCTAGGTTGGCAGGAGGGGCACCAAGCGACAGCTCCTATTTCTACCTGGAAACAGAGTCTGACCCCTCCGGGGTGTACCCGCCAGGGCCCACCTTCCATCTGAGGAGAAAACTCGCGGCTCCACCTACACCCCCGCGCGCCCCCTCAAGGCCAGTACCTGGTCAGGGTCTCAGGCCCAGGTCCCTGCAGCAGCTCCGGCCCAGGCTTCCGGTCGCCAGAAAGCGTTCCGGCTCCAGGGCCTCCAGACACGCCCTCGGCTTCTGCCGGCGTCTCGGGCCCGCCCCCTTCCCGCCGGCTGAGAAAGAGGCAGAATCTCAGAGCGCGTCACGTCCAGACGGGCACCTCGGCGGCGGCTGCCAATCAGCCAAACGCTTCCCCAGGCCGCGAGCTCATTGGCGCCGCCACAGCGCCACCTCCCCGAGGGGCGGGGCAGGGGGAGCCTAAGCCACACCCCCAGCGGCCGCAAACGGTGGGCGGGCGCAGGCAAGCCCCGCCCCGTGCGTGCGGGGGGAGGAGCCCGGTCAGCAGAGTCGCTCAGGGCTGAAACAGCTGATTTCCGAGAATCGGAACCCACTCGGCGGAACCGAGACTAGTTCAAGATCTTGGAGGCGTGGATCTGAGAAGCGGGCGGAACTGCGACACTTTGGGACGGGAAGGGGAGGGCTGAAGTAGCAACAGCAATACCAATGGCAAAAGCTGCTTTATTGTCGGTACGGTGCTAAGCATGAGCACAGCGTATCGTTTCTAATTTCCACGAAACCTATTGAGATGCAAATCGTTACCCTCACTTTAGAAATTTTAAAAAACTGAGTTTGAAGAAATAAGTTACTAGTCAGCGGTCACTGAAGCTCTGACAAGTGGAGCCTGGATTCAAAGCCAAATCCTCTGATTCCAAACCACAAACTTTAAAATTCTTACGCGTTCCAGTACTGCTTTTCTCCTTGATAAGAAATCAGAGATTTGGATTCTGAACACACACATTACAACTTACAGGATACTAGGTCTAGTCGTCAGTGTTTACCACCTTCTTTTATTATTTACTTATTCATTTTTGGCCACATCGCCAATAGGTGAGCAGAAAAACGTTAGCTCTTCTCATTCCCCTCTTTCTTTGCCTTTTTGTAATCTCAGAACACTTAATTCTGATCTGGTTATGGATTGTAGTTTATAGAAGGGAATGATTCAGAGTAGAGTTCTGCTGGATTAAGTGGACTGGACTGAATTCTCTTTCGTCAGAGGTCACTATCTTTTTATTTTATTATTTTTTATTTTGGCTCTGCTGCATGGCTTGCATGATCTTAGTTCCCTGACCGGGGATTGAACCTAGGCCCTCTGTCAGTGAAAGGGTGGAGGCCTAACGGTTGGCTCCTACCAACTTCTTTTATATCCTAATATTCCAATACCTAGGATCTAAGCCACAGTTGTTGAATAAGGTCCACCCCCAGCATGGATTTGAACTTACTACTTCTGACACGAAAGGGGCCATAATAGTTGTTTCTTCCACTTCACTCATATCTGAGGTGCTCCCCAAGACCTCCTCGCTGGGCTCTGGTGGAGGGGTGTTTGCCTCTCTCTCATAGTAATACTGGATCAACCGCTGAACCCCAGCCTTCAGCGCAGGTTTAAGTGCAATGCCGATCTTTAGCCCTGTAGGTCCCTGTGACGCTCCAGCCATGGCCATCAGAAGGTCATAACCCAGATCTATGACCCCGTCTCGGCCTCGTTCCTTGGCCACGTCCGGGCAGTTCCGAACGGCGTAATACACTGCTGTGCCCAGGTTGTAGAAGGTTCCCACTCCCGGCAACAGCTGGGCTATGCCGTGCACACTCTGCTCCTGCTCCTGCTCACAGTCTTTGACGGAGGGCGACCGCCGGGCTCTCCGTGGGCCTGGGTTCTCTCCAGCCCACAGCTGCAGAGCAGAGGCCAGAGCATCTACGGACACTCCCCTCCCTCTGCTTCTGCTTCTCTTCAGATCTTGCAGATGTCTGATGAGGGTCTGTGTAGCGTTTACCCCCCCTTGGCGGTACAGCTGAAGCTGCAGGACCTGTACATCAGCTTGACAACCAGCTCTCTCCAGGGCGATCGTCAGTGGCAGGCTCACCAGGAACCTGGGGAGAGGGGCCATCTGAGTGAAGCCAGGGAGGGATTTGGGGAGAAGGGTCTGGCAAGACAAGGGGTATGAGGAAGTTAGCGAGGATTCCAAGGGTGAAGGAAGATGCAGTAAGACATCCGTCTGGTTTCCAGATGAAATGGCGTCTGCAGTGTGCAGCAGGAAGCAGCAAAGAAGTAGCTCAACTGGTAACATGATGAGTCTGAAACCATGCAGGTTCGCAGCAGGGTGCACTGGAGAGAGGAGAAACCAGAGGCACACAAACCATTTTCTTAAGGGCTGTGGTCCAAAAGGAGCCCAGCGCTCAGGGCGAACCTCATCTGTTACCTCCAAACTTCTGATCTTTTTTAGCTAAAGGACTAAAAAACAGGAAACTCAACCCAATTGTTCCCACTTGACCTTCTCCATCTTCAGGTCTTCCTCAGCATGATTCCCACCCATTTATAAGGAGCTCCAAATTACCACACAGTCCAGTGATTCAAAAGTGAGACCGCCTTGATGGATTTGGTAGCTCCTCGATCCTGTTCTGCCGACTCCTCTGCAGCACGAAGAGAGCAGATGTACTGGCTTTCCTCTAGTATCAGTAAGAGATGTAATCTCTGCAAATATTTGTTCCTCTGTTCTGGCTTCTCAGACTTTGTGCACTTGTCCCACACTTGGCCTCAGTATCTAAAAACTTCGACATTTGGCATTTCCAACCAGTCCCTGCCACGTTCCCACTTTAGCTCATGATAGAAGCTGGGAGACCCAGAATCAGAAGAGATTAGATGTCTATGATTCCCTTTTATTTCTCTTTTCAGTTTAAAAATTAAATTAGCAAGCTACAGTGTCTCTTTGGGGATTTAGTACAGGGGGATGGATTAGGAAAAAAGTTCAAATGCTTCTCATGCTGAGATGTATTACAGGCACAGTATATGCTAACTGAAAGAAAAAATGAAAAATAGAATGTGAAATAAGAAAAAAAAAAAAAAAAAGAATGTGAAATAAGGACTGAGAGCTACCAAGTGGAGAAGGGCAAGGTTAAAGCCAGCACTGGGATGAAATAGAGTATATCTGTTCTAAGCAGTGTCCAACATTTCTGCCTACTTACTGTGTCCCATCTTATTTATTTATTTGTCTATGTTTGGTGTTTGTTCCAGCACCAGGGTCTTCGTTACATTGTGTGGGCTTCTCTCTAGTTGTGGTCCATAGTTGGGGGTGTATGGGCTTAGTTAACCTGTGGGATGCGGGATCTTAGTGCCCAGACCAGGGATCAAACCTGAATCCCCTGCAGATTCTTAACCACTGAACCATCAGGGAAGTCCCTGTCCCATCTTTGAACACCGTCCTGGGAGAGCAGACCTGTTTACAGTGTGGCATTGAATATCTGCAGTAAAGAATCTGGACAAGTTCCTGAATCAGTTTCTCCATAAAGCACTTCAGAATAGCTGTAGAACATTTTATAAATCATGTTGTCATCATCCATAGACATTGAGAGGCTCTTATCTTGGGGATGTTTTAAGCTTTTTACCTAATTCTCCAACTAGTTCCCAAGACTCATACTGGCAGTTCTAGAAGAGGTAGATACTAAAAGCTCTGAATTGTGTTACACAACATGGGAGATGGCTTCTCAGCGAGTTCAATCGCCATCCAGGTTAACCGGCAGACCAGCCCGCCCAGAGGGTTGTATTCATCATCATTAATAAATCTCTCAAGGTAAGTAGCTGAGTTTTTGATTCATCCAGTCCTCCCTGGGGGTCCCCCAGGATTCCTCAGAATGACTTTAGCATTGCCAGTGCCTTTTTGCTCTCACGGATGAGGGGTTCGGTCCTTTTCTCCTGTCTTAACAAGCTGAATCTGCAGAATGTGAGCCTCAGGTTGTGCAACCAGCCTCTTCCAGGACCACCTCCAAAGCTAAGTTGGATAGATGCTCAAGCAGAGGGGCTAAGGAGGGAGGAGGGGACCACATACAAGAGATGCTGGCAGGTTTTAGGATCTGGGAAAGGGATCTGGTTGGAGAGCAGGTTCAGAGGATGCCCAATTTCTGAGATAGGCTGCTGGAAGGTCGGGGCCCCTCCCTGGGCATTTTTTGGGAAGGCAGTCACTGGGGACAGCAAGACACAGCAAAGGAGCAGTGCAGCCTGGATCACGGTGGGTCTCAGAACAGCCCTGCTGGAGAGAAGCAGTGCTCAGAGTGGGAAGTGGGGAGAGGCTTGGGAGGAAGAGACTCCAGGACTGCTCAGAGCTTGGAAGTGCCTCAGCCCTTAGAAACTTCAGTTACCCTGAACATACCTCACACCCATAAGGGCTATGGGAGGTCCTCACTGTTTTGAGGAAGAAACAAACCAGAGGAACAAGAAAGTCCAAACATCTTTGCTTTGATATCTTCATGGCTGAAATGACAGTTTTGATTTTTTGGTTGTATCCCACTTTCCTCTTTACCCTAGCCAAAATCACAAGGACCAGAATGCTGATAGCATCCAAAACAGTGAAGGACATAGCACGCGCAAATATTTATTTATGTCTTTCCAGCCCAGACTTTGTGCTTCTCACCTTTGTCCTATGCTGACAAATACAGGGCCTTGTCCGTTTTTTGGCCCTGCTAGTCCTGCCCCGGGAGAAGGCAATGGCACCCCGCTCCAGTACTCTTGCCTGGGAAATCCCATGGACGGCGGAGCCTGGCGGGCTGCAGTCCATGGGGTCTCGAAGTGTCGGACACGACTGAGCGACTTCACTTTCACTTTTCACTTTCATGCGCTCGAGAAGGAAATGGCGGCCCACTCCAGTGATCTTGCCTGGAGAATCCCAGGGACGGGAGCCTGGTGGGCTGATGGGGTCGCACAGAGTCGGACACGATTGGCGTGACTTGGCAGCAGCAGCAGCAGTCCTGCCCCATATCCCTAAGTTCTAAGGTTTTACCCTGGACCTATACATGAGATGAGGGAAATTTCCTCTGTAGATTCTGAAAGGGAGAAGAGGTAAGATTAAAAGACTGATGATCTCTGGCAAGAGACTCCCCAAAACGTTTAATAAGTTCTCATTAAAAGGATACACTGGGTGAAGGTCTGGGGAAACTGAAAATATTGGTAAGTTGAATGAAATCAGTACATCTTTCACTTCTCACTTTTCTAATTCTAATGGAAAACATAAAAAAAAAATCTATTCATCATCTGGGTAGTAACTCTTTCCATATCTAACCAATACTCCAAAAGTTGGGAGTTTAGGGTTAAGCAGTTTCATCTAGGGTTTAGCAGTAAAGATAGTATCTGATGCCTTCTGAAACTAGTACAGGTTCCTACATGTGGTTGTGGTAAAAGCATCCTTGGTGTTGTCACTCCCTTCTGATAAATAACCAAAAGGAGCAGGCCAGAGGGAGGGGCTCAGGGTCCTTCCCTCTATTTATTTTATTTCTCTTAGTTCCCAGAGAGCAGATAGAAGAAAGAAGAGGGGTTGGTTTGTACAGACACACTACCAAACTGCTGGAAGCAAGAACCAGGAGTAAAGGGAGGGATCCTTTCTGCCGGAAGTTGTTGTCATTTACTCACTAAGTTGTGTCTGACCCTTTGCGACCCCATGGACTGTAGCCCGCCAGGCTCCTTCTGTCAATGGGATTTCCCAGGCAAGAACACTGGAGTTGGTTGCCGTTTCCTTCTCCAGGGGATCTTCCCGACCTGGGGATCATTGATGCCGCATCTGCTGCATTGGTAGGTGGATTCTTTATCGCTGCGCCACCAGGGAAGTCCAGTTACCTGAATTCGCATGTGAGCATTTCAGTCAACTCAGTCGTGTCCAACTCTTTGCGACCCTGAGGACCATAGCCTGTCATGCTCCTTTGTCCCTGGAATTCTCCAGCCAAGAATACTGGAGTGGGTTGCCATTCCATCTCCCATCTTCCCAACCCAGGGATTGAACCTGCGTTTCTTACATCTCCTGCATTGGCATGCGGATTCTTTACCACTAGATAGACCTTGAGGGCAATTTGCTAAATGAAATGTCAGACTCAGAAAGACATATACCTCCTGATGTCACTTATGTGTGGAATCTTTTAAGAAAAATTGAACTCATAGATACAGAGAACAGATTGGTAGTTGCCAGGAGGTGGGGACTGAGCAAAATGGATAGAGGAAGTCAAAAGGCACAAACTTCCAGTTAGAAAACTGAAAAGTCCTGGGGATGTGATGTACAACATGGTGACTATAGTTAATAATACCGTGTTGTATATTTGAAAGTTGCTAAAAGAATAGATCTTAAAGATTCTCATCGCAAGAAAAAAGTCCTAACTATATGTGGTGATGGATGTTAAATAGACTTATTGTGATGATTGCTTTGCAATATATACAAATATCATATCATTATGTTGCACATCTGCAACTAATATGTCAATTATATCTCAATAAAAAGAAGAAACAAAAATAGGGATATTAATACTTGTTTTACAGAAGCAAAAAGGACTTTAAGAGAGTGTCATGAATAGGTGTGGGCTTCCCAGATAGCGCTAGTGGTAAAGAACCCAGCTGCCAATGCAGGAGATGCAGGAGACTCGGGTTTGATCCCTGGGTCAGGACGATCCCCTGGAGGAAGGCATGGCAACCCACTCCAGTATTCTTGCCTGGAGAATCCCATAGACAGGAGCCTGGAGGGCCATGGTCCATAGTGTTGCAAAGAGTCACACTTAGCGTACATGGATGCATGAGTAAGTATATGCTAATACATTTTATAATCTAGAGGAAATAGACAAATCACTAGAAACACACAACCTACCACGACTGAATCATGCAGTAATAGAAAATTTGAATATACCTTTAATTAATAGCAAGATTGAATCAGTAACCAAAATTTTCCTAATATGGAAAAGCCCTGGACAAAACGGCTTAATTGGTGAATTCTACCAAACAGTTGCGGGTTTTCTTTTTCATTCCGTTTTTCCTGCCAAACATTTGAAGAAGAATTAACACCACCCCTTCTCAGACTCTTCCAGTATATCAAGGAGGAGGAGACATTTCAAACTAATTCTAGGACACCAGTATTACCCTGATATCCATGCTAGACAAAGACCCTACAAGGAGTGAAAACTACAGAAAACGTATTTCATGAGACTATGAATGCAAAATACTAGCGTGTTGAATTTGGCAGCATATTAAGAGTGTTATACAACATGACCAGGCAGGATTTATTTCTAGAATGTAAGAGTGGGTCAATATGTGAAAATCAATCAGTATAATTCACTAGATTAACAGAATGAAGGAGAAAAATTACATGATCATATCAATTGATGTAGAGAGGCATCTTACATCTATAAAATATACATAGGAAAAAGCTTGCTGAATAACAAAGGCCATATATGAAAAACCCACAGCTAACATCATATTCAATGGTAACAAGATTGAAAGTTTTTCCTCTAAGATCAGGAACAAAGATGTTTGTTTACATCATTTTTACTCAACATAGTGTCAGATGTTCTACCCAGTGCAATTACTCAAGAAAAAGAAAACAAGACATCCAAATTGGAAAGAAAAAAGCAAAATTATCTCTGTTTGCAGAAGACATGATAATATATGTAGAAAACCCTAAACAGTTGCAACACACACACACACACACACATACAAACGTATTAGAAGTAATAAGCAAATTAAGCAAAATTACAGGATACAAAATCAACACCTCAAATTAGTTGCATTACTATACACTAGCAACAAAAAACACGGGGAAATGAAATTAAGAGAGAAAACAATTTTTTTACAACAAACTTTTTTACAACATCATCAAAAAGAATGAAATAATTAGGAGTAAACAAAGGAGGCAAAAAAAAACCCTATACACTGAAAACTACAAAACATCGCTGACAGAAATTACATAGGTATAAATACACAGAAAGATATCACACCCCAGGGCTGGAAGACTTAATACTGTTAAGATACCAATACTACCCGTAGAGACTGACAAATCTGACGCAGTCTCTACCAAGATCCTAGTGATGTTTTTTGCAAAGTAGAGAAACCATCCTAAAATTCACATGGAACTCCAAGAGACATTGAATAGCCAGAGCAATCTTGAAAAAGAAAATAAACTTGGGGAACTTGTTTCCTGATTTCAAAATGTATTACAAAGTTACATCACTCCAAAGAAGAAAGCAAATTTGGTGATCAGAAAGAAGTCAGTAAAATAAAAATGAAGTGGTTCCTGAAAATTTTAAAAAACCTGTAGTAATCAAAACAGTGTGATACTATGTAATGACAGGTACTGCAAAGGAGCTATTCTTCCAGGCCAGTCAAAGCCACCTTTGTGTGCTTCCATAAGCAGCTGAGCTGCAGGTAGAGAATAATCCTCTTCTTAAAAATGAAGATACCAACTAGGATACACGACTCAACAAGGCTTGCCTCCCAAGAGAATATGCTTGGGCAAGGGAAAGCATTTCTTGAAAATAATTCTAGGTTAGCCCTAACAGAAAACTGGATGACAGACTCCATTAACATACTGGGAACTTATAAGAATCAATGAGAAAAGCAAAAGCTTCAATTTAAAAAATAAACTAAGAACAAAGTTTGCAAAAACACACAAAAACCAGTATGGTATAAGCATAGAAATAGAGATATAGGCTAACGGAATAAAACAGAGAACCCAGAAGTAAATCTTTGCTCATGTAGTTAAATAATTGTTTACAAATGTGTTGAAACCATTCAATGAGATACATGGTGCTGAGGCAACTGGATATTCACATGCAAAAGAATGAAGTTTGACCCTTCCCTTATATTATATACAAAAATGAGCTGAGAATGGTTTAAAGGAACTTCCCTGGTGGTCCAGAGGCTAAGACTCTGCACTCCAATAAAGGGTGTCTGGGTTCGATTCCTGGTCCCACATGCTGTAACTAAAGCTTTTAGTTACAAGGAAGATTGAAGATCCAGTGTGCTGCAACTAAAATCTGGCCCAGGCTGAAGAAATAAAAATATTTTTAAAAAGAATGGATTAAAGACTTGAACATAAGAACTAAAACCGCACAATTCTTAGAAGAAAACATTGGAAAAAAATCTTCATGACAACATATTTGGCAATGATTTCTTGGATGTGACAGTAAAAGCACAGGTAAAAAAAGAAAAATAGATAAATTAGAGTTCATAGCAACTTAAAAATAATAAACTTTTAAAACTTTTGTGCATCAAAGGACACTAACAACAGAGTAAAAATTAACCCACAGGATGGGAGAAAATATTTGCATATCATATAGCTGATGAGGGATTAATATTCAGAATATATAAATATCTCCTACAATTTAACAACGAATAATTCAATTAAAAAATGTGCAAAGCGAGGCTTCCCAAGTGGTTTGGTGGTAAAGAATCTGCTTGCCAATACAGGAGAGAGAGGAGATATAGTTTCGATCCCTGTGTCAGGAAGATCCCCTGGATTAGAAATGGCAACCCACTCTAATATTCTTGCCTGAAAAATCCCATGGATGGAGGAGTCTGGCAGGCTGCAGGACATGGGATCACAGAGTCGGACATGACTGAGCACGCACATATCACACCATAAGATTGCTTCCAGCATTAAAAAAAAAAACAAATGTGCAAAGGGGAATTCTTTGGAGGTCCAGTGGTTGGATCCCGGGTGGGGGAACTAAGGTCCTGCAAGATGAGTGGTACAGCCAAAAAAAGGGGATGTGGGAAAGGGACTTGAATAGACATTTTTCCAGAAAAGACATACAAATGGCCAGTAAGCACATTAAATATGTTCAACATTATTAGTCATTAGGAAAATGCTAATCACAACCACAATGAAACACTATTTCACTCAAGCTAAAAGTCTGTCACAAACGGGTGAAGAAAATGTGGTCTATATGTGCAGTGGGATAAAAAGGAAGGAAATGTGTGACGTTGATGAACCTTGAGGTCTGTGTTCTCAGCTGCTTCCAACTCTTTGTGACCCCATTGACTGTAGGGGTCCAGGACCCCATGGACCCCAGGCTGCTCTGTCCGTGGGATTTTCCAGGCAAAAATACTGGAGTGGGTTGTCAGTTCCCACTCCAGGGGATCTTTCCAACTGAGGGATCGAACCCACATCTCTTGAGTCTCCTGCACTGGCAGGTGAATTCCTTCCCACTGAGCCAGCAGGGAAGCCCCTGAGCTGAGGCTTGAAGGCAGAAGTTTAATCTGGAGGGCAGGTAGAGGACACGGCAAAGCATTGAGAGAAAAAGCCTACTTTTGAAGAATGGGAAGTAGTCCAAGATGAAGGTAACTCCAATATAAAGCAGGTGTGTGGGTGGCATGGTCCTGAGGCTGTCAAGGTTAGTCAGAGACAGACACACTCAGAGGCTCTGGACTCTGTCTTAGAAGCAGTGGGGGAACTATCACGCGCTCTGGACAGGGAAGTGAAAGGGTCAAACCTGTGTTTTAGAAAGACAACTCAAGTGTGCGTGGGTGCTCAGTCATGTCCGACTCTCTGCCCCCCCTGGACTGTGACCCACCGGCTCCTCTGTCCACGGGGTTTCCTAGGCAGGGATACTGGAGTGGGCTGCCATTCCCTTCTCCAGGTGTATTCTCAACCCGGGGATTGAACCCTAGGGCTCCTGCATTGCAGGCAGATTCTTTACCACTGAGCCACTTGGGGAGCCCAGATCACTCAAGAGGGAATGTGAAAGGCGGACCTGGGAGAAGGGGAGATGGAGAGAGGAAAGCAGGCAGGCAGCTGCCACAGGGATCTCCATCAGCGATGGCGAGCAGCAGCGAGCAGGAAGATGCTAGAGGAGTCAAGGGCATAGAAACTTGGGTGGTTTCTACATAAGGGTGGTGGTTGGGGGCTGAGGGCGGAGGAGACGGGGAGTTAATGTTTAATGGGTAGATTTTCAGCTTAGCAAGATGAGAGAGTTCTGGAGATGGACCGCACAGCAACATGGACACAGTTCATAGTTACAGGCCAGCTACTGAACTGTCCACTTAGAAATGGTGAAGACGGCAAAGTTTATGATATGTAGTTTGTTTTTTTTTTTTTTTTTTTTTACCACAATTAAAAAAAAACAAACAAACTAAACTGGGAATTTCTTGGTAGTCCAATGGGTAAGACTGGGTACTTTCACTGCCATGGGCTCAGTTTCAATTCCTGGTCAGGGAATTAGAATTCCACAACCTGCGTAGCATGGCTTTAAAAAAAAAAAGTAAACTAAAAAAGGAAGCAAGAAAATTATTTTCTTTAGTTTTAAGTTCCTTTTTTATAATGAAGAAGGCAATTTTTTTTCAAATTGAGTAGACTCACAGGATACCAGAAAACAGGTGAAAAAAGACCCATATTTAATATATTAGTGTGCCAGGCCCACCATAACAAAATACCATAGATGGGATGATTTAAACAAAAGGAGTTTATTTCTCACGATCTGGAGGCTAAAAGTCCAAGGTCAGGATGCTGGCAGGTTTGGTTAATTCTGAAACCTCTGTCCTTAGCTTGCAGATGGCTGCTGCCTTGCTGCTCCCACACACGGCCTTTCCTCTATGTATACGCATTTCTGGTGTCTCTTCCACTTCTTATGAGACCAGTCCCATTGGATTACAGTCCCACTTTCATAATCTCACTGAACCTTAATGGTTAATGGCCCTCTGCCCTCTCCTTAAATGCCGTCTGAACAAATACCGTCACATTGTGGGTTAGGGCTTCAATCTACGAATTTTGTTATAAACGGTTCAGTTTGTAACATTTAGAGACAGTGTCATGTAATACCAAGAATAAAACCTATGAATAAGAATTTAAAACGTGGAAAGAATATTCAGCTTCTCAGTTGTGCCACCCACATTTCAAGCGCCCAGTAGACACACGGGGCTGGCATCCACCGTATGGGACGCACAGATAGAGAATATTCACCGTATGGGACGCACAGATAGAGAATATTCACCGTATGGGACGCACAGATAGAGAATATTCACCGTATGGGACGCACAGATAGAGAATATTCACCGTATGGGACGCACAGATAGAGAATATTCACCGTATGGGACGCACAGATAGAGAATATTCACCGTATGGGACGCACAGATAGAGAATATTCACCGTATGGGACGCACAGATAGAGAATATTTCTGTCTTCCTGCAGATTTCTGTGGGATAGCAGTGGTCTGGAAATTGTGGAAGAAGTCATAAAACCCCTAAGACTGCATTTTAATACACCCCTCGGTTCCTCTTCCTTACCTTAATCAGACGGATTATCCTGATCCCAACTATCTGAAATTTCAACAAGGACCGGTAAGATTTATGTCACTTCTGATTTTCAATGTGTGGATTAGCAGATTGATGAAAGACTTGCTGGCCTGGCATTCTTGCTCCTGGGGCTATCTGATCACTGGGAAATCTCAATTTATTGCAGTCCCCAGAGTCTGAAAGAATAAAGCAAACATGTATATGTCTTAAGGAGTCATATGATTTTCTGGTGAAAGGAAAACCTTTTTGTTTGTTTGAGGTAAGAGGATTCTCTTTACTTAGCATGAATACTGATAGACTGACATAATCATAGTTGAATTATTCCATTCCATACCTGAGGATTAGGATAAGGGAGTCAGTGACAATTTTAAATTCAGTTTAATTCTTTCTGTGCATAACCTCTTTGTTTATGTAAAGCATAAAGTTTCTAGGAAAAGTATCTAAGTCATGGCCCTTGAATAAGGCCCCACGTGAGTAGGAGTTGAGGTCACTTCTTCAGAGTCTTGTCCTCTGAGGCTCTGATTGTCCTTTGTCACCTCTGGGTGATTCATGTCTGTGCTGCCTCCCAAGCCCTCCCCCTTAGTCTCCAGTAGAGGGGTATTTTTCTCTTTTTCATAGTGATACTAGATCAGCTACTGAATCCCAGCTTTCACTGCAGATTTGAGCACAGAGCTCACCAATAGCCCCTGGTCGCCCGACAACCTGGGCATGATGTATGGCCCCAGGTCTGTGGCCCCATCCCAGCCTCGCTCTTCGGGTCTGTTGTAGTTCTGGGCAGCAGAGTACAAAGCCATGTTTGACTTTGTAGATTCCCCCTCCTGGCGACAGCTGGGCCACATTGCACATATGCTCATACCAGCTTTCTAGAACAGAGAGGGCACATCTTTCTCTCCAGGATAAGGCTGAAGCCTGCCTGATCCCTGCGGCAGAGAGACCAGAGCACTCCCTGGGAGGCCCCGCCCTGAGCTACTGTCAGTCTGGCACCTTGTGTTTGCTTGAAAAAAGCTTACTTGGCTTTCATGTCGTCCAGGTCATGAAGATGAAGCTACAGGGGCTAGGGCTCAGCCTGGTGATCAGCTTGCTCCCGGGACATTCTTGGCAGAGGACAAAATGGGTAAGGTCAGGCAGGGGCTTTGGGAGCAGAGCCTGGCAGAACCAAGAGTCTCCAGAGGGTGGGTGGATCCCCAGAGAAGAGGAAAAAGATACCAGGGTCTTTCCTGGGCTCCACCTGAAGTGAGAACCGCAGGGAAGAGCCGGAGGCACTCGAGGAGCAGGTCAGGATGGGGCTCAGTGATGCTTAGGCAGGCCAGACCACACTAGAGTGGAAGACAACATTCACACTGCTCCCTTTGGGCTGTGGTCTGAAGGAGCCCAGGGTTCAGTTGGAAGACATCTTCCCCATCAACTCCCAGCCTCTCTTCCTTTTCAGTTTGGGGCCAGGGAGTAGAGAATGGGACTCAGTTGCTCTTCTTGGTCTCCTCATCCGGATTACCAGGGGCTTTTTCTGCTTCACGTGGGCCCATTCCATGTAGGCATAGGGCCCCAAACTACCGCACAATCCAGCCACCGAGAAGTGAAGCCGCTCTGGTAGATCGAAACTCACTCTGACCAGTTCTCCATCCCATGTGGAGGAAAGTTGGTTGCTTTCCCCAACAATCAGCAAGGGACATGCCCTCTACAAATATTTGCCCATTTGTATCGACTGCTCAAACCTTGTCCCGCTGTTACAAACTCCAATCTCAAAATGCATCGGCACTTCCATGGGTCCCTGCCACCTTCTACCTGCAGCTCACAAAAGAAGCTATGGAGGGAACCCCCTGGTGGTCGGTCCAGTGGTGAAGTCAGGAAAACAAGATCCCATGTGATGCAACACCAAGACAAAACAACAACAACAAAAAGCTCTGGAGACTCAGAGTTAAAAGAGATCAAATAACTGTGATTCTGATCTAGAAGCAACGTTTAATTTCTCTTTTCAGTTTAAAAATGAACACAAACAAGTTACAGCATCCAGTTGGGAATTAGAAAGTAAAAGGTAGATAGATGGGGAAAGATTGCAATATCCTTCATGTCTAGTACGTAATACATCCCCAGTATCCGACAAACAGAAATTGGGGAAAAATAGAGACTAGGACTTATTAAGAGAGGGGGCAGAGCTGACTCTGGTCACATGGCTTTTAGCATTGGGATCAAATGAACAGATGCTTCTGCCCTAGGCTTCTCAACATTGCTAACTACCTGTTCTGCCCAGTCCTTGTACATGATCTTATCAGAGACGTTTGAGAAAGGAAATAGGGTGCCTTGGAGGCCTTCCCTATCCAAAAATATTCTGGACTTGCGTCTTTATGAACTCCACTGCAATGTGCATCAGAATGGTTGAGAAGCGCTTGATAAAGTACAGCTGATCTTGTATAGGCATTGTGAGGTCTTTCATCTCAGGGCTGTCCACCAGCTGGTTGCTTACTGCTTGCAAATGCTCCCAGGACTCGTCTGTGCACTTCTGGGTGACATCAACGGCAGCAGCTTTAAGCTCTTTCACCAACTCAGTGCTAGGGAGCTTCTCAGCAAATTCGGCGATCATCTTCGCTGTCTCATAGAGCACCCACCTATCCTGCTGCCTACATGCCTCCGCAAGGGTGACTGAGCGCCTCACTCGTCCAAGCTCCCGTGGGGATCCTCCCAGGTCCTTCAGCATGACCTTAACTTTGCCAATCCCTTCTCCTTCATTGTGCTTTTTGCTCTCACGGATGAGGGTTTCAGTGGTGTCCTTTCCTCCTGTCTTAACAAGCTGGAGCTGCAGAATGTGAGCCTCAGTTGTGCAACCAATCTCTTCCAAGATCACCTCCAAAGCTAAGTTGGATAGGTACTCAGGCAGAGGGGCTAAGGAGGGGGCCATATGCAAGAGATCTTGGCAAGTTTTAGGGTCTGGTACAAGGATCTGGTTGGAGAGCAGGTTCAAAGGATGCCCAGTTTCTGATATAGACGGCGGGAAGGTCAGGACCCCTTCCTGGGCATTTTTTGGGAAGGTAGCCACTGGGGACAGCAAGACACAGCAAAGAAGCAGCGCAGCCTTCATCACGGTGGGTCCCGGAGCAGCCCTGCTGGGAAGAAGCAGCGCTCAGACTGGGCAGTGGGGAGAGGCTCGGGAGGAAGAGACTCCAGGACTGCTCAGAGATCGAAGTGACTCCGCCCTTGGAAACCTCAGTTGCCCTGAACGTCGGAACTTATGGGCTGTGGGAGATATTTACCTGCTCCTGGAAAAAAAAGAAGCCAGAGGAATGAGATGATCTGAGCACGTCCTTTGCCTTCGTGCCGCTCTTGATCTGAATGACCGCTTTCTAGATCTAACCTTCTCTTTATCTCAGTCAAAACAGTTGACCCCTCTGACAACCTCAGTTGACCTCACTGAAAACAGTGAAGGACGCAACCTTCACAAATATTTATCTGCCTCTTCTTAGTTCAGGCTTTGCCCTTACCTTTGCCCCGAAGCTGAAATCAGGTTTCTCCCTCTGTGGATACTGCCCCATATCCCTCTCATCTTAGGATTTCTCCAGACCTAAACTTAGATCAGGAAAATTTCCTCTGTGTCTTCTGGGGAAGAGGGAGGTGAAAGGCAGTGATGCCAGTGATTTCTGGATAGGAGACACCAAAATAGTTCTTTTAAATTATTTTTTATTTTCTAATTGAAGTATAGTTGATTTACAATGTTGTGTTAGTTTCAGGTGTATAGCAAAGTGATTCAGATATATATATATATCTGAATTATACATACATTCTTCAGATTCCTTTCCACTATAGGTTATTACAAGATATTGAATACAGTTCTCTCTGCTATGCAGAGGTACTTGTTATCTATTTTACATACGGTAGTGTGTGTCTGTTAATCCTAAACTCCTCATTTATCCACTCCTGCCTCACAATTTCCCTTTTGGTAACTAAGTTTTCCCCAAAATACTTCTTATTCAATAGACTTAATAGGTAGAGAAATAGAACAATAGACTCCACCAGCAAGTCAGACCAAATAAGAGCAACTTGTTTTTACATTAATTCCAATGCAGTTCCTTAATTAAACGTGTCTATTACCTTACTACCCCCTTTCTAAGCTAATATCAAAATATAAGGAATTGGGCTTCATTTCTCAACTAGGGGTCTAGGAGAGAAACTGCAGTCTGAACAGTAAGGAACGATGGCATATGGTGCCTCCTAAAACTGGTACAAAGCCCACGTGTGATCATGCCATCAAGGTTTCTCTCTGGTTCCACAACCACCATGGCACACAGCGAAACGGAACAGATCAGTGAAGGGATCCCAGGTCCCTTATCTTATTTACTCCTCTCAGTCCCAGGAGGGCCCCCTAATAAGCGAGAAGAAATCAATCCCTAGAATAAGAGAAGTAAGTCTTCGGGGAGCTACAGGGACACATTCCTAAGACTGGGAGAACCAGATGTAGAGATATCCAACACCGTTGCCTGAAATTCTTGGACCCTAAATCCACAGGGAACCTCAAGACTCTGCTGCTTCTGTAAAGCTCAGTTAGGTCTTTGGATCCTGCCAAATACTCCCATTTCTGGCTTGAGTCCCCATCCATGACTGGACCCCCAGTTCTATGATCAGGTCATCCTCAATATGACAATTACTTTTCCTTGAAATTGCTTGCACTTCCAACTCTGGTTTCTTGGGAATGACAGGGGAGAGAGAATGTGTAAATGTGCAGGGGGTGGAGAGCCGTGGTTCATTCGTTTCCAGGACTGAGGAGGGGAACGATAGAGGGATGAAGACAAAGTCTGGTCCCTCCAGTCAGACTCCCACCTATGCTCCTGTCCTCATCTGCTACCTGTTCCTCATCAGTTCCCATCAGCTATCACTCCTTGAGTGATGGGGTTTTTTTTTTTGTTCTAATTAAGAGTTTATTTTTGGGAATTCTCTGGCTGACTAGTGGTTAGAACTCCAGACTTCCACTGAAGGGAGCATAGGTTCAATCCCTAGTCGGGAACCAAGATCCTGCAAGTCACACAACGTGGTCAGTAGAATAAAATAAAGTGGCTCAAGAAACTGAGTAAAAATAACTTTATTGTTTTAGTAGAAAAACTGAGCAAGAACCACGGAATTTCCAAATATTCCCTCTTCCCCAGTCCCTAAGTTTCCCTGTTGTTAACATCTTCTACTGGTGTGGTACCTTAGTCACATTTGACTGTTATGTTATTTAAAACGTTATATATTATTATTACCTAGGCCCACAGTTTACATTAGGGTTCAGTTCTTTGCATTTGCACAGTTTTTGTCAGTTTTACCAAATGTATGTCATCAAACTTTACAGTATCATACAGAATACTTCCACTGTCCTGACAATCTCGGGTGCTGTTTTCAGTTGCCGATCTCCATCAGCCTGGTCTCCCATCAAAGTACCTTCGCCCCTACACCAGCATGGCTGTGACGTAAGTAATCAGTAGCAGTCTTGCTATTATCCCTTTGGGACCCCAGACCTGCTCTCCTTTTGCTGGCTAACAGGAGGGCCTTCGGGCCTTGCCCTAAAGAGACTTGGGGTTCCACACTGGCTGAAGCTTTCTTCCTCCTCTGAGTGACTCAAAGAAGCATCTAAAATACGCAGGATTCAGCATATGCGGACTCCACAGGAAGTTCTCCTGTAGGGTCAGAGAAGTTGAAAATGCAGTAGAGTGAAAGACCCAGCCTGTTCTTTCTGGATCAGTAGATTGTTAGTATTAAGGACGGCTTTATGCTTAATTCTGCACGGGTGAAGATCAGTAAGCATGGTGACTCACACGTGAAGTGAAAGCCCCGCAGTCGTGTTCGACTCTTTGCCACCCCATGGACAACACAGTCCATGGAATTCTCCAGGCCAGAATACTGGAGCGGGTAGCCTTTCCCTTCTCCAGGGGATCTTCCCAACCCAGGCATCGAACCCGGGTCTCCCGCATTGCGGGCGGATTCTTTACCAGCTGAGCCACCGGGGAAGCCCATTGTTTACCGAGGCCTCTCCCTAACCCGGACAGTTGTTTCCTGGATCTCACCTCCACTCCACCTCAGCTGGAAACGGAAGAGGGCCAGAAAGCCAATGGCTTCCAAGAAAAGGGAGGCACACGACACTTGCAGTCCCCCGCCTTTCTTGCCCAGACTTCTCTCCGTGCCCCAGGCCGCAGACTGACTTCCTCCGTGTCTCCTGCTTCCTCCTGATGCATCGTCTTTTCAAGTCTGGCTGCGTAGGGTCTCAGTTGCAGCATGAGACCTTCTGTTGCGGTGCATGGATCCTCTAGTTGCAGTGCTCAGCCTTAGCTGCTCAGTGGTCTGAGGGATTTTAGTTCCCTGACCAGGGATTGAACCTGTGTTCCCCAAGTTTCAAGGTGGATTCTTAACCACTGGGCCACCAGGGAAGCCCTCTGATGCCTCTAAAAATAACTCGAGGTATAGTTGATGTACAATATAAAATATATGACATGGCAAGTCACAATTTTGAAGGTTATTGTCCATTTAGTTATTATAAAATTACTGCCTATATTCCCTATTCTATACAATATATCCTCGTGGCTTATTTTATGCATAGCAGTTTGTACCTCTTAACTCTCTACTTCTAAATTGCTCCTATTCCTTCTGTTTCCCAACCAGAAACTAGTGTTTTTTTTCAGATTCCATATACATGTGATACAGGTTTTGTCTGACTTATTTCACTAAGCATAATACCCTTCCAGTCCCTCCATGTTATTGCCAATGGCAGAATTTCATTACTTTTCATGGCTAAGTAATATTCCATTACATATTTGCCACATCTTTTTTTTTTTTTTTTTTGCCACATCTTCTTTATCATTTTTTCTGTTGATGGACACTTAGGTTACTTCTATATTTTGGCTATGGTAAATAATTATGAACACTTGAGTGCATATATCTTTGTGAATTAGCATTCTCATTTTTCAGATATATACCCAGGAGTGGAATTGCTTGGTCATATGGTAGTTCTATTTTTAGTGTTTATTTTTAGGACCCTCCATACCGTTTTCCACAGTGGCTACACCAATTTATGGGGTTGAGAGAAAAGTTCATTTGAGTCGTGCCAGCCCAGTATGTTCCTATCAACAGTGTAAAGGGTCCCCGTTCTCTACAGCCTAACATTTGTTATCCGTGTCTTTTTGATGACAGCCACTCTGATAGGTATCAGATGATATCTCACTGTGGTTTCAATTTGCACATCTCCGATGCTTAACAACAGTGAGCATCTGTTCATGTGTCTGCTCTGATGCGTATTCTTCTAACCCTAAAGATTTATCCTGGACAAAGGAGCTTGAGGTAAGAATGTTTTTGTGTCTTTTGTAGGGAAAGCAAGAGAAAAGGGAAGGCTGACGGTTTCTTTTAATCACAAAGATGCAGATGGAGGGTTGGGGTGTTTAGATTGGTAAGTCAGATCAACATTGGCAACTTTAAATTTTACATGTTTAATTCGATGCCAAACACCAAGCAAACATATTCATCATCTGAAGAATACTGCATCTCAGCCTTACTTCAGTGGCAGGAACTGGGCTCAATCTGGTGTTTTGAAGGTGATCACAGGAAAGAAAATGAGAAGGGGAGCCTTTTTAAAATGCTGCAATACCCACACTCATCACATCACGAGACTCCCCACCGAGTGCTGGGACCCACCTCCCGCAGAAAGCCAAGAGAACAGACCACTAAGAGGGGTCCAAGGTGCCTTCTACACACCTTGGACCACACCTCTCCTTTGCCAGGGAGTGCTACTAAAACCAAAGCAGAGGAATAAGTCTCCAGAGAGCGACTGAGACACACGGATAAAACTGGGAGGAGGAGGAAGAACAGGAGGCCGACACTGTGGCCTGGCCTTCCTGGACTCTAAACCCATGCGGAAGTCTGGGGCGCCACAGCTGCTGTCCAGTAAGAGGAGCTTCCAGGTCCTGTATGCCCCTCCAAACTCGGATTCAAATTCACCAACTAAAAATGGGATTTATCTCTGCCCTGGGCATCTGCACCTTCAGTCGCTTTCATCATCATCCTCAATCTGAAACCGTTTCTTCTTCCGGATTCCTGGAACTCCCAGCTCTGGTGCTATGGGAATGACAGGGATGAGACGAGAGAGGAGATCTAAGTATGTTATGGAGAAGGAGGGTGGTAGCATTTATCTTCTGGACTGGAGAGAAGAGTGCTAGAGGTTAGAAGAAAAAGCAGGTCCCGACCAGACTCCCCACTTCCGCCCCCACCTTTATCTTCCTCCTGCTCCTCATCACTGTCCAGCAGCTGTCGCTTCTTGGGTGCCATCGTCAGCTGCTCTTTCCCACCGCTGGTCCCTTCCTCTGAAACAACCACAAGAGGCATGAAATTAGGGAACTAGGTTCGTGTGGTCTCAGAAGTCTTGTAGACCCTCTTGATCGACATGGCCAGCACGCAGTAGGCATACAGTAGGGAAGCGGTCCTGGTATTACCCTCTGGCGACAGCTGGCCTGCTTTCTTTCCCCGAGCTAACAGGCGGGTCTTCAGGGCATGTGCTCGGTGCTCCTGCTGGTGCTCCCCCTCCTGCTGGTGCTCCTCCTCTAGGCCCGGCTCCCCAGGGACCTTAGATTCTAATCCTAAATGAAGCCTTTCCTCCCCTTCTGCTTGGCTCAAGGAAGCTGCCATCCTCCGGAGCTGGGTGGGACTCGGTTTGGCTGGAATTCGCCAGAAGATTTCCTACAGGGGCAAAGGAGTTGAAAGCAGGAGCAGTGGGAGAGGAGAAGCCTCTAGCTCACCCGATTTTGATATTACTCACCGAATACATACGAGCCTAATGGTGAAGCGCCACAAGGGTTGTGAACTCACTGCTTATTAATCCAGCTGTTAATCACTTAAGTAAATGAATGGATTCTAGGGCCCTAAAAGTGAGTCAGATACGATCCATGCTTTCAAGGATCTCACAATCAAACAGGAGAAAGAACCAATGTACTGTAACGATGCACCGTGACACCACAGGACTGGGGCTACACTAAGGGGACAAACAAATCTCAGCCACCAAAATGATTACACTTGGCTCTCTGCACCTGCGGGTTTCACATCCATGGAGTCAACCAACTACGGACCAAAAACACTGGGGAAAGAAATGAAAAATTCCAGGAAGTTCCAAAAGCAGAACTTGAGCGTGCTGCACACTGACCACGATGCACATGGCATTTACTTTGTATTAGTTATGACAGGTGATCTACAGAGGCTACACGCAAAGACTGCACCAATACGATGCCGTTTTATATTAGAGATGTGAGCCTCTGGTGAATTTTGGTAGGGAGTGTGGCTGAAGGGGTGAAAGAGACTGCTTTCTTGAGGAAGTGACAAAACTAAAACTCTTGAAGTCGGGTGGTCTCTTCATCAGGAAGATGGGTGATCGGCCACCCGTGTGTGTGGCTGGAACCTTCCAGCAAGGGGAAGGTTCTGGCATGACTGACTGTTTACAGGCATGAAAAGGTCTGTCTGGAGGATGGAAAGTAGCTCAGGATGACTACAGTGTGAGGCAGGTGTTGGGTGGCATGATCGGGAGGCTGCAAAGCTTGGCCAAGGCCAGATACATCACTCAGAGGCTGTGGACTTTGTCCTGCAAACAGTGGGATATAATCAAAACTATGTTTTAGAAAGATAATGTGAAAGCAGTGTGGAAGATGGACTTAGGAGAAGAGAAGACAGGTGAGGAAGAAGATTAGCAGGACAGCTGCTGCAGGAGTCATGGTCAGAGATGACAGGGAGTGAGAAGATGCATCTTAAAGAGGCAACAAGATGCTTGGCTGATGTCGTAACTGGTGCATTTACCTGTCCAGAGGCAGGAGGCCGAACCCCTAGCTTTCGCAACAGCTGTTGAAACTGTTCATTTTCCATCGCTTCTTCATTTTCTTCTGTCAGTGGCACCAATGGAACTGCCTGGGAGCAGCCTAGGACAACACCCGGTCACATGGTGAAGGACATGAAGAAGGAACTGGCTCTCCATCCCACGGCAGGTCCCCAGCAGCCTCCAGACCCCAGTCCTCCCAAATCCATCACTTATTCACTCACCAACCTCTTCCCGATCATCTGCTGCTCGTAGGAGGCAGTTCTGGAGCCAGAGGAGGGGAGCAGAAAAGCCTGAGGGAATGTGGGAAACTCACAGCTGGTCCATACAACCAACCTTGCCATCTGAGACATCTCTCCCAACCAAGCCCTCACCTTCCTGGTGCAGACTTTGCCCAAGGCATTCAGCTGAAAGGATGGAGCCAGCCTGGGCTTGCTCTGCTTCTAAGCCGCTTTCTTCCTCTTCATCCTCTTCATCCTCTTTCTCTGGCACGTTTTCCTCTTCGTCTAGATCTTCCTGGCAAAAATCGTGCAACGATTCCTCTTCATCAGGCTCCAATTCATTGGGGTGAGAGATGGACCAAAGGAGACAAGATAAGGAACTGCATGGAGTCCTCGGTTCCTGACTACCCCACTGGGGGGACCTATGCAGAAGAGCCTGAGGCAGGAAGAATCTGGGTGGGCTACTTCTAAGGAGCACTGCAGGGGGAGAGGGGTGGGAGGGGGGCACGCCCAGCTGGCAGAGCCAGGGCAAGACTGTTACCAAGCTCGGTGCCAGCTTCTTCCGGCGTTTCTTGTGCAGCTCCCGCCGCTCAGCCACCAGCCCCAGAGCCAGCAGTTTATCCACTATTCGGGCCCGTGAGCGTTTGGCTGTAATGTTCTTCATGATGTTACCCAGGACATCTACAGAGAGAGAAAGTGTGACTGGCCAAGAGCAGTAGGGGAGAGGGACTGGTACAGAAACCAGAGAGCGGGCTTTGGAAAGGGGATAACTCAGTTCACTCAAAAATGATGCCACAAAAAAGCAGCATGGAGGTCTTTCAAAAAACTACACATAGAATTACCATGTAACCCAGCAAGTCCACTCTTGAGTGTATATCCGAATAAAATAAAAACACTAATTCGAAAACACATGTACTCCGAAGTTCTTGGCAGAATTATTTACAATTGACAAGGTATAAAAGCAACCTAAGTGTCCATAAACAGACGAATGAATAAAGATGTAAAACACACACAGGGCTTCCCAGGAGGCTCAGACAGTAAAGAATCCATCTGCCACGCAGGAGACGCGAGTTCGCTCCCCAGGTCGGGAAGATGCCTGGAGCAGGAAATGGCAGCCCGCTCCAGTACTCCTGCCTGGGAAATCCCAGGGACGGAGGAGCTGGCAGGCTACAGTCCACAGGGTTGCGAGGAGTCGGGTACAAATTAGCAACTAGGCAACAACAATAACATCCACACACACAGGAATACCACTCAGCCATAAAAAAGAATGAATTCTCGCCATTTGTGGCAACACGGATGGACTTGGAGGGCATTATGCTAAGTGAAATAATTAAGACAGAGAAATATTATATGGCATCACTTATATGTGGGTTCTAAAAAAATAAAACGAATGAATGAATATAACAGAAAAGCAGCCTCACAGATAGAACAAATTAGTGGTTACCAGTGGTAAAGGGGGAGGGGCAGTGCGGGGCGGGGGTGGATTAAGACTTGCAAACTTAGGTATAAAATAAGCTACAAGGACATATTGTACAGCATGGGGTGTACAGCCAGTAATTTTTAACAATGATAAATGGGGCATAAAATTTAAGAATTAGGGATTATAAAAAAAATTAGTGACTATAGTGAATCATACTGCAGTGAAGTGTACACTTGTAACTTACATAATTAAAAAAAAAAAATCTTTAAAAACAAACAAGCGCAACACCCCAAATAGAGCAGGTGGACAGAAAGGAGACAATAAGCCTCCCTCGGGAAGAGGCAGCAGCAGGAGAAGAAACGGACCGCTTGCCTCTCCCCCCCGAGGCTCCCCGAGCCTGCCCCACGCTCACCGTCGGAGTCCTGGAACTCCTCGAAAAGCCGCTGCAGCTCGAGCTCCTGGTCCTCCGTCCACAGCACAACCTGGGTTCCTTTCCTGTTCGGGGAGGGTCCGTGGGAGGGCGCTCGGGGCTGCGCGCTGGGGCCCCGGCTCAGCCCCCGCCAGGGCGCGGCCGCTACCTGGGGAGGTCCTTGACGCTGTCGGCCAGCCCCAGCCGCACCAGGTGCTGGATGACCTGCCTGCGTGTCCGAGGAGCGGCTTTCAGGTGCGCCAAGATGGTGTCCACCACGTCCTGACCTGAGGTGCAGGAGGGTGACGCTGGGAGGGGGCCCGGGGCTCTGGCTGCCTTCCTCCCTCGAGCTCCGCGGACCTCAAGGCCTCATACCTTCCACATCCTTATGCGCGAGGTAGAGTTCCCGGAGCTGGGCCTCCTCCTCCGGGCTCCACCTGGGGAGTCTGTGGCCAGAAGATCTGAGTGGGGAAAGGAGGGGATCGTGGAGGCTGCTGGCTCCGAAAGAGGAGGCCAGGGGCCTTCCCTTCGGACAGGAGCAAGGGCGGCCCAGGCAACTCAAAGCAGCCAGCCAGCAGAGGCCTAAGGTGCGTCTCCTTCCTTTTAGTCTCCTTGTATTTAAGAATCCCAAAACCAAACCACGATCCTCCAGGCTGGGCCCCTGGAAGCTGATAGTGCAGGGGCTGAGGGTATTACGAGGAGAGAAGAGAAAAGGAGAGGAGCCGAGCTACGCAGAGAAAGAGGGCAGACGTTTCCGTGCGCCCTCACGGCTCCCCAGCACTTCCTGGTATAAGGCACAGAGAGGGTCTCTGTGGGGCCCCCGACTCTGACCGCACCCCCCGAACACTGGGGGAGGAGGAGGGAACGAGGGCAGACAGGACGCTTGGGCTCGATCCCCGGATCTCTCGTGGGTGAGATCAGGTAACACACTTCACCTTCGGGGCTTGTTTTCTCACCTACGAAAGGGGACACCGGCTGATCCGCCAGGTCCCCCAGCTCTGACCCGGCGCGCCGGGTCGCCCCCCACCACCGACCACCAGGCCTGCCCCGTCCTCAAGCTCACCCGCCGTCCTGGGAGCCGTAGCCCTCGGTCATCTCCCGAACCACAGCGGTGTTCTTCCAGAACAGCAGCTCCACGAAGGCTTTCTGGTTGACGGCAGCCAAAGCAAAGAACCTGCCCAGGATATACTTGGCAAAAGTCACCAGCTCCTGCGGGAGAGGGAGCTGCTGCCAGGCCCGTGGCCTACACAGGCAGGAACACGGGCCTCTGGGGATCGGCTGGCACCTGCTCCCAGCTGGCCCTCCTGCTCGGCCTCTTCTGTCCTTCCCCGCGCAGCCCCCCAACCTGCCCGCCGACGTCCTCAGCGTCCACGCGGCTCAGCCCTGACACCCCGCAGGGCCTTGCACCCCGGGCCCTCCCCAGGCCTCCGGACCCCGTTCTTCGCTACCGCCTCACTTGGTAGGCCCCGGCGGCAGGGTCGCTGAGCAGACGGTTGAAGAGGTAGAAGAGAGAAAGCTGGAAAAGCAGGGCTTCCATCTTGAGGTCGTGGGCCAGCCGGTGCAGCATCTTGACCACGCAGTGGTTGGTGTGGGCGCCGTTCTGCTTGTAGCTCCGCAGCAGCAGCAGGTAGGCTCGGAGCACGGTCGCGTTTGCAAAGCTGCGCCGAGACAGGGGCGAGACGAGGTGGGTGTGAGAAGGACACAGCGCGGCCGCCTGGCGCCCCGGTCTGCGCCCCGACACCAGCCGCGTCCGCTGGGCGCGCACCGTTTCAGGTAGTCCAGAAAGTTAAACTCTCTCTCCGACACCTGGACCACGTCCAGCGCCTCCTCCTCCTCCTCCTCCTCTTCGTCCTCTTGCTCCGCCCCTTGTTCCTCCAGCCCCCGCTGGCCTACAGAAAGAGCGAGGATTACCGGGTATCTGCGAGGCTGGCGCCAGAGAAAGGGGAGGTGAGCGATGAGAAGGAGTAGAGACTCACGGGGCAGCGGGGCCCAGAGGATTTGCTTCAGTAGCTGGATCTCCTCCTCTGGGGAGATGTCCTGAGCACCAAACACATCTCTTTCTGGCCACACCTCCCTGCAGCACAGAAAGAAAAGAAAAAAAAGGCTTTCTGCCAGAGAGAATTTGGGCTTCCCTGGTGGCTCAGATGGTAAAGAATCTGCCTGCAATGTGGGAGATCTCAGTTCAGTCCCTGGGTTGGGAAGACCCCCTGCAGAAGGGAATGGCTACCCACTCCAGTGTTCTTGCCTGGAAAATTCCATGGACAGAGGAGCCTGGTGGGCTACAGTCCATGGGGCTGCAAAGAGTCAGACATGACTGACTGACTAACACTCTCACCAGAGGGAATCTAAATTATAATTTGAGGTAGTAGATGGAATTTAGACTTATTTTCCAACTGGAAAGAGAACGCAAACTGTCATCTCAAAGATGAAACAAAGACTAGGGAAATTTTCCCTCGTAAGCCTCATTGCAATGAAAATCATAGAGGAACAAAATGCAAGTTATCTAAATGCATGACATTTAGTTGGACAAATATACACAGTGGGGTTTTAAAGCCATTAACAATTGCAGAAATATATCTGATGAGAAATGATGCTCACAATATACTGAGAATTAAAAAAAATACTATAAATCAGTATCATTATATTTTTATTTTGTAAAAGAAGGTGCATATGTCTATGTATAACACAGAAGGGAAAAATACTCTGGAATGTAATTCATCAAAATGTTAATGACGGCTATTTTTTTTTTTTAAATGTGGAACGCTTCACGAATTTGCGTGTCATCCTTGCGCAGAGGCCATGCTAACCTTCTCTGTATCGTTCCAATTTTAGTATATGTGCTGCCGACGCGAGCACTGACGGCTATCTTTGGCTCATAGAATTATCTCTGTTTTTTCCCCCAACTAACTGTGCTGATATTTTTCAAAAGTGAAACGAAACAAACAATAAACCTAATAAAGCAAAACCTAGACGCCCCGGACTCAGCCTCCCGCGCAGAGAGAGCTCCTGCGCTTCTGAGGGGACTGCTCTCTTTGGAAGACTGGGAACCCTGCGCCCCAGTGAAAGCCACTCTCCGCCCCCAGAAGCCCGGGGGCCGGATGCAGGAGGACGGCGGGCAGAGCTCTTACCGGGCAGACCTCAGGAGGCTCAGGGCCTGCGGGGCCTGGCCAGCCAGGAGGCAGTCCTGGATCCGCACCATGGCTTCTGCCCGCTGCTCTTCCACCGGCACCTCTGAGGCCGCGTCAAAGGGAACCGCAGAGTCCAAGCCGAGCTCAGAACCCTAGAGAGGGATGATCAAAGCCACGGAAACGTGGAGGGCTGAGGGGATGCCCAGACAGCCCGTCCAGGGCACTGGGCGCAAGAGAAGCTTTCTGCAGCGACTTGCCTGGGCATGGCTCTGCAGCTGCTCGGCCAGGGGGGGCCACACGGCCTCCAGCTCCTCTGGGCTGTAGGGGGCATCGCCAGGAGCAGCAGATGCCTTCTTCCTTTTCTTTCTTCTCTTTCGTTTGTTCTGCGGAGAAAGAATTGTGAGAGGACAGCAGGAGAGCCAGAGAGGACTTTCCCCTGAACTAATCAGTCAGGAGTCTGGATCAATCAGACATTCACGGAGTGACCACCACGAGCTACTTGAAGGCAGCGGGTAAGCGGCAGTGATCGGCGCGTGGCCTTCTCCTTGGGGCCCCGGTGGGGGAGCAGGTAAGTAGGTGAGCGACAGCACAGCGTGGATGAGACCTAGAATGTGGCTGAGCAGAAGGTGCCACGGCAGAACACAGGAACAGCACGTGACTCATTTCTCGGGGCGGTGACACCCTGAGCAGAAGTCTACAGGACAGACAGATTTGCTGTAAGGACAAAAACTGCTACATGAAAAGGGCTTTGTAAAAAGGAAAGCATTCTGCAAAAGTACACTACGGTTGTTTTCGTCCTGAAAAGCAGAGGAATGAAAGCCAACACCCTGACCCTGTCTCCCCAACTCATGGCTGCAAATCAGTCTTTGCTGTGGGTAAATAAAGATGGGTGATGAGGTCCTTAATGACATTCATGATATAGTCAAGGAACTTCAAACACACCAAAGGTCAGGAGCAGGAGCCTGGATTCTAGCAGGTCAGGATTAAGGATGGATGCTAGCCATTTACTCGCAAGACCTCGGACAACTTCCTTAACCAGTCTGTGGCTGCATCCTGGTGGTGGTGTAGGGATTATGGGAAAATCTTAGCACCACCTCTGAGACAGTAAACGCTAAACGCGCCATACAGTACTGAGGATCCAACAGAGTTCTGAGTGAAAAAAGACCTTTCAGAAAAGTCTCACTGGCACTACGGCTGTCCTAGGTGGCGCAGTGGTAAAGAATCCGCCTGCCAATGCAGGAGACGCAAGAGACCTGGGTTCGATCCTTGGAGCAGGAAATGGCATGTATTGTTGCCTGGGAAATGCCATGAACAGAGGAGCCTGGTGGGCGGCAGTCCATGGGGTTACAAAGAGTTGCAGTGGATACAGCTGAGTGACTGAATACATTGGTACCACAGCCCCTTTCAAGTTCACTTCTGACCAAGTTTTAAGCTGTAGCAAATAGAAGTACAGGAAAATTTTTACAAAGCAGAGCCCTTGCGTCTCCAGGATAGAAATTCCTTGACATTTTCTTCTTGTCCCAGATTTTTCATTTATTATTTCATTTCAGGCTCATAGGGGTAGATATTATAATCAACTCTAAAGACCTGGACACTCACACAAGCAGCTTGAGTTATTCTAACAGTAACTAATACAGGATGACAACCCAGGTCTCTGACTTTTTTTATTTTTGGCTTTGCTAGGCGGCATGCAGGGCCTTAATTCCCAGACCAGGGATCAAACCCTGGCCCCCTGCAGCGGGAGTGCAGGGTCTCAACCAATGAACCGCTGGGCAAGTCCCCAGACCTCTGACTTTTAATGTAGGGAAGGCCCTTTCTATCTCACGACAGTGAGCTCCTGAAGAACAGCCAGGAAATAGCACAGCATAATTACTAAATTCTAAAATTATGGACCCCCAGAGTCTATCTGCTTTTAGCACAGAGCAGGTGTTTAATAAACGGTTCCTGAATGAAGATATTTACGGTAGATCAGGAATTAACCGAATGAGGGGAAATTCACAAGGCCAACTCACAATGGCAACACCAACAAAACTCTTGGCCTCAGTCGAGAGTCCTTCTAACAGATCAGCTTTCCCCTTCCTCCTTTCCCCCCAGCTCTTTCTACACCCCTGGGCCGCCCCATACCTGCACCATCAGGTTCCTGCGGTTCCGACAGAACCGCTCCAACATCTTGAGGAAGAGGTGGGTGGTTTCCACCAGGTCACGAAGGAAAGAGCGGGGCTGGAATCTCTCATCAAACTTCCGAAAGAGAGCCAGGAAGAGCTCCCGGTACTCCATCACGTAGAAAATGTTGTCTGCAAACAGGGAAGAGAAGGGGATGGAAGGACTGGTCTGAAAAGCTTGGGGATGGGAGATACAGGTGGAGCTGGGATGGGAAGGGTGAGGTCTGGGTCGAGAGGCAGGGAAGGCAGGACCAGCGACCAGGCCAGGCCTCACTCTTGATGATGCGGCTGCTCTCCCTCACAGCCTCGTCTGGGCACACATCCATCTCATTCACCGTGGCCAGCAGCTCCTGATACGCCTTCAGAGCCAGGTGCATCCTGCAAGAAGAAAGGAGGTGAAAGGGAGGCCAGCTTAGCACCTTGGTTCATGGAAACAGTATCACCCCTTTGCACCCCCACCTCCCAAAATAGTTCCATCAATAACTGAATGACCCAGCCTGTCCTTGCTCCCCAGCCTGACCACCTGAAGCCTGAAATAGGGAAGAAAAGCACCATCCCGAATTCAGGCGTTCTGATTCCCAACCTGCCCAAGATGCCCACTCTGACCCCAGTTCTCCTCCCGCTCACCGGCGTGCCCAGGAGGCGGCTTCCTTGCGGTCGGTCAGCATCATCTCATAGTAGTTGGTGAGGTTCTGCTCGATGAAGTGGAAGGTGCGGACACTGAGGGTCTCAGAAACCAGGCCTGGCCGGAAGGAGGCAGCTCGGTTGAAGGCCATGAAGAAAGCCAGGGCCCACATGTAGTAGGTCTCGTCGTGCTGTTGAGCCTTCTCCCGAAGCAGGTGGTCCTACGTCCAGGAAAAACAGATCATTCCATGACTTCCTCCTGTCCTACCGTGACCAGGGGGACCCTGGACACCACTGTGACAATGTATCAGTCCCAGAACTTCCACCCTCCTCTTATGCTCTCCACGTTCCCTTCCCTTTCCTCTGGGGCAACTACTCCATAGTCTCTTTTGTCCCATCAGTAACCACTCCCTCCTGACATCATCACCGTGTCTCAGGCGCACCCGACACCCTTCCCGCCTGCTAGGCCATGCTCTTCGGCTAGCTTCCCGTGGGCTCCTCACCAGCCTGCCCGTCCCCCAACAGAGGCCCGAGTAACCTCTCTGCTCGACCCTTCCTAGGCTCTCACCTTCACCGAGCCCATGAGCCGGTTGTAACAGTTCTCCAGGAACTCCGAGCAGAAGTCCCGGAGGAAGAGTCTCACGTTGAGGGCGGAGCGGCGCTGGACGGACAGCTCCCGGGCTGCCTGGCGACGCTTAGGCACCCGTCGGGGCTGCTTCCCCAGGTCGGAAGTGTAGTTTTGGAGCTGGGGGTAGAGGTTGAGGGGATCAGAATTAGCCCTGAGCACCTCCCTCACTGGCAGCTCTTTCCACATCCTTGGTACTTCAGTTTTCTCAGAAGAAACTCGTAGAAGGTTCTCTCCCGCCAGTACTAAGTGAAGATGCAGGTAAAGACAACGCCAAAACTCTGTGCCTCCTACGCCTCCAACTTTCTAAGCCCAAGAACAGAGATGGCTTTACCTCCAGAGATGCTTGCCCTTGGTGGGCCCCCCACTCTACAATGTCCCCCCAGCCGCCCCGACAGGCCCATACTCACATTGTGGAGACCTTTATGAAAGACGAGGTCCCTCTCCCCAATGGATTTCAAGCCCTGGATGATGTAGGAACCCCCAAACCGAGAATGTCTGCAGAGGGGGAAAAAACACAAAAAAACTGCAGGGTGACCCCTGCATTCTGTGGAAGCTCCGTCCTCGCCCTCTTTCAGCAGTACAGCAGAGCACGCTGTGACCCGGCTTCGGCCCGGGCCCCGGCATCCCATGCTGCCGGGACGGGAACTCGGCTCGAGCGGCCGTCTGCCACTCACCTGTTGCCCCGCTGCAGGGCTCGGGTCTTCCTTTCCGCCATCTCTCGCTGGCGCAACACCTCCAGCTCCGCCACATCTGTCCTCCGCTCCTGAGCCAAGCGTCCCTGCCCTACTCCTGCCAGCTGCTCAGGGTTCTGGATTTAGAACAAGGAGGGACGAGTCAGAAGGGCAGTCATTCCCTATTCTGAGTTCACCTCCTAGGGGGGACAGAGAGAGTGACCGAAAATAGGACTGTTGGTGGGACCCCGTACTTAAGACATGGCTACTCCACAAGTCACCTGCCTTCCCCAGACATCTCGGTCATGACTCAAGAGCAATTCTGGCTGCACAGCAGAAAAGGACGCGAGGCGAGGGACGGCGGCAGCAGGCCGGGGTCTCACCTGCTCACGGAACATCAGGGAGATGACCTCCAGCACGTGGAGGCTCCACTGCTGCTCCGCAGGCGAGCTGGCCAGGAAGAGGAGCAGGTCGTCCAGCCCACTGAGGTGCAGCGCCCAGAGAAGCCGGTCGTGGGCGCTGGCGTCATCGTCGATCCGCTGGGCGGCGAGCAGAGAGGTGGAAAGGGGGCGCTCGGTCAGTCCTCCCGCCCAGGCTGGGGGTTCTTCAGCTCGCTCCTTGACCAAGGTGCCCCCCACCCAGACCAGGCAGAGGACAGAACAGCGGAAAAGGGGGCTGCTCTCCCTGACCGAGCATGGGAGCCCAGACCGCCCCGGATCACCTGCTCCCGCTCAAGGTCGGCGGGGACGTGGAGGACGTTTCTGACCAGGAGCAGGATGCGCTCGATCAGCAAGTTGTCTTCCTCCTGCCGTTCCTCCCAGCCCTGATCAGAAGGAGAGACAGAGGAAGAGACCCCCTGGGGAAGGCGGGAGGGGCCTACCCTGACGAAGGGGCAGGATTAAAAAGAAAGGAAGTGTTGTTCAGGCAGTCCCGAGGCAGCAGACTCAGGGCAGCGGACTGGATGGTACCCCAGGGACCGGTCGCCGTGACGATGCCCTGCCCGGGACTCCGCGGAGGAGGAGCAGGGCGCTAACTGCACCCCTGCGCCCTCAGCCCGCCTGGCATCTTGGGAGGCACAGACTCACCAGCTGCAGCAGCTCATACAAAGCTTCACTGAGGACCCCAAACGCCTTCTCACTGGCAAAGGCCTACGAAACAGGGGACGGACCTTAAGCAGGCTCCACGTTCTCCTTCCCCACCGCCCCTGACTCTGCCCCAGGGACTCTGGGGAGAAACCTCACCTCTTTGTAAGCCTGCAAGTAAGCCAGCACCTGCAGAAAGTGGCGCCGGAGGCTGGGCTCCTGCGGGACGCCGCCAAAGCAGAGCAGGGCTGGCTGTGTCAGGTTCACCGTCAGCCTGGGGAGGTCACGAGGGGAGGGGCACGCCGTTAGGGTTCCTCATCGGCACCAACACCAGAGGCTGGCCCACGGTAAACCTCAAAAAGCTGAGGAATCAGCAGCAAGATCCTGCGGCTTAGCACAGAAACTAGATTCAACAGCCTGTGATAAAAGCCCCAGTGAAAGGAAACATAAAAAACAATGTGTGTGCATACACACACACATATATACACGTGTGTGTAACTAGGTCACTCTGCTGTCAGCAGAAATTAGCACAGTGTTATAAACCAACCATACTTCAATTAAAAAGAAAAGAAGCTGGGTCATCACCTGATAACGGCATCAAAGAGAGGCTTGTCGCGGCGATGCTGCGTGAGGATGGGCAGGAGGTCGCTCTGCAGGATCTGAGCCGACCCCAGCTGCTGCCGCACGTCCCGCGTCTCATCCTCGTGCCTCAGGTAGCGGATCAAGTCCTTCACACTCTCTTCAGGGACAGAGCAAACACTTACATGGAACCGGGGAAGAAGCTCCACCCAGGTCCATGCGCCTTTCACACCCATGGCTTGAGAACTTCAAAAGATCGCAGTTCAAATACGTTTTTTTCCTTTTTTAATCGGTTTCCTCAAAAAGGGACTCACCTAAGCAGTCTGGCTCCTTGTGGTAAGTGTCTCCCTCCAAGTACCCGAGGGCACTGCATGTGGCAAGAAGCTCACAGTTCATCATGCTCAAGCCCACACATCAGTGGACGAGCCGAGGGACAGAGAAATGACGAGGCCTACAGAGACAAGGAGAGAAAACCAATGTGGGCTCCTCCCCACAAAAGGGGGGAGCGCACAGGGCCCGAGCGCTTCGGGTATTCTGAACAAAACCCTCAAATGCTTCACTTCCATCGGCACCAACAAGTGTTGCTCCCAGCCTCAGGGAAAGCTTTAAGTTAAGGCTTCAACCAACGAGGCTCCAAGCCTAAGAATTAAGTCATCCCATCCTTTAACCTGGGGCCTCCCAGATGGTGCTCATGGTAAAGAACCTGCCTAGCAATGGAGGAGAGGTAAGAGAGACAGGTTGGATCCCTGGGCCCCAGTATTCTTGCTTGGAGAATCCCAAAGGAGCCTGGTGGGCTGCGGTCCATGGGGTCGCAACCAGCTGGACACCACTGAGGCGACTTAGCATGCACGCATCCTCTAAATTGGGTCTGAAGCTGTATGTTTCAGAGTCTAGGTGATGTAGTAGAAAAAAAGGCTGGTTAGTGAAGGGCATCAGCACCAAGACTCACCCTGAGAAAGCTCTGCAGCTCTACGAGAGGAACGAGCTTTCCTCTCCCTTAAAATTGCCAGCCCCAGTCCCCGTCCACCTTCCACACACAGTTACGGCTCTTCCGTACAAGAACGGAGAAAACCCAGCTGTGACTGTGAGGTGATCCCACTGAGGATCTGATACATCCCAGGAGCCCCGAGGCTTCTAAGGCCCTAGGGCTGTGCAGAGAAAGTTCCTTCACTCTCCTCCCCAAAGTGACTCATAAGTTTTGGTGATCTCAGTGGAAGCCAGCACCTAACCCGGTGGACAAGGAAAGAAGTGACTAGGAGCTAGTTAAACTTCTTGTCCCTCTACGCAGAAGGACCATCTTCCTTTTCAGAAGCATGCCCCCCTTTATAAAGGTCCTTAAATCCGTATCAGATAATCAAGTAGGTACAGGTCCTGGATGTTTCAGAGCCCGCCACTAGTAACACACACACACACACACGGGACTGTCCATCAATCTTGTCCCCTTATCACATTCAGCCATACTCTCAGCTTCCTCTAAAAAGACCTTTCCCATATGTCCCCATAGAGGTTCCATATGTACCTCTAGCCCAGCTCCACCCCTGTCCCCCCACGGGAATGGGCATGTCCAGAGGACCAAGGTCTGAGGCCTGGTGCTGTATCCCCGCGTCTATGTAGCCGGGTTATCTCTCTAGGCTGCTGCTCCCCCTTCCCCGGTGTGTTATACCCTCAGCCGCGTCCAGTTCTTCTGCAACCCCGTGGACTGTAGCCTGCCAGGCTCCTCTGTCCATGGAATTCTCCAGGCAAGAATACTGGAGTGGGCAGTCACTCCCTTCTCCAGGGGATCTTCCCAACCCAGGGACTGAACTCAGGTCTCCTGCGTTGCAGGCAGATTCCTTCCTGTCCTAGAATCTGATTATCTGTCGTAAGTGATCTACTCACACACACCTGCCCAACACACCACTTCCTAGACCCATGCCTTAGCTGCCTCTCTGGCTCGCTAACCCTCCAGCTCAGGAACAGAAACATACACATTCTGAGACACAGAGCCCCGCCTTGCACTCTCCAAACCTTGCTCCCACCTTCTGGAAAGTCTATCTCCCTCAACTCCAAAAGTTCTAAGCCTATCTGACATTCACAATCCAGCTCAATACCACCCACCTCCTCATGAGGACTGGAGTCTCTAGCAGGGCAGGTTCTGACAGCACATGTCATTCTAAATGGACTGCCTCCTCCAGCACTGAACACTTCTTTATGTTATAATTCTCTAGAATAAGTCTTTTCTCCTCTATTAAATGTTTTTTTTTTTTTTTTTTTTAATTTTTATTTATTTGGCTGCAGCAGGTCTTAGTTGCAGGATCTTTTGTTGAGGTGCGCAGGCTTACTTGTTCTGAGCAGGTGGGATTTTAGTTCCCAGACCAGGGACCAAGTCCCAGATTCTTAACCAATGCACCACCAGGGATGTCCCCAACAAGCCTTTAATTTATCTTTGTTTCAATCAGAGCACTTTATTCTCCTTCGTGTTTTCTACTTTGAAAATAATTCTCCCATGCCCCCTCTTTGACCCACAACAAAGGCAAAACAGTAAAACCAGAATTCTGGATTGCTAAAGAACCAACAGAAAAGTAGAAAGGAAATTTTTTTTTTCCCTTGAAAAAGATATTAGAAATAACAAAACATGCAAGTATGCAAGTAAGAGCATTAACATTACACCCTCAATTGGTATTGTACCCAGTGAACACACACCCAGAATGCCTGCAGTCTTTTGAGCCAGGCTGCACTTCAAAACCAGCTTAGAGGGACCGCTCTGGTTGTCCAGCGGTTAGGACTCTGATCAAAGCAGGGGGTCTGAGCTTGATCCCTGGTCAGGGAACTAAGATCCCGCATGCCACCACATGCGGCACAAACACAAAAAACCATCTTAGAACGTCTGCTTAGGCCGGATCCAGATATTCAGAAACTCCAGGGGCTGAGGGAAACGCGCACAGGCACAGCATTCAGGAAATATTTGCCAAATGACCCTGTCGTTGCAAACTGCTTTAAGACACACAAGCCTGTTATGCTGGAGAAAAGCCAACATGCAAAGGCAGCTCTGCACCTGGATTCCGCAGTCAGCAGCGAGTTCCCACCACTTCCTTCTGTGCCGCGCTTTTCCGGTGGTTTTCTTTTGTTTGCTTTGTTTTTAAATACAGACTGGTATAATGCAGTAGTTCCCAAACTTTTGGATTTCACGGACGGGTCTTTTTTTTTTTTTTTTTGTAATTTAGGGAGACTAACCTAAGGTTGCAGTCTTTACATTTTGTAACTTAAGGACATTAAAAAAAAAAAAAAATACAGGCACACAAACCTCACTTTTGCTGGCAGAGGACTATAAAACAGTGCAGCTGCTGTGGAAATCGGTTTAGCAATTCCTCAGAATGTTAAACACGGAGCTAACATAGGGGCAGGAATTCCATTCGCAGGTAAACACCTGAGAGAAATGAAATGCATGTCCACCCCAAAAATGCACACAGCTGTAACAGCCAAGGTGTTAAAAACCCCAGTGTCCACCAACTGATGAATGAATAAACAAAAAGTGGTATGTCTATACAATGGAATACTATTTGACAATAAAAATGAATGAAGTATTGATACATACCATAATATGGATGAAATCTGAAAACATTATGTTCTGTGAAGAAGTCAGACACAAAAGGTCACATATTGTACAATTCCATCTACCTGCAATACTCAGAATAGGTAAATCCATAGAGACATAAAGTGTTACAGTTCAGTGGCTGCCAGGGACTGGGGGAGAGGGGGGAATGGGGCTGATTGCTAGTAGTCACGCTTATGTCACGCTTATGGTTTCTTTTTTGAGTGATGAAAATGTTCTAAACTTAGACAGCAGTAACTGTTGCATATCTCTGTGAATTGTACATTTTAAAAGGGTGAATTTTATGGTATGTGAATTGTATCTCAAAACAGCTATTATAAAAAACACTCACACAATAACTACACATTCTGTTTTCAGTATTTAAACACCAAAAAAACCCCATGAAAACCTAACAAGGACAAAAATCCCAGGATAAAATAGTTCTTTACATTTAATATATTTGATTTTATGAAAAAATTCATTATGCTGTATTTTCACATTTCATCATAGACAGATGAGAACTTTATCAAACACCTTAGACAAAGCAGACATGGACATTTAAAAGGAATATTATGGAGTAGGAAATGGCAACCCACTCCAGTATTTTGCCTGGGAAACCCCATGGACAGAGAAGCCTGGTGGGCTACAGTCCATGGAGTGGCAAAAGAGACATGACTTAGCAATTAAACAACAATAACTGATAGCTTGTCAGCATACATCCAGAAAAAGCAGTATTCACTGAAGACAGCCATTTTTCATTGTTTTTACAATTCAAATATACTGTTGTCCATTTTGTTTTATTCTCATTTTTAAAATATTTATTTATTTGGTTGTACTGGGTGGGTCTTAGCACATAGGATTTTTCATCTTTGTTACTAACACAACATTGTAAATCAACTATACTCCAATAAAATTAAAATACAAGAAGGAAAAAAAAAATAAATAAAAGGAATATTAGTTAAGTTTCCCACTCAGCAGAGTACTAAACAGTTGAGATGAGGCAATAATCATCCGAAATTAATACTTGCAGGCCTCAAAATGCCAAGACCCAAAGGAAAACAAAGCGTGAAATATTAAAAATGCTTGTAATTCAAAACAGAAAACAAACACACTTCTTGAAAACAAAACCAAACAAAAACTTTGGTCCCAAACCCACCCTGCTCCAACAAGCAGCTTTGAGTATCACTAGTATGAACAAAATGACACTTGGCATTGGAATTCCAGTTCGGTCCGGTACTAAGGTGGCGATCTTCAGCATGTGGCTTAACCTAAAGCTCAGCTCTCTTATCGGCACACTAAGAAAAATAAGTAGGGGGTGGTTCAAGTGAGGTCAGGGAACTCATGTCATCTGTGGAGCAGTGGCCCGTTGGTGTCTAAACAGTTAGTTGTCTGCATCCAGAAAACAAAGCATAAGCACCTAGGACATCTTACAGCAAGCTGACAGAGCCGATGTACGTTGAATCTAACAGTGAAAAGCATGAAAGTGCTAGTCATTCAATCGTGTCCGACTCTTTGTGATCCCATGGGCTAATAGTAAAAATGTCTCCATTCTGTATATCTTTTTTTAATGTTACTTCTCTAGTAATTTAATTTTTCTAATAATACTATTCAAGTTTTATTATTTTTAAAATTAATTAATTTTAAATTTACCTTTTTGTGTGTAGGGGGGTGGGGTGCAGCGCCATGCAGCATTTTAGTTACCTGAGCAGGGATCGAACCCATGTTCCCTGCATTGGAAGCACGTAGTGTTAACCACTGGACTGCCATAGAAGTTCCTAGGCCTACTATTTTAAAACAGTTCTTTATATGTCAATTATATCACAATAAAGTTGGTGGTGAGAGGGGGAGAAAGCATTGGTCTGCAATAGCTTGGGTGGGGAAAAACCCTGGTCCTTCGCCAAGAAAGTCTGAGAAGCACTGATATCAAACTGATATTTACTGAGTGCTGAGTACAAAGACTTCTCAAAATATGAATTTCCTCTCCAACTACGGGACTCTACAGTCAGTCATTAAGGGCTTACAAAGAGCTTTAGGCAAAAGTCAGGGCTCTGTGGGTACAGCGGCTAAAGGTGTTGAAGATATTTAAGGAATTTAGTTGCACAAATAAAACTCACCTAATATAGAGGAAACAATATAAAAGGCAAGTTAGTACAAGCTCTAAGTAAGTGATATTGAAAAAAGATTCTGAGAAACTAGGACTCTTTTCAGGCTGAAGTAGTCAAGGAGGTTTTGTCAGAGAAGTGTGATTAGAACTGGGCCTTTGAAGGCTGCCTTAGAATTTACGCAGCTAGGAGGAGGGGAATTTGAGCAGAGAATCTTCCAGAGCAAAAGCAGAGAGGGAACCACTATGAATAAAGGAGATTAACAGGAGAGCAATGAAAAAGATGGTTGGAACTGGCTTTATGGGAAAACTTATTGACAATCAGTTTAAGGATTTACAATATAAGCCTGGGACTAATTGAGGATTTCTAAGCTGAAAAACAAAATGATCAGACTGGGGTAGAGCAAGCAGGAGCACATATCCTACGACTGTGTCACTACACATCACTCTTGTAAGGTCTCAGTCTTTTTTCCTCTTACTGCATTCACGCCACAAAAGATCCCAGCCTCAGATCAATGCAACCACTTACTCTCCAGGCTCTTGGATTCAAATCTAGACTAGGATTTGCTGCGGGAAACCAAACAACCCTGCACAATGATACACAACAGATGTGATCTTCCATCCGAACAGGCCTTCAGCCTGGCCCAGCATCCTTGGTGTGCCGGGTCCTCTCCCTCTTCTGAAGGAACAGCTGTTTCTAACGTTCACGAATTACCCTTACGTCCTTTTACCCCACGGCTTCCCACACCTCTCAGCTGGCGTCTCTGGTCCCTTCCTCTCAGAACAGCAGAAACCAGAAATGACCTCCCTCAAAGTTCTCCACCCAAACTGAAAAACACACATGTTTCAAATGCCCACAGTGACCTTTTTGCTTCGAATCTAAGCTCTCCATCCGTAACAGCTCAACTGGAAGCTCAGTCTTAACCACTTCTTATCCCTCAGTTGGTTCTTCCTCATTTGTCTCCAACATTCTCTTTATACTGGCTCCTTTCCCGTATAAGTTGCTCAAAGCTCTTCCATCTTAGGAGGAGGGAAATCCAATAAAGCGAAAACCAAAAAACTAAAACTTTCCTCAAACCCATACTGGCTGTTCCTCCTCTCCTCAAGTGGGATGCTCCTTTTTATGTGCGTACGGCTGCAAGGCTTGCGGGATCTCAGTCACGGCCTGAACCCTGGACACGGCAGTGAAAGCCTGGAATCCTAACGACGAGGCCACGGGAGACTCCTAAGCCTACACCTTTAGTCCTCTTCCTGTCTCTCTACACAGCTCCTTGGGCAAACTAATCCACTCCCACATCTTCAACTCCCATTTCGGGGCCAACAGCCAGCACACCCGGTATCTCCTGCCACTTTGAGTTCCCTGGTGCCAGCCCCACACATGAATAGCCATCTCCACCTTCTTCTCAAATCCTCACACTTAATATGTCCAAATGCAACATCCTTTCCCTTGGTTGTCTTTACTTTTCTGTTGGATTTCTCAGGAATTGACACAATCTACTCAGCTATTCACATAAGAAACCTAGAAGTCATTCTAAATACCTTGAGTCAGTCACTCAAGCTAACTCTGCTTCCTTACGCTCTCCCATCTGGCCCTTGTCTGTCCCATTGCTCCTGCCTCGCTTCAGATCCCCAGTATCTCTTGCTACCTAGCCTCTTTCCCTGTGTCCAGTTCTCTTAAATCTATCCATAACACGGTTACCAGGGCTGGCCATTTAACCACACTGCTTAAAACCTTTCAATGACTACATAAGAAACTCATAGTAATTGTCTCTGGGGAGAACTGGGGGACCTAGGTCAGGAGAAATAGCTATCTTTCTCTTCAGTACTATTTGAATTGTTTTACCTTCAGCATGCGCTGATGCCTACAATACAAAGTCCTTTCCGATCTGTCTGCTAGTTAACCTTCTAAGCGTCTCCCAAGACACTCCTCTGTCAGGAACACCCTTCTCTCACCCACCTAGAGCCTATCCGCTCGCCTTTCAGAACTCTGCCCACGGCACATCCTCCTGGTTTCTCCATACAGAAAGCATCTCTCTGTTGTGTTTATTTTGTGCCATAAACAGACTTTCATCATGGCATCTGTAGTTCATGTTGTACATACTCCTTAAACAGACCGTTTAAAACATTTATCTCCCTGAATCATCCCTGAAGGCAGGAATTGTTTCATATTCACCTTTGAATTTCAGAGTCTAGTGAGTGAGTCAGAATCTCCCGGGAGTGGGGCTTGGACAAGAGTGTTCTGAAAACACTCTTTGGGTGACTCTAACTCAAGCTCCTGTTACCTGCACTAAAATATAAACTCTTTTGAGACTAGAAACCTTTGTGACCAGCACAACATAAGTGTCAATACATTCTTTCTAAGCTGAAGTAGACAAGTTTTGAAGCTGAGGGAGGAGAGGCTGGGCTGGAGATTTGGAGGCATCGGGTAGTTAGGTGGCCTGTCAAGCTGTGAAAGTAGAGAAGTTTGCTCAAGACAATTCCAAGTGAGCAGAGGAAGGAAGCCAGGGTGGAATTCCCTGGCGCCCTGTAACTGCAGAGGCCTCACATCTGTCCTTCCTTCCAGCTCCTTAAGGGTAGGAACTCTGTTCTATCCCTCTCCATCCATCTGGTACGGAACACAGTGCACTGTAGGAGCTGAGTACCTTTTACTCAATTGTGTAAGTGCCACAGAAAATGTTCAGTCGTGAAGTTGTGTCTGACTCTTTTGGACCCTGTGGACTGTAGCCTGCTAGGCTCCTCTGTCCATTGGATTTCCCAGGCAAGAATACTGGAGTGGGTTGCCACTTCCTCCTCCAGGGGATCTTCCTGACCCAGGGATGGAACCCGTGTCTCCTGCACTGGCAGACGGATTCTTTACCAATGAGTAACTGGGGAAGCCCGTCATATACAGAAGGAGGTAAAATACTCCAGGGACACAAAGGAAAAAGTGACTACTTTGGCCTAGGAGGGCTGAAAAGAGAGGTTTTCAAAGGGACAGCTGAGTTCGCTCCTGAAAGAGAAGCTCATTTATTTGGCAGACAAGTGGTAAGGACTTCAAGTTCGGGGAACAGCTGGAGCACAAGGCCCAAAGCATGACAGACGCCATACAAACACCGTTCCCACAGGGCTGCGATTCAGCGGCACGAGACGGAAAAAAAAATGACGAGACCCTTTGGAAAACAAGCTGAGTCGGAGTCAGACTGCCAAAGGCCTGGACACCCACCTAAGGACCTAACCTTGGCCGTGGGCAGCCAAAGAGGAGCTTTAAATGTAATCTGAAACGACCAGATTGCCTTTTATAAAGGTAATTATGCGTGGCAGCAGGAAGGGCCTAGAACTGAGACTCGAGGGAAGGAGCTTCATTAACGGCTGACGGTCCAGCTAACAGAGCCAAGCAGAGACGGCAAGCTCCGTGAGTGTTCCACCAAGGGGCAGGTCAGACGGGAATGAGAAACCCAGCTTATAAAAGCTCAAGCTGTGAGTCAAGCGACCCTGGACCCCGGCTCCTGCCGACCAAGTCGCACACCTGTTCTCTTTCGGGTCCGAACTGGATGGGCAGCTCAGACGCGGAAATTCCGGGGGCGCTTCCGCCGTGCAGTAGAGGTCGCAAGGCCCTTTCCATCACAGCCGCGCCCCCGAGGGCGGCCCAGCCGTGCGGAGCGACCTCGGGAGAACACGCGGGCGCCCCGGGCGAGCTGCCAGCGCCCGGGAGCTGCGCGCGCGCGGCCCGCCCCTGCCTCCAAACCCGGCGGCGGGAACGGGGCTCGCGCGCCCCCGGGAGCGCCCGTGGCCCCGAGGGCACGCAGCGCACCTCGAGCCTCCCTGCCCACGCACGCACTCACCCGCTGCCGCCGCTCCTCCGGCTCCCCGCGGGCCCGCAGCCCGGCAGCACGGCTCCGCCGCTGCTCCCGCCGCCGGCCGGGTCGGACCGCCCCTGCCTACGCGGGAGCGGGGCGGGGCGAGCCGGGCCGGCCCACGGGGCGCTCAGCGGCCGGGGCGGTTGGTGATGCAGCAAAAGAGCAAGGAAGCGAGTACCAGTGCGGTTTTATCTGAGTCGGTCCCTTGGATCGAGCCCGAGCTCTTGGCGCGATGGATTTCCTGCTGACTTATGATCATTGGGATCTAAGTCCGAATAGAGGTGAATTTACATTCTTCCCCTTCTCCTAGTCAAGTGGATTATTCCAAAGTCTTAACAAGCTTAGTTAGAAAAGTTTGGCTTTATTTGTGAGGAAATGGAGCGTGCAGCTATGCGCAATCGTGGTCTCATGTGGGGCCAGGGTGCCTGTCTTACTGTAGGTATAGGTTTAAAGCTTGTGAGGTGTGCAGTTGGCTCGTAAAAGGAAGGGGTCAAGGTAAGTATTCATCGTCAAGCCAGGGGCTCCTCTGGCTCCTGTTGAGATGAGTGTATTTTCCCAACAACGAAGGAAGATAGGGATCAAACAAATAATATCTCGTTAATTATTAAGATTTCAATAGAAGGAATCAATTTCTGGGACATGAGGCGCTAGAAGAAATTTGATGAAGATGAAAAGACAGATGAGCGGAAAGTGAAAAGACACACAAAAAAATGGAAAATAAAGACTATAGAACTAGTGATAAAGGCAGAAAGATGCCATTTGAAGATTATTTTGGGCTGCTCTAAATTAAAATTCTGAGTGTCAAATCCTCTTTATTCTATGCCCCCACCCTTACCTCTGCATTTGCCCTAGGCATCAGATTTCCTGTTTTGGCCTTAGGGAGCACTTCTGGGCTTAAACACCTTCTGTTTGGAGGTCACACTGGGGTTTGTCAGGCAGAACAGTTAAGCTGCTTAATTTTTCTAGGTTCTAGGCTCATCAATTGCTTGGGTTGGGAGCTCAGTCACCCAGGGCCTCCAAAGAGATCCATCATGCCAGGATAACCTCAGACCCAGCCAGTGGATGTAGAGAGGGTAATGTGGAATTACAGAACAGTCCCAACCCCAGTATTTACTTTTCTCAGAGCTATTTTGCCACCCAACTCCGTGGGGCAAGCATCCCTGAGATAAGTAGGCTACACTCTCCTGTTAACTTCTTCAAAATTCTTGGTACAACAATTCCTGCTCCCTCAAAAACCTGGAGCTGAAACTTGACTGGCAGCAGGGTAAAGGCCAGAAACTGAAGGTCTTCATGCCCTGTACTCACCGCGGTGGGTTGGGAGAGGAAGGTATAAGGTGACGGCTCTCTTCTGTTCCCTACCTCTCATGCCAAGCCCCCAAACTCAAGACACAGGCACATTCACTCACAGTCATACGCACAATCATGCACACGCAGCGGCGAAGAGAGGGGGCTGGGGAGGAAGGGAAGTGTGCACCAAACAGCTCATGAATGCAACTTGAAAGATTTCACACGGCAAAAGGCAAAAAAAAAACACACACATAAATTTAAAAATAAAGAAGTACATGCCCCTCCCCACAGTCTCTTTCTTCATCCGGGGGCTGGCTCAGCCCCTCCATGTAAACCCAGAAGCGTCCTGCTCCCTCTATCCAGCTGGAGCTTTTACAGGGCCTGGGTCTTCAGTTCAACAGGCTCCCCTGTGACCTCTGGTTGTCCATTGGACTCACTGGGCCTGGTACCCTTGAGAATAGACAGTCTCTCAGAAACACTCTTGAGCCGGGGGAAGAGGAGAAAGTCATAAAGGAGACTGCCCAGGCCTGCTCCAATGACCGGGCCCACCCAGTACACCTGTAGGAAGAGGAAAAAATAATCAGGTTTGGGCCGCGGACGAAGAGCAAGGTTGCTCTTTTTCCAATCCCATTGTTGTAAGACAGACACCCTGCACTTGGCACATACCCTTGGGCGCTGGTTAAGCAGAATTCGGTGTTCTAACCCTAACTCCTGGACTGCTCCACGGCCTACACTTTAGAATTCATTTCTTTTCTGACTTATTAAGTTATTCCTTTATCCTATACCTTCTTAACACGTGTATATTCTATTTTTTTTTGCTATCAATTTGTACTAGTTTCCATATTGCTTTTTGTCTTTTAATATTTATTTATTTGGCTGCCCAAGGTCTTTGTTGCAGCGTGGAGGATCTAGTTCCCTGACGTGGGATCAAACCTGGGCCCCCTGCATTGGGAGTTCAGAGTCTTAGCCAGTGGGCCACTAGGGAAGTCCCTCCATATTGCTTTGAAAATTTCTTTTTAATTGTAGTCAATTACACATAACATAAAATTTACCATCTTAACCGTTTCTAATTGTACAGTTCAGTAGTGTTCAGTATATTCATGTTGTTGTATAGCCCATCGCCAGAAATTTTTTTAATCTTACAAAACTGAAATGCAACACCCATTAAACCATTTCCCATATTCCCCACTCCCTAGCCCCTGTTACCTACCATTTTGCTTGTTTCAATGAATGTGACCATTCTAAATACCTCATATAGGTAGAATTATATGATATGAGTCTTTTTCTGATTGGTTTATTTCACTGAACATAATGTCCTGAAGGTTCCTCCATGTTTTATTTACCATGTATAGAATTTCCTTCTTTTTTAAGACTGAATACTGCTTCATTGTATGTATATACTACATTTCGTTTACCTTTTCATCTGTGTGGGGCGCTTGGATTGCTTCCACCTTTTGGCTATTGTGAATAATGCTACCATGAAAATGAGTGTGCAGCTTTGAAAAATTTTTGAATTATTTACATATGCTTGGCTGGCATAGGGCCAGACAATACAAGAATAGCCATTTTTTATTGAGGACTTACTCTGTATCATATTCTGTGCTAAATATTCCATACATATGATTTTCACATTTATTTCTCGTAGCATCCCGTTCTGTGGTTAAGGAGACCAAGGTGCAGAAGGGTTGAGTTATCTGTCATGGTCACGCACGAGGCTAGTGACGTGTTAGAACAGGGGCGAGGCCAAGGCCCATTTGCGCTTATACATATCCCAGCCCCTTGAGAGGAGAGCGTTTGTCTTCCTCTCCAGAAGTCTGTCCTCATAGCTCCTAGCTTTGGAATCCAGTGAATATTTAGTAAAAGAAAAAGAAGCCCTGACTAACTAGTGAAGGAACGACATGAGCAAGAGTTCATCTTTCTAGCAAAACAACGAACCCTGCTCACGCAGGCAGGCAGCCTCTGTGCCAGCCCCCTCAGCTGAGGGCTGGTAGAAGAGGCAGCACGTCCAGATAGCAAGCGGGAACCAAAGCTAGAACCTGCAGGCCACACCAGCCAGGAGGGCTTCGGGGTCTGGCCCTCCTCCTGTCACTCACCCAGTGGTTGGTGAAGTTTCTGGTAAGAATGGCAGGAGCGAAGGAGCGGGCAGGGTTCATGCCTGCGCCCGTATAATACATCTGCGAAGACAAGGTGGTCGCTGAGACACGTGCCCCCCGCTCCAGGCCAGCTCCTCTGCCCCCACCCACCGCCCTCCAAGGACTGGCACCTTGTCTGTAGCCAGCAGCGAGGAGGGATGACAGCGTGCGTGGGAGTCCCACAGTGGGGTCACTCATGCCCATCGGAGGACAGGCTGTGGGTTCCCTGGCAAAGCCCATGCCTTCCCGGGAGGCACGCTTTCTACAGTGGGGTCAAGAAGGACTAGCTACAGCTGTCGCTAGAGAGCGGCCACAGCAGGATTCACTCCTCTGTGCTGATACAGACGGAGGGGATCACGTTCATGTTTGACAGCGAAGTGAGCGAGAAGAATGCTCAGAGGTTGGCAAAGGTTTGGGGGCCCTGCAATTTTAAAACAAGAAGTTGCAATCCCTTCTCCTGCTTACCCCAAAGAGGTGCCCCAGGGTGAGGGAGAAGCCCACGGCCAGGGCCACGGAGCCCATTCGGCCATTCCGCCTCTCGTCGTACGTGGCAAAGATGCAGAGCACGAACTGGAGCATCAGGAAGATCTCCACGATGGTGGCCTGGCCCACGCTCACCCCAGGGTGCAGCTGGGCAGAGGAAGAAGAAGAGAGGCGGTGTCTCAGGGCCGCCACAGCCTTACCTCCTCACGGCTTCCCAGGCAGGAACCCCTTTATGGCATCCGTCCCCTGGAGAGGAACGCTATTAGCACCTCCTTCGCAGTAATTGTATTTGCTCCTTAATTTCTCCTACTAATATTCCTGCATAGTAGAAATAAATGTACCCATTTACATGGATGAGAAACTGAGGCCCTGTAAAGTAAAATAAGTTTCCTCGAGAACCTGCTAGGAGCTGGAAGAAAATCGGGGACCCGAATTCAGGCCCAGGGCTGGATGACTTCCACACCCCCCACGGTACGTGTTGATGCTCCCCACCCTAAACATCCACACACACACACACACACACACACACACACACACGATGCCCCAGACCCCTGAGGAACTGATTTACCTGCCCAAGAGGAAGCCAAGGCCCCAAGCCCCCGCCCCACTCGGCCCACCGTTACCGTGTTGAGCGCGAGGCTCCCTCGGACGGCCGCCGGGGTGACGCTGTACAGCACGGCGGCCCCGGCCACGGCCCCCAGGAGCTGGGCCACCATGTAGCAGAGGGCGCGGAGTAGGGACATCTGGGAGCCCACCAGGAAGGCGAAAGTGACCGCGGGGTTGACGTGGGCGCCGCTAATGTGGCCCACCGCCTGCACCAGGGTCGCCAGGGCCAGGCCGAAGGCCAGAGCCACCTGCAGGACGTGCAGGGGGCCTGGGGCCCAACGCAGCGAGGCCCCCAGCCCGAAGAAGACATAGAAGAGGGTGGCAAAGAACTCAGCAAATATGGCCCTCCAGAAGGAGGCTGACCGCAGCTCCCACATGGCAGGGGGGATGGGCACGACGCCTGGGTCCCTGACACCCCCCTGGCCTGATCTGGATGGACAGTCCCCTTTATAGAGGACTTCTAATCCCTGGGAGGGGCAGGCTGGGGTGACCGGCCCAGCCTCTTAACCCCTTCACGGCTGCGGCGGGCTGGCCTGCTCTGGTGCATCGGATAAAGCTGCAGCATTTCCCCCTCCCTCCTCAGTTGCGAGATGAGCGGAGCCACGGGCGTGAGGGTGGGGATGGGGTCAGGGCTGGTGTGAGGCTCCGAGAAGAAAGGACCGAGAACGGGGCGACTGGAGGAGTCTGCCTTTCTCTTCATGTCAAAGTTGGGGTTCATAGTCCTGACTGACATCTACATTAGAACGCTCCTCAGCTCTGCTGGGAAGGTTAGTGAAGCTGAGTTCATGTCACAGAGCATGAGGCTATGCTCCTGGGGGCCTCTAGGTTCCTCTGAACTGGCCAGGGGTAAGGGTGGGGGTGGGGGTCCGGAGTGGAGTCCGACAGGGAAGCTGGATAACTGAAGAGAATTCTTTAGTTCACTGGGATTAGGGGGCCTTCTCCCATTGGCTGGTTTGGGCTGGAATCTGTGGATCCTGCAGCCCTGGGACAGAATAGTTCTGCTGCGTATGGCTTTCTCTGAGCCCGGGCTCCCTACCCCTGACCCATGCCAACACCTCCCTTTCCAAGCCCTCAGCCTGGCCTTTTACTTTTATTATTTATTTATTTGCTATATCACATGGCTTGCGGGGTTTTAGTTCCCCGACCAGGGATCGAACCCATGCCCCCTACAGTGGCAGCACAGAGTCCTAACCACTGGGCCACCACGAAAGTCCCAGCCTGGCCTTTTAAACAACAGTGATGGCAGGAAAAAGCTATCTTCCATGGGTAGGTTGGGAGAGGTGTTGGGGAGCTGGGAGAGGAAATCAAAGTGTGAAAGTGTTGGTCACTCAGTCATGTCCGACTCTTTGCAACCCCATGGACTGTATCTGGCCAGGCTCCTCTGTCCATGGAATTTTCCAGGCCAGAACACTGGAATGGGTTGCCATTCCCTTCTCCAGGGGATGTTTCCTACCGAAGGACCAAACCCAGGTTTCCCACATTGCAGGCTAATTCTTTACCATCTGAGCCACCAGGGAGAGGAGAAGAGAGGTTATTAATTAAATCTCAGAATCAGCTTGTACTTCATGTTTCCTAATTCATAAGGTCCTAGCAGGAAGTACTGAAGGAAGGAACTGGAGTCTTGGCTATGAAGCAGCAGGAGGGTCTAATGCCCCCTACACTGGCTATGATCAGGACAGTAAAGTCTTAAACCTTGACCCGGAGAGAAAGGTCTGGGGATGTGGGTATCTGGGGCGGCAGGGTGGTCAAGGAGAGAGAAAAGGACAAGATGGGGAAGAAAAGCTTGGAGAAAGAAATTCAGCTGTGGTCAGGCTTAGTGAGGAAGTCGGGAATCTAATGATGGGCACTGTGTGGTGGTGGAGAAGGCAGAATGGAACACACTGTCAGGTTTCACCATGTCCACACAGTGGCTCGTCACAGAGGCCACAAGCTGTTCCCGTGAGAAGTACAGGAATCAGGAGAAGGGGATGTCATGAACATGACTATTCTGTGCACTTGAAATCCATAAAAAACAGCAGGAGCAACAAAAGTCCTGCCTTTACCACTTTCTAGGTGGGGAAGTTATCTCCACTAGATATCAGCTCCAGGAGGGCAGGGACTCGTCAATCTGTTCATCTCTGTAAACCGCATGCTTGACACACGCAGTAAATAACTATGCACTGAATAAATCAATATAAGCTCTCTGAGCCTTCTGGTTGGCTTCAGTCAACCAGGGGTGCTCAAGGGAGGGACTCATTGTTTCACTCCTATTCATCACTATGAACCTGGGTTCAGGAGTCAGAGAGCCAAAGAGGAAAGCTAGTGTGCAGATCTGGAAGACAATGAGAAGAATCCTAGGAAAGGCAAGGCAAAGACAGTCCATCCCTCACCATAGACAGTCAGGCCGTGAGCAGGTCCCAACCGTGAGCCAGCACTCGGGTCACTGGAATCGGCAAAGGAGAGCATCTTTGAGGAGTTGCATGGGACTGCAGGGGACTCCTAGGTCAACACTCCTGGGGTCACCCAGGACACAGTGTTCAACTGGCTCTTCTTTTCTGGCTAGTTTGTTCACTTTTTTGCTATCATTCTACTTCATTCTGTTTAAACAATATTTTCGGCCACGCCCAGCTCGGCATGTGGGATGTCAGCTCCCCAACCAGGGACCGAACCCGTGCCCCCCCGTTACTGGGCGTGTGGGGTCCAACCACTGGGTCGCCGGGGACTTCCCCACTACGCCATCCTTGTGTTGGTAGCTCTTTTCGGGGGTTGGCAACAAAGTTTACTCCTGGATTCTCCACATTTCTCTCTTCTGCTTTAATAAACCTACAAACATGTTTTAAAATAACCACTTCTGACTGGGTCTTCGTGGCCGTGCGCGGCTCCTTGCGGCGGCCCCGCCTGCGGCAGAGCGCGGGCCCCGGGCGCCCGGGAGGGACCAGCGGGTGCGGCACGTGCGCGCAGCGGCGGCCGCTCGGCCTCCAGGGCGCAGGCGCGGTAACGGCGGCGCAGGCGCAGTAACGGCGGCACGTGCGCGCAGCGGCGGCCACTCGGCCTCCAGGGCGCAGGCGCGATAACGGCGGCGCAGGCGCGGTAATGGCGGCACGTGCGCGCAGCGGCGGCCGCTCGGCCTCCAGGGCGCAGGCGCGATAACGGCGGCGCAGGCGCGGTAATGGCGGCACGTGCGCGCAGCGGCGGCCGCTCGGCCTCCAGGGCGCAGGCGCGGTAACGGCGGCGCAGGCGCGGTAACGGCGGCACGTGCGCGCAGCGGCGCCGCTCGGCCTCCAGGGCGCAGGCGCGGTAACGGCGGCGCAGGCGCGGCGCACGGGCCTGGTTGCTCCGGGGCGGCCCGGGGTGGGGGTCTTCCGGACCAGGCAAGTCTGTCTCCTGCGTTGGCAGGCGGATTCTTTACCACTGAGTCACCAGGGAAGCCTCTTGCAAACATTTTTGACGTTTTTTCCACTAGGAACTGTGGAAATGGAGAAAAGGAATTTGTAAGATAACACACCTGGGGTAGTTGCAAAGTTATTTCAAGTCTTAATGGCTTGTAATAGTAATCCATTCTAGAGCCTGCTCTGTCTCTACACTGAGATTCAGTTATTTTTGGTTACTAACCATCAGCCTTTCAACTTATTTCTGTTCCTGAGGCTCTGAGCCTATGTTTACTCCCCAGGTCGGAAGACCCCACTTCTGTCCCATGGAGGGGCCGTGGGAGCATAATCCACATGACCAAGGAGCAAGTCAGTCTGCAGCCGAGCAATCTGCCTTGCTCCATTCTGTACAGGGATCCTGTGTGATGACTACAGCTACCTCTGAGGTTGCCTAGGACCGACTCCCTACCTTTCTGAAGCTACTCCCTACCCACCCTGTATCCCCTGGACCCAAAGAACAACCCAAGTTTTAGTTCCATAAAAAATCTACTTTGCTGACAAATGGAGAGAGTTGTTCAATTGCTCAGTCGTATCTGACTCTCACGACCCTGTAGACTGCAGCACGCCTGGCCTTCCTGTCCCTCATTGTCTCCTGGAGGGAGCAGCATAGGAATATACACACTACCATATGTAAAACGGATAGACGGTGGGGATTTTGATGTATGACTCAGGGAGTCCAAGTCAGTGTTCTGTGAGGGCAGAGGGGTGGGATGAGGTGGGAGGTGGGAGGGAGATTCAAGAAGGAGGGTACATATGTATACCTATGGCTGATGCATGTTAATGTATGGCAGAAACCAGCACGATATTGTAAAACATTTATCCTTCAATTAGAAAGAAATAAAAAAAATAGAAACCCAAAAAATCCACTTTGTTGATCATACAGGATTGTATGAGGATAGGATGATATACACCTGAGCAATACATCCATGTTAAGTTGACTGCCTCGAAGTATAAATGAACTGATTCATGAATTAATCAGATATAAACACAATTTCATGGATATCAAGTATGAAGCATCCTCTCTAGCAATTACAGTGTGGGTAAATAGTGATGCAGTACTGAGGGGCTCGGTGACCATCTGTCTCTGCTCCCACCACGTGGAATCTCCATCCCAGCCCTGTACTTAGAATGCCAGGTCAGCATCTGACCCAGCTCCATTGTGTGGACAGTTTCAGTAGGACAAAGGCCCCAGCACAGCACAAGCCAGCCTAGCGGCCCCTTTGGCTAGCTCCTGAGGCCCCCCTTCTCTCTCTTTCTCTGGTAATGCTTTGCTGACTGCTGACTCCTGGCAAAGTCCAGAACAATCACCAAGCTCTGAGGGCATCATCCCTCTCCCACTCATAGTTAAGGGCTCCAGTTAGCACTTGGATGAGGTCAGGGCCCTTGTGTGTTAGGAAGGGGGTAATCCAAGAAATAAAGTAAATGGTCTAGTCTACCCTGTTCTTGGAAGGACTGATGCTGAAGCTGAAAGTCCAATACTTTGGCCACCTGATGTGAAGAACTGACTCATCGGAAAAGACCCTGATGCTGGGAAGGATTGAAGGCGGGAGGACAAGGGGATGACAGAGGATGAGAGAGTTGGATGGCATCACTGACTCAAAGGACATGAGTTTGAGCAAGCTCGGGGAGTTAGGATGGACAGGGAATCCTGGCGTGCTGCAGTCCATGGGGTCGCAGAGTTGGAAATGACTGAGCGACTGAACTGAACTGACCCTGTCCTTGCCGGCTTCTCTACTTTCTTTCCTATGGAGTCAGATACAACCCAAGTCAAGCAGACCAATGCTTGCTATGGGTCAGGTCCCGTTCTCAGTCCCAGGTCTAAGTTCTAAGCACTTTTGTATCTCAGATACTGGTACTCCCTAGGATCGCACCTTCAGCTTATTCCCTACTTACTCTAGTTTACATCCTCTCCTTGGATGACTTCATCTAAGTCATCCCCTCCCTTGAAATTTATTTCCATATACCTACAGAATGTCTTTACTTACTTGGGTGTCCCACAGACCACAAATTCAGCCTGTTCAAAACTGAATTAATTATCTTTCCCCACCCAAGCATGATTTTCCCTCTGTATCCCCTCATTAAAATTTTTTTTATTATAGTTGCTTTATAATGTTGTGCTAGTTTCTGCTATACAATGAAGTGAATCAGCTATATGTGCACATATATCCCCTCTCTCTTGGGTTTCCCTCACCCCCTTCCCTGACTGTATCCTCTCATTAAGTCAGAAACCTATGAATCAAGTTTCCTTCCCCTGCCTCTCAATCCCATCTAACAATAACCACAGTTCCATCAGTTCTACTTTCTGGACAGCTGAGCCCACACCAAAGACTCCCAGAGGCTTTGGACTCTGCTTAACTGTTTCTAGTCTTATCCCCTCCAATTCACTTTCCATGTTGCTGTCAGCTGTTTGAAAAAGGACCTGTAATTTGTTATTACACTGTGTTCCCTTGAACAGCTCTTGCATGCCTGAAAAACATTCTTATCAGGGCACACATGACTCTTCATCATTTGGCATCAACTTTTCTAACTCCTCTCCTTATCTCCCGAGCATGTGACTCTGGGAATACTGTGCTTCTGGTTGTTCCTCTAACACCCACTCTATTTCATAAGCCAGTGCTTTATCCTAAGCTGGTCCCTCTAGCTTAAATGTCTTTTCCTTCTTTCTCAAGTAAAATTCTATCTCTTCCTAATTATTTATTATGCATGGAAATGTTCAAGAGTTAATTAATTGTTCATTAGCAATGAGGCAGATAGATTAACAGAATGAAGGTGAGTTTATCAGATAGATAGTCTGTAAAAGTGAAATAATCCAAGAGATAACAGGTAAGAAACTATTCCCTGAGCAGGGAATAAAGTGATACAGTTGTGGTCTGACCGTTGAGGCACATAGAGTGATCACTTCAGCTCTCAGGACCAGGAGGAACAGGAGAAGTCCTACAGAAACACAACCCTGGAACTCTCCTCATTACTGTGTGCTGTGTTAAGTCGATTCAGTCCTGTCCGATTCTTGGTGAGTCTATAGATGGTAGCTGGCCAGGCTCCTAGCTTGATGGGATTCTCCAGGTAAAAATACTGCAGCGGGATGCGATGCCCTCTTCCAAGGGATCTTCCTGACCGGGGGATCAAACCCGTATCTCCTGTCTCCTGCATTGGCAGGTGAGTTCTTTACCACTAGCGCCACCTGGAAGAGGATGACTCTGCTGAAGGAAAAGTCACCTCCACACCTGTGCTTCTGGTCTTGAAAAGAATGGAAACCTCTCTTCTCACACCGTAATAGGGATGGAAAGGCTGAGCCAGGCTGACCCCTGGTGGAAGGAATGAGCTAGTGCATGCAAGAACGTGGGCACAAAACTCCCTTATGTATGCCTTCTTTCAAAAAGCGAACACTTACTCTGTACTGAGGAGATACTGAGGCCCAGGAGCACAGAGAACAGGGGGCTTACAGCCCCTCGTGGATTCACAGCCTAAGGAGGGGGCTTGTCTCTGTAAATGTTCCCTCAGCCTCACTGAGGAGAATGGAAGACCAGGTGCAAAGCCAATGCAGCAGACCAGGGGAGAAATGTGATAGGGATTTAATAACAATCGGATATGTGAGAAGCTGGAATCAAGATTTCTGGGAGAAATATCAACAATCTCAGATACGCAGATGACACCACCTTTATGGCAGAAAGCGAAGAACTAAAGAGCCTCTTGATGACAGTGAAAAAGTTGGCTTGAAACTCAACATTCATAAAACTAAGATCATGGCATCTGGTCCCATCACTTAATGCCAAATAGATGGGGAAACAACGGAAACAGTGACAGACTTTATTTTCTTGGGCTCCAAAATCACTGCAGATGGTGACTGCAGTCATGAAATTAAAAGACGCTTGCTCCTTGGAAGAAAAGGTACGACCAACCTAGACAGCATATTAAAAAGCAGAGACATTACTTTGCCAACAAAGATCCATCTGGTCAAAGCTATGGTTTTTCCAGTAGTCATGTATGGATGTAAGAATTGGGCTACAAAGCAAGCTGAGTGCTGAAGAATTGATGCTTTTGAACTGTGGTGTTGGAGAAGACTCTTGAGAGTCCCTTGGACTGCAAGGAGATCCAACCAGTCCATCCTAAAGGAGATCAGTCCTGAATATTCATTTCAAAGACTGATGTTGAAGCTGAAACTCCAATACTCTGGCCACCTGATGTGAAGAGCAGATTCATTGGAAAAGACCCTGATGCTGGGAAAGATTGAGGGCAGGAGAAGGGGACGACAGAGGATGAGATGGTTGGATGGCATCGCCGACTTGATGGCCATGAGTTTGAGCAAGCTCTGGGAGTTGGTGATGGACAGAGAAGCCCGGCGTGCTGCAGTCCGCGGGGTCACAAAGAGTCAGAGACGACAGAGCGACTGAACTGAACTATGAAGTGAGGGAGACAGAGAAGTCGAGGACTTCCAGGTTTGGGGCCTGGGCACCATTGTGGGTTGCAGTTCACAAACTCAAGGGATAGAGGAAAAGAAAGTTTGTTTAGGAAAGCAAAATTAGCTTAACCACCTTTGCTTTGCAAGCCATAGATATGGCTTCTGGGAAGGCCCTTGCCAACAGTCCCTCATGTACTACTCAACCAGAGGCTTCTCCTTGCTTCCTGAGCATCCTATAACCACTTCAGTCACAGCACATAGTCCATGACAACACAGCTGCCAATATTCTCATCAACCTTCCCGCTAGATTCACAGACTTTTGAAAGAAGAACAGTGCTTTGTGGGAAAAAGATGGTAGGCAGCAGTCATATCGTGTAAAACCTTGTCACAGTGCAAGGGAATTTGAGGCAGGCACAGTCAAACATTTAAGTAGAGAAAAACAAACAAAAATCAGAAGACAAAAGTAGCATGGCATGAACAGATCTGTGATTTTAAAATATCATCCTGAGGCTTCCCCGCTGGCTCAGTTATAAACAATCCACCTGCCAGTGCAGGAGACGCGGGTTTGCTCCCTGATCCGGGAAGGGCCACATGTCGAGGAGCAGTTAAGCCTGAGCACCACAGCTACTGACCTTGTGCTCTAGACGCCTTGAGTCGCAATAACTGAAGCCCCCTGTGCTCCACGAGAGAAGCCGCCGCAGTGAGGAACCCGGGCACGGGGACCACAGAGCAGCCCCTGCCCACAGCAACCAGAGAAAAGCGCATAGAGCAGTGCAAACCCGGCCCAGCCAAAACCAAGTAAACAGAACTTTAAAAAAATCACTCTGACTGTAGTGTGGACGCTGGAAGACAGTTGGGAGTCCCAGCTGGAAGTTGAGAGACCAACTTAGAGGCGGCCACCTTACATTTAAAACAAGAAAGTCCCCGTTCAGTTCAAGCATGACAGTGGCCTGAACTAGGGACATCGCCACAGGCCCAGTAGTTGGAACTCTGGAATAAGAGAATAATTTTTGGTAAATTAGACGCTGAAAGATCTGAAATCCCTTTTTCGGGGGAATAGGAGGAAGATGGTGATGCCAGAATCTTGGCAGTCTGTGTGCTAACGCCAAACAAAAACAGGGAGCTGGAGTTATGGAGAAGTGGTTTTATTTCTTTGCCAGGCAAAGGGGGACTGCAGTAGGCTAAGGCCTCAAGAACTGTCCCACTCCCCTTTCCCCCTAGCCCTCCAGTGTGTAGGAAGAGGTTATATAGTTAGGCAAGTGTATGTGATAAGAATCAAGGCAGTAAGTTGCACATGCTTCTGTCTTTGCAAAGTTTCAAAAGACTGGGGTCGTTGACAATAATAGGGTGTGTGCTGGTCTTAGCAACCAGTCTCTTAATCTTGATGAGCTTCTCCAGTCCCTTTAATCTTGCCTCAGGTGGTTTTGTGGCTGGTCTGCCCTTTGGAACTCAAGTCATGGAAGCTGGAGTCATGTTTACAAGAAATGGGGACAAAAAGGCCTCTGTGCCTGGGAACCCCACAGAACCCTGGTCAGCATCAATGGGATGTTATTTGGGTGACCAGTAGTGTTGAGAAGAGCCTTTATAATCCTAGAAAGCAGGGATATAGAGACTCAAGCAAATAAAAACGTTCAAAATGCAGGCCCTCCATAATCGCCCACTTAACTGATCCATTCTGAACCAAAATAGTGATATTTTGGGGTAAGCTGAGAAAACCAAATATGGAGTTAAAGCTTCCCTTGCCAGCCCTGAAAACACAAAACCAACATTTATTAGTATTTATTGTTAACAACCGCCACGTACACAGTGGTTGTTATTTGTCAAGATGTACTCTAGGGTATTCTCTCACTTAACTTTTACTATGGCTGACAGCTAGCCTTTTTTTTTTTTTTTCCAATGAGACTATTGTGGCACAGAAAAATTAAGTGGTTTTGAACTGTGGTGTTGAAGAAGACTTTTGAGGGTCCCGTGGACCGCGAGGAGATGCAACCAGTCAATCCTAAAGGAAATCAGTCCTGAATATTAATTGGAAGGACTGATGCTGAAGCTGAAGCTCCAATACTTCGGCCACGTGATGTGAAGAACTGACTCATTTGAAAAGACCCTGATGCTGGGAAAGATTGAAGGCAAGAGGAGAAGGGGACGACAGAGGATGAGAGGGTTGGATGGCATCACACATTCGATGGACATCAGTTTGAGCAAGCTGTCGGAGCTGGTGATGGGCAGGGAGGCCTGGCGTGCTGCGGTCCATGGGGGTCACAGAGTCGGACACGACGGCGCGACTTAACAACAACCACACAGGTGGCGGGCTCGAACCCAATCATTGTTTAATTCTAGAATCTGTACTTATAACCATCTTGTTACACTTTCTAAACGTCCTATTTATTTAAAATAAGAACAGCATTCCTCTCCGAAACCCGATGAGCCAACCCCCGAGGGAACAGAAACAGCGCTCACTAAGATGGCGGCCCCCTACGTCATCACACGGCGCGGCGCGCTCCCGGGCGCCACGTGCGAGGGGCGCCGGCGGGCAGGTGGAGCGGGATCTCAGCTGGGGGCGTGCCCTGTTCATCCGCGGCGCAAGATGGCGCTCCCCTTTGCACGTTCGTTGTGCCTCTGCCGCAGGGGAGCCAAGCGATTGGGGGTTGCCGCCGCGGAAGCCCGCAGAGGTAGGATTCTATCCTTTTACTCTCTTTTACGTCCAAAATAGTTTCCGTCTGATATTCCTGGAGCCCGCGGGAGAAGCAGCCCCAGCCCCTTCGACTTATTCCCGTCCTCCACCTGCGTTCCAAACGCGGGACACTCTCTGGTTTAAATTTCACGGCTTCTCCAGTCCGAGTTTTTCTGCTCCTCGGGCTGCCCGTACTAAAGCGCCCCCCGCTCTCTTGTCCGCTGGATATTCTGACTCTAACGTGTTTCCTCCTGGTTTGTCTGCCTGTTAAGACATCGGCTTGTATCCGTTCTGGAGTTCTAGCTCATGTCACCATCCAGTCTTTTTGCTCTGCCCGCAGGCATCAGTTTCAAATTGGAAGAAAAGACAGCCCACAGCACCCTGTTACTCTTCAAAGGTGACACAGGTGTCAAATACGGCATGGTGGGATTGGAGCCCACAAAATTAGCCCTTAACGTGGAGCGCTTCCGGGAGTGGGCAGTTGTGCTGGCAGACACAGCTGTCACCAGTGGCAGGCATTACTGGGAGGTGACAGTGAAGCGCTCCCAGCAGTTCCGGATAGGAGTTGCAGATGTGGACATGTCTCGCGATAGCTGCATCGGTGTTGACGATCGTTCCTGGGTGTTCACCTATGCTCAGCGCAAGTGGTACACCATGTTGGCCAACGAGAAAGCCCCAGTTGAGGGCATGGGGCAGCCAGAGAAGGTGGGGCTGCTGCTGGAGTATGAGGCCCAGAAGTTGAGCCTGGTGGATGTGAGCCGGATTGCTGTGGTCCACACACTGCAGACAGATTTCCGGGGTCCAGTGGTGCCTGCCTTTGCCCTTTGGGATGGAGAGCTGCTGACCCATTCAGGGCTTGAGGTGCCTGAAGGGCTCTAGAATGTCCATGACTGGAGTCCCTAATCACTCTCTTGGCCTGCCTCCTGCTCCAAGTGTCTGAAACCTTTTAACTGTGCCCGAAGAAACCGCTGGCTCCCAAAATTCAGTGATGGGTCCTCTGTGCAATATTTGTCATCTTCCTTTCTCCTACTTTGTGAAAGCTAGGCATATGGCCCCGCTCTCCCCTCCCCCAAACTACTGCCAATTTCCTAGGCTACTATGAATGTACTTTCTCTGACTTGCATCCTTCACTCTCTCTGCCTCCCTGTGTCCCGGTCTTTCTCAGACTGTATTCAGTCCGGGGGGGTCTTAGCCTTCAGCTTTGTTTGAATTTCGTCACTGCACTACCTCTTCCTCCCTCTGCCCACATGTAACTCGTTTGTTTTGGGGGCTCTACTTAAATCTTCCCAGAGTAAATCCTTTCTACCTCTGGCTGGAGGAGTGGCGCCATGAATGACTTGGCTCTTTCTGTATAGCACGTACAGAGTTTGGGCTCTGGCTCCCTCAGGAAGTGCTTTACCGACCATGTCAGAATGAGAACAGAGCCCTCCTTCCCTGATGCCTCAGTGTTAAGACTCAGCCCTACACAGCTGCATGGCTCCTCACCCTGAGTCCATCTGCCTAAATCGCACACCTCTGATAACCTGGTCATCTGCTGCAATCACTGGACCAGTTACAATCATGACCAAAGGGGAAGAGACACATGGGGGATAGTGAGGGAATTAGTGCTAGAAACTTTTTTCTCCAGGCGGTCCATCTTCATTTCAGCCACAGTTTTGACTTCCAGAGCAAGGAAGGAGGCTTGAGGTCTTAACACAATTCACTTGGGGGTTTGTTCAGACCCAAGCAGTTGCCCCCACTTGGCAGCGGAATACACTTAATCTAAAGCAGTATTTGGGATTGAGGAAAACCTAGTGGGGTGAGTATGTATGTGAAATATGTATTCTTTGGGCTCTGTCTGACCCTGTGGTTCCATCTTACTCTACAATACCTTTATGATGGTGATGCAGCTCTGGGTGGCCCTAGGTGAGAAAGAGAAGGACTGGGTCTGGCAAAAATAATTTGTGTGATTAAAGTTTATTTGAGCACAAAATACTTCCTCTGTCTATAAAATTGATATTAGCAGCAGCAGCACTTCTGGCCAAGGGGGAAGTCTCCAGACTACCAAAGCCCGGTACGTAGTCCCCTCTTCCTCTGTGTATATACACACGTGTAGGGTGTCTAGAGCCCCCCGCTGGACACTCTCTCAGAATGGCTTCTTCGGAGAGAAGAGGGGACCTGCGTGAAGACCTGGGATGATCTGCAGTGGGCTAAGCCATTAGTCTGTACTTAGAGGAAGCCCACAATCTTTGCAGGTAGCTCTACTGCAGGGGTCTACAAAGGCACTTCTCTATACTCTTTCTGCCAAGGGAATGGGGTATTTCAGCTCTTTCACAAAAAGCACTGGCCTTAGTCCTGGTCTCCACTGAAGCCGTGCGGCCCTCCGTAGCATGTTTGGTGGTTATATGTTAAGTGTGTGGCCAGCTTGTGCTTTTTCTTGGGCAGGGACCATGCATGCCCCATGCTCACACCATGCTCTCTAAGTTCTCTTTGGACAGGGCCTCCGCTGCAGCCTCGGCCCAGGTCTCAGACGGTGTGTAAGACTCCTGGTAGTCTTGCAGCAGTCTTGCCACCTCCAGGTGGTTGAACTGCACCGCATCGTCCAGGGGGGTGTTGCCCCACCTGAGAGGAACCGAGACCGCCCCGGTTACATGCCTGACCGGTGGCCGGAGCGCAGAGGTGGGGAGGTTGCTGCCCATTTTCTGTACCCCCCCCCAACTTTAGCTTAACCCTACTCACCTGTCCTTGACAAAAGGATTCACTTTGCAGGCCTCAATCAGGAATTTAACAACTTCAATGTGTCCTAGGAACATGGGCAGAAGGAACACGAGAGGGTACAGATCCTAATGCCGTGGTGTTAGCACGAGTGCAGACACTGCTGGAGTCTGAACTAAAAGGGGAGCGGGAAGCCTTCCCAGTTCTGCTCCCTGCAGCACCCAGTATCAGCCTGCACACTGGAGGCCACCCAGACAAAACTAGCTGTTGCCTCTGTAACCTTGAGGGCACACGTAATGGGGGGTACTCTTGGTAGAAAAGAAAGGTCTTGGGATCTGCTTCCCCTCTTATTTTTAACCTTCAGATACCTTCAGCAGCAGCAACGTGCAGGGCAGTGCGGGAGTCATAGTCTTTCTGCTCCATATCCATGGCCGACAAGGCAAACCTAAAGGGGAGTAGAAAGTAGCTGGCGTTGCCCAGATCAGCCCGGAGTCAGTGGTAGCCTTTCTCAAGTGGGGTCAGACTGGATGAGTTCCAGAAAAAGCAAGACAGAGCTTAGGACGAGATCTGCGGACTCTGCACAGTCTGTGTTGTCTATCTGATGAGACTGCCAGCTCCTGTCAGGTGGGCGTGTGATGGTTCCGGGAACATCACTGCCTACCGTAGGAGGTGCCCAGGACAGACTCATTGACGCTGGTAGTCCATTTGAGGCAAGGTCCTTACCGACCTCCTCGGACTCTGCTTTTATCACTCAGATTAATCACAACAGTGACTACCATTAATTAAGTTCTTATCACATGGCAGTCACTGTAGAGAGAAAACCTCCTTTAAATACAGTCTCTGACCATTCAGTCTGACTGTGAGGCTGAGGCACTTAACTATCTGGCTATGTTGACGGCTGATGAGATCTCTGACTAGGAGTACTTTTTTGTGTTTATTTGGTCAGAGTAGAAGTACCTTCGAAGAGCTGAGACATCTCCACTAGAGGCAGCAAATAACAGGTTGACCACAGTCTTGTTCTGGAAAACAAATCAGACCCACCTGAGATGAACTGTGACTTTGAACCCACCCATGCCCAGCTCTTCCCAGGCAGCCTCCCTCACGGGTTAGCCTTAGGGGTTAGCTTAGCCTCGGGTTTTACTGGAGTGTTACATAATGTTCTCTGAAACAATCTTATGCGGGCCCCCCCCCCCCCCAGGGTCTTCCTTACCCGGACCTCTCCCCCTTCGCGCCGTGGGTCTAATTTCCGAGCGCAGTGCCTCAGGTTATCGTAGTTGTGGAAGTTGAAGAGCGACACCAGCCTCTAGAATCGTGAGGCAAGGAGGCTGTTTACTCCCTCCCTGCACTGAGGAGGAGATCCAAACGGCTTTGTTTTCTCATTCAAAAACAGGCAGAACTATATGCAAAGTAACTTACTTGGCAGAAGTGGACCCCCCTGTAGCTGTTGCCCAGCTTGTCCAGTGGGGGCGACAGACACATCATGCCCATGACGCCGGGCACCACCAGGAGGATGGCTCCCGACACGGCTGATTTGGCCGGCAGGCCCACCTTGGGGACAGAGGTGGAACTGAGGATGAGCCCGGGATGCCCACTCGGGGTTAGCAAGTCAGCCAGTCCCCAGTGGCTGCAGGGGCCAGGCCGCGCCCATCTCAAACTGTTGGCTTGTTAACAGCTTTTCTCATGCCTGTCCTCCCCTGCCCTCTCTTAAATTTGTGGCTTCAGTAAGGACCTATCTACTCTGTGCCTGACGCTGTCTTAGAGCTAGGACAAGGCCTGTCAGTTAACTTACATTCCGGTGGTAGGAGGTGGACAATAAACAGGTAGACAAAGGCAAAAATAATGACAGCTTAGGATAACACTGGAAAAAGAGCAGGGTGCTGTGACTGAGGGTGCAGTCGGAGGGAGGGATGTATGCGGCGGAGAAGCGGGTGGGCAGAAAAGCCTGTATGGAAGTGGCCGCCTGCATGAGACCTGAAGTCTGCAGCCGTGTGAAGGGCGGCAGAGGAGTGCTGCTGAAATTGTACCCGCCTGCGTTCCTGTGTTTGAGGGGCCTGCCGTGTTGGCGAGGTCCCCTGGGGGTTCTCGGCCTGAACTGCCCGGCTGGAGGTCCGTGCGAGGCAGGAACGGTCCCCCTCTCCGCCTGCAGACTCGCGCCTCTCCGTGGGCTGCGCTCGTGACGGGCGGCAGGGCCAGGCGCACTCACGTGGAAGGCGAACTGGCCCGAGAAGTCGTACATGCCGCAGGAGTGCATGAGGCTGAGGGTGTTGCGCACGGCTTCGGCGCTCAGCACGCTCTCCCCGGTGATGGGGCAGATGCCGCCATTGGCCAGCGTGGCCGCCATGACGCTGCCCGAGTCGCAGGTCACCTCCACGGAGCACAGCTGCGGGGACGGGCCGGCGCTGCGGTGTGGCGCGGGGTCCCGACACCTGGCCCCTCCGCAGCCTGCCCTGGTGTCCCGAAGGGCCCCGGCGCCCTGGTGGCCATCCCGGGGGTCACGGGAAGGGAGGCGGTCTGCCGGTTTCCCTCGGCCCGGGGCGGGCCGGCGGCGGTTGCTCACCTGGAAGTAGAGGTCAAGGGCGGCCATCATGTCCACGCCTTTGGGGAAGCACTGCGCGGAAGGAGGAGGGAGCCGTCAGCAGTCGCCGCCCCGCCCCGTCCGCCGCCCCCCACGGCCGCAGCGTCCCAGGGGCCGGCCCCCGCCTCTCCCGTTACCTTCTTTTCCTTCAGATAATACCCGATGGCGTAGTTGCGGTCCCCCGTCTCCTTCTCTGACTGGAACCTGAGGCAGACAGCCCGTTTAGGAGTTGACATTTGAAAGATGGTGTGAGGGGCAGGGGGCGAAGGCCTTCCCTGAGCGAGAGGGCTAGATGGCGCACGTCGAGCCGAGGCAGCCCCTCCAGACCCTCCCGCGGCGGGAGGGCGCGTCGGAGCCGCGCCAGCCCGGGCCAGCGCCGCGGTGAAACGCACGCAAACCCCGCGGCGCGGCCCCGCGAAGCTGGGCACGAAGGGGCCCGGGTGCAGCCTCTCACGCCGCCTTTCACTTTGAGTACTGAACAGAAATGGAACAAATGCTCCTACAAAGCACGCAAACGTCGAGGGTGGGCAGGCGGGGAGCGGAGGTCAGAGTTCCCCGGGACCCCTTCCTCCTGACGTTCCCTCTGCCCTCCTCCTCGACTCACCACGTCCCCCCGCGCGCCCCCCGCAGCTGTGAACACACTCAGAACACCCCCCACATATGCCAGCCCTGGACGGGGCCTTACGTGGCATTGCTGAAACCCATGTATTCATGCCCGGCCATTTGGTTCAGATATTGCAAGACCTGGAAGAGAAGAGGGCGCGTGGGAGGCTCCCCATGCGTGAGGCCGCCAGTGAACACGCACAGGCTTCTGCCGCCTCCGGCCTTATCCCCGCAGGGAGCCTGCAGGGCTCCCTGCCCGACACCAGAGGCCCGCCTCCAGTACGGGCTGGTGCACCGTCAAGGTGGGGTTAAAGCCAGGCACCGGGGCAGCTGGACGGAGAAGAGCAGCCAGGGCTGAGCAGCGAGCGGACTTACAAAGTCAAACTTTTCTGCTATGTTACAGTCCATCTGCAAGGCAATGAAAAGAGCTGTCAGTCAGTGTTCCAAGCCCAGGAGGCTGACAGGGCGGCCCAGAAGGGCCTAGCGGAGACAAACTCTTAGACTGGTTTTGCTACTCAGCATGTGTTGCGTTGTACAATGGCTTTTTTTTTTTAAACTGAGAGTTTTTGTATCCATGTCTATGTAGTGATTTTATTTTTTTTAATTTTTTTTTTATGTAGTGATTTTAAAAACCATTTAGAGTTTATGATCAAGTAATGAGCCCAGATACTTTCACCCCATCTGTGAGCCTCACCCGTCCCTGAGTTTCATTCCCATCTCCATTCTCAACGCCAGTCCTCATCCCTCACTGCTCTCCATGTTCCTCCCGTCCGGTCCCCAAGCCCCGCCCCTGCTCCTGCGCCCCATCCTCATTGATTATGCCCCTGCTGGAGCCTTCCTCTCCTATCCCTGGCGCCCACAGCCATCTCCAAGGCTGGAGTGAGTGATGGGAAAGGGAGGAGGGTGTGTTCTGCAAACACTATAATTCTCAACTGTATAAACTCTATTGATAATTGAAGTAAAGTGAAAGATTTTAGCTGAGGGTCACGTCACTAGGGCCTGTTTAGATGGGAACGGGATGGGACAGGTCCCAGATACAGGGTTGTAGACAGAGTGATCCCAGAGCAAAGGGAGAGCCTGGACCCCGCCCCAAACCTCCAATTGCTTCCTGTCTGTGTCAACTACAGTGTCAACACAGCAGAACTCTGACACCCGGGTCCCTGGGGGAGGGCTCCTAACACCACCTTCCTCGGGAGGGGCTGTGATTGGCTCTGGATTGTTGCTGCCCACGCTGCTCTCAGGTTCTTGCTCAAGCCCTGGGAGGCCTACAGCTGACAGGCTGGCCTGACATCCTTGCTCAAGGCCAGCTCACAGCTCCAGGTGACGTGAATAGCTGCCCTGGTCTGGCCATTCACCCTTCTTTCCTTGTGTCCCTCACCCAGAAGTGGCCAATCAGTACCCAAAAGAGCTGTCCTCCCCTTGTGTCTGGCATTTGGCCCGTGGTCCTAGGCTGGGGTCAGGACCTGCTGTCTCCTCTCTGGGCCAGGAAGCTCTGGGCTCCAGACTCATGGGTGGGGGCAGGGATACAGTTCCTCTTACTAATGTCCTCACTATAATTTATGAGTCCCTGCTGTGTCTTCACTGCCTCTTGGGCCTCCTCAAAGGAAGCAAGGCCCCACCAGTCTCCCTGGAGAGACAGGCAGATATGAAGGAGAGAAGAACAAGGCGAGCTAGAGAGCAGTACCTTCCAGAAGCCCAGGCAGCACTGACCTTGATCAGGGAGCTCACGACAATGGCGCCAGCATTGACCATGGGGTTATGGGGGATTCCTGGGGAAGCACAAACCACCCAGAGTCTTATCAGCCCGAGTGAAACCTTTACAGCCTGCCCACTCTGCAGGGTAGATGGGAAAGGGTCTTTGCTGGGGAGGACGGCGTGACAGCGCTGGGCAGGGAGGGCAGAGGACATCCCTGGTGGCCCAGTGGCACAGAAGACCCCGCCAATGCAGGGGGCACGGGCTGGACCCCCGGCCCAGGAAGACTGCACATGTCACAAGGTAACTAAGGGCAGAGTGCCCCGGGGCCCGTGCTCCGCAAGGGAAGCCACCGCCCTGAGGACAGCGCGCCGCAGCTGGAGCAGCCCCACGCGCCACGCTGGGGAAAGCCCGCACAGCAGGGAGGACCTACTGCAGCCAAAGATAAAAAAGGAAGGGCAAAGCAACACAAGCCCTCGGGAGAGGCTGGGATAGGAAGGGGCAGCTGTGAGCCTGGTCTGGGCCCGGGGGCGCTCACCTTCCTCATTGAGGGAGAGCGTGTTGTAGCGCAGGCCGCTGGGCTCCTTGCCCACGAACCTGTGCACATAGTCCGTGCCCAGGGTGCTTATGGAGATGGCGTAGGTGAGGGGCTTCACGCAGGACTGCAGGCAGAAGGGGACCTTCGTGTGGCCCACGGAGTGCCTGGGGGCAGACGGGCCGTGACGGGGGGCTGGCCCCTGCCCTGCACCGGCGCCCGCGCCCGCCCTCGCCCGCGTCTCACCGCTGGCCATCCACGGTGCACAGCGAGACGCCCCACAGGCCCGGGTTTGACTTGGCCAGCTGAGGGATGTAGGCTGCCACCTGGGGAGGAGCGGGTAGGGAAAACAGACAGAATGGAGAGACGGACATGGAGGGGGAACAGAGCCGAGATTCAGATCAGGAGAATCTTTTAGATAAGAGCTAAAATGCCGACTTCTGCAGGGCAAGAGGGTTCCCTCCTTCCTGGTGTTCCTAGAGACACCAAAGCCTTAAGTCCTAGGCCTTACTCTTCTGCAGACCCACTCCTATAGAGATAGCAGCCAAGTGCATAAAAGGTATTAATACAAAGAGAATGCTGGGTGAGCTTTCCTTTCTCTTCCTAGGCTCAACAACCCTGTAGTCTCTTTCAAAGTTCTATTGAACCCTTATGTCAGCTGTCTCCATAAAAACATCAGATTCCCTCACTTGCTCTAGAAATCACAGGTAAAAATACATAAAGCCCTTGCCCCTTTTAGAGGTTCTGCTTCTCATCTCTTGTCAGTGGGGTTTCCAGTGCCAGGAAATCCCCGAGAAGTAAGGTATGCCTGGCCCAGCGCCCTGACCCTCACCTTGCCTCCAGTGAGCTCTTTGGCATCCTCAAAGATGCGGTCCACGTGACTCGTGAACTCCTTAAAATCAGGAATGACAAACTTCTTTCGGAAGGCCTGAGTCAGTAGCACAATGTTGCTGCTCACACACCTGGATCCCAGACATGATTGGGTTAGAGGGCTGGAGAGATGGCTGTGACTCACGTGGAGGCATGGGCTTGGGAGTAAAACGTGTGAGTGTGAGTGGCCGCCGGGTTTGGGACCAACAGCTGTGTCCCCTTTGGTCTATCACTGGATCTTTCTGGGTCTTGTTTCTGTGCCTCTAAAGTGAGGGGCTGTAATGACACGGAAAGATATTCCAAGACATAATGTCCTGGGATGGGAGGAAAAAAAACATGAATAATCTGTATAGTAGGTCAGTTTTATATTTTAAATCTTAAATGTTTACATGTGTATATGGATATGCATAGGACATTACCTAGAAGATACCTACTAATCTGTTTACTTCTGGAAAAAGGGACTGGGATCGGGGAGAGAGGGAAAAGAGAACATGTATTTCTCTGTTGTTTGAATTTTTTAATAAGTATAGGCATATTCACGTGTCGCTTGTGTAACCAGTAAATAATAACATTAAGTGAGGGGTTGACTTGAATCCCTAGGATCCCTCCCGGCTGTTAAAGTCTGTGTCCCCAGAACAGTTTTGGGAGGGGCTGCCCTTGTTTCCTGGGCCCTCACTTTCGGAAAAGATCTCGGTCCAAGAGGCCACCGCTGTTGGACTCTCGAACCATGCGGCGCATGAGGGTCATGCAGTCCCGGAGCCGGGGATCTGACGTCTGCAGTCCGGTGGCCTTCAGCGCCTTCCGGGGAAAGAAGTCTGGTAAGGTCAACTACAAGGACAACAGTCCAATCCTAATCATTTCCCCCAATAGATAACAATGGACTCAACCCAGCTACTGCAACAGGTGGAACAAATGGGTTTTCAGACTAAAAAGGATGGAGTATGACAATTTTGAAGGCTAACATGGGTTTCCTGCCCTTTTTCATCAAGGCAGCTGGTTTCTGAACCCCAGAAACCCCTGGTTTCTGTCCCCTAGCTGGGACAGCCTAGGCTATCTGCTACCATCAGCTGTTTTTCATCCTCATAATGAAGCCGCCTTGTACCTGTCCTACCTTCCTTTTCCCAGTTTCCAGAGATCCTAAGGGCTAGTATCCTGAGCAGGTGGAGAGGAACTTACAGTGGTGAACTTGTGGATAGGGATTCGTTCCTGTCCCTCAGCAACCGTGTAGAAGAGCAGGTCACCCAGACGGGACAGCATGCCACTCTCTGAAGAGTCACTGTTTGGAGGCAGAGATGGGGAGGGGGACAGGAGCCTGAGAACTGCCCCCTGCTCCTCCTGTTCGAACAAGGGCTGATCAGCAGGGAGGGGTCCCTGGTCTACACCTCCTCCCTGAACCATCTGATCTATCCCTATGATTCTAGCCTTCACCTTTGTCCTGTTCTCCAGCTTTCTTTTGTTCCTAAACTTCAGACATATGTTTCTAGTTGCCTCCTAAATAACTGCATTTCCGATGTACCATAGCACTGCAAACTCAGCATGTCCAAGCCTGAGGTCATCTTGCCTGTCTCCCTCCCTCTGCTCCTCCTCTTGTGCTTCCCATTTGGACTAACAGTGTTACCACTTACCCACGGGCCAAGCTGGAAACGTGGAATCCTTTGGACGATCCCCATACCTTACCCCATAACCAAACCTGAATGAATCTATCAAATCCACATGCTTTTCTTCTCTCCCCCTCTGCTGGAATAGGGTACAGAAAGTAGAAACTATTGCCCCGTAATAGCTGTGTGATCTTAATATGGATAGTAAGTCAGGTTGTTTAATACAGCTGAACCTGCTTCCTCATCTCTAAAATAAGGGTTTAATACCTGTTTCGCATGGGTAATGTGAGGTTTAATTTCAACAACATTCCATGAAAAACTGTCTTTCACAAAGTAGATGCTCAGTGGCTCCTTGTTTGGCCATTACGCATTCTCTTGCAACCCACTGTTCACAATGTGACAGTTATCTTCCTAACACTCAGATATTATTTCTTTAATCAGACCTTTGATAGCTCCCTGGTACCTGCAAAGTAAGTTCTACTTCTTGACAGTAAAGGTTCTTTAAAACCTGCCAACATTCCTTTCCTACTTTCTACCATGCCCCACACTCCAGTTATGCCAGGAGTAATGTTAAATAAAAGCAGCAAGCTGAAGAGCACTGTTCATACTACCTTTACACTATGGTACTGTAGTATGATGTTACTATATATAACGGTACAGGTAATGAACACGGGACTCCCAAAGGGGCCAAGGCACTGTCAGGATTCCTGGCCTTTGCTGTGTATACTGAAACTTCTGCATGGAAAGACCTTTTCCTCCTTCACCTGCTCATCCTGCTCATCCTACAAGGTCCATGTCAAATGTTATTAACTCTGTAAAGGCTTCCCCAGACCCCTAGATTTTGCTTATGCTGCTGGTATGACACAACGTCCATCTTGTTGACAGAAAACACTCGTCCCTGCCCTACTGTCTTGTCTTCTTGGTTTTTTTTGGAGGCAGGGCTGGGCCAGGCCGCATTCGGGATGTTAGTTCCCCTTCCAGAGATACCAACATATATTTGTTGATATTTGCATAGAATATCTCTAGAAGGTTGTACAAGATATCAATGACAGATGTCTCTGTGGAGCAAAATTTCCTAAGAATTTACTCTAAGACATAATTGAACAACTGCATAAGAATATGTAGTAACCAAACTGAAGATTGGTTAAATAAATTAGGATATCTCAATACAACGGAATCTTACAATGACAAAACAGCAGCCATTAAAAGGACAATATCATGCATGCACACATTAAACCATATTAAAAGCTGTTTATGAATGGAAAAGATGGGCTATCAAAGAATAGGAATACTATGATCCTACTTTTGTTAAACTTTTATATATCCATATATAGTATATAGTATATATGTGTATATAAATCATGGATTTATATTGAATACAGATACATGGTTACCTCTAATATTGGGACCTTAATTTTTTCCTTGATACTCTATTTACCTTATTTTTCTTTAATGATCAGAAATAAAGCTAAATATTAAAAAACAAAACAATAACCTAAATTACAGGGCTTTTCCTCTTGGCTGCCCTCCTTCTCCACCAAGAACATGTTCCCCTCATGGTGCCACCTTCCCGGAGCCCATCCCCCTCCATGCCCTCAACTCCTGCCCAAAGGAGGGTCGGTCCAAGGCCTTTACCAAGAAGTTTCTGGGCGCACAGGCAGCAATAGGTAGGAGAATCAAGTTTCCTAAGAACACTTCCAACTGTAAATCAAATACTCCAGTTCAACACACACACACCACTTCTATTACCTGAGCCACAGGATAAGGAAGGAAGTGTGTATGTGCAGGAACCAGGGATGTCTCTTGCTCCCCATCCCACAGAAAATGTGAGGGTGAGGGAGGTTAAACCTTTTCTCTATCCCACCACTATTTCTCTCAAGGTGATTATTTGGGAAAAGTTTGGATAGAGAGTAGACCGGGAGACAGAAGGTTTATTCTTTACAGTTTAAACATTCTGTGTCTCCTTGAAAAGAGGCTGATGTATATAGCATAGTAACAATTCTTAACAATAATAAATTGTTTAGTTGCTAATTCTTGTCTGACTCTTTTGCAACTCCATGAACTATAGCCCAGCAGGCTCCTCTGTCCATGGACTTTCCCAGGCAACAATACCGGAGTGGGTTGCATTTCCTTCTCCAGGGGATCTTCCCCACCCAGGGACAGAACCGGAGTCTCCTGCACTGGCAGGTGGATTCTTTACCACTGAGCCATCAAGGATAAATATATAAAGCTTATTGAATGTTACCTGTCCAAAACAGGGGGCTTCCTGGGTGGATCAGACGGTAAAGAATCTGCCTGCAATGTGGGAGACCTGAGTTCGATCCCTGGGTTGGGAAGACCCCCTGGAGAAGGGGATGGCTACCCACTCCAGTATTCTGGCCTGGAGAATTCAACTGACAGTCCAGGACAGGAAATCCAGTGGTGGTGAGGTAGAGGACAGAGTGGTCTGTCTGGTTCCTTTAATTATAGTGTGCATGTCTTGATGATTGCCATCAATAGATGTCAATGACAGGGAAGTTGGTTCATTTCTTATTCTTGCTATAAAAGAGCAGGGGCTACCTGCACAGTGTCTGTGTTGGCTTCTGGGGGCGACAAAATTTCCTGCTCAGTCTGTTTTTGCGTGTGGAAGACAAGAGGCTCATCCACCAAATGTTCCTGGGTTGTGGGGGAGCGAGGTTCAGCCTCTAGGGCTGAGTAAGAGACCAAAGGAAGGAAACACCTTAAATCAGGGAGCCGCCTGAGCAGCACGTTTAATGCTGCTGGTTCTGGTTTGGGAGATCTGCGTCTTAAGATCTTCCCCTCCATTATAGATTTTCCTCCTTCAAAAACCAATCGGAGAACCACCCTTATTCTAGATTAGGGAGTCCTGATTACGCACACAACACATACGCAGACGACATACGCACGTATCAGCGTACCAATAACACTTGAGCATCACACATTACATGCCGAAACACAGACAGGCCACACACAGATCCAAGTGCACCAGGACACGAGGCAGGCTGTTCCACACCCACGCATCCCCGAAAATACACACGAGGATCAGGGGGAAAGGAGGGTGAGGATGGGCAGTGCTCACACTGCACCCAGACACGTGCGCCAAGCAACACTCCGCGCCCACCAGCATTCCCAATTAAGTACGCACCTTGGATAGGCACCATCCCAGGCGCCGACCTGCCCAAAAGCCCTCCCGGGCGGACGGCGCGTTACCGCCCCAGCGTGGCGGACCCAAAGCCCCAAATCTAAAGGAAAAGGCATCGCAGGCCAGTAAGCGAGGAGAGGGGAAGAGAGATGGGAGTAGGACTCGGAAGCTAGCGGAGCCGCAGTGGGAGTGGGAGCGGGCCTGTCCCTTGCCCCTGCCCCGCGAGTCTTACTGGTCCTGGTGCTGCGCCTGGGGGCTGTGCGGCGTCTCCCTGCCCTGCGCCGCGGCCTCACTGAGGTGGCGCCGGGCGCCCCAGCCAAGGAGAGGGTTCAGGCTCGGGTGACCCCAGCCTCCCCGCGGGCAGTGACCGCCGGCCCGGCTCAGCGAATTCTGTAGGGCCTTGATGGAGCGCATCCCCCCAGCTCGCCGCCCGCTCGGCCAGAGCGCCCAGGGCGTCTGAGAGGTGGCTGGAGCGAGGGGCGGAAGAAGCGCGGACCAGGTGGAGAGCGCTCAGTGATGGAGCGCAGCGGAGCGGAGAGGCCCGGTGGGCGGGGTTGGCGCAGGAGGAGGGGCCGGTCTCCAAGGCTCGGGCCGGGCCGGGTGCACCCAGTCCCCCAACGCAGGCATCGCGGAGGCGCGCGCGCGGCGCAGGACACCTGGCGGGGGCGTCTACCCGCGAGCGAGAAGGGGGCGGCGCTCGAGAGTCGGGATGGGCAATGCCCAGGTCCAATCATTGAGAAAGTCAGAAAAAAAACCAACTTGGGGGCGGAGATAAGATGAGGCTACCCAATGAAAGCAAGGCGGGCGGCTTGCTCCGCGCCCCGGCCCGCTGCGGGTAGCGGTGCCTGCGGGCGCTGAGGGCGGGAACGCCGAAGCGGGGCAGGTGCGAGGGCCGAGGACGCGGGGGCGGCCAGGACGATGGGAGTCTCGGAGAGAGGGGAGAGCGGTACCCCTGTCCACTCGGATAAGAGTGGGCCCTGCTCAAGAGGCCTCTTAAGTGGCCTTCGACATAAGGCCAGAACCCGCCCTCGCAGTGCGGCGCCGAGGCGGGACGCGAGCCCCCAGCACGTGGTGTTGGTGAGTGAGGACTCAGGTGGCCGCAAATTACCCGGGCTGCAAACAGCCCGCAGCTCTTAAGTGAGATCAGAGGGCGGAGGAAAGATCGCCCTAGGTTGCTAGGGTGCCTGGGTTTTCGTTTTATCTCTACCACTTAGTGGCTGTTTAAGATTCAGGTGTCTTTAATTCCGAGCTCTTAAACATTTTATAAACCGTTAGGTGCTCGCGAAATTTTATTTTATTCAATTGCTTGCCTCTGTATGCCTCACGGCTAGGAAAGATGTACAAAAACAATTTTGAAAACCAAGCGCATTCAGAAATTTCATCATTTGCAACAAGGAGAGCATTCGCCTGTACCATGACAGCATTTAGTAGAAGCTCATGGAAATAATAACTCTTATGCTGTGTCAACCACTTTATATAGTCTCCCTCCTTACCAGAGACCTAAAGAATAGCTGCTACTAGTCCCATTTTGAAGATGAGGAAAGTAAGACTCAGACATTAAGATTTTCTTTGACTCAGATAACCCCTCTAATAGGTACCAGGATTGGGAATCAGACTCAAGTCTCCTACCTCAAGGCCCTCTCCACCGTGCAGCCCTTACCAAATTTAACCATTGAATCATCCCAGGAAATGACCTCTTTCCTGAAGGAAGATTTGACCAGTATGATACACTACTAAGAGTTGGTTAGAGGCTCACTGTATCACAGAATGTCACTAGCTTTCCTTTTTGTTTTTGGATTAAAATGAGCATCAAGGGTAACTGTGGGGAAAGAGATATCAAAACCATACCCTGGTATGTTCTGCGGAAAGGCAGCTCTCCTTTGGCGTGGTTACGGTTGGAATGTTTAGTTTGAAACCAAGCAGAGTGACCTTTCTTTTTTGTTTTTTCTCTGCTGTCGTCATTCCTTAACTGCCCCGTCCCTTCTCCTTTAGGTAGGACTCTAATTCAGGGACTCCAGCATACCCTGACTGCCTTACTAATGACTTTGCCCATTACTTCTTTTTTTATTATTATTTTTAATTGGAGGATAATTGCTTTACATTGTTGCCTGTTGATTCTTTAAGAAAGTTCTGGGTCTTAATACTTAGTGTAAACTTGAGCCAGCATTGATTTTTCCAAATGTAGTAGGCTAATTTTATCCTTATTTCACAGGAATGTTATTTCTCTGAAGCTTTTTGAGCTGTCAAGAAAAAGATGACATGTGTCAGGGCCTTTCTAAGCATTACCCAGAAGGTATTTGCTTCTTTTTATTTCCTAGCCCCGGCTCTTTTGAATTAGCTTTAATTATAATCAGTAATAAGTTCCTCACTCTCTTTCTCCTCGGTTCTCTCAGATAGTGGGAACTGGTTGGGCAGTGAAAAAAATCTACTGGTAGAAGGGGAGGTTCTTTTCACAGAGACTTTGGACTCTGCATAGAGTTCTTCGGCTTTTGGACTGATTCTTCCACTATAATGTAGTTACTTTTCCATGAGGATGACCGAAGACTTGAGAAGCCTACGGCATTTAAGAAGACACAAGTTTGTCATTCTAGGTGGTTAGAGTTTGGCAGTGTCGGGTTCTTTTTCTGTTTCTGATTGGAAAAGGTCCTATCTAGTTAAATCTTTGCAGAAGTATTCACCAACTGTGACATGGCCAGCTAGATCTGACTTTTCACAAGTGAAGGAAAACTTTCAGGTATCTCTAATAGTAGATTTTTAGGTTAGTGCCTGGTTGTGCTAAAGTCTTGTGGTATAAGGAGAAGGATTTCGAGTTTTTAAAATCAGAAAAGCTGTATCTTCCGTGGTACAAAATTACAAACTTGATGCTTATCTTTGGAGGATGTTTATTTGTTATGATTTAGAGACTCTCATTTGTTCTACTCTTAGACTGTAGTTAGAATCTCAGTCCAAGTGAAAGATTATTTCATATGTTATTTTTTCATTAGTGTTTGTTCTGCTAATGTTGCTTTCAGTTCAGTTCAGTCACTCAGTCGTGTCTGACTCTGCAACCCCATGAACTGCAGCACACCAGCCTTCCCTGTCCATCACCAACTCTCAGAGCTTACTTAAATTCTTGTCCATTGAGTCAGTGATGCCATCCAGTCATTTCATCCTCTATCGTCCCCTTCTCCTGCTTTCAGTCTTTCCCAGCATCAGGGTCTTTTCCAGTGAGTCCGTTCTTCCCATCAGGTGGCCAAAGTATTGGAGTTTCAGCTTCAGCATCAGTCCTTCTAATGAACACCCAGGACTGATCTCCTTTAGGATGGACTGGTTGGATCTCCTTGCAGTCCAAGGGACTCTCAAGAGTCTTCTCCAACCCCACAGTTCAAAAGCATCAATTCTTCAGCACTCGGCTTTCTTTAGTACAACTCTCACATCCACACATGATTACTGGAAAAACCATAGCTTTGACTGCATGGACCTTTGTTGGCAAAGTAATGTCTCTGCTTTTTAATATGCTGTCTAGGTTGGTCATAGCCTTTCTTCCAAGGAGCAAGCATCTTTTAATTTCATGGCTGCAGTCACCATCTGCAGTGATTTTGGAGCCCCAAAAAAATAAAGTCTGTCACTCTTTCCACTGTTGGCCCATCTATTTCCCATGAAGTGATGGGACCGGATGCCATGATCTTAGTTTTCTGAACATTGAGTTTTAAGCCAACTTTTTCACTCTCCTCTTTCACTTTCATCAAGAGGCTCTTTAGTTCTTCTTCGCTCTCTTCCATAAGGATGGTGTCATCTGCATATCTGAGGTTATTGATATTTCTCCTGGCAATCTTGATTCCAGCTTGTGCTTCATCCAGCCCAGCGTTTCTCATGATGTACTCTGCATCTAAGTTAAATAAGCAGGGTGACATTATACAGCCTTGATGTACTCCTTGTCCTAGTTGGAACCAGTCTGTTGTTCCATGTCCAGTTCTAACTGTTGCTTCCTGACCTGCATACAGGTTTCTCAAGAGGCAGGTCAGGTGATCTGGTATTCCCATCTCTTGAAATGGAGTAGCCATCATAGTCAACAAAAGAGTCTGAAATGCAGTACTTGGATGCAATCTCAAAAATAACAGAATGACCTCTGTTCATTTTCAAGGCAAACCATTCAATATCACAGTAATCCAAGTCTGTGCCCCAACCAGTAATGCTGAAGAAACTGAAGGTGAATGATTCTATGAAGACCTACAAGACCTTCTAGAACTAACACCCAAAAAAGATGTCCTTTTCATTATAGGGGACTGGAATGCAAAGGTAGGAAGTCAAGAAATACCTGGAGTAACAGGCAGACTTGGCCTTGGAGTACAGAATGAAGCAGGGAAAAGGCTAATAGAGCTTTGCCAAGAGAACACACTGGTCATAGCAAACAGCCTCTTCCAACAACACAAGAGAAGACTCTACACGTGGACATCACCAGATGATCAATACCAAAATCAGATTGATTATATTCTTTGCAGCCAAAGATGGAGTTCTATACAGTCAACAAAAACAAGACTGGGAGCTGACTGTGGCACAAACCATGGACTACTTATTGCCAAATTCAGACTTAAATTGAAGAAAGTAAGAAAAAGCACTAGACCATTCAGGTATGACCTAAATCAAATCCCTTACGATTATATAGTAGAAGTGAGAAATAGATTCAAGGGATTAGATCTGATAGACAGAGTGCCTGAAGAACTATGGACAGAGGTCGTGACATTTTTCAGGAGGCAGGGATCAAGACCATCCCCAAGAAAAAGAAATGCAAAAAGGCAAAATGGTTGTCTGAGGAAGCCTTACAAATAGTTGAGAAAAGAAGAGAAGCAAAGGGCAAAGGCAAGAAGGAAAGATATACCCATTTGAATGCAGAGTTCCAAAGAATAGCAAGGAGAGATAAGAAAGCCTTCCTCAGTGATCAATGCAAAGAAATAGAGGAAAACAATAGAATTCGAAAGACTAGAGATCTCCTCAAGAAAATCAGAGATATCAAGGGAACATTTCATGCAAAGATAGGCTCAATAAAGGCAGAAATGATATGGACCTGACAGAAGCAGAAGATATTAAGAAGAGGTGGCAAGAATATACGGAAGAACTATACAAAAAATATCTTCAGGACCCAGATAATCATGATGGTGTGATCACCAATCTAAAGCCAGACATCCTGGAATTCAAAGTCCGGTGGGTCTTAGGAAACGTCACTACAAACAAAGCCAGTGGAGGTGATGGAATTCCAGTTGAGCTATTTCAAATCCTGAAAGATCATGCTATGAAAGTGCTGCACTCAATATGCCAGCAAATTTGGAAAACTCAGCAGTGGCCATAGGACTGGAAAAGGTCAGTTTTTATTCCAATCCCAAAGAAAGGCAAAGGCAAAGAATGCTCAAACTACCACACAATTGCACTCATCTCACATGCTAGCAAAGTAATGCTCAAAATTCTCCAAGCCAGGCTTCAACAGTGTGTGAATTGGGAACTTCCAGATGTTCAATCTGGATTTAGAAAAGGCAGAGGAAGCAGAGATCAAATTGCTAACATCTGTTGGATCATCAAAAAAAAGCAAGAGAGTTCCAGAAAAATCTACTTCTGCCTTATTGACTATGCCAAAACCTTTGACTGTGTGGTCCATAACAAACTCTGGAAAATTCTGAAAGAGATGGGAATACCAGACCACCTGACCTGCCTCCTGAGAAACCTGTATACAGGTCAGGAAGCAACAGTTAGAACTGGACAAGGAACAACAGACTGGTTCCAAATAGGAAAAGGAGTACGTCAAGGCTGTATATTGTCACCCTGCTTATTTAACTTAGATGCAGAGTACATCATGAGAAACGCTGGACTGGAAGAAGCACAAGCTGGAATCAAGATTGCCAGGAGAAATATCAATAACCTCAGATATGCAGATGATACCATCCTTATGGAAGAGAGTGAAGAGAAACTAAAGAGCCTCTTGATGAAAGTAAAAGAAGAAAAGAGTGAAAAAGTTGGCCTAAAACTCAATGTTCAGAAAACTAAGATCACAAGGCATCCAGTCCCATCACTTCATGGGAAATAGATGGGGAGACCGAGTGACAAACTTTATTTTTTTGGGCTCCAAAATCACTGCTGATGGTGACTGCAGCCATGAGATTAAAAGATGCTTGCTCCTTGGAAGAAAGGCTATGACCAACCTAGACAGCATATTAAAAAGCAGAGACATTACTTTGCCAACAAAGGTCCATCCAGTCAAAGCTATGGTTTTCCCAGTAATCATGTGTGGATGTGAAAGAAAGCTGAGTGCTTTTTGTTCTTTTGTACTAAAGAAAGCTGAGTGCTGAAGAATTGATGCTTTTTATTTATTTATTTATTTTAATTGATACTTTTAATTTTTTTTTTAATTGATGCTTTTTAAACTGTGGTGTTGGAGAAGACTCTTGAGAGTCCCTTGGACTGCAAGGAGATCCAACCAGTCCATCCTAAAGGAGATTAGTCCTGGGTATTCATTGGAAGAATTGATTGCTAAAGCGGAAACTCCAATACTTTGGCCACCTCATGCAAAGAGCTGACTCATTGGAAAAGACCCTGATGCTGGGAGGGATTGGGGGCAGGAGGAGAAGGGGACGACAGAGGATGAGATGGTTGGATGGCATCACCGACTCAATGGACATGATTTTGAGTAAGCTCGGGAAGTTGGCGATGGTTGGGAGGCTTGGGGTGCTGCAGTCCATGGGGTCGCAAAGAGTCAGACACAACTGAGCGACTGAACCAAACTGAAGAATTTTCCACAGTTTGTTACTATCCACACAGGAAAAGGCTTTGGCATAGTCAATAAAGGAAAAGTAGATGTTTTTCTGGTGCTCGGTAGCTTTTTCGATGATCCAGTGGACGTTGACAATTTGATCTCTGGTTCCTCTGCCTTTTCTAAATCCAGCTTGAACATCTGGAAGTTCATGGGGATTTTCCATTGTTCTGTTAAGATATCATATTACATTAATTGATTTTTGGATATTTAACCAGCCTTGGGTTCCTGGAACTAACTGCAGTTGGACATGGTATTTAAACCTTTTTTTATATGTTTCTGATTTAAGTTTGCTAATATTTCATTGATGTTTTTTATATCTACATTCATAAGGAATATTTGTGTGTAGTTTTTTCCTTGTGATCCCAATCAGTTTTTAATTTAATGATTTTTAGTACCCTTTGACAATCATTGTCCAGACCAACTGTTTCACTAGGGTTTTCTATCATTCTTTATTTATTATTCTGAATTCTTGTATAAATAAGGACTTTGCTTCATCAACTATTTAGTCATTCAGGGATACAGTTCGTATAGAAAAGGTAGGCTGTATATTTGATTTGTTTCCCTTTACTTCCCAATTTATAGAATAATACATTGGTTCCATAATGTCAAAAGTGATTAGTTAGAGTTTTAAAAATTACTATGAATTTGAACAACTAAAATGTTTACATTCTTGCAATTTTTGTTCTTTCTGATGCTCAAACATCCCATCTTTGGATAGTGGGAGTCCCCTGAAGTTGACTTGAATCCTTTGACACAACCCCAGTAGTTTTTTTTTTTTTTTTTTTTGATGGTTGACAGATCTTAACAGTAAAAAAAAAAACTTCACACTTGTGGACTTCCCTGGTCCACAAAGACCCATTTCAGTACAAGGAATGTGGGTTTGATCCCTGGTTGGGGAAGTTCCGAGTGCCTCAGGGTGTGGCCCAAAATTAATTAATAAATTCAAAACAACAACAACAGCAAGAGCTTCACACTGTTTATGATAGGAGAGTAAGCGTTTCTTTAATGAATAATTAAATGAAAATTACCTGGGACCTTACAGGACTTTCAATGCACACTAGGTTTGCTGTATATCTTAGCTAGGACTAGCTTGCTGCCGTCATTAGAGTCTGACCGAAAGTTAGAAAGTTAGAAACTTACTTATAGAAGATTCACATAGTAGATTCCTAAACATTCTTCTCCTGAAACAAACTCAGGAAATAGAATTCTATCATGCTTAGTTTTAGAGATGGTTCATAACACATGTCAATTCTATGATTTTGATGTTGCCTTTTCAAAGATGTGAAATACTCGGAATACTGGCTACAAATAGCTGAGATGCATATGAAAGAAATTACTTCAGCTAGGAGTCTCCTGCATCTTTTTTTCCCCCATTTATTTTTATTAGTTGGAGGCTAATTACTTTACAATATTGTAGTGGTTTTTGCCATACATTGACATGAATCAGCCATAGATTTACATGTATTCCCCATCCCGATCCCCCCTCCCACGGACGCCTGCATCTTCCCTAAAATAGAAAAGCAATAAATTCCTTAACTTGAGAAACCTAGTTTTTCTTAATTAACAATAATCTTTTGATATTCAGACTACTTGCCCCTTATTGCAAACTTCTGTGTCCTCCGCTGCCTCTGAGCAGTTCTGTCAGTCACTTGAAATGACTGTCTCCTGGGCCTGAAGTCCTAAAAATTCCCTCCAAATAAAACATTACTCAGTTTTTAAGTTGTTACTATTTTTAAGTTGACAGAGGGCAAAAGTACATGTCCTTCTGCTTAATAGTGCGAAAGGAGAGAATGCTAGTTCACATTTCCACACACAATACGTGATAGCTTTTTCAGCACACTCTCCCCAACAGTCTGTTGTCAAGCTTCTGGATTTTTGCCAGTCTGGTGGGTGAGAAGTGAATTTAATTCCAAGTAAATTTAATTTTATGCTCTACAACACATTTTAATAAGTTAATGACAGTCTACATTAACACATAAAGAAATTTGCCATTAGACATCTAAAATTTAATGATTGGCTCTGATCCTCAACCTGCAGGTTATTTAGTTAGATTTGTGGTAAGAAGTAAGATGGATTTGTTAAAACAACTATTATGTTAATAAAATATTCAGTTAAAAAAAGATGGATTTATTATCCTCAACATGGCAGAGTAAATAATCAACTATGGTCTCATACTTGGAAAATGTTTTATAATCAGCAAAGTACTTTTACAGTCATTATAATTTGACTGTCATGATTATTCCTGAGAAATAGGACAGGTGCTACGCTCTTTTTGTAGAAGGGAAAACTGATTGAGATTTTCCAGTTTAACAGCAAATGATAGAGCTGGGTTTAAGTTTCCAGTTTCTGACCTACCCCTATGCAGACTCTGGTTCTCTTCCTGTTTGCTGAAGAATGCACGGCCTGTATTTCCCAGCAGGTGGCAGTGCGCTCTTAATGGTCATTGAGATTGACTTTTACGCTGGAGACACTTGAAAGGAATTGAAAATTGTATTCTTCCAGCTGGTATTCTTGAGCATAAGTTATGTTTAGGCGTTAAAGATAAAAGGATGAATAAAGTTGGTGTCTGCTTCCTAAAAAGTCACCATGTAGGTATAAGAGTTGGGGCAGTAAGTAGAGTTAAAAGCCTACAAAATTGTGTATAAAATGCTATGGGAATACGAATTTATAGTGGGCCTTTTGGGGGGTGTCTTTTATGCGATGATGGGGGTATAGTTTAATCTAGTACACAGATGAGAGACACAGGTAAATTCTAGCTTTCTGATCTCCTAATGACAAAAACAAAAACAAAAAACACACACACACAGACCCACAAAAGGAGAATCACATGCATTGTAAATGCAAAGGAAAAAGCTCCTGCATGTCCTGATGTGCCTCTCCGTCACTGTCAACACTATATTCAGTATTTTTAACATCTTTTCAGATGTAAATTTAGTGTGAAGTTTATTCCATTTGTTCACTAACCAAATTTTTTTTTTTAAGTGATGTGTGTGTTTTCACGTGTGTATCCGAAATGTGTGTGTTGAAATGGTTTCTCATTTATCCTGATTGAGGGTGCTTTTATTTTTTCAAGTTAATTCGTTTTTATTTTTGGCTGTGCCGAGTCCTCGCTGCTTCACGAGAGGCCTTTCTCTGGTTTCTGTGAGCGCGGTCACTCCGGCTGAGTGTGCGGGCTTCTCCTGAAGAGCACGGGCTGCGGGGCGAGCGGCGCTTGGGCACAGTCCCAGGGGCTGAGGCGCACCGGCTTCGTTGTCGCGTGGCGTGTTGGGTCTTCCCGGGCCAGGCATCGAACCTGTGTTCCCTACACTGGCAGGTGGTTTCTTAACCGCTGGACCCAGCAGGAAAGTCCCAGGGTGTTTCTACTGCTGCTGCTGTCTACAGGAGCCTGCTTCTGTAAGCCCCGCTTTTTCTCCTGTAGACTGCCAGAGGACAGGAGAGCAGCCAGCACGCAAACCTAGCATTTGTGCATGACCGAAGAGAGTGCTGGTTTTATAGCGTCTGGGCATTTTACATCCGCGAAGTAGAAATTAGGGTTCCACTCGAGACAGAGTTTCCTTTCTCCTCTTTTCTCCTAGAAAGGGGTGAAGGAGATCCTTTTCAAGAAGCAAGCTCTCATGGGGAGGTTGTCACTGCTGACAAATATTTTAAAATGTTAATCTAGCCAGATACTGTTAAATACTGGGGGTATAATAGGGTACACAAAACAGTCACAGTCCCTGTCCTCATCAAGTCTGTGATTCTGGCAAAACCTCCTAGTGACTAGTAACCTCTTAAATAATGTATATTGATGTTTTAGAAGCCACTTCTTATGTTCAAATCTTCTTGTGTTTCATCTGAGAGTTTCAGGTTATGGTACAAATTATCCCTGAGAGGAAAGCAGAATTCAAGCAAATTACCTTCTAAATATATAATGAATCACACCTCAGGTAGAATCTTGAATATTTAATTAGCAGCACTTCCCAACAACTGTAGTTTTCTATAAATCTTCTTGTTTGCATTATAGGTTTATCCCTAGAAATATCCTCCATTGTGCAATTTAGGAACAGACTGAAATATTAGATATCTCTGCTACTTGAGATAAAGAGTTGATTTGAGGGAAACAGTTGAACTTTCACCTCTGGAATCTTAGGATTATTCCTTTATTAATTATGACCCCTAAATATATATTTATCAGAATTTTAAATTTTACAATCAAATCACACTGATACAGGAACAATGCTGAATTAAGACAGAAAGTCTGGATTCTGGTGTCAGATATTATTTGACTCCCAGGACCTTATGGAAGTGAGTTTACCTCTCTAGGTTTTTTTTTTTTTTTTTTTTTTCTATCTGAAAATGAGACAGTTCAAAGGAAAGGAGGTATATCCAATTCACCAGTGTTCTGACTCATTATCATCCTTACTGCCTTACACTTTTTGCAGTGTTGGATTTAATCACATGAAATTACCAGTATTTGACTATTTGAAAAGATTCTATCTTTAACCTACATAACCAGCCATTTCATTTGGTTCAGTCTAATTGTTGAATTCAGTTGTGGGCTTTTATTGTGATTATCTGAGTTATTTATTTTAGGGAAAGCTGAAGCTAAGCAAAATTAATGTCTCAAGTGTGAAGGACACATGCATTTGGAGACTATATTACCTATCAATGCAGTCCACTCTGGGTATCCATAGAATCCAGTCTAGTCTTTTCTTTCTATATTATGCTAATTTTCTGGTCCATGAATGCTAGGTGATCTGATTGGTGTATTTTAGTGTCTGGCAAAGGAAAAGTTACTTGAAAGTTTTGTTAGGGTTTTCTCTGTAATAAATTTTGGCCAGAAGTATCTTATTATGGAAGAGGAGAATATACTATAAGCACTGATATCCAGGGTATGAGTTAAATAATTCTTCAGAGTTGCCTGTCTTTTCCCTCTCTTTTCTGTGAGTTATGTCAAGGAATTGAAAGGGCAAACTTTCTCAATTTTTAGTTTTAGACCAGTTTGTCATTTTGTCTTTGCATCCTACATCTGAAGGGGACAGGGCTAAGTTTTTCTAGTTGTTTGATGCGGATCATTAAATATTCCTGCTTGAGTAAGCTGATGTGTTAAACTTTTTTTTTTCCCACTTCTTGAGGTATTATTCATCTCTTTAAATAAATTGAACTTTTGGGTCTTTGTCATTACTTAGACTTTTGGATGCAGAAGTTAATCAGTGAGAGGAAAGATAACCCAGAGAGAATTTTTTTTAGTTCCCCAACCAGGGTAAAACCCAAGCCCCCTGCAGTGGAAGTGCAGACCACCAGAGAAGTCCCAAGACCTCTGGCTGCTCTACGTGAGACACTTAAAGCTGTTGTTTTGTTACTGAGTTCATGCTTGTACTGCTTGTCACAGGACAGGCCAATAAGTCGAGAGACAAGTTGTTGAGGCAGGGAATAGTGACTTTATTTGGAAAGCCAGTGGACTGAGAAGATGGTGGACTACTGTCCCAAAGAACCGTCTTACCCAAGTTAGAATTTAGGCTTCTTTTATACTAAAAGGGGAGAGGGGATGTGGTCGGTTGTTACAAACTTCTTGGGGTCAGAATCCTTTCTTCTTGCATCTGTCCTCGTAGGTCAGGTTATATTGTTTCTGTGTACCTCCAACATGACAAATGTTTTTCCGTTCTGTAGCCTTTTAAATCTCTATGTGATGGAAAAGTGTTATACCTTAAAAGTCAGAACCTTGAAAATGGGCTGTTCTTTATATTTCAGGCTATAGGCAGCATTCTTAACTTGTGCACAAGCGATAGAATACAAAGGTTAACGTAAAGAAACAGATCCAGTATGGAGTCAGATTTGTTCTTCCCTATTACAGGTTTTTCTGGAGAAATCACATACTAGTCTATATAGAATCTGAAGTGTAGATATTCTTTCTGAGAGATGTTCCAAATAACTATTTTACTTTTTCCCCTCAGAAAAACTCCTGGATGCTGGGCCCAAAAGGACCAAGAATTTGAGAGGCATCGACTAAGTCTAGAAAAATGTAAGCAGTCATAATTCGCAAAGCAGATGGGGGGAGTGGGTATCAAAGTAAACACACGGGAAGAAACAGCATTCTTCCTGTTCACATACACTTTCTGAATCTAACCCCAGAACTCCATCACCTTCTCTGTCGCTTCCATAAGATTCTATCACTTCCTTCCTTTATTTATTTTAAAGATATTTATTTATTTATTTAGCTGCACTGGGTCTTAGTTGCGGTGAGTGGCTTCTCGTTCCCTGGCCAGGGATCAAACCCGGGCGCCCTGCATTGGGAGCACAGTCTTAGCCCCTGGACCACCAGGGGAGTCCCTGCCTGCCTTAAAAATATGCTTGCTGGGGACTTCCCTGGTGGTCCAGGGGTAAGACTCTGAAGTCTCAGTGCAGGGGCCTGGGTTCCATCCCCGCCTGGGAACTAGCCACACGCTGAGAGCAGCTCAGGTCTTGAGCCACAGGCAGCAAGTCCATGGGCCCAACACGTCCTGTGGGCGTCAGCCACGACCTGACACAGCCTAACAATGAAAACATATGTATATATAATAGAATTTATTTAATTGGGTCCTCTTTATCTTCCTTCTGATACTGTCTACTTTTAGAATGGCAAAAAGGTGTTAAATTTTAGGGTATATGAAGATCTTCCTCTTTAAAAAATCTACTTCAGTTTCTTAAAGTAGCAGGACTCTAGAGAAACGGGAGCTGGGATGTCTTGTCTAATGTGCTTTCATTCTGTATTATTTTGTTTCTTTTTTCTTCCCCTAGAGATAAGAGATATTCCACCAATTTCAGGAGATTGGAGTTATGAAAAGAATTTTCAAATAATCAGATTGTTTGCTTCTGGAAGATAGAGAAAAGAAATTGGGATGGATGATTCCTGAAATTTCTTATTCAGTATTTCCACTTATGTAGTTCAGCCTATCTAGTCCTCGTATGATCTTTTGAATGTAACTAAAATACTAGTTTTTGGAAATGTTCACGTCAGATCATAAAATCTGGGTTATGTAACACCCAGAGGGATACACACTGGGAGACAGAGTAATTAATCTAAACGGAGCTAACATCTGCTAGGTTTTTACCAAGTGTTTACCAAATGTGCCACGTACCTTCCTAAGGGCGTTACATGCATTGCCTTATTTCACTTCATTACAGTTTTAGGAAGTAGAGACTGTTTATTTACTGTATTTTACAGATGAGCTAAGTGAGGTTCAGACATGTGAGGTCATTCTCCCAGTGTCACTCAGCTTGTGAGTGAGAGGACTGAACCAGAACTTAGATTTGACCCTAAAGGCTAATGAAGGAGCTATTATCTCTGTTTTGGAAATGAGTGCATCAGAGATGTTAAGTAACTTGGCCTAAAGATAAATAAACAGTAACTAACAGTGGTGTCAGGATCTGAATGCATGTCTGCTTTTCTCTAAAACTTATGGTTTTAACTATCTTAAATTCTAAGATATCGTTGAGCATTAAGGAATGCAGCAAGAGAACACAGCACATTGAGAATATTAGGATTTTTAAGAAATCAGGTTGGGCGCTGTTACACACCTCATTATATTTATTTATCTCTGCTGGGTCTTGGTTGTCACACACAGAATCTTTAGTTGCAGCATGAGAATTGTGCTCTAATTACTGTATAGAGTTGAAGTGAAGTGAGGTGTGGGTCGCTCAGTTGTGTCCGACTCCTTTCGACCCCCACTTCACTTCAGCTGTATATAGTAATTAGTTCCCTGACCAGGGATTGAACCCAGGGCCCCTGCATTGGGAATGCAGCGTCTTAACCTCTGAAAGAGAAACCCCATTATAAATCAGGTCTTAAAGACTCAGGCTTTGTGCCACATTGCTAGACTAAGGGAGAAGGACCTAAACGGCAGTGATAACTTGGCATATAGTGAATGAGAACCTCTGAGGGCAGGAAAGGGACTTAAAAAAATACGGTGTCCATGGGAGATGCCTTTATTGATTTATTGACTGCATTTGGCTGCTGTGCTTCCAGTCTCAGCTGCAATTCCCACATGGAGGCTGTTCCCACCCTTCCTGTGTCCCTTGAGCTTAGCAGGCACTTCCTGTCCTATTGGAAATGAAAGTTAGAGATTGGGGGTGTGCTGTGTGTTATTTACTCTGCAGAATGTTGGTTCTGTTTGTCCCTTTATTATAGCAAAAAGGTGACAGGAGAACTAGAATAGAGACTGGGACTTCATCTAAGGGAGGGTTTGGTCTTAATGTTTGTTGTGGCAAAGCAGACAGGTTAATTTATTTCTTAGAATATCCACTATGACAGTGAGGGGGCCTTAAGAAGGGATTTGAAGGCTTTCATCCTATATCCCTGTTCCACCTGGACTAGATTGGTAAATTACTGGATAGCGTTCTTAAATTTTTGGTTTCCTACAAGTTTATTTTATTGTTAAGGCACCTTCTACAGCACATTCCTTTGGTACTATTAGAGGTAAGTGTTGCAAGTGTGTTAAATTTTTGACTCTTAAGTTAATGTTCCTTTCCTTCTAAGATCTTTGTATTTTTCTTCTCTGTGAAGCATGTCTTTATTTAAAATAATTATTTATTTATTTTTCTGCAGTTTAGAGACAGCTTGAAGCAAACATCCCAATTTTGTGAACTTCAGCTCGGGCATAAACTTCAGATTGGGTGAGTAATCATTTCAGTTTCATGGACCTTGAAGCTCGGAATAGTGGATGAAGATTCATATAAGGTAGCTAACAATTGTCAAAGAAATCACTAGGTAATTATGTCTCAGTAAAGCTGGGGAAAAGAATAAAGAAAGCAGTAAGCATCAAGTTTCAAGACATAGTCCAGTTTGAAAAATCCTTTTTGAAGTCACACCTGGGGGAATCTGAAAGGATTAAGAAGCATCAGCCCATTAGGTGACCCAAGAGGAATAAAACTGTCCGAAGGTCTGAAACTAGTTATTTCCCGTCCTCTGTTTTGCTTGTCTCTGACCTTAGATGAGCTCTTTGCTTGTTATTCTGTGTGTTAAGCTCGCTGTAAATATAAAGGTGGTGGTGGGGGGTGGTACTGAGCTTATTTTCTCCGCATGTTCTCCAAGGCAGTGGCCCTTTAAAATCAACCCTGGAATCTTACAGCTGAGATCTAAGGAGAAAATGTCCTCGTTTTTTCCATGAGAATCTGAACTTGTACAAAATAAATAGGGAAGGGGATAGAGTTGAAAGAGGTAGACCTAAAAACTTTTTGGTCTAACTGCTAAGCCTGTGAAAAATTAAAAAATAACATCTTGGGCATTAGGACCCAGTGGAAGAGCCTCACTCAGACTGGGGCTAACTTCTATCAGTGACGTGAACAAGCAGCCCTGGCTCATTCTTCACTCCCCCCTCCTCCCTTCTCCCTCTCCCTCCTCCTCCTCCTCCCTCCCTCCTTCTCTCCCTTCTTTCCTCTCCCTTCCCCTTTCCCTCTTTCTCTCTTAGCTTCCTGACATTAAAGAGAAAATGCTGCTATCAGTGACGTCCAGGCCTGGGATTTCGACTTTTGGCTATAACAAGAACAACAAGAAGGTAGGGAAAAGTGCTTTTTTGGAATTCAGCTACTTCCTTTTCTGGGGATCGGGGAGTGCCCTTGGCTTTAACATTCTCCTTAAGAGGGGAACAGGCTTCCTCTCCTCTCAGCTCCTCTCTTTTTCCACCACTTTTTTTTTGGTCATCTTTTCTTACCTGGTTCTGAAGTTCCAGGAATTCACAGTCCCTTACCTGAGGCCTGAGAAGGCAGTGGAATTAAAAACAAATCACGCTTTGCAAGTTTGGAGCTTTGTGAAGTTAGTGTGACTTCCTGCTGATGTATCCAATTTTCACAGGGAAAATATGTCACCTCAAACCCTGGCCCCCAGCCTGCTCACTCCAAGGTTATTTCGTTGTTTTGATTAACTGCCTTCTCCTCCAGCCCACCTTCCTTCCTACCATCCCATCAGCATTATCAGGTAGCTTGAAGACAGTCAGTGAAATCACAGCTTCATCTGAACACTGAGTCTACTCTTGGAGCTTATGGAGACCCTACTCCACCCAGCCTGTAGGCTAGGAGTTTTTAAGAGAAAACCTTGGGGATTGAGGCAGAAAGTTCTGGGCTTCTTTGGGGTCTGCTGCTAAGCTGGGGCTTCCTGCTCTGCAGATAGGCAGGCTCAGCAGGGGTCTTTGAAGGCTTTTTGGTTAACCCACAGCTGCCAGAGAGTTGTGCGATGCTTGGGCGCAGGGGCAGTCTGGGGCGAGGTATACAGTCGGTGCTCACAGTTACCAAGGAGGCATTTCAGTGCACGCAGTGCTGACCAGGAGGAACTTTATGCCGTAGCAGAAAGACCCTTTACCTCTGTCTTGATTTTCTAGCTGTTCTTTGTAGAAAAAAGGTGCCATGTATATTTTAGGATATTTTGCTTATCTGATGGGTTGTTGGGGTGTGGGAGGGGATTCTCGATACTTTCTTATACACCTAAGGAGACTGTTACAGGTGAACAAAGTATCTGATCAAGGCGGTGGGTAAATGTTTGGAACCGAAACCCCTGGTGGTAGTTGATATGTCATTGCTTCCCTGGGGGCTCAGACAGTAAAGGATCTGCCTGCGATGCAGGAGACCAGAGTTTGATCCTTGGATCGGGAGGATCCCCTGGAGAAGGGGATGGCAGTCCACTCCAGTATTCTTGCCTGGAGAATCCCGTGGAATTCTGGCCTGCTGGCCTGCAGCCCATTGGGTGGCAAAGCGTCGGACACGACTGAGCGGCTGACACATGCGTGCGCGCGGGTGCACACACACACACACACACACACACTCACACACACACACACACTCACACTCACACACACACACACTCACACACACACACACACTCACACACACACACAATTATGTCCTTAAGAAATAGGGGTTCATGTGTTATCAATTTTACACACACACAAATCAATAGGATTTTGACAGAGGGATAGCTCATCTGTCTTTATTTTCTTCAGATCTTGTGTAGTGCTGTATAAAAGTTTTCCTTCCTAATTTTTTCCCTCCAAGTCCCTCGGATTACCCATTAAAATACAATAAAATGAATTCCAGAAATTGGTTTTTTCCTATTAGTATCCATGGATTTGATGCTATCTAAAATATTCTTATTTCTTATCTCTGTACTTCCTTTTCTCATTGTTGTATAGGAAACATTTAACCAGCCTCTAAATCTAGGATATTGTAGGGCAGGGGTCCCTAACCTCTGGGATCTAATGTCTGATGTCCTGAGGTGGAGCTGATGTAAGAATAATAGAAATAAAGTGCACAATGAATGTAATGCTCTTGAAGCATCCGAAAACCATCCCACTCCAATCTGTGGGAAAATTGTCTCCACAAAACCAGGCCCTGGTGCCGAAAAGCTTGGGGATCACCGGTGTAGGGCGAGGGTTATTACTGTGGACTGGGATTCAAATGTCGTCTCTCTCTCTGATAACTTGTGAGGTTTGAGAAGCACGTTAAGAACCCTGAGATGGGGTAGATCCGTGATTGCTCAGGGTATTTATCTAATGTCCCTTGGGTCCTTTGGGTCAGTGTTATGATGGCATCACTTTGTGACTATGACGCCCTGTGTGTTTACATAGGTTTGTAGGTATTGGGCTTATTTAAACGAATGATTACTGTGTTACTGTTTGTGTTTTTGTTGGTATGTACAGCTCAATGTGTTCATTTTTTGAGAAGAATGTTTTGAGTGAATCTGATCATGTAATTTGGCTGTTTTATACCAAAGGTTAGTTTTTAAAATAAGTTGTTAGTTTTTAGTAATAAACATAAGACATATTTATTTTTAAAATTTAAGCATCAAGAGGTATATAAAACAAAAAATCTTCCCTTCACGTCCTGAAGTTACTTACCTAAATCCCACCCGTTAAGGGAAATAATTAGTAGCAGTTTGCTTTGTCTATTCTCCCAAACTTTTTTCAATGACAAGTTAGTTTTAATTTTGACATTGGCTTACTTGCCATTTCTATTAATAACTAAGTTTGTCAGGTAGGACAAGTCTATGTAAAAAGTTTTGGAGATCTCTGGAACATTTAAAAAACTGAAATAAAATTCTAAATTTCTGAGAAGGTACACATTATAAATATCTGCTTTTCTTTTCCATCGTTTTGTTGTACCAAAATCTGTAAGTAAACACATTTGTAGAGATCCGTTTTCTTTAAGGCGTATTTTTATGTCATAATTTACTGTAGTTGTCACTTCGGGTTAGTGGAATAAAAATAATTTCTTGAGTGAGCTCAGTTTGAAAAGATTCACTTGTACAGCACTTTGGTAAGTTCATTAATTTTTGTTTAATGTCTTTTAAAAGTGGAATTGTTCGGGGACTTTCCTGGCAGTGCAGTGGCGAGGACTCAGTGCTTTTACTGCCGTGGCTGGGGTTCAGTCCCTGGTCAGGGAACTCAAATCCTGTAAGTCCTGCAATTCGGCAAAAAAAAAAAGATTGTTTTATTTTGAAACATATTTGTATATTTTATCAGAGAAGTTGTTTCCTGAGGAGCCAAGGACAATTACAGTTTTCTTATTCTTTCTTGGCTGTTGTAAATATAGGTATACAATCAACAAATGTATAATGCCCGATAAAGGCATGCACGTTCTTTCTCAGGATGTAGTGTTGAATATCCTTTCTTTTTAATGGAATTAAATAATCACAAGGGCTTCCCTGGCGGCTCAGTGGTAAAGTGTCTGCCTGCCAGTTCAGGAGACACTGGTTTGATCCCTGGGTCAGGAAGATACCCTGGAGAAGGAAATGGCAACCCACTCCAGTATCCTTACCTGGAGAATTCTAAATCACAGAAAGGAGAAAATGTAAATTTCAAAGAGAGATTCTGAAAAATGATGGTATTAAAAAAAAATCTATCTTAATTATTCTTAGTTCTTAAAGAAAAAAAGGAAAAGACTAAAGGTGAAAAGATCAGAGTTGTAAGGTCTCAGCACTTCCTTCAGCTTCTGAAAGAGTTGCCTCCGTAGAGAGATTTGTGTATAGGTGAGTCTGAAAGAGGAAGTGTTTGTGAGTAAAGGAATTTCAGACTTGTAAAGAGCCTAACCACGCCTTCCCTGACATCATCCTCCTGGCATGTGTTATTATAAGTTAACTCCTCCGAGCATCAACAACCATTCCCTTTGGAAAAAAAGAGAAGAGACGCTGTTTAACTTGGGATAATTTGCCTTCCCTGACCTATTTTGCATAAATTTCTATTTCTTCTTGACCTTAACATATTGAAGGCCATATTGGGGTGGGGAGTTGCAGGGAGTGGGTGGGGTGGAGGAACAGAGGCAATGATGAGTAGAACTGGCTGGTAGGCATCGCCAGATTTTCACTCTTTGAGAAGTTTGAGTCACCCGAAGTTTTTGGAAGAGTTTACTCAGGAGAGCAGACAGTGGGAAGCGATACTAGGGGGGTTTGTACTTCTAACAGGGAGAGGGGATTTCCTTGTGTTTGCTGCATTTTCATGGAGTTTCCAGCGAATCATGAATTCAGTAGAACTTTCCCTTTTTAGTTTTATTTTTTGGCCACGCTGTGTGGCGTGTGGGATCCTAGCTTCCCCCACCAAGGATTGAGCCTGTTCCCCTTGCAGTAGAAGCTCGGCGTCCTAACCACGGGACCGCCAGGGAATTCCCTGGTGGAACTTTTAAAGTCCGACATCTCATGGCCGCTGGCAGCTAGTAGTTCTGTTATCAGTAATAAAGTGAACTCAGTTGCTTACAGTTTACTGGTGATGTCTCTCCATTGATTCCCCCTGTTTTAGCTCTACTCTGCTAACTTAGGCTTCCCTTGTGGCTCAGAGGGTAGAGTGTCTGCCTGCAATGCGGGAGACCGGGCTTCGATCCCTGGGTGGGCAAGATCCCCTGGAGAAGGAAATGGCACCCCACTCCAGTACTCTTGCCTGGAGAATCCCATGCGCAGAGGAGCCTGGTGGGCTACAGTCCATGGGGTCGCAAAGAGTTGGACGTGACTGAGCCACTTCACTTCACGCTGACTTAGGCCCTTATTACCACAGTAATAAACGTCCCACAGGATCTCCTGTTTCTGGTTTCTTCACTCCCTACCCCTTGTCCCCAAGTAATTTTATACCCGCTACCAGAATAATCTTCCAACATTCCAACAGTTTAGTGCTGAGCATTTCTTGTATAAAAACCTTTGATGGGTATATGTGTGTTAGTTGCTCAGTCATGTCTGACTCTCTGTGACTCCACGGGGTGTTGCCCTCCAGGCTCCTCCATCTATGTGATTTTCCATGCAAGAATACTGGAGTGGGTTGCCATTTCCTCCTCCAGGGGATCTTCCTGACCCAGGGATCGAACCTGGGTCTCCTGCATTGCTGGGTGGGTGTACATTACCTGCTAAACCAAGTCCGAATCCTTAGGCCGTGCCCACTGTTTCCTTCCCTTCCCCACCTCCCCTGCATGCCTTCACCACACCGACTCTGCTTGAACCAGTTGTGTTATCTGCAGTTCTCTGGCAATACTCTTTGGTTGTTGGTTTACATTTCTAATCTCCTAAGAAAATATGCTGTAAGACAGAAAAATACAGAAAAGAAGCAAGACAGAAGAAAATACAAATCAGAATAAGAAGTCAGGGACTTCCCCTGTGGACCAGTGGTTAGGGTCGTCATCTCCAGTGCACCAGCTTCAGCCCCTGGTGAGAGCGTGCAGTGTGGGCAGAAAAAGTCAGCTGGAATTAAAATGCAGATGTGCAAACCGTAGAGTTAGTCCTGGAAGATGAAGACTGAGGAATAGTCATGATTTTATCAGTGGAGAGGTGGTTGGTGACTTTAACAAGCAATTTCAGATTGGGGAGTAAAAGCAGGGTTGGAGTGGGTTGTTGAGTGAATGAAAGTAAGGAAGTATAGATTGTAAATATAGACTGATCTTTTAAGAATTTTGATTAAGATGAAAGTGCAGGAAAAAAAATTTAAAAACAGGCAAAATGTCTGAATAGATATTTCATCAAAGAAGATCTACAAATAGCCGTGAAAAGGTGTCCAGCATCATTAGCCAACAAGGAAGTCAAAACCACAGTGAGATACCACCTCACACCCACAAGGATGGTTGTAGTCAAAAACACAGATAATAGCGTGGTGTAATTGTGCCCTTATAACCTGCTGATAGGAATGTAAAACGGTGCAGCTGCTTTGAAAAACATTTTGGCAGTTCCTTAAAAGGTTAAACACGTTCCTAGGTATATACCCAAGGGAAATTAAAACATGACGTCCACACAAAAAGCCTGTACGTCAGTGTTCTAACAGCATTATTCATTATAGCCAAAAAGTGGAAACAATCTATATATCCATCAACTGATGCATGGATAAGTAAAATACTGTGTTTACCCACACAATGGAATTTTGGATTTTATTCAGTGATTAAAAAGTAGTAAGAGTACTGGGACTTTCCTGGAAGTCCACTGGTTAGGACAGAGGGCATGAGTTTGATCTCTGCTTGGGGAACTAAGATCCTACCTGCCATGTGATGTGGCCAAAAAAAGAAAAAGTAATAGGGTACTGATACAGTGTACAAAATGGATGAACTTTGAAAAAATTATGTTAGTGAAAGAAGCCAGTCACGAAAGACCACGTGCATTTGGACCCTTGAACATCGCAGGGCTTGTAACACCAGCCCTGTGCAGCTGAAAATCCACATATAAGCTATATTTGATCCTCCGTATCCGTGGCTCCTCCATTTTCATAGTTCTGCATCCTTAGAGTGAACCAGTTGCAGAAAATCCACATGTAAGTGGACCCGTGCAGTTAAAATCTGCGTTGTTCAAGGATCAGCTGTATTTGATGCTTCCGTTTGTATGAAGTGTCCAAAATAGGCAAATCCAGGGAGGTAGAAAGGAGATTAGCAGTTGCCTAGAGATGGAGTAGGAGAGTTCGGAGGGAAAGAAAAGTGAGTGGTAATGGGTATTGGGAGAAGGCGATGGCACCCCACTCCAGTCCTCTTGCCTGGAAAATCCCAGGGACGGGGGAGCCTGGTGGGCTGCAGTCCATGGGGTCGTGAAGAGTCGGACACGACTGAGTGACTTCACTTTCACTTTTCACTTTCAAGCATTGGAGAAGGAAATGGCAGCCCACTCCAGTGTTCTTGCCTGGAGAATCCCAGGGACGGGGGAGCCTGGTGGGCTGCCGTCTATGGGGTCACACAGAGTCGGACACGACTGACGTGACTTAGCAGCAGCAATGGTTATTGGGTTTCATTTTGGGGTAGTGAAAATGTTCTAAAATTGATTATAGTGATGCAAATACCATTGAAATTATGTTTTAAATAGGTTAATTACATGGTATGTAAATTACATCTCAATAAAGTTATTTTTATTTTTTTAATATTTATTTATATTTTTTTATTTGGTTGTGCCGGGTCTTGGTTCTGACATGTGAGATCTAGTTCCCTGACTCGGGATCAAACCCGGGCCCCCTGCATTGGGAGCATGGAATCTTAGCCAGTGGACCCCCAGAGAAGCCCAAAGTTGTTATTTTAAAAAGATGGGGGGCAGAGAAATGAGATAAAGGCTGGAAGAGGGTGGTGGTGTGGGGAGAATTTTCCCAAAGATGGGAGCTACAGAAGCCAAAAGGCAGGAAGGTTCGTGATGAGTTGCTTGACGCTTTCCGGATGCGTGTGTGTGCTCACAGCCCCTCGCTTTCTCTGACTCTCGTCTCTGTGCTTCATGTAGCGTCAGCCTCTGATGCTTTCTTGCTGTTGTTCCTTCCTTGTGGAATGGCCTTACTGTTTGTTTGTTCACTGACTCACATTCGTTAAATAGCTCCAGAATGTGCTAGGACCTATGTAAATAGACTGTTATTCTAAGTGTTACATATACTAGCTGTCTCCAATTTATTTCCTTCCGTTACTTCTCTTTTATTATCTTTAATATATTATTTAATAACACGAAAGATTACATGTAACTATAAAGCATATCATGTACAGATATGAAAGTTGGACCATAAAGAAAGCTGAGCACCAAACTGATGCTTTTGAACTGTGCTGTTGGGGAAGACTCTTGAAAGTCCCTTGGACTGCAAGGAGATCCAACCAGTCCATCCTAAAGGAGATCAGTCCTGAGTTTTCATTGGAAGGACTGATGTTGAAGCTGAAACTCCAATACTTTGGCCACCTGATGTGAAGAACTGACTCATTGGAAAAGACCCTGATGCTGGGAAAGATTGAAGGCGGGAGGAGAAGGGGATGCAGAGGATGAGATGGTTGGATGGCATCACTGATGCGATGGACATGAGTTTGAGCAAGCTCTGGGAGTTGGTGATGGACAGGGGAGCCTGGCGTGCTGTGGTCCATGGGGTCACAAAGAGTCAGACACGACTGAGCGACTGAACTGAAACTGATGGAGCACAATAATGAAAGGAACACCTGCGGGCTTCCCCGGAGACGTGGGTTTGATCCCTAGCCCAGGAAGAGCCCATGTGCCACAACCACTCAGCCTGTGCGCTTGAGCCCAGGCGCTGCAGCTCCTTATTCCCACACACCCTGGAGCCGGCGCTCCACTGCAGGAGGGACCGCACAGAGCTCACGTGCTGCCAGTGCTGGAGAGGAGAGCAGAGCCCACTCGCCGCAGCTGGAGAGGCCCTGGCTGCGGCAGAGACCCAGCACGGCCGGAAGTAAAGACAATAGTTACAGAGAGGCACACCTGCAAACCCGTCTGCCAGCTTAAGAACCAGAAGCAGTGCCTGTAGATTACATGTACTTAGGAGCGTTTCCCCATCCCACCGCCTACCTCCCTTCTAAGGGTAACTACTCTTAAGTTTTATATCTATCATTCTATTGCTTTTTAAAAATATAGTTTAAAACCATGTTTAATTCGCTTTTTACATTGTTCTAAGTGCTTTACATATGTAATTACATCCTCATGACAGTTTCATTATTATTTTCCGTGTTTCACAGATGAGAACAAATGAACTACAGAGCTTAATAATCACGCCACTAGTGAATGGCCCAGCCGGGGTTTGAACTCAGGTCGTTGACTCCTGATCTGTGCTGTCAGCCACTGCTTTCTTGTCTTATTGCAACACAGCCTTCTGTTGATTTGTCTCCGTTCAGTATTACATCTTCATGGGTCATTCATGTTGTATATTTTACTCATTTTTTCCTGTATAATATTTCATTTTGTGAATATACCTATCCATTCTTCCACCAGTGAGCGTTTGGGCTGTTCCAGGCTTGTTCGCTTTTGCTGTTCCTAACGTAGCTGCTCAGAATATTATCATATATGTGGCACAGTTGTGTAAAAATTTCTTTGGAGTTTATATGTAGGAGTGGGGTTGTGGAGTATAGTTTGTGAATGTTGACCTTTAAGAGATGATGCTGGACAATTCCTTGGTGGTCCAGTGGTTATGACTGCAGGGGGCATGGCTTGGATCCTTAGTGGAGGAACTAAGAGCCTGCATGCCCCATCGTATGGCCAAAAAATTTAAAATACATGTGTGTGTTCAGTCATGTCTGACTCTTTGAGACCCCATGGACTGTAGCCCGCCAGGCTCCTCTGTCTGTGGAATTTTCCAGGCAAGAACACTGGAGTGGGTTGCCATTTCCTACTCCAGGGGATCTTCCTGACCCAGGGATCGAACCCGAGTCTCTTCATCTTGTGCATTGGCAGGCAGATTCTTTATCACTGTGCCTCCTTGGAAACCCCAGTTTAAAAAGAGGCAATGGGGGGACCGGGATGGGGAATACGTGTAAGTCTATGGCTGATTCATATCAATGTATGACAAAACCCACTGGAAAAAAAAAAAAAAAAAGTGGGGGACCAAAACATTGACTTCATGGTGGATACAGGAGCAGAACTATCGGTAGTAACAAAACCTGGGGCACCTCTGTCCAAAAAGACTACCGCTGTAACTGGCGTATCGGGAGAAGAGATGATTAAATCATTTTGCCAGCCCAGAAAATGTCAAAAAAAAATAAAAATAAAAATAATGAAAAGAGGCAATGCTAAATTGCTTTCTAAGTCTACTGCTGTTGTCTCCATTAGCAATATAAAATTTACTGTAGATTCACAGCCTCCCTACTTATTGGAAATGTCATACCCCTCTCATTCTCTCTTAAATGCAATCTAGACTTTTATTCCCAACGCTCCACCAAAACTGCTCTTACAAAGATCTGCAATGACTTTTCATTTTCCTGAGTGGTCAGTTCATAACCCTCATCTTACTTAATCTATTATCGACACTTGACACATTTGATCACACAATTGCGTGAAACACTTTCTTCATTTGGTTTACAGACCACCATACCCTCCCATTTCTCTAGTGTCTGTGGCCTTTTCCCTGCAGGCTTCTTTTCTGGTTCCTCCTAATTTTCCTGATCTCTGAACGTTGGGAGATCCCCAGGGCTCAGTCCTTGAATTTCTTTTCAATCTACACTTCTCCATTCGTAATTTTATTGAGTCTCATAGCTTTAAATATTATCCATATCTAATGGAAAATCTGAAAAGGACTGTGTGCATACATATATATGTAACAGCCCCAGGCGGCTCAGTGGGTAATGAATCTGCCAGTAGTACAGGAAACGTGGGTTTGATTCCTGGGTCAGGAAGATCCCCTGGAGGAGGGCATGGCAGCCCACTCCAGTATTCTCGCCTGGAGAATCCCATGGAGAGAGGGGCCTGGTGGGCTGTAGTCCATGGGATCACAAAGAGTTGGACAAGACTGAGGCGACTTAAACACACACACACACATGTATAACTGAATCCCCTTGCTGTGTACCTAACACTACCACAACACTGTAAATCATCTGTCTTAAGTTAAAAAAGAAAATCACCCACAGGGTGACAAATCTCAAATTGGATTTCAACCTGGACTGCCCTTCTGCAATCCAGATTCTCTTCTAACATCACATCTCCATTTAGATGTTTATCAGACATTTCAAATTTAACATGTTTAAAGCAGAGCTCCTGTCTGCTTTCTTCCTCCTCACTCTGCCGCAGCTGTCCTTCTCACTGTCTTCTCCATCTAAGTAAATTAAATTTATTGTAAATTTCATTTTTCCAGATGTTGAAGCCAAACTTCTCGACTTACCCATGACTGTTCTTTCTCCTACAGTCCCATATCTAATAGCATAATATACGAGTACCTACTTTATTGGACTCTTAGTAATTAATGCCTGCTGCATAGTAAATGATCATTAAAATTACCCATGGAAGATATGATTCCATTCTTTTTCTTCCTGTATGCATATAAACAAGCTTATAGTTTCTTTCACCTCAAAAGAAAACAATGGAAAACCTGCTTGATCCCATGTCTCCTGCCAGTTACTGCCCCATTTTTCTGATCCCTTTTACAATCCACCTTCTTGAAAAAGTAGTTCCTCTAGAATCTCTGCTTCATTACATTCCACTCTTTTTCTCAATATTTGCTCTCTTTATTTTTTAATTGTAAAATATGTATAACAAGATTTGCCATCTTATCCATTTTTAAGTATACATGTGATAGTGTTAAGTACGATACATTTACGTTGCGCAGCCAGTCTCGAGTAGAACTCTTCATCTTGCAAAACTGAAACTACCCCATTAAACGACTCCCCCCAGACTATTGGCCACCACTGTTCTACTTTCTGTCTTTTATGAGTTCTCTGAGTCATATAAACGTAATCACACAGTATTTGTCTTTTTGTGATTGACTTATATAACTTAGCATAATGTCCTCAAAGTTCATCCATGTTGTAACATATCAAGATTTCCTTACTTTTTAAGGCTGAATAATATTAAATTGAATGTACATACCGCATTTTGTATATCCATTCATCTGTGAGACATACTGGAGTTACTTCCTTCTTTTCGTCATTGTGAATAGTGTTTCTGTGAATGTGGGTGTGTAAGTATCTCTTCAGACTCTGCTTTCAGTTCTTTTGGGTATATTCCCAGAATTGGAATTGCTGGATCATATGGTAATTCTATTTTTAATTTTTTGAGGAATTACCATATTATTTTCCTTAGTGGCTGTACCATTTTATGTTCCTACCAGTTGTGCGCAAGTTCTGATTTCTCTGAATCCTTGCCAACACTTATTTTCCATTTTTTTGATAGTAGCCATCCTAATGGGTGTGAGAAAGTATTTCATTATAATTTTGATTTGTATTTGTTTAATGATTAGTGATGTTGATCATATTCTCACGTGCTTATTGGTCACTTGTATGTTTTCTTTAGAGAAATACTGAACTCCTTTTCCCATTTTTAAAGTGGGATTTTTTTTGTTATTGAGTTTTAGGGGTTCTTTATATATTTTGGATATTAATACCTTGTCAGGTATATGATTTGCAAATATTTCTTTTTCAGGAAGTGAAGTTTTATAAACAAGTTCTACAATGGAAAGAAAAAAGCATCTTGATACATAAAAGTTTTGTGAAAGTTTCAAAAAGATTTTAAAGGGTTTTGAAATTTAATTTTACTTTCTTACTTTTGGCTGTGCTGGGTCTCTGTCGCTGCTAGGCTTTTCTCTAGTTGTGGTGAGTGGGGGCTGCTCTCTAGCTGCAGCGCAGAGGCTTCTTGTTGCAGTGACTTCTCTTGTTGCGGAGTGCGGGCTCTAGACGTGCAGGCGTCGGCAGCTGTGGCTTCCCAGCTCTATGGCACAGGCTCGGGAGTTGTGGCTAACAGGCTTAGTTGCTCCTTGGCGTGTGGGGTCTTCCTGGCCCAGGGATCAAATCCGTGTCCCCTCCACTGGCAGGCAGATTCTTTACCACTGAGCCACCAGGGAAGTCCTAAAATTTTTAAATCAGAAAGTGTTTAAGACTGCGTGTGTGCTAAGTTGCGTCAGTCATGTGTGAGTCTGCGACCCTATGGACCAACTGCAGCCTGTCAGGCTCCTCCTCCAGGCATGAATACTGGAGTGAGTTGCCAGGCCCTTCTCCAGGGGATATTTCCCATCCAGGGGTTGAACCCACATCTCTCACATTTCCTTCATTGGGTTCTTTACCATCAGTGCCACCTGGGAAGCCCCATTAAGACTAAATTCTTTCAAGTGTTCGAACAAAACGGAAAGCAGCCTATTCAATCTCAATAATAAAGTGTGTCCTTGGGGCTTCCCTAGTGGTCCAGTGGTTAAGAATCCACTTTGCAATATCCGCAAATCAATCAACGTAATACACCACATTAACAAATTGGAAGATAAAAACCATATGATTATCTCAATAGATGCAGAGAAAGCCTTTGACAAAATTCAACACTCATTTATGATTAAAACTCTCCAGAAAGCAGGAATAGAAGGAACATACCTCAACATAATAAAAGCTATATATGACAAACCCACAGCAAACATTATCTTCAATGGTGAAAAATTGAAAGCATTTCCTCTGAAATCAGGAACAAGACAAGGATGCCCACTCTCACCACTACTATTAAACATAATGTTGGGAGTTTTGGCCACAGCAATCAGAGCAGAAAAAGACGTAAAAGGAATCCAGATAGGAAAAGAAGAAGTGAAACTCTCGCTGTTTGCAGATGACATGATCCTCTATATAGAAAACCCTAAAGACTCTTCCAGAAAATTACTAGAGCTAATCAATGAATATAGTAAAGTTGAAGGATATAAAATTAACACACAGAAATCCCTTGCATTCCTATATACTAACAATGAAAAAACAGAAAGAGAAATTAAGGAAACAATACCATTCACCACTGCAACAAAAAGAATAAAATACTTAGGAGTATATCTACCTAAAGAAACAAAAGACCTATACATAGAAAACTATAAAACACTGATGAAAGAAATCAAAGAGGACACAAACAGATGGAGAAACATACCGTGTTCATGGATTGGAAGAATCAATATTGTCAAAATGGCTATTCTACCCCAAAGCAATCTATAGATTCAGTGCAATCCCTATCAAGCTACCAAAGGTATTTTTCACAGAACTAGAACAAATAATTTCACAATTTGTATGGAAATACAAAAAACCTCGAATAGCCAAAGTAATCTTGAGAAAGAAGAATGGAACTGGAGGAATCAACCTGCCTGACTTCAGACTCTACTACAAAGCCACAGTCATCAAGACAGTATGGTACTGGCACAAAGACAGAAATATAGATCAATGGAACAGAATAAAAAGCCCAGAGATAAATCCACGAACCTATGGACACCTTATCTTTGACAAAGGAGGCAAGGATATACAATGGAAAAAAGACAACCTCTTTAACAAGTGGTGCTGGGAAAGCTGGTCAACCACTTGTAAAAGAATGAAACTAGAACACTTTCTAACACCACACACAAAAATAAACTCAAAATGGATTAAAGATCTAAATGTAAGACCAGAAACTATAAAACTCCTAGAGGAGAACATAGGCAAAACACTCTCCGACATAAATCACAGCAAGATCTTCTATGACCCACCTCCCAGAATATTGGAAATAAAAGCAAAAATAAACAAATGGGACCTAATGAAAATTAAAAGCTTTTGCACAACAAAGGAAACTATAAGTAAGGTGAAAAGACAGCCCTCAGATTGGGAGAAAATAGTAACAAATGAGGAAACAGACAAAGGATTAATCTCGAAAATATACAAGCAACTCCTGAAGCTCAATTCCAGAAAAATAAACGACCCAATCAAAAAATGGGCCAAAGAACTAAACAGACATTTCTCTAAAGAAGACATACAGATGGCTAACAAACACATGAAAAGATGCTCAACATTACTCATTATCAGAGAAATGCAAATCAAAACCACAATGAGGTACCATTACACGCCAGTCAGGATGGCTGCTATCCAAAAGTCTACAAGCAATAAATGCCGGAGAGGGTGTGGAGAAAAGGGAACCCTCTTACACTGTTGGTGGGAATGCAAACTAGTACAGCCACTATGGAGAACAGCGTGGAGATTTCTTAAAAACCTGGAAATAGAACTGCCATATGACCCAGCAATACCACTTCTAGGCATACACACTGAGGAAACCAGATCTGAAAGAGACATGTGCACCCCAGTGTTCATCGCAGCCCTGTTTATAATAGCCAGGACATGGAAGCAACCTAGATGCCCATCAGCAGACGAATGGATAAGGAAGCTGTGGTACATATACACCATGGAATATTACTTAGCCATTAAAAAGAATTCATTTGAATCAGTTCTAATGAGATGGATGAAACTGGAGCCCTTTATACAGAGTGAAGTAAGACAGAAAGATAAAGACCAATACAGTATACTAACACATATATATGGAATTTAGAAAGATGGTAACGATAACCCTATATGCAAAACAGAAAAAGAGACACAGAAGTACAGAACAGACTTTTGAACTCTGTGGGAGAAGGTGAGGGTGGGATGTTTCGAAAGAACAGCATGTATATTATCTATGGTGAAACAGATCACCAGCCCAGGTGGGAGGCATGAGTCAAGTGCTCGGGCCTGGTGGGCTGGGAAGACCCAGAGGAGTCGGGTGGAGAGGGAGGTGGGATGGGGGATCGGGATGGGGAATACGTGTAACTCTATGGCTGATTCATATCAATGTATGACAAAACCCACTGAAAAATTAAAAAAAGAAAAGAATCCACTTTGCAATGCAAGGAACAGTGGTTGGATCCCTGGTCCAGGAAGATACCACGTGCTGCGGGGCAAACGAGCCCACCCGCCACAACTCGGGAAGCCCACGTGCTTGGAGCCCACGCTCTGAAACACGAGGGGCCACCGCGGTGAGCAGCGCACGCTCGGCGGCTAGAGCAAGCCTGCTGGCAGCAGCGAAGACCCCGCACGGCCAAAGATAAGTGAGTGTGGAAAAAGACTTGGTCTTGGTGTGTGATCCTTTTAACGTGCTGTGAATTTGTTTTGGTGTTTATTAAGAATTTTTGCGTTTATACTCGTCATGGATGTTGGCCTGTTTTCTTGTAGTGTATGCATCTGGCTCTGGTGTCAGGGTAATGTTGGTCTCGTGAACTGAGTTTGGGAGTGTTCCCTTCTATTGAGTTTTTTGGAAGAGTTTGAGGATTGGTGTTAATTCTTTGAATGTTTGGTAGAATTCACTTGTGAAGTCATCTAGTCCTGGAGATTCTCAGTCTCCTTACTAGTCTGTTCGGGTTTTCTGTATTTTTTATTACTAAAACTTGGTAGGTCATACATTTCTAGGAATTTATTCATTGCTTCTAGGTTGTCCAATTTGATGGTTTACGATCGTTCATAGTAGCGTCTTATGATCCTGTTTTTGTGATATCTCCTCTTTTGTTTTTAATTATATTTCTTTGACTCTTTTTTTCCTTTGTAAGTCTAGCTAAAGGCTTGTCAGTTTTATCTTTTAAAAAAAACTAACGCTTAGTTTCCCGTTGTCTTTCCATTCCTGATTTTATTTATTTTTGCTCTGAGCTTTGTTATCTCCTCTTTCTTCTAACTTTGGGCTTAATATGTCCTTCTTTTTCTTGAGGTAGTTTGACACTTTTTTCTTCTTCTTAACATGTGCATTAACTTCCCTCTGTGCTCTATTTTTGCTGCATCCCATGAGTTTTTGTATGTTGTGTTTTTATTTTTGTTTCAAGATTTTTTTTTTTTTACTGTATCTCTGACCCATTGGTTGTCCAGGGGTGTGTTTAATTTCCACACATTCATGAATTTTCCAGTTTTCCTTCTGTTATTTATTTCTAGTTTATACTGTACTGGTCAGAAAAGATACTTGGTATAGTTACGATATTTTTAAATTTACTGAGACTTTTTGTGACCTCATATGCTCTATCCTAGAGAATGTTCCAGGTGCACTTGAAAAGATGTAATCTATTATTTTTAGATGGAAGACTATTTGATCCAAAGTATAGTTCAAGTCTATTGTTTCTGTATTGATTTTCTGGGGTGATCTGTTCATTATTGAAAGTGGGATATTGAAGTCCTCTGCTATTATTGTACTATCTGTTGCTCCCCTGAGATCTGTTAACATTTGCTTAATATTTTAGGTGCTCTGGTGTTGAGGTCCTCTTAATATTTTCAGTTTAGTCCAGTTGCTCACTTGTGTCTGACTCTTTGCGACTCCATGGACTGTAGCAGGCCAGGCCTCCCTGTCCATCACCAACTCCCAGATCTTGCTCAAACTCATGTCCATCGAGTCAGTGATGCCATCCAACCATCTCGTCCTCTGTCCTTCCCTCTTCTGCTGTCTTCAGTCTTTCCCAGCATCAGGATCGTTTCCAGTGAGTCGGTTCTTTGCACCAGGTGGCCAAAGTGTTGGAGCTTCAGCTTCAGCGTGAACCCTCCAGTGCTGTGAGTCCTCCTGATGAACTGACCCTCTTATAACCATACAACGACTTTCTTTGTCTCCTGTTACGGTTTTTGACTTTTCCCCTGATGTGAGTGTTGTTGCCCTTGCTTTATTTTGGTTACGTGCGTGTGGGATGTCCTCCCAGCCCTGCATTTTGTTCATTTTGTTCTTGTGTGTGTCCCTGTAGCAGAGTCTGTCGGCAGCATAAACATTAGGCTTTTTTTTTAACCCATTCAGCCACTCTTCACTCTTGCCTTTTGACTACGTAATTTAATCTATTTACACTTAAAGTGATTATAACTCAGTAAGGACTTAGGCAACCCACTCCACTATACTCACCTGGGAAATCTCATGGACAGAGCAGCCTGGTGGGCTCCAGTCCACGAGGGTGCAAACAGCTGGCCACGGCTGAGCGGCTCACACACACCAAGGACTCACTGCTGCCATCTCGTTAATTGTTTCTGGCTATCCCGTAGTTCCTTCCTTCCTCTCCTCTCCTACTGTCTTATTTTGAAATTGATGATTTCTGATACGATGTACTTTGATTCCCTTCTCTTTGTCTCATGTGTATCTATTATAGGTTTTTGTCTTGTTACCGTCAGGCTCACCTGAAACATGTTACAGGTGTGACAGTCTATTTTTAAGCTGATGACAACTCCACTTTGATTGCGTACAGAACCTGCCCTTTCACCTCCCCCCCATTTTGTGTTTTTCATGTCACACTTTGCATCCTTTTATATTGTGTATCCGTTAAAAAATTATTGTAGCTATAGGTATTGTAATCCTTTTGTCCTTTAACTTTCATACTGGAGTTTAGTGGTTAATATTATGATACTAGAGTATTCTGAATCTATACTAACCTTTATCAGTGTGTTGTGTATTTTCAGGTTATTAGTTAATATCCTTTCTTTGCAGATTGAAGAATTCTTTCCAGCATTTCTTGTTAAGGCAGGTTAAGTGCTGGTGAACTCTCAACTTTTGTTAGGGAAAGTCTTTATTTCACCTTCACCTCTGAAGGACAACTTTGTTGCGTAAAGTATTTCTTGTTTTGCATTTTCTTTTCTTTCAGCATTTTGAATATATCGTCCCATTCACTCTTGGCCTGCAATATCTCTGATGAGAAATCAACTTGTAAGCCTTATGGAGACTCTCGTGTATGACATTTTTTTTTCTGACTTTAAAAAAAAAGCTTTTTTGTTCACGGATTTATTCTTTTGACTGCAGTGGGTCGTTGCTGCGCGTGGAGGTTGGCTCCCCGGCTGTGGCGCGTGGCCTTTCATTGCAGTGGCTTCTGGTTGCAGAGCATGGGACCTAGGCTCTGCAGGTCTCAGCAGTTATGGCGCGTGGGCCCAGTTGCCCTGTGGCATGTGGGATGGTTTTGCTATCTTGGAGAAGGTCATTTTGGATTGACGTTGTGAAGTGAGCTTTTAGCTTAATGAGCCTGGATGTCCACATCTCCCCCACATTTGAGACGTTCTCAGCCATTATTTTTTGAATAAGCGTTCTACCCCTCTCTCCCTCTCTTCTTCCGTGACTTGTGGTCTGTGGATTGTTTCTGTTAACGTGCCCTGTGAGTCCCATAGGCTTTCTTCATTCCTCTTCGTCCTGGCTTTTTGTTTCCTTCTGGCTGGATAATTTCAAATGATCTCTCTTCAGGCTCACTGATTCTTTCTTCTGCTTGGTCTGGTCCGTAGTACTTTTAAGTGGTTTGTTGCTTGTCTTTTATCTTGCATAACCTCTTATCTTGCTAGAGTTGACCATTCCCCATTTCTTGAATCGCTGTCTTTTGTTGCTTCTGCTAACACCACCTTCTTGGGTCTTGCCCTTTCCTCCTCCTCTTTTGACCTTCTTGTCAATTACTCTACTCACTTTCTGAGTATTTTTATTTCTTTAGGGTTTCTTGCCCTCTCTCTAAATATACCTTCTTCCTAAATTTCATTTATTCCTATGCTAATACATTAACTGATAATTACTAGACCAGACTTCTCTGTGTATCCAACTTCTTAATTGGTATTTTTCCCTAGAAGTCTCAGAAATTACTAAAATTAACGTAGTCAAAATGTAATGATTGCTTTGTGGTCCTCAAGTTGGCTCTGCCCCCCCCCCCATCTCTATAGTAGTAGTGAATGATACCACCATCCAGTTACTCAAGCTAGACACTACACTTTCCCACATCTACTTTATTACATAAGTAAAACCTTAGACTCTACCTGTAAACTACGTCTCAAAGGTTTGCATTTCTGTTCATCTTCATAGCCGTCTCTCCAATCATAGGCTGCATTGTCTCTGGTTTGGACTGTTACAGTGACCTAATTGAGCTTGCCACTTCAACTCCTGTCTCACTCTTCTTTATTCTTCCCATAGTAGCCAGAGTAGTATTTTGAAAACCTACATCAGATCTTATAACTTCTCTCTTACCTAAAGTTATTCACTGTCTATAGGGTTGAATGAAAGCCAAACACTTGGAGACAACCTGAAAGTTTGTACCTGCACCTTGTCCTTCTCTACCCAAGTGTCACTGGCCTTGTTTCTTTCGGATTCAGTTGAAAATCTCACTTTTGCGCATTTCTCTTTCTGGAATGATCTTTTATTTCATTCTCTGAATGACTGGTTTCTGCTTATCCTTAAAGTCTCACTGAAATGTCACCTTTCCAACTATAATAACTAAAGTAGGTCACAGCCTTCTGGTCTTTTTTTTTTTTCCCTAGCCCATTTATCACACTCGGTAATTATACAGTTACTTTGTGATTATTTGATGAATGGCTGTATCTCTGCTAAATGCTGAATTCCGTTAGGACCAAGACCATCTTTAAGTCAGTGTTTTGCTCTTGGTGCCTGACGTAGTGCCTGGTGCGCTAACGTGGGCATTAAGTATTCATTGAACACGTGGATGTGAGCTGCTTGCATATTTCAGGCACCATAAGAGCTTCTGTTGTTGTTCAGTCTCTCGGTTGTGGCTCTTTGCGACCCCATGGACTGCAGCACGCCAGGCTTCCCTGTCCGTCAGCATCTCCCCAGAGCTTGCTCAAACTCATGGTGATGCCGTCCACCCATCTCATCCTCTGTCGTCCCCTTCTCCTCCTGCCCTCAATCTTTCCCAGCATCAGGGTCTTTTCTAATGAGTCGGCTCGTGGAATCAGGTGGCCAAAGTATTGGAGTGTCAGCTTCACCATCAGTCCTTCTAATGAATATTCCGGGTCGATTTCCTTTAGGATGGACTGGTTTGATCTCCTTGCAGTCCAAGGGACTCTTAAGAGTCTTTTCCAACACCACAGTTCAAAAGCATCAATTTTTTGGCACTCAGCCTTCTTTATAGTCCAACGTTCACATCCATACTTGACTCCTGGAAAAATCATAGCTTTGACTAGATGGACCTTTGTTGGCAAAGTGATGTCTCTGCTTTTTAATACACTGTCTAGGTTTGTCACAGCTTTTCTTCCAAGGAGCAAGCATCTTTTAATTTCATGGCTGCAGTCCCCGTCTGCAGTGATTTTGGAGCCCAAGAAAGTGAGGTCTGTCACTGTTTCCATTTTTTCTTCATCTATTTTGCCATGAAGTGATGGGACCACATGCCATGATCTTAGTTTTTTGAATGTTGAGTTTTAAGCCAGCTTTTTCCACTGTCTTCTTTCAATTTCATCAAGAGGCTCTTTAGTTCCTCTTTGCTTTCTGCCATTAGAATGGTGTCATCTGAGGTGTCACTTCATATCAATATCTGAGATTATTGATATTTATCCCTGTAATCTTGATTCCAGCTTGGCTTTATCCAGCCTGGCATTTCGCATCACGTACTCTGCATGTAACTTGAATAATCAGGGTGACAATATACAGCCTTGACGTACTCTTTTCCCAGTTTTGAACCAATCTGTTGTGGAGTTCTAAGTATTGCCTCTTGACCTGCATACAGTTTTCTCAGGAGGCAGATAAGGTGGTCTGATATTCCCTTCTCTTTAAGAATTTTCCACAGTTTGTTGTGATCCACATAGTCAAAGGCTTTAGCATAGTCAATGAAGCAGAAGTAGATGTTTTTCTAGAATTCCCTTGCTTTCTCTAAGATCCAGCAGATGTTGGCAATTTGATCTCTGGTTCCTCTGCCTTTTCTGCGTCCAGCTTGTACATCTGGAAGTTCTTGGTTCACGTACCGTTGAGGCCTGGCGTGAAGGATTTTGAGCATGACCTTGCTAGCATGTGAGCTGAGTGCAGGTGTGCGGTAGTTTGAGCACTCTTTGGCGTTGCCCACTTTATATGTGTGTATTTTGATCCTCACACTCATCACATTACACAGTTGTGCTACTGTCCGCATTCTGCAGGTAAGGTTAAGCAACTTGGCAAAGTCACACGGCTCACACATGGCAATAGTAGAATTAGGCCTCAGTCTTTTAATTTTTGAGCCTGTGTTTTAACTATTTTCTGCTAGTTAATGGGCTCTATAAACAAATACACTTTTTGAAAAAACATTTAGTGAACATTGATTCATTCCTTACTCAATTGCTAATTGAATAGTGAAATAATTGAGTGCTTATATCAAAACTGAATCTTATTTTTTTCTTATTTGTAACATAAAGATCTTACATTACAAATGAAAATTATTTTCTTTGTTGTCCCAAATTTAATTAATGCTAAACCATTATTTTACATTTACAGAATTTGTAGACTGGTATGGCTAGGCATGCTAACATTTTACCCTGCCATCAAATACTTGCCTAGCCTTTAAAGACTGGTGGGGTTTGAGGGTTTCGGTTTGAAGCATCCTACTTCTCCAGTCCAGTTGAGAAATAAGAAGAACGTTTGACAAATGGAAATAAAACCAGCATCTTTATTACTGATAAAGCCGACGTTCACGACGGTGCATCCTCTCTGTGGGGCACTGAATTTTCTGACACCGCCAGGATTAGGCAGACTTTTCCACCTAGGGGCAAGTCGTGATAAAACCAAACCAAACAGAAAGCTTGGCCTTCCCCTGTGCGGCAGCCCCTGTGCCAGCTCAGCAGGGTGTAGGGCAGCGAAGCTGAGTGGCGCCCCCCGAGTGGAGCTGCCGCCCCAGGGCCGGTGTGCTGGCGTCTGTCTCCTCCCGGGGAGGGGGCGGTGCAGCGGGCACGGGATTCCCCCGCGAGGGTGACGGTCAGATTCCTCAGTCCAGCTCCACTTGCACGCACCAGACCAGTGCTCAAGTCTAGCAGGTTTTTAAACACTCTGTCTCTGTTGGGCCCTCGTTGTTGCGCACAGGCTTTCCCGAGTTGTGAGGAGCAGAGGCGGCTTTGTTGTCGCGTGCAGGCTCATCGTTACGGTCGCGTCTCTTGTTGCAGAGCACGGTCTTTAGGTTCAAAGGCTCAGCAGTCACACGGCATGCGAAATATGAGTTCCCCAACCAGGGATCAAACCGTGTCCCCAGCATTGCAAGGCAGATTCTGAATCACTGGGCCACCAGGGAAATCCCTAATCTGGTAGATTTTTTGATGATGTTTTAAAAATTTTATTTATTTTGAATTGAAGTGTGGTGTCGGTTTCTGCCGAACATCAGCGTGAATCAGCCACGGGTGCACACGTGTCCCCTTTCCTGACTCGCCCTCCCTCCTCGCTCCCCACACCGCCCCTCTAACCCCTCTCGGTGGTTACAGAGTTCCCTGAGTCATAGAGCAAGCTCTCACTGGCGGTCTGTCTTACCTGCGGTGATGTCTGTCCCCACGTTGCTCTCTCCACTCTCCCTCCTCCCTCTCCCCCCTCACGTCCGTGAGTCTGTTCTGCCTGTCTCCACTGCTCCCCTGCAAACAGTGTCATCAGCACCGTCTTTCTAGATCCCGTGTGTGTGTGTGTGTTAGTATGTGACATTTTTTTTCCTTCCTGGTGTACTTCCCTCTGTATAATAGGTCCAGGTTCATCCACCTCATCAGAACTGACTCACGTGCATTCCTTTTTATGGCCGAGTAATATTCCTTTGCATGTATCCACAGCAGCTTCTTCACCCTTTCATCTGTGGATGGACATCCAGGCTGCTTCCATGTCCTAGCTGCTGTAAAGAGTGCAGTGAGCACTGGAGTACTTGTGTCTCTTCAGTCGGCTTCCTCGGGGTGTGTGCCTGGTGGCGGGACCCTGGGTAGTGAAGGGTGAAGAAGAGGAATGATGATATCATGTCAACAACCGGCTAGTTGTCAATTAAGGACACCGCTGAAAGCCACTGTCAGGAGTAAGCCTAAGCAAAGATAGAGAGGAAGGGAAAAATGGAAGAAGGATGCAGAGGAGTAAGAGAGAGGATGGAGGGAGGAAGCGGGGGCAGTAGAGGCTTGCCTCTAAACTGTAAGGCTGTTATCCTCATTCTAAATTGTCTTTCAGTTTCCCCTCTAAAGGATACCAAAAGTAAGCAGGAGCCTGAGATTCTGCTCTGTAAGTGCTATCAGAACTGTTTTGTAGTAAGGAGAGAGGAAAACACCTGTTTTGTTTTAGTAAATCTGCCTAAAAGAATAGGGATTTTCCCTTTTTCTATATTGTCTATGGATTAAGCGTACTGTGGCTATTCTGTAAGTAATGTCTTTATGTGGGTATGGGTACTAGATCTTGCAAAAATTCTTACAGAACCTTGACATTACTATCCAGGGACTAGATAGAACTTACAGACTTTCTCTCCCTCTTTTGGAGACCTCATCACTTTGTTTATAATTGGCTTTTGGTTTTCAGTTGTTACTTTGGCAACCAATCCCTTATCTCCAACTTCTGCCCCATTCCCAATTGTGGTTTAAACCATGAGTTGGATAAACTAGGTTAACACTTTCCTGAGGACTAATTCTATTCAGATCACTGTCTTTTTTGAGATTCAAGGTATGTTAGGAACTATGAGAGCGTGGGTCCAGGAGTCAGACTGTATGGACTCAAGTGTTTTAACATTCTATCCTAGTTAAAAAAAAAAAAGTATGTCAGACTTTAAGAGACTTTTGTTTGTTTTTAAATAGATAGTAGATGTATGGACTTAGTATAAAATATAAAAGGTTCAAACGCGTATAAAGGAAACAAAGAAAAAGTCTGTCTTCAATCCATCCTCCATATACCTAGTTTGTCTTTCTAGTGGCCATCATTATTAACTGCTTCTTGTGTATCTTTCTAGAGATATTTCTATGTATATTATATCAAACTTTGAAAAATTATTTCCAAAGTCCTTTGTGATTTGTAAAACTAAGCCTAGAATAAAGATTAAACTTGATATGGTTAATGTGAGTCTAGGTGGTTGCCTATATCCATTTTATTTTGATCTGAAGATAGACTAGGCACGTATACCTTTCATATTCTTGGGCTAGGCTACTTCCTTGAAGTGTGTAGTGTTGCCAGTATTTATTGTTTGGTGAAACCAAAGTATTTCCCTAATGGCCACAGGAACAGAACATGTTGACGACTTTGAGATTTTCGGCCTTGGTGAAACCAGGCCCCTCATCTGCCGATCGAAGTATTCTTTCTGCGGGTCGTGTAAGGGTGAAGAAGAGGGTGCTGGCGTTTCCCAACTAAGGGTTTGCCATCGCTGCACGTCTGACCAAAATGAAATTGTGTCAAATGATGAGAACAGGGTGAACGACAAGGTAGGACAAAACAAGCTCCAGGCAGACGTCACCTCTTCCTTCATCTCTTCTCTGTCTCAGGCGGCCCGCACACCCCTCTGCGGGCTCTGTCACCCTGCTCCTCGCGGCGGTCCCTCCCCCGGCCCTGTCCCCCCGACCACGGCGACCCGGCGCGAGGCTGGACGCTGGAGGGGTTGGTCATGCAGGCTCGCGCTCGTGGGGCCTCAGCCGCGTCCCGCCCGTGTTCTGCCCGAGCAGCTGGTTGTCGTGCTCAGACTTACGCTGCTTAACCTTCAAAGCCCGTTTTCCTGTCCTGAGAATTAAGCTTTGCCTGTGCTTCCTGGTGCACGTGAGAGGCTGTCACTCCGACGGCGGAGCCGGGCGTTCCCGGGACGCAGGCCTGCGCTGCTGCCGCCTGAGAGGGCGGCCCCCGCAGAGCTGCCCCGGGTGCCAGCCGGCGGCCCCTGCTCTGCCGTCTGCGTAAGCACCAGTCTCACGGAGGTTCTACCCTTAACTCGTTTGGTTCCCGGTTCAAATGCCTTTGCTTCCTAAGTGTTCTGCTTTGGACTCGACATCGCCTATTCCCAGGGAACTCAGAACTGCCCTCTTCCCAGAGGGGAGGCACAGGGAGGCAGGGGCATGTAGAGAGCCGCTTTACTCTGCTCTCGGCGCCAGTTTGGGTACTGTCCGTCTTAAGGTTTCCCTTACTTGGCTCTGCTGAATAAAAAGTGGAGTGACATACCAGAGGGAATGTTGAAATAAAATTAAGACTCAGTTTCTAAGTTTTAGAAGGAAACTAATAAACTCCCTGCTCTCCTTCACAGAGTCGTTGGGAAGATCAAATGAAACCATAAGTGTTATAGGACTTAAGATGCTGTTTAATTGTTAGACAAAAAGATACGGTACAGAATTCTGCATCGCACTGCGCCTAGGGGAGTGAGGAGGTTCTTCTTCCAGTCTCGAAGAAAGCAGAGCTTCTCAAGAGTTCCTGGTGCGTACCCCCTTGCACCTGAGTCTTTAAGGTGGAGTGGTTTGGTCATCATTCAGGGCCCCAAAAGGAAACAGGCGTACCCAAGCAGAGTAATTTGAGAAAGTGCAGTGAAGGGGCTGTTTACAGAGAGACTTGGGGAAACCAGTGGGAGCGAGCAGGGCCCGCTGTGGCCAGCAGTTGCAGAGCCCGCGTTGCCCTAGGTCTAAAGGGGGAGAGCCGAGGGAGATCGCCAGAATCCAGGAGTCGCTGTCCGGAGAGAAGCTTGGGCCCCAGTGGCAGCGTGCAGTCAGAGCATGGCGTTCTGGCAGGGGAAGGAGCCAGGGAGAGAAATACTCTGACCTCGTTCCCCTCCTGCCTCTGATATCCTGCTGGCCCGCATCTGGTTCCCCAAACCCAGCTGGACCCCAGAGGACAAGGGAGCCTTTCACACACTCTTTATGGTCAGCGTCCAAGCCACAAAGCAAGGTGAACAGGAGTGGCGAGCAGATCTGGAAGGGCGAATGGGTGGATCCCTGGGCAGCAAGTTTGACTGTTTTATTAACTGAGGATTCTTTAGTTATTTTGACTTAGGGTTTAAAAATGTCGATTTTATATCTAAGACCTCGTGTAAGTATCACCTGGTGTGAATGTGAGTAACTCCCCCTGGCATTAAAGGAATGTGGGAAACAGATCACTGGAGCTGTGAAAGAGAAGTGGGGGGGAGATGAGCTGGAGGTGGTGTCAGGGGTGCTTGAGCTGAGAGGAGGTGGTGGGCGTCCGAGTCAGGTTTTGAGGCCAGGCATGTCGGGCGCGTCGGGGCTCTGGGTTCTCTGGCTTAGGCTCTGCATGTTGCAGAGCCTCCTTTCTGTTGTTACTGTTTTTTGATAATTTCATTTATTAATTCCTGGCTGTGCTGGTTCTTCGTTGCTGCAAGGGCTTCCTCTCCGTGCGGCGAGCAGGGGCTCTGTTGTTTTGCACGGGCTTCTCATCGTTTGGCCTCTCGTTGCGGAGCAGAGGCACGGGCTCTAGGGCCAGGGGGCTTCACCGTTGCAGCTCGTGGCCTCATAGTTGTGGTGCACGCCTAAGCTGCTCCTCGGCCTTTGGGGTCCTCCCGGGTGAAGGGTCGAGCCTGTGTCTCCTGCATCGTCAAGCGGCTTCTTTACCGCTGAGCCTCCAGGGAAGCCCCTTGTTTTGTTTTTAATGTTGCTGTTTTCTTTTTTTCCAGTAGGAAGGGTTATTGAAAATACTCCTTTTTTGTCCTGATACGGTATAGAGTCTAATTCATATTTGTACTTGATTTAAATAAAGTATGTTACTTTTAAGACTTCTGTTGCTGTAAGTGAGGAGGGGTGATGCCAGCTGAGGCTGAGTCCTGTGCTAGGTCACGCTAGCCCGTAGGACGTTCGCAGTGGCTGGAATGTCCTCTCCTCTCCACCTGTCTCTGAAACTTTTTTTAATTATTCACGTCTTTGACTGTGCTGGAGCTTCGTTGCTGTGCCTGGGCTTTCTCTGGTTGCGGTGAGCAGGGGCCGCTCTCCCGTTGCGGGCGCGGGCTTCTCATGTGGAGCTCGGGCTTTCAGCAGTGGCGGCTCCCGGGCTCTGGAGGGCAGGCTCAAGTGCCCGGGCTTAGCTGCTTCGAGGCACGTGGGATCTCACCAGACGGGATCGAACTCATGTCCCCTGCATTGACAGGCGGATTCTTAACCACTGGACCACTGGGGAAGTCCCTCTATGAAACTTTTGTAACAGCTTTATTGAGATGTAATTCCCACGGTGTACAATTCACCCATTTAAGGTACAGTTCAGTGGTTTTTTGTATATTTGCAGAATCATGCATCCATTACCACACTTTCAGGGCATTTTCGGTACCAACCCCCAAGGACGCCTCTCTCGCACCGCCATCTCTTCCCAGTTCTTTCATGACACCCTCTCCTCGTCACAGGTAGTCACGCATCTACTTTCTGTTTCCAAGGCTGCCTGTGCCACACGCTTCATATGAATGGAATCACACAACCGGTGGTACTTGTGATTCCTTCTTTCACTTAGCATGCTTTCAAGGTTCACATCGTAGCATGTATCTGTATTTCTTTCCTTCTGCATGACTGGTAGGCTCATATGTGGATGTCCCGCATCTTATTCATCCATTTATCAGTTGATAGACGTTGTGTCCACTCTGGGCTATGGTAATGCTGCTACGAAACTCTTGCACAGGTTTTCTGTGGACACATGTTTTCAGTTTTCTTGGGTACACACGTAGGAATGGAATTGATGAGTCATGTGATAACTCTGTGTTTAATTATTTTAGAAACTGCCAAACTGTCTTCCAGAGCAGCTGCATCATTTTACATCCCCACCAGTAGTGTACGAGGTTCCAGTTTCTTCACAGCCTCACCAACACTTGTTATTTTTTATTGTAGCCATCCAAATTACTTTTGATTAAAGCCATAATCTTTTTATTATAGCTATTCTAGTGGATATGAAGTTGTATCTCATTATGTTTTGATTTGATTTTCCCTATGGCTCCCTGGCTTTTATGAAGGTTTACCAACCTACTAGTTTTTCAAAGTAAAACCCAAAACATTTTCTTTGAGAAACTTTTCCCTCAGGAATTGTTTCTTCTTTCCTGTTCTCATACCATTTTGCTTGGATCCCCATAAAAAGCTCACATTTTGTTCTGCTAGTTATCTAGGTTGTATGCTCTGGTTTGTGAATTACTTAATGGCTTCTTGTGAAAGTGAAGTCACTCACTCGCGTCCTGCTCTTTGTGACCCTATGGACTGTAGCCTTCTAGGCGCCTCCGTCCGTGGGATTTTCCAGGTAAGAATACTGGAGCAGGTTGCCGTTTTCTTCTCCAGGGGATCTTCCCGACCCAGGGATCAAACTCAGGTCTCCTGCATTGTAGGCAGACGCTTTACCCTCTGAGCCACCAGGGAATCCCAGTGGCTTCTTGTGGGTATGTGTTTAAATTTATTATGAAATATTTCACTTATACACTTATTCACCTATGATTCCCCACTGCATCAAGCAGAGCTTACACATAGTCGGCGTTCATATATTTATTGAATGATTCAAATAATGCAGAGGGTCTCATGAGTGAATATTAGGAGGATTGATACTTTGCAGGGAAAGTGAACTTTATTAGGAAACATGAGAGAACTCAGGAAATAATGTATTTTTAGATAAAAATGATCAGATGTGTTATATGTCCCAGAGACCACTGGCTCCAGAAGCTTGTCTTGTGGATCATCAAAATCCATATTGTAATAGGAATTTCGATGTCAGGCCACTGGATTATGTATCTGTGAGACTTTCTTAGGGGTTTATTAAGATGATACACAGTTAGCAAACCCCCTAAATCTGTTTTACTCCTTTTAGTAAATATCCATGCTTATATTCAGTGCCAGGAACTTAGCTGAACACTAGACATGGGGCGGAGCTTTCTCCGGCTCTGGTGATAATAAAGTTAAGGGCTCAGGATGGGGGTGACTTTGACATTAAGTGAATGGATACAGGGCTTGTGAATTTTCTTAAACCAGACAAAGTGAACAGTTGATCTGAGAACCTTATTTTCAGAATAAAGACAGTGTTTTACTTGCATTAGATTTTACTTAGCAAGTAACTCATCTGAATGGGTCATTCTTTTAAAGATCTGATGAAAACTTAGTGATTGGGAAGTAGGCTGTGAACCTCTGCCGCCATTGTGATCTCTTGCAAGACAGCAGAAGGAAGAACAGACTCTTGTCTCCTCGTTTCCTGTAACTCACCAAGTCAGGAAGCATAAAGTTCCTGCTGCAGGAAGAGGGGAGTTTGCTTTTTCTTTTTCTGGATGAAGATGAAGGAGTTATATGTTTCTTTATCCCCATGCTATAAGCCCTTCCCCAGATTATCATGCCCCAGAGATTCTTACAGGATATTTTTACAACATAGTTCTCTAATCATCCTTTAAATACCACCCCACCAATCTTTAATCCCACCAATCTTTAAGAAATTCAAGTCTCTTCAATATTTTATCTTAAAGGTCTCAGCCTTAGACAGTAAAAGAAGAGCAAAACAGAAGGAGCTGTATTATAATCGAGACATAAGTAACTGTCGAGGTGTCAGAGAGAGGAGGTTCTCGAGATGGTTAGGACCCACTCGCTGTCTGCCTCCTAACCTCGTACCTCTTCATGCGCTTTCCATAAAAACGTCTCTCCAGACTTTTCCTGGATCCTTAAGAACTGCTAGGGGAAGCATCAAGTCTCTGAAGACAGATGATGTCTCAATTTGGGTGAGTTATCTGTATTCTGAAAGGAAGGATTTTATCCTTTAATTATAGAACAACTGCATTTTTAAAAACGATTCCAGCTTTTAAAAGAACAGCTGTAACTGACAGTTTGTGCTTGCTGCCTGCCGAGCCCCGTGTTGAGGACTTTATATCCGTTCGCTCGTTTGTCCTACCTTCTCTGCCTTCTCTCACATGTGGCTGGTCACTCTGCAAGGGGAGTGGTCTGTCTGGGAAACAGCGCAGTCCTCCCGTGCTGGTGCTCCCGCACACCTTTTCCTGAGAGATGCTGGTCTCCAGCCAGCCTTATTTTGCTCTTCTCGGGCGTTTGCATTCCGTCAGGCCCCCTTTGCAGCCCAGCCCGTGTTCTCCATTTTGCCTTGGTAGCCTGTTGCCCATAGGCATCTGAGTTTCCAAAGCCATAATGTCCTCGCCCTGAGATTGCCTCCCGTCTTTAGGGATCACAACTGAATTTATTCCATTTCCCAGGAATTAGTGCAGTATTAGAACTGTCTAAAAGCGTTAATACCTATTCTGTAAGCCTACATTTCTAAGGCGCTATGTTCAGTTTTAGCTAAGAAATCAAATTTTAAGGCTCTCCAACACTTAACTACTATGCTTTTCAGGCCTTCCCTGCGTAGTATTTCTAAGGTATTTAAATGTTTATTAAATGCATAAAATTAGCCAGTATTTATTCTAAAAGCATTCACATATATGTATCAAGCAGATCACTTCAAATTCTGCAAGTTAACATTTTTTTCCAAGTAATTCCACTAGCGAGCTTCCCTTTTTATTCCTATTATATAGCAATCTAAATCAACAAGAAAGGAGCTTCCTAAAAAATTTATGAACACTAATTTAATGAAACAGTAACTTTTAAAAACCAGACACAGACAATGTGACATACACTCTTGGCAAAAAACTGAGAAACAGAATATTAACCTAGAATATTAAACAAAAACAACTTTTAGTCCCCCATTCCCTGTTCCTGTATCAACTAAAGATTCTTAAAATAATTTAAAGCACTTGGATATCCTTGGAAAGGAATATTAAAATGTACAATAATATTTCTGCATTACATTTTCATAGATAGGATTAGAAGGAATAGTAAATTGCATATTCTTTCATTCAAAATATGGAAATCTGAAATATTAAAACAAGTTTTACAAAATTATAATTGGTTTGTGCTGGATTTTACCTAGTTTTAACACAAATAGTTATTTTTATTACATACTACATACATTTGAGGGCATAAGAAATATATTTTTCTTGATTGTACAAAATGATTCATTGCAAAATGCTTAAATACAGCTCTCTAGGAACATTTCCACGTTCTTGTCAGTGACGATAAAGGGAAGAGAAGGCATTTTTCAAAATTCTGAGAGTCAGTGTGCGGAAGGGGGGATGGAAGGTGACTGAGACCCAGAGTTTAGGTGACTGGCCAGGTCATCCGATTAGGAGGCTGCGGAGTTGCGGATGGACCCAGGATTTCTTACCTAGAAATGCTTCAGATGAATGTGCTCCAGAGGAAGGGGTGGGGGTCTCATCACGACTGTGGAAACTTTCAGAACTCGGTCAGGCGTGTGTTCGGCCCGCTGGCGCCGGGCTTTAACCCCGCCTGTTGCCGTGAGCGCCGTGTCCACCACGGCCCCAGCCTCAGCACACGTGCAGTTAGCAGCTCGTTCTTTTCTGCAGAGATTCACAAACAGGGAACGCGGTGCTCACGCCTCTTCTTCTCCAGAGGTACGGTGGCGCTGCCCGCTCCTGCCCCTCACTCTCCCGCCAGCCGCGGCTCGAGGCCGGTAAGGGTGTTGCCGGGCAGATCCAGCATAGAGCCCTGCTTGCTGTTTTCTCTTCCCTTAATTTCACGTTTAACAGTGTATTGACCGTTTGGGGAAGAAGTTCTTTACCAGCTCCCTTGAAAAAGCGCACGAGGTCCCTGATCCTCCCTGGACCTCCACCGCCCCCTCGGCCTGGACAGCGCCCTCGGCCTGGCGAACCCGCAGCCCGGCGTCAGGCGCCCGTGCGGGGGCCCGGGCCACTGCCCTGCCGCCGGGGGTGTCCCGCAGGGTCCCTGCAGCTTTGAATTTAACTTCTGTTTTTCTCCTGACCTCCCTTCATGTCTAATATCTCCTACCCCTCTGAACCAGCTGGGATAATGCAGCCAGTGTGAGCTTTCTTACATATATGATATCATGTCACTTCTCAGCTTATAATAAACCTAGCAATGTTTCCCAGTCACTTCCAGACTTAAATCTCCTTCATGACATGGCTCATGCCTACCTGCTTCTATGGAATAACTTTACATATTTCTTTGCTACATCATTTATTTCTGTGTTTTTTTTTTTTTTTAAATTTTTTTTTCATCATTTATTTCTAAAGGCACAGTTAATACAATCCCAGGTGTCTTAAGATCCTAGGCCAAATGTGAGGGTCCTTGCTTTAAAGAGTTCAAGTCTTGCCCTTCGTTTTCTAGCTTAGGCCCTGACGGAGGACCAGTGGCCTCGGAGGACTGCCTGAGACAAGGAAGACAGTTCTGCCCTACCCTCCCCACCCCCAGTGAGAGTACCTCAGTCCTCTGGGCTCTCGTATGTATTACCCTTTTCTCTTTTACATATATAGGTAAACATGGATCATTAGTTTAGTTTAGTTAGTATTCTCTCTCCAAATAGTTTCTTTTGGGAAGCCAAATAAGCTTTACTTAGAGGCTTGCTCAAGTTTATTTCGTAAATTCTCTTGAAAGGAGAGTATCTTTCTTTTTTTTCTCTTTGGAGCCAAACCTGCATAGCAGTTTCAGACGCTATTTGGGAACAGCAAGAGAGAAAAAAAATGTTTCTTTCTGAACTACATTTTTTTTCTAGGAATTTTCCTGGCCTTTTTTAAAAATTAATGACTAAGTCATGTTTTTAGATTATGGCTAAGACCTTACTGGTAAAACCAAGATTATAACCATGGTAGCAAACCAGTAACTTGTTTTTGATTTCTTTTTTTTCCTCAATAACCCTTGTGTTCTTCTCTGGACAGTCCTAGCATCACTGATCCTTCCTCTTGGGAATATTCTCTCAGGTTGGGAAAGGGGGTAAATGAACTCTGATTGAGATGATGACGCCATGGGCTTGTGCGTGGACACGATGCTGCTAGAGTTGCTTCTGCTGTCGCCGTTCCTGCCGGCTCCATCGTCATCCCCAGGCCTAGCCTCTCACACTGGGTGCTTGCCGGGGCGTGAGGGCGCTGCACACCGTCAGCTTTCAGGATCTTAGTTCCCCAGCCGAGACTGGACCCAGCCCCAGTAGTGAAAGCACCGAGCCCTAATCGCTAGACCTCCAGGGAGTCCCCTAGAGTCTTATATTTAGAGGAAGCAGCTTGGCTTTCTCAGCCAAGAGCAAAGGCATGCATTAGCGAATGACCTCTAGCAGTGATCTTCTTATTCTGAATTCAGAAGCACCCATGATTAGAATATAGGCCATAATCTTCTTGCCTCTAAATCAGACAGTGCACTTACCACAGCAGTGACAGTGGAGGAGGTCTTGACCACTAGTGTTTGATTATTATTACTCAGATTTATTCATTTATTTATTTGTAAGTATTATTACTTATCTACTAATTCACTGGCGATTTCAACATCGTTCTTAAGTACTGCCGTTTCTAGCACTGGATGTATGACTGAGGTTTGCCTGCCCTGTTTTTGTCTTGTTGTCTGAAAGTTGCTTAAAAAATACACATGCCTTGCCCTGCACTTGTGGACTGTCACCGCCACCACAAGGGAATAATAATTCATATTCCGCCAGCATGTGGATTGTTTTGTATGGAAAATCCTAGTATTAGCGCTGGCAAAGAGGTGGGGACAGGGATAGGAAATAGATGGGTATGTCAGGAGCTGCAGTAGGTCATGAGTCTTTGGGCCATTCCAGAATGTGACACTGAGTTTCTTCTTCGCTGTGCTATGGAGCTAAGGAGTGAACAGTGTGTTTGCAAGTGGATACACGTGTGTATTTGCACATTTTTTAATGACGGAAATAGGGAAATACTAGTTCCTCTCTGTCATTTTTGAATAGAACTTAGATTTTTATTAATCTTGTCTCATTACACAGTTTACTTAAGAGGCATACGTCAATTGTATTTCCAGCATCTATATAATAAGAACACTTCTCTATCACAAGGTATCTTTTTTCTAAACCTTTAGCGAACATATTTTGACCTCTCATTTTCCGTGAAAAGGCAATTAAATATTTTCTTATTCAGAGTAGAATTCCTTTAGGTTTTTTTTTTTTCCATTTTTTAAAAACTCTTCTCTGACGTCATTGCTGTCCGGGTTTGGAATCATTCTTTCCGCGGGGCCGAGATCTTCTTCACCCTGAGCATCCGAGCGTGCGAGTTTCTGACCTTTCGCTCCTCGTGTCTCCCTGCAGCCGTACGTGTCCTTGTCTCAGCAAATGGCACCTCCGAGTCCAAGCAGCAGCACCCCTAGCAGCAGTGGGAGCGCGGCCAGCGACCAGCTGAGTAAGACCAACCTCTACATCCGGGGGCTGCAGCCGAGCACCACGGACCAGGACCTGGTGAAGCTCTGTCAGGCGTAAGTGGGGCGCGTGCGGGTAGGTCTCCAGGGCCAGTGCAGAGTCGGTGATGCTGGCCTCTCACCCGATGCGCTGGTCCTGAGACGCAGGGTTATTGTGCTTCTGCCCCTATAGTGACAGGGTTACTCCGCAACCCCTCCTAAAGAAACGTACGTGCTGCCAATTCGTAAAGCTTTCACGTGTTTCCCTGAGCAAAGCCAGATCAGGCCAACCTGGACAGCCTCGTCAGTACTTGAGTTTGTTTTCAGCGTGTATCCAGAACCGATGGTCTTAGTGGAGAGATCTCTATCCTTACACCTTGAATAGAAATGCTCAATATCTCTAAAGATATCGATCAGAAGATAGAGTTGGCGGTGAAGATAGAAGAAAGTGGGACTAAACTGATTTATGCTCTTAGGAGAGTTTCTGCTGCTAGAGATTTTTCCAGGGACCCAGAGGGGCCCTCAAACTAGTGGATAAAGAAGAATATGAAGAGAGAGTTATCACCTGGCATTTACCCCCTAAGGATCTTTGGGGTTCTTTTGCATAGACTTGAGTCATGAGGTAGAGATAACTACCATGGAATTAGTCCAGTTAGGAAAGCCAGAAAAATTGCAAGAATGCAGAGATACCAGCTCAGTTCTGTGTAGCAGAAAAATACGTGTTTCAGACATTTATGTGGGGGAGTGCTCAGAGGCTGGTAGGATGGGGGCACTAGCAGGAGGGAGAAACTGAGCTTGTGTATCTGGCTATGCCAGGCCGTAGCTGCGGCGAGCGGGCCTTCATGCAGCACCAGGCTCTTTGGTTGCAGCACGGGCTCGCTGTTGGGCCTGTGGGCTCGGTGGCTGCATCACCCAGCCTTAGCTGCTGTGAGGCGTGTGGGACCTTAGTTCCCCTACCAGGGATCAAAGCCACGTCCCCTGCGTTGGAGAGTGGATTCTTAACCTCTGGGCCACCAGGGGGATCCCTAAATTTACCGTGGTTTAAAACTGTTGGCGTATAACAAGCATACAGAAAGTGCACAAATCCCAAGTGCTTGTAGAACAGGGAATTTTCATAAGGTGAACACGTTTGTAGGAGCCCCCTGTGACGCAGATCAGTGGAACATCATCAGCTCTTGAGAAGCTCGCCTCCTTGTGACAGTCTCCCCCACCCTCAGAGGTGCCTACTGTTGGCCTCTGAACGGCCACGGTGGCTTGTTTGAGCGTCACATAAATATAACGATGCAGCACAGACCAGTTCATGTCCGTTTCTTTCTCTCGGTGTTGTTTGGCAGATGCATCCACACTGTTGCCTGTAGCAAAACTTTGCTCATTCTTCTTGCTTTCTAGACTTCCGTCACAGGAATATAGCACAGTTTATTTACTTGCTCTGCTGTTGCTGGGTGTGGGGTTGGTTTCCAGTGTGTGACTGTTACAGATAGGAATCGTGCTGCTGTGAATCAGTGCAAGACTTTTGTTGCGTGTCTGTATACATTTATATTGGTTATAGACCTAGGAGTGAAATTGCTAAATCACAGGATATTCATTTGTTCAGCTTTTGTAGATACCAGTAAACAATTTTCTGAAGCGGTCAAACTGACACAAACTCCCGTAACAGTATGTGTGTGTGCCAGCTGTCCCAAATCCTGGAGAGGCTGGACATCCTCCCCCAGAATGCACGGGGCCTCGGAGGTACTCTGTAAATCCCTTAGTCTTCTGAAGTTGTGGTTTTGGAATTCTGTTTGCACCAGGCTGCACAGAATCAGTCTCTAAAGGCTGGATATGTGTGTGACACTGGATCCTTTACCTCAGCTGACCTTGTTGGAAAAGTATTTAAATGAACTTAGGGGACTTAGTCTAGGGCTAGTAATTTTGGGGGGGAATAGGAATTGGCTAGAATGTCCTCAGGAGACATAAGAGACATGGGTTTGATCCCTGGGTTGGGAAGATCCCCTGGAGGAGGGCATGACAACCCACTCCAGTCTTCTTGCCTGGAGAATCCCCACGGACAGAGGAGCCTGGCGGACTGCAGTCCATGGGGTCACAGAGTCGGACACGACTGAAGGAAGAGAGTACTGTGTCGATCTGGTTCCTTGATTTTCTACCCTTTGTTTCTTGAACTAAATATAGTGCGCCACAAAGATCACTTCTGTGACTCCACGAGCCGGGAAAAGCTCGGTTCTGCTTCACGATGCGCGTAGGCTTTCACTTTGTCCTTACGGATCGTTGTCTTACCTTCTGTTGTGTCTCAGGGATGAGAGTAATCAGGGTCGGCACAGAGGATGGGAGTAAGGAGCCCAGGAGGGGACCATAAGTAGGAGTGCGGCAGAGAAAAAATAGGTGCTAGATGAGTGATGATGGAAGGGAAGCTGAGAGGAGCAGGTGGGTGGAACCCTCACAGGCCTGTGAGCTGGGAGGTAAGCTCTCCAAGAATGGCGTTTCCCATGCATAGAAGGACTTCCTGCCTTTGTCCCAGCTCGCTCTCTAGGTCGTAGGGGAAGTAGCGGTGCTGGATCCTTAGCCCTGGTGGGCAGAAAAGAGAGGCGTGGAGTCTGGAACCGGAACCCCTGGCTCTCTCTTGGAGGGGCTCCTTCCGTGGAGGAAGCAGCGCGCTCCAGCTGTTGCCAGCTGCAGTGGAAACTCTGAGCTCAGGCTGCTCAGGCCACAGCGAGCCCCACCCTCGGGCCTGGGTGGGGAGAGCAGCGCGTGTGTTCTCCTTCACCGCTTCCCGTGCCTAAACTTGGGGAAGAATCCAAGTATGCAGCCCAGAAGGCTTAGGATCACATCTCTTCTGGCCTCCAGGGCCCTGCTTGGCTTATTCTGTCTAATCCGAGGGTCACGGAGCCCCACCAAACAGTCAGGGGCTGCCAAGGAGCAAAGCAAATACATCAATCATCATGTGTTCTTTAGGGATGGAATGGGAGGAAAAGTAGGGGGAAAAATGCTTGTTTCAGGTAATTCAGTCCCTGCCAACTGTTTCCAGTTCCATTTTATCCTCCTGACTTTGTCAGTGACTCTGTTCTGTCTCCCTAATACGGCTCGCCCTCCTGAAGTGGAATGTAGAGACTTCTTCCGAGTGGAACACTTCTCGTGTGTCCCAGAACAGCGATGCTCCGCTGTTCACAAGTTCGGGGCACTCCACAGGACCCCGCATGGCTAAAGTATAATTTTATTTTATTTATTTATTTTTAAAGTATAATTTTAAAAGGTTGAAGAATATAACTCTCCTACAAATACAGGTGAGCCTATGCCAAATATTTACTTTACTCATTATTGAGGGAACTAGCAGAATGGTAAGATGGGTTCAAAGAGCCTTTGAGAGACTGTCGATAGTACTGAAGAAAGTTGGGATAAGATTGCTAGGTTACAGAGAAAAATGCTTCACACCCTCTAGAACAGTAAAACGGTGACCTCTGGGATTATCTTTTCTAGTGGACAAAAATTACTTGTATCTCTACTAGATAAAAATCTACAAATTAATATGTATCTTCATAAAATCTGAACCTCACCAGTAATAAATAGCAAACCAAAGAAACATCCTTCTAGATAATAGAAGATACCTTGAATGGGCCTTGTAGACAGTGTTCCAGAATGACATTGGAAGAAGGTGAAATCCTCATTTTGCCTCATCATCAAGTTTTGGGTAATTTTTGTAACACAGCGATTGCATTCAGTCTAATGCCCAGTCCCCTCCCTAACATGCTGACATGTTGACAGATAGAAATGAGGGCATTCCTCGGTGGTCCAGTGATTAGGACTCAGGATCCTTACTGCCAGGGCGCTGGATTCAGTCCCTGGTTGGGGAACTAAAATTCCGTAAGCCCCGTGGCACAGCCAAGGAGAGAGACGTCTTAGACACTGAAGCCCAGAAGAGAGCCATCTGGTTCAATGTCGAGGTCCTTTGGGTAGAATACTATGATAACAGCCATTAGCAATCTTCAGGTGCTTTTTGGGAGACGTTACTGCTTTGTATTCATGATCTCGTTTCATGTTCCCATCAATCTCTCCATTTTACAGATGGTGAGTCTGAGGCACAGAAAGATTAAATGATTGTCCAAGATCACACATAACTAAGTGGCAGAATCAGGATTTGAATAAATGCAGTTTGGCTTAAGTTGACCTTCAATCAGCGGGCCAGTAGAAGAGTGAGGAGTGGGATGTTACAAAAGAGAAATAGATTTTCATGGGAGAAAGGGTGTTTGTCCAAAGGAAGATAAGTAATTTCAGGGATTACTTTTAGTCTTCAAGGGATTCTTGCCAGAGCTCTGCCCTTGCCCCCTGCTGAATGGACATCACCAAGCTGCTTTTCCCCCAGAAGGACAGGGGTCTCTTTCTAACTAGTATCTGAGTCTTATTTGGGGGAGAAGAGAGAAATGTGTTGACAGTGTAGGGACTACAGTTACCTTATTTCTTGTAGATGCCTTTGCGGAATAGGTTTATATGGGAAGTGTGGCATTTTAAATTTATTTGTTCTTATTGCTAAGGATTGAGCAAGGACAGCTTTTCCTCGTGGGAGTGAAGACAGGGTGTGGATTCCCTTAGACGCCGCAGCCTCTGTCCTCGTCTAAACCCCTGCCCCCAGATGATCACTTCGCACTTTCTTCTCCCTTAGATACGGCAAGATTGTCTCCACTAAGGCCATCCTGGACAAGACCACAAACAAGTGCAAAGGTGAGTGCAGCTCCCACCGCTGGCGGAGGCCCGCCCTCCCTCGCCTGCGCCCCTCACTGCTTCAGGCCCCTGGTTTCCACGACCAGCATGGCGTCTCTCGGGTTCAGGCTTGAAACTCAGGTAGGTATTTAGATTCTTTGGTGACCAGAGAGCTTGAGCTAAAAATGCTCTTTGGGGGACCCAAGGCTAGAAGCCTGCAGAGTGCCTTTGAGTCCTGTTCCCCTGGACGGGATGCTAGGTATGGGTATGTGAGACCATTGCTACTTAGCAGAGCACTGTACATGTCTTTTATTGGTGTAGATGGGGCAGCTTAGTTTTGTTGGGGTTTTGAGCAATTCTAGGTGGAGAGGGAAAGAGGGAAGGGGCTGGACGCTGGGGTGAGGAGGGGCCTCTTCCAGCAGGTGACTGGCTATCTGCAGTGGAGAGGCTGTATTTCCTACATGCCTAGCGTTTCTGGGAGGTGGCTAGAAAAGAGGAGGGAGTTCTTTTGGAAATAGAGGGGGCCGTGAGTTACTAGAGGAGCCTAGCTCTTGAAACCTTGGATTTTCTTAGGGGAGAGGGAGGAAGGCAAGGATTCCCCAAAGACCTTGTGGCCCTTGGCATTCTTAGCTGCAAAGTAGACCAACTCTCACATGGTTTGGGGAGCCCAGGGATAACCACCTGCCACCTCTTAATCTCTCTTCCACCCTGCCACTTCTGTTATGTGGGTCGTGACTCTTCCTCTGTTCCCTGAACAGCCGGGGCCTCCGCCCTCCCTTACACCTCCTCCCTCCCTTACACCTCCTCCCTCCCTTACACCTCCTTCCTCCCAGTGATGCTGTTTCCCTCTTCCAGGCTATGGCTTTGTGGACTTTGACAGCCCTTCAGCCGCACAGAGAGCGGTAACAGCGCTGAAGGCCAGTGGTGTGCAAGCGCAGATGGCAAAGGTGAGGGTCCTACCCCCGTCTGCTCCTCGGAGAGGTGGTAGTTAGCCTCCAAGGTGTCCAGAGGGTTTAAGAGCCGTGTGGTTGAAGGGCAAGGGCTGTCTGCCGTGCGTTTTGACTATATCCAGTCTCACCCAGGGCCCCACCGAGTGCCTCTGCTGCTGGCGGAAGGTATTCAGAGCCCACGGCAGGTGGCTCTGTCAGCTCTCTTCCTCTCATCAAGTATTATAAGCAGGCAAGAGGGTCCAGAGGCGTCTTCCCTTCCTCCAGCTGTTTCCCTCTCTCTACCCTGGTCCCACTTCCCTACCGAACAGCTTGTGGTATTTTTGCAGCATTCTCTGAAGAAGCCAGTTGCGCAACTCCAAAGTTCAGAACGATGCTTTCCACCTCCCAGCGGTTCCCTGAGGAAGGGGCGGTGGTGTGTAGGGCGTGGAGGGGCAGATGCGGCAGAGAGAAAGGAAACTGTCCCTTCCTTTCTCCCATCTGTCTGCAAGTTTTTTATTTTCATTTGGGCCACTAGAAAGCCAGAGACTTTTCCTTTCCAAAGTCATCGTGAATCCCTGGGAGGGGCTGATGCAGCAGGCCTGCCGGGCCGGCCTTTTCTACAATGATTGAAGAAAAAGGAGCCTTGAAAGGAGCGGCGGGGGAGGGAGTCAGGTTGCAGGTGGCCGACGGTCAGGGCAGGGTGACGCTTAAACTCCGCAGCCCAGCGCTGGGAAGGTGCCGCTTTCCAGTCTGCCCCCTGGAGGTGCTCTCGCAGCTCTTCTTTCCGGAGAAAACCCCTCTGACCTGACGGGGGAGCGGCTTCAGCCTCCGGCGAGACTGGAGCTCCCGGGCTCCGTGCTGACCCGGCCCTCGCTGCAGCCCCCTGCACCGTCCTCCTCTCCCGTCCCGTCTTCCAGCGCTCCCTCCGTCGGGGAGTGTACAGACACTCCTCCTACGGGAGTCTGCTGTGGCCGGAAGAGGGGGAGGGAGATCACGCACGACTCTCCAGCCCTGGAAGGGAGGCAGTCCCGGAGAGTCCGGCCCCTGGGGCCGGCTGCTGGGTGGGGAGGGGAGCGCCGCGGGCCTGGCTCTTAAAGCGACAGCCGGAGCCGCGTCCGTGGCTTGTCTCCCGGGCCCCTGCAGCGCTGGAAACGGGGCCTCTGGGTTTCGGCCTGGGCTCAGCACACAGCCCGTGCCCCGTGGCAGTGGGACGAGGGGTTCTGGACGGCTGCTGAGATTCTCTGGGCAGTCATCCCTTCCTCCTCTCTCTTTTCTGAAATGTCACTTTGTGAAGAACGGCTGAGGGTGGGAGAGGGTTAAGAGATACGAAATCCAGTTTTTCACCTCTATTTCCATAGCAACAGGAGCAGGACCCCACAAACTTATACATCTCAAACCTCCCGCTGTCGGTGGATGAGCAGGAGCTGGAGGGGATGCTGCAGCCCTTCGGCCAGGTCGTGTCCACTCGCATCCTGCGCGACACCAGCGGGGCCAGCAGAGGGGTCGGCTTTGCTAGGTGAGAGAGGCCGAGAATGGCAAGGGGTGACGTTAATAAAGGATGTCACATAGAAGGTCGTCAAAAAGTCTGTGTCCTGCTCCTCCCGGGACCAAAACACTGGCCAAAAGTTCTCGACAGTAAATCAAAAGTTCATTTAATTACAGGTCACAGGACTCAAAAAAACTATTTGCTCTCAAATCTTTCTGCTTTCGCCACTGTTTCCTGTTACTGTAGCCTTTGTTCCTTTGATCTAGAGCTAAGCAGAACAGAAGATTATGATTCTGTATCCTGTTTTAGTTTCCTGCGTATTTCTCATCCTATTATCTCATTTGGGCTTCCCTGGTGACTCAGACGGTAAAGAATCTGCCTGCGATGCAGGAGACCCAGGTTCGATCCCTGGGTTGAGAAGATAGCCTGGAGAAGGGAATGGCAACCCATTCCAGTATTCTTGCTTGGGGAATTCTATGGACAGAAGAGCCTGTCAGGCTACAGTTTATGGAGTTGCAGAGAGTCAGACACAGCTGAGGAAACCTCTGTCTGTCTATCTCATTTACTCTATGAAATAAATATTTTTTATTAAAAAAATAAACTTTATTGATAGTAAATGCAGTGAAATTCAATTTAACTATACTGTTTGAGTTTTTACTTATGTACGTAGTTTTTTTAATTTTTAAAAAATTGGAGTATAGTTCCTTATAATATTGTTGAAATAAATATTAATTCTCTATTGTATGGAAAAGAAAAAGTTCTCAATATGAAGTGGTTTGCTCAAGGTCTCAGGAGCAGGTGGCAGAGTGGAGCGCTTACCCTCGTGACTTCAGAGTAGGTAGGATTAAATGGAAGATCTGGTCTACCTCTCCAGAGCTGTTGAGAGCCTTAAATTCTCCATCCAGCTCTACCGCTCACTGCACGTGTGGTATCCGACCTTTATGAGCCTTGGTTACCCTGTGAAGTAGAGGTTTAGATGAGTGACTTTCTTTTTTAGAAAAGCCAAGTTGTTCATTTTAATTGGAGGACGGTTACAGTATGGTGACGCCCTCTGCCCGCATCAGCACGAGTCAGCCCCCGACCCTGGACCGCCGCCGTGCTGCGCCCCAGCCCCGCGGGCCGCCCCGAGCCGGCGTGGGTGCCGCGCGGCTGACCGGCGTGGGTGCAGCGCCCCGGCGTGGCCGCGAGGGGTCGCAGGCGGCCGAGTTTCAGGCCGGCCTCTGCAGGCAGCCCCCTCCCGGCCCGGACGCCGCCGTGCCTCCGCGGCCCCGGGGCGGGCTCAGGGCGTCTGCTGCAGCCGCCGGCTCTCCGGGCGCCTCCTCCCGGGGCTCCGGCTTCCCTAGCCCACTCAGGAAGCGGTTTTTATCTAGGATTTTGCTTGAAGGGGATTCCGATGCCCCTCTGAGAAGCCCCGGACCGCGCGGTCTGCAGCCCTGTCTTCCAGCGTCTCGTCTGCTCCGAGGACGCGGCCTGCTCGGCCGCCTTCAGGCCCGCAGCCGGCTCAGCCCGACGGCGCCCCCTGCTGGAGGCCCCGTGTGCGACCAAAGCGGAGTTCTGAGCCTTGTGGTCAGACTTTTCTGCTCCCATACTCGCTTAAAGCAGAAGCTCCATTTCCTCCCCATTATTTTTCTTGCCCTCAGTTCAGTTCCGTCGCCCAGGCGTGTCCATCTCTTTGCGACCCCGTGGACCGCAGCAGGCCAGGCCTCCCTGTCCATCACCAGCCCCCGGAGTCCACCCAAACCCATGTCCATCAAGTCGATGATTCCATCCAACCTTCTCATGCTCTGTCGTCCCCTTCTCCAAAAGAAATACTTAACAGTTTATCAAGTAATTAAATGGCCTAAACATTCGAGAAATGTTTAATATTTTAACAACTTTGTAGTTATTTGAAAAATACATTGAAAGAGAAAATATTTTTGTCTCATTCTTTAAATAACTACACTTTCAGGGATGTGGGCCTGCTGGACCCTGCACAGTTCTCAAACCTTGGAACCACACTGAACAAGGACACCCTCATTTCCTGTTACACATTGGTTTTCCTATTGTACTTGCTTTTGTCGTAGCAACTACTGAAAAACCAGATTGTGGAAATATTGAACTGTTGAGAGTTGGTAGTCTTTATGATAAATAGCCAATGAGTGTTGCTGTATTTTCTTCAGAAGCTGAAGCATCCCTTGCTGTGCCTCTGTGAGCTCATCACAATGACCCAGGGTGCCTCAAAGCCCAGTTTAGGAATTATGGCTTTGAAGTCTTGAAAAGCCATGAAATCTCTCGTATATTTCTACATTAATAACTTCAAATTTTCTTCATACATTTAGATTCTACAAAGTATAATTTCCAGCAAATTATAAATCTTATGTTAATAATATTTACATACTAATAATTTAGACTATGTTAGTCTAAGTAAAACTGTCATACTATTTTAAAATATATCCAAATGAAATCTAAATGTAGCAATTTAATACACAAAATCTTTCAAAAATACATGGGGCATTTCTTTAAGTCACAACTCTTAAATAATTGTTACAGTATTCCTTTCTCTCTTGATCTTGTATTGCCATCTTATTTCCCTACAGAATTGTATTTTAGTTTAAAATATTTTTATAGCTGAAAGTCTTTGTATGGATCATTCTGCTATACTTCTCTGCAACAAAAATATAAATTTTTTTTTTCTTGTGGCTCTGAATCTTTATGCATTAATCCATAAGGAAATTATCTTTATAAATGGTGCACAGTTGCCCCAAACAACATAAATATATTAAAATGTTGATACAAAGTTGTTTTACATGAAACAAATTTTATTGGAAATGCTTCTTTTAGCTTTTTATAATTAAATCATGTAGCCATCAGTGACGATTGTTTATTGCTGTAACAAGACAGAATTTAATGTCCGTTCTATTTGTATTTTGTTTTCATGGTAAGGAGCCTTGTTCACATAAATAAATGGGAATGAAAAGAGTTTTGCTAAAATAGGAATTGTTTGAGTTCCTCCTGAATTATATGCCAAGAGCCAGGGTGATCTGTCATCAAAATTGACTTTTTTAAATGTGTCAGTGGACAACTTGTTGAATCCTTCAGCTTTGTGGGAAGGAAGAATTGGAAACAGGTAACTTAAAAAAACACTTTGTAACTCAGTCCTCAGTGCTTCCTGTTGAGCTCTGGGATGAGCTGGAAGTAAGCGGAGCGGAGTAGTTGTGAAAGGGGCCCTCAGCCTCGATCATTAGTGAGATGAACTCCCTCAGACACATCTGTTCTAGGACAGTTTATGAGGAAGTTGAATTCCTGAAAGTGAATCTTTTAAAACCCTACATGCCTGTTCCCCTTTTGAAAGACTCGAGGGTAGGAGTGACCCAGCTAAGCACGGCTCGCTCTAGAATCTCCGCGTGCTTTTCACTAGGAGGGTCCAGTCAAGGTCTTTTTCTAGTAACCGCCAGCAGGGAGCTTGTCCAAATCTTTGGTGGTTATTGGCATAGAAAATATGCTGACTGACTTTACATGTGGGAAAGGGGGAAATGCTGTCCATGTCTTACGTAGATATTCATATGATTTTTAGAGCACTTTTATACACATTATCTCATAAGGGGGAAAATACTGTCCATGTCTTACGTAGATCTTCATAGGATTTATCGAGCACATTTATACACATTATCTCATTTGAGCCCTGTATAGTAAGGTAGACGGAGATTTGAAGCAGAAATGAGGAGTGAGCCCGGAGGACTTCTGTGCATGTTCTAACTCACGGAGCCTGTGAGTGGTGACCAGGCACCACTAATTCCTTACTCATTTTCTCTTTCCCCAACAAGACACTGTAGCTGCATAAGCTTCTAACATTGTTCTATCACCATAAACCCTGTTTATGGTGGAACTTTGTTCCTACAAAGATTACTCTTTGTTCCTACAAACTCATGAAATCTTTTTTCCCTGTTTAAAAAATAATTGAAGGACAGTTGGATTACAGTGTGGTGGCAGTTTCAGGCGTGCAGAAAAGTGGCTTATATATTTTTCGTATGCATGTGTGCACATGCACACGTCTTTTTCATACTCCTTTCCATTTGGCTTATTACAGGATCCTGGACATTGTTTCCTGTGTTCCACAGTAGGACATTGTTCATCTGTTTTACATTTAGTAATTTGCGTCTGCTCACCTCACACTCCTAATAAGCCTCCCTCCCCCAAGTCATGAAATCTTAAGGAGGTTATCGGTAGCTAATTAGACTTTTATAATTATAACCAGAGCAAAAAATTAGATATTGGCCAGCTCTTAGCTTGTACAGCTTTATCAGAGTGAAGGAGCAGCAGTTCGGACTCAGCCCTTTCATTGTTGTGACTTGGGTTCGATCCCTGATCAGGAAAGTAAGATTACGCAAACAGAGCCAAAAAAACCTAGGAAAGTTCCCATTAGGAATTTTGTAATAAAAAATGATGGTACCAGCCACTGTTTACTGTGTTCTGATTCAGGAACCCAGACACAAACTGAGTGCGAGACCCTCCCATCATGTCTTTGGAACAGTCGTGGCGTGCAGACCCCCATTACTCCTTTCAGGACCCCTAGGGGAACCAGTTGCGAAAACCTTGGTCAGAAGCTGGGGTTGCTTCTCTCAGATGCCCTTGACTTTGTGTGGAGGAAGCCCCGTTTCTGTAGTGACAATTCCTGGAGCATCTGTGGGGCTGGGAACATGAGAGCTCTCTCTTTGAGTGTAGGGAGGGTACAGATCCTGGAGAAGCTAGACCCTAACTCCTCTTGTGCTCCTTAGGATGGAGTCCACAGAGAAGTGTGAAGCCATCATCACCCACTTTAATGGAAAATATATTAAGACACCCCCTGGAGTACCAGGTGAGGCATCTGGGAAGCAGGCTGAGAGGGCACAGGGTGTGACTTCTGCAAAGATTCCGGAGGCTTTTGCGTGAGTGAACAGGCCAAGTGAGGTGGGACTCAGCTGCCTGTCTGCTTTCTCTCTCGGCAGCCCCATCTGATCCCTTGCTTTGCAAATTTGCTGATGGGGGTCCAAAGAAACGACAGAACCAAGGAAAATTTGTGCAGAACGGACGGGCCTGGCCAAGAAATGGAGACATGGTAAGAGGCCCTCTCGGAGACCGCTGGTGATGTTAGAGGGGAAGGGGTGGGCCTTCCACGGCAGCTCAGCGGGTGGGGCTCTTCTGCCCCCACTGCAGGGAAGGCGGGTTCGATCCCTGGCCGGGGAACTAAGATCCTGCATGCCGAATGGGGATGCCAAGAGAGAAAAAGCAGGAGTGGGAATCTGCATGGCTCGATTCCTGGGGTGGGCTTGAGAGCAATGCCGGCTGCTTCGCACACGCTTCGGTGTGAATGGGATTGTGCCCCCCGCACAAGCAGGCACAGCCCGGAGCGCTTACTGTGGGGGCCAGTCCAGGCTTGGCTGTGACCCAGTGCAGCCAGACGCGTCCCCAGCCTGAGCCTCTGGGCGGCTCCTGCTCGCACCCAGGCGCTCACGGTGCGCGCTGTGTTCTTTCTCTCTAGGGCGGCATGGCTTTGACCTATGACCCTACCACGGCTCTGCAGAATGGGTAAGGGTGTCGTCTGCGAACGGCCCACCTGAAAACGACACCGCCGCGTGCCCAGGCCCTCGCGTGGTTTACCTGGACGTCCGTGGCCGTATCTGCCGGGGGCCCGGCCTTGCCGTCTGCCCTGCTGACCTGGTCCCCTCCTGCAGGTTTTACCCCGCTCCTTACAACATCACCCCCGGCAGGATGCTGGCTCAGTCTGCACTGTCCCCGTATCTTCCGTCTCCTGTGACGTCGTTCCAGGTACGCTCGTGCCGGAAGAGGGCTCGGGGTTTGCCCTGCCGCCGTGTTTTAGGCTGGACACAAATCGCTGTTTCTTCCGTTGTTTCCTTCGCACAGATTATATGCAGACAGTTTCATATAGAAGTGTCGCGCGTGATCACCTCCCACGCGTGCAGGCTGGTGTGGAAGCGCCCTTTACCCCCTGCCCACATTCCCACCGCAAACCCATGTTAGTTTCCTGCTAGTTTCCCCTTTTGGGTCATTTTCATGTGCATATAAATACATGGTTTTGGAAGTCATTGTTTATGTTATAAAAACTTGCCATATTAAATGTCCTTTTTACACTTTTCCCGCATATACTCCAGTGACTCTCCAGGCGTGGTCCCTGGACCTGCAGTATCAGCCCTATCTGGGGGTTTGTAGAAACAAATTCTTGGAGTCTACCCTAGATCCAGACGAACTCTGGGGGATGAGTCCTCCCAGTCTGAGATTTAACCAGCAGTCCAGGTGGTTCTGTGCAGCTCTGTTCTAATTATTTCTCCTTTAATAGTCACATTATAGTTCATGCTGCATAAAACCAGAATTCTTTCACTAGACCCCCGTGAAGGGCGTTCTTGGATTTCAGTGTTTTTCTGGTGCAAACGATGCTCTGGTGAACGTGCCTTCGCCTGCGTCCTCACAGATGAGTGCTTTTGTTTCTGGGGGCTCGAGTCCAAGGGGTGAGGTTGTAAGGTGGAATGATACACAGACTCTTGGTTTTATAGATGCTACAGATTTCTTTCCACAAAGGCTGTGCCAATTCCTATTTCCACTGGCCACAGATGAGAGTACCCGTTTCCCTCCAGCCAGGGGGGGCATTGCTCTTGCAAAGCTTTTCCTATCTTGGTAGGTGTAAAGTACGATCTTGCTTTAATTTGCACTTCCCTGACTGAAGCTGAGTCTAAGCATTTTTTGATCATATTTTGATTTGTTCTTTCCGAATTACTCTTCATACACTTGGCCCATTTTCCTGTTTATGAGCTCTTTTCCCATCATCTTATGTCAGTGTTCCCGGGACATCTCTGTGGGTCCAGTGGCTGAGACTTCGTGCCTCCAGGGCCGGGGGCCAAGGTTCTGTCCCTGGGTGGGAACGAGGCCCCGCTGGTCACACTCATGCTCCTGCAAGCCACGAATAAGGCCTGGCGCCGCCAAGGGGAAAACAAAATCAGACCTCCACAGTGCGTGCTCGTCCCGTGGGACATCCAGTCCTGCAGGCTGGAGGGGTTTAGCTCTCAGTTACCCACATACGCTTGTCAGACTGTCTCCTGGCTGGCTTCTGGGCGAGGGAGCAGGCTCAGCTATGGTTCTTTATCACGTGCTTTAAAAAAAACAACAACTGTCAATATTATTGGAATTTCCCTGGTGTTCCTGTGGTTAAGACTCTCCGTTCCCAGTGCAGAGGGCACAGTTTCAGTCCCTGGTCGGGGAACTAAGATCCTGCCTACCTGGCCAAAAAACAAAACAAAAAACACCAGCTATTATAAGTGCTAATCATCTGAATGTTATCTTTGTTACAAGTTTTTTTCCAAATTTTTTTTTTCCCACTGACTTTGTGGTCCTCAAACTTCAGCTGTGCATCAGAATCAGTTGGGGAGCTTATTCAGTTCAGTTCAGTTGCTCAGTCGTGTCCGACTCTTTGCGACCGCATGGACTGCAGCACGCCAGGCTTCCCTGTCCATCACCAACTCCCAGAGCCTGCTCACACACATGTCCATCGAGTCATTGATATCATTAAACCTAGGTCAGAGAGCTTATTAAACGTACTGGGCACCATGCTGAGAATTTCTGATTCAGCAAGTCTCGGGTGAGAGGCAGGAGTTTGTATTTCTAACAGGTTCCCAGGTGTTGCTCTTGTTGCTGGTCCAGAGAGCATACTTTGGGAATCACTAGTTTTTGCTGTATACAAAAGTTTAACATTTGTATATAGTTAAATATGTCTGCTTTTTATTTATCCTTTTTTACTTACAGCTTTCGAATTTCTTAATTCAAAAGGTCTTCCCAGTCTGTATATTGTTCGTGTGGTCCCCAAGATTTATTTCACTATTTTACCTTTAAATGTATAGTTACCAGGAATTTATGTTTGTATATGACATAAGATAGGGGTCCTATTGTATTCCATTCAAAGTACTCACCAGTTGTGAATTCACCAGTAGCACCAAATTATTAAATAATCCATCCTTTTCCTGGGCTTCCCTGGTGGCTCAGCCGGTGAAAAATCTGCCTGGAATGCCAGAGACCTGGGTTTGATCCCTGGGTCGGGAAGATCCCCTAGAGGAGGGCATGGCAACCCACTCCAGTATTCTTGCCTGGAGAATCCCCATGGACAGAGGAGCCTGGCGGGCTACAGTCCATGGGGTTGAAAAGTCAGGCGTGGCTGAGCGACTAAACACATCCTTTTCCCACTGAACAGAGATGCCCCCTTTGTCATGTAATAAACACTGGGATTGTTTTCTGCATCCTTCATCCTTTTCCAGTGATCACTGTATCTGTTCCTATTTCAACAATATGTTAATTTGATTACAGTGGCTTTCATAGTATGTTCTAACATTTGATAAGATTAAACCTCCACTCTCCTTTTCATACTTTGCTTTTTTTGGCATCTGTTACTCTGTGTAAGTTTATGATCATTTTATCTAATTTTTAAAAATCTGTGAGGGAGGGCTTTATGAAATTACATTATACCTATATGTTTAAGAGCATTGACTACTTAAAACATACAGTCTTTTCACCTGAGATGTATTTCTTTTCATAGTCTCAAATCTTTGTTATGTCCTTCAGTAGGATTTTAATTTTGTTTGTGTAGGTCTGTGCATTTTATCCAGAGAAGGCAATGGCACCCCACTCCAGTGTTCTTGCCTGGAAAATCCCATGGATGGAGGAGCCTGGTGGGATGCAGTCCATGGGGTCGTGAAGAGTCAGACACGACTGAGCGACTTCACTCTCACTTTTCACTTTCATGCATTGGAGAAGGAAATGGCAACCCACTCCAGTGTTCTTGCCTGGAGAATCCCAGGGACGGGGGAGCCTGGTGGGCTGCCGTCTATGGGGTCGCACAGAGTCGGACACGACTGAAGCGACTTAGCAGCAGCAGCACACATTTGATCATCATCTTTAGGTGCTTATTGATACACCGAAGAGAGCTTATTGATTTATGTTCATCTATTTTATATACAGCTCACTTGGCAAATCCTCTCATTACTATTAGTAACTTTTTAACTTAAATCTCTTAGGTTTTCTAGGTATGCAGTTATATCACTGATGCAAAATAATAGTTCTCTTCTCCATTTCGATTTTATGCCACTTGTATCCCAGTTGTATCTCTTTGACTCCGCTACTTAATAGGTCACCATAATTGCACTGTTTTTAATGTGGGTTAATGCTTGCAGCTAAGTTTTTGGTAATAGCCTTTAATATATGTGAGTAGTTTCTTTTCAGTCTCTATTTTACTTTGTGATATTTTTTAAAATTTGTTTTTTGGTTGTAACTCTCGGCTCTCAGAAGCTTAGTTCCCCAACCGGGGATTGAACCCAGGTCATGGCAGGGAAAGCTCTGAGTCATAACCACTGGACCTCCAGGGAATTCCCTACTTCATGATTTTTCTTTTAAGTAAATGGCTGTTGGATTTTATAAAATGTCTTTTCAGCGTCTACTATTACACTGACTTTTTCATTCAATTTTGACTTATGTTTGTAGAGTTTCTGATTTTGAACAATCCCTACATTTGTGGAATAGACCTACTTGTTTATCAAGATGCATTTCTAGCTTCTCATTGCTTTTTTTCTTTAAAATTGAGATATAAATTACAGACTGTAAAAGTTTGCTTTCTTAGAGTATACTAGTCAGTAGTGTATATTTATGGAATTATGCAGCCATCACTATTATCTAATTCCAGAATATTTTCACTAGCTCAGAAAGAAACTGTACCCATTAGCAGTCATTCCCCATTCTCCCTTCGCCCTGGCAGCCACTGATACACTCTCTGTATCTATAGGTTTGCCTATTCTGGATGGACTGTGGAAGTGGAAGTGTATAGTAACTGTCTTTCGGGTCTGGGCTCTTTCACTGAGCGTATTTTCGAAGTTTGTTCACGTGTAGCGTGTGTCAGCACTTCATTCTTTTTACGACTGAATCATGTTCCGCTGTATCGACACGCCCCGTTTTGTTATCTGTTTATCAGTTGATGGTCGTTTGAGTTGTTTCTACTTTTTGGCTCTTATGAATAATAATATTCATAGTATTATTGGGTGATACTGCTATGAACTTTTGTGCATGATTTCTGTGTGGACGTCTGTTTTCATTTCTCTAGGGTATATACCTAGGAGTGAAATTGCTCAGTACCTATTAACTCTACGTTTAACTTTTTGAGGAACTGCCAAACTGTTTTCCAAGGTTACTGAACCATTTTACATCCCCACCTGCAGTGCAGAACATTTGTTTTTCAGTCCTTTTAAAATTGTAGCCGTCTCTGGGGGTGTGAAGTCGTATCTCACTGTGACTTTGGTTTATATCTCCCTAGTGACTAGGGGCTTCCCTGGTGGATCAGCGGTAAAGAATCTGCCTACAATGCAGGAGATGCGGGTTCGATTCCTGAGTCAGGAAGATCCCTTGCAGGAGGTAATGGCAACCCGCTCTGGTATTCTTGCCCGGAGAATCCCAGGGGCAGAGGAGCCTGGCGGGCCACAGTCCCTGGGGTCGCAAAGAGTGGACGCAGCTGAGTGACCAAGCGCGGTGGGGCCGTGACCGATGAGGTCGAGCCTTTGACTGTGCCGTTCGTGTATCTTCTCAGAGAAATACCTACTCCGATTCTTAGCCCATTTTAAAATTGGGTTACCTGAACTGTAAGAGTGGTTAATGTTTTTAAAATATCCTTAAATGTTTCTGTTTTCTAAGGGGGCACTGAGATTGAAATCAGTCGCTCAGTCCTGTCTGACTCTTTGCGGCCCCTGGGCTGTAGCCTGCCGGGCTCCTCTGTCCACAGACTTCTCTCCGCAGGAACGCTGGAGAGGGTTGCCGTTCCTTTCTCCAGGGGGTTTCTCGCAGCCCGGGATCGAACCCGGGTCTCCGGCGTTGCAGGCAGATTCTTTACCATCTGGGCCCCCAGGGAAGCCCCACGCTCCACACTCAGCTGTGTTTTGCTGAAAATTCTCAGATCACTGGGTGAAATAGCAGTCTCCAGGAAGTTAACATTCTGCCTGTCTGTTTTTGCTTGCGTCAGAGAGTGGCTCAGACATCGCCTCTGCAAGCGCCCAGCCCGCCTTGGATGCAGCACCCCTCATGCCTCATGCCGCCCTCCGTGAGTGTCAGAAGGGGGCAAAAGCCAAAGCGGCCGTTTGATGTAACAGAGAGCAGTGGGGTTTGATGAGCGGAGGTGTGGCAGTGAGTCCTGGCTCGGTCTCCGGGGTAACCAGGTGTCTGACCTGAAATTCTGTGAGCTTGCTGTTCTTAGACCAGGATGCCTCCAGGCCGGTGGGCAGAGCGCGTGCTCCTGCTGCAGGGCCGGGCGGTCGCTTGCCTGTCGTTCTCCGGGATTTGTAAATGTCTGTCATCGGTGGTTCTGGTCGCCGTGAACCGCTGCTTCCTGCAGCCTCACAGGATGCTGCCGACTCACTCTGCCCTTTGTTGCTGCTTCTAGGGTTCAGTTCTGACGCCAGGAGTGGACCATCCCATTTCTCTGCAGCCTGCCTCCATGGTGGGACCTCTCACCCAGCAGCTGGGCCACCTCTCTCTCAGCAGCACGGGCTCGGTAAGGCGGGATATTCCTCTTACAAGCTCCTGCCACACAAGGAGCGCCTGTGTGAGGCTCTTAGGTTTAAATACTCTTGGATAAGGATGGGAATCACTTCACTGCCATCGAGGACACACTCCGAAAAGGAGATGAACTGAAAAAGGGTCAGTCTGTGAGCAAGGAATGCAGCCTTCTACTCTGAAACGCATTTGTTTTAACTGATTCCTACTCATGTAACTAAAGGATCAGTGCTTCTGTCTACATATTATCTAGGGGGGTTCACACACATTTCCTGAAAGCCTTATCAGACAGTAATAGGAAGAATGGGCGAAGCCCGTTAGGTTTCTCGAAACTCGGGTGCATTTTGGTTTGTGGAGGAGTGCTTAAAGCAGAGAGGGCCGTGCGCTGAGAAAAGGCAGAGGACGGGGAGGAGGAGGAAGAGGCGCCATGTAGGCAGACGTCTGTCTCAGCCGGCGGACTGCAGAGTCATCGCGTGCTTTTAAAGAGCAGCTGGGTTAGACTCTCTGGAGAGGGGACACAGGTGTTTTAAGGGTAGCCAAGGCCACCGCCCCGAGCCTGTCGATGCGTCTCGTTCCAGTACGTGCCGGCCGCTGCAGCTCTGCAGGGGACTTACATCTCCCAGTACGCGCCGCTGCCCGCTTCCAGCGTTTCGGTGGAGGTAAGGACTTCATTGTCTCCTGGGGTTGAAGACTGGAAGGTGAGCAGAGGCAGGTTTCCCGCTGGTCCCAGCCTTCCTCTGGCAGTGTCGCTGACTCTGTGTTCGTAAATAGCTGGTGTGAAGGATGCAGGAGGAGAGTCTTAGCCAGTGCCTGCGGCCGAGGCCCTTCCTCCCGTTTAGCCGGGCAGCAGTTCATCCCAGGGCGCTGGCGTGCGTCGACCGTGCGCCCTGGGATGAGGACCGGCTGCGCGGACGTTGGGGACGAGGCGCTGTGAGTGCGCGCGTGTGCGCGCGTGCATGCGCATGTGTGTGCGCGCGTGTGCGCATGTGTGTGCGCGTGTGCGCGTGCACTCGGGCAGGTGTGCGGCAGGGGTAGGTCGGGGCGGGCGCTCGGCTTGGTGCGGGGAGGGGTCGCGCGGTGACTCACGCCTCGCCCTGGTGCAGGAGAGCGGCAGCCAGCAGAACCCGGCGCCGGTGGACGCGCCCGAGCACGGCGTCTACCCCTTCCCGTTCAGCAAGTGACGGCGCTAAGAGGCGCAGGGCCGCGAGCCGCCGAGGTGGGCCGGTTCCAACGCTGTCACCGCCCCTCCCGCCCTCCCTGGCTTACGCCTCTTTTAGGGTCTCCCTCCCCGCCTTTGTGGAATATAGAAGAACTCTGGGAGATGCTGATGCTCCGGACTGCAGAGGGCTGGCCGGGAATACGGCCCGGGGGCCAGCGGAGCCCCGACACGGCGGTCGGCTCGCACAGGCCTGGGCCCGGGAGAGAACCCCCCGCGCCCCGCCCTCGCGGCCCGTCCGCCGCCGGGGTCTGGGGCGCGCCGGCCGCTGTCGCGTGCGCTGCAGCCGAGGACGTCAGGAAGCTTTTTTCCTTTGTGAAGAAAGTTTACCGTTTTGCTTTTAACTGCAATATACTCTCATCCTACGCCAAAGACGTGGTGCCTGGGACTTCTCATCTTTGTGAAAAACCGTTTTTGATGTGTTGGACTTATTTGGGAAGGTTTTTTTTTTATATAAAAAATTTTATTTCTTAAAAAAAAAGACGTGGTGCTAGCACATTGATGGGGTCCGGCGTGGGCCCTTCTTTCTGAGTTTAGCAATGGACCTTTTTTGTGGGGAGGTGTGTGAAAGAATGCAGACTTTCAATGTTTTCTTTTATAAAGCTCTTAGATCACGCATCCCATCTCTACTTCACGTACATTTTATGCCTTCTTTTTCTCATCCAGATTGTTCTTTTTCTCTTTTCCATACAGCAGAACCTGCTTGCTTTAGCCTCTTTACAGCTTTTAATTTTGTGAATTTCTTTTTTGGATGAGACTTCCTGTGGAATTTGGGGGGGCGAGGCTAGGAACAGGTGGAACCCTAACGAGGCGGTGGAAGCGGCTTTTCCTGCCTCTGCCCTCCCGGAAGCAGAGCCTGGACCCCGGCTGCCCGAGGAGACAGTTCTCGGCCTTTGGAAGCCATCTGTGACCCACATTGGGATGAAGACTAGGTTTTCCCTGGCGAGTTCCAGAGGAACAGACCTACTGACTCTGATTCTTCCCACTGCTGAGGCCGGCACCACCCCCTCTGAGAAGGCGTCTTCCCCAGCTACAGCGCTTCAGGAGCACCTGCTTTTCTGCGTTTCCCTGAAGATCTTTCCTCCCTGGGCCTCAGGGCCCATGTCGATGCCATGCTCGGAGCCCTCGCTTCTGTGACCTTGCTGAATCCACCTAGGCTCCTTCCCCCCCGGGGACCATCAGCTGCTTCGCCCTCAGACCAGTGACTCTCGGAGAGGTGCTCTGTCCCTGGAGGCCGTCTGGCCGTCCCTGGAGGCCGTTCCCACGGTCGTGTCGGGCGTGAGGCTGTGTGCCGCCGTCCGCTGGCCGCAGACTCGGGGTGCTGCCGCCCATCCCGCAGCGCCCAGGGGAGAGCTGGCTTCCCCCAGAGAATCCGCTGACTCGGTGTCGGTCGTGCCCGGCTAGGAGACCTCGGTGAAGGCGGTGTCGAGCCCGCCTGTGTACCAGAGGGCTTGGTCAACTCCCAGCCCTGGACACAGTGCCTTTGGACCCCAGGCGACTAGTTGAGACAGAGAAGTGAGGTTCTTGAATTTTCCGCAGGCGCTGACCTTTGGCCCCTCTGTATGCAGCGAGGGCTGCCCCCGAACAGCTCGGGCCACGGGCCACGCGCACACCGGAGGGGACGAGGCGGCGTGGGAACGGACGGAGTTCTTTGTAACGGTCCAGAGCACTTGGGCCCCTTTCCCGGGGAATCAGGTGTCAACATAGTTTTCCTTGTGGAAGGGCAGCAGGGAGCGAGGAGAGAAAAGAGCAATACATCCGTCTCCGTAGGCGCAAGGTCAGGAGCCCTTCACAGCCAGGCTCTGTTTTACTCTCCAGCCCCATCTCCTGCAAGGCCTGACCGCGCCTGCAGACGGGGCGGAGGGAGCCTTTGCCGCCGCCTGGGAAGTAGGTCCTGTACCTCCTCTTCCCGGTCGCTCCCTTCTGCGCGGAAAGGAGAGGGCCGCCCCCCTTCACTTGCAGGCCGGGCGCGTTTCGCCCGGACAGACAGACAGCCGGATGACGGGATGGAGGAGGCGAGAAGCTGTGATGTCAGTGGTGCAGAGCGCGGGCCCAGCTTTGCCTTCCCTTCAGCCGTCGCAGGGTTGGGAGTGTCCCCTGGTGCATCTCGAGGGTGCGGGGTGGAGGTGGCAGACGGTAGGTAGGGATGGTGGGGGACGTGGGAAATACCAAGACAGAACGGCCACAGTTTTCTCACGGGTACGTCCCACCTCGGGAAGGGTTTATCTGATGTCAAACAGCCCCAAGTCCAGTAACCTTCTGGGAGGGTTTGCCTGGGCAGGCAGCTCTTGTTCCCGAGTCTCTAGTCCTTAGTCAGGAAAGTACAACATAGATCTCGTCAGGGGCCTTGAAGAAAGAAAAGTCTAGACTTCTGTTCATTTAATTAATAGTAGTTTGCGGGAACCTTGCTTTGCCAGGAGGTTTAGTGAAATGATTCCCTGGTGGCTCAGAGGTTAAAGCATCTGCCTGCAACGTGGGAGACCCAGGTTCGATCCCCCGGTCGGGAAGATCCCTTGAAGGAAATGCCAACCCATTCCAGTACCCTTGCCTAGGAAATTCCGTGGATGGAGGAGCCTGGTAGGCTGCAGTCCATGGGGTTACAGAGTTGGACACGACTGAGCGGCTTCACTTAGAGAAATGAGGGCCTTTCCTGTTAGAAGCTGTTGCTGACATTAATGCTGCCCCTTCTCTGCCTCTCAGAACTCTTGGTTCTGCTTTCTCTGTATTTAAATGTGTAAATGGCTTTTACTTTGCATTGTTTTGCTTTAAAATTGTGAAGTTATCTTTTGTGCGTTTTCCTCATGTGAACCTGCTTAATGGATTTTATTAATGAATGTTTCTGGTTTGGGCAGGTTTGGGCGAGGGAAGTGATGGAGTGAGAGCCTGAAGTTATTTTTGTAGTAGTTAATGGTATCGTGGAATTTCGTTTGGACCCTTTTGGGTTACACTCATGATACTTTCCCCCTAATTGTTAGTTCATTTCTTACAGTTCATAACATGGGTGGGTGATTGGAAAAAGGAGAGAAGGAATGAGGGCCAGTTTCTCTCTCTCTCAAAATGGCCCACTGGGGGCAGGGGTGCTGCTGAGGAACTGTCGGGGGTCTTCAGGCTCATAGCCTTGGGCTGGGCCCTTTAAACGATGCTGGTGTTTTCTGAATCCTGTCTTCATGCAGCCCAGGTCATACTCTGCCTGTACTTCACATCTCACCCCTGCTCATCACGGTGCTCATGACATTCTTAAAATATTTTACTACTTTGCATTTCTCTCTTTTCAGTCAGATAGAACATACTAGAGTCACTTTCTCAGGTGATCTAGTCCTTTACTAGGCTTAGTGCCCGCCTGTCCCACCTCATGCCAGTATCATTACTGCGCCTCTCACTCTGGATACTCAGACCTGAGGCTTTTTGGAGGAGGGTGTGGGTCGAGGTGAGGGGAAATGTAGAGCATTTTTAACAAAGGATTGGAAGAGCTGCCCAGACTAGGAAGCCTAGTGGCTCTGAAGAGTAAGTGAATACCCCTTGTCAGGAATCACGGGGCAGTAGGGGGACATAACGTGCACCCTAACCTAGTGTGAGGACTAGACTTTGCTGCTCTACTGACCCTCCCTGGATCGGGCCACCTCAGCCCAGTTCCATCCTTCTCTTCCTGACTTACCGACCAGTGCGCTCATTTAGCCCCTGGGAGCCTGCATTGCGTATCCCCTGCTGCTTCAGTGTCTGCCGTTTGGGGCGCCTGTTTGTGGGTGGTTATTTTGCTCCACAAAGGTGAAGTGAGAGGGCTTGCTGGAATGGACTGTAAACTTAAAAAAAACCCAAAGCTGTTCTCTTGTGCACGGGCACCACCTTCTGGGGGAGCAGCGGCGTTGCGCTGACTGGCAGGTTGTCTCGGCCTCCTTGGTCTTGACCTTGGCGGGTCAGTCATCAGGTCTAAACTTGTCCCCAGGCTTTGCTAGACCAACTTCAAGGAAGAGGGTGGTGGTATGACAGCCAGGCTGTAAGGGCTAGGTCTGACCTGTGCCTTGCCACATCAACCCTTCCTGATTCCCTGCTAAACCAACTGTGATTTCTGTGCTTCCTGCTTTTGACTCCGTCCAGGCATGAGCAGACCCCGCCTTCACCCAGCCTTTACCCTTTCCTTTCGTAGGAGGGTCTTCCTTCAACAGCTGAGCCAGGCCCGTGAGCTCTCTCGCCCTCCTCCTCTTTGTTGAGTTCTGCGGCACCCCCCGGAGGTGCTCCCCACGAGACTAGTAATCAGAGAGGTAGGTGCCGTCTCAGCCCTGACCACTGCGGCTGCTCCGCGGCCTGGCCCCTTGCATTTCAGATGAACCCAGCTGTGGCCCACAACCTCCTCTGCTCGTTACAGACCTACCTCACGGTTCCACGGCTCGGCACGGGCGCGGGCCCGTGGTTTACACGTGTCTCCTTCCTTCCCTGTCCTTCCCTTCACGAGGGTTAGGAAGGTGGGGGCTAGAAAGGGCTCACGATCAAATGCAAAAATTCCTCGTTATTTCTATTTCTGGAATGTCTTCTTTGAGACTTTTACCTCATTTATCACCCTAGAATAGTGTGAAATCTTCAGTTAGATCTTGCTGTGGTAGGCTGTCAGTGCCTGGGGCCGCCCCCGGGAACGCCAGCACTGGGGCGGAGTTTATCACTTGATTAGGCTTGCCAGTGGCTGCCACTAGCTGAGAAGGTAAGCAGGCACCAAAGTGGCCATCTGAGGTTTTTGCGGGGCTGAAAACAGAGATATTCCTTCTTCTATTCCAGTTAGAGGGTCACCAAAACGAAACTCCCAGCCTTCAGTGTGAGAAGCTTTCCCAGCTTGTAAAAAGTTGTCACAGCGTTTACTGGTGTCTGCATCCCCAACACATACAGTTCCGGGGGCGGCGAGTGCACTCCTGCACGCAGTTACCACCTTGCACAGGAAATAAGTTATCCTCAAAACACATGCTTGTACTTTTTCTTTATCCAGAGGTCTCTGATTTTATACTCCTGCCATGTTTGTCCCAGTGCGCCCGTTCTCAGTCTCCTGACCCTTGGTATTCTGTTTCTTCCCTATAATTTGGGAGAACTTTGTCTTGTTTCAACTTGTGAAATAAACACAAAAGCCTACCTCGCGGTGCCTGATCCATGGGCGGGAAGCCGGGGAAGGTGGCGACGGGCCCACACTTCCTGTTACCGGGAGCACAGGCAGCAGCCTGGGAAAGCCAGGGCCACGCCTCCCACGCAGGGACTCGGCGCCCGGGAGCCCTGATACCACCTCAGCCAGAAGCACCTGCTCCTTCACGTGAACAGGAATTCTGCCCTGGACGCCGCCTGGAAAAGGAAGGGCCAAGCCTGGAGGTTGCGAGAAATGCTGACACGTAGGGCACACTGCTCTCCTGTCTGCACTGGAGAGCTGTCTTCTCCATCAAACCAGGCATATACTCACCCTGACACCACCCGGTTTTCCCCTTTAGGCAATTACAAGAACCTGTGTTGAAGGAAGATAAATACACAGAGCCTTTTGAGTCTCTATCAAATGTGGTTTTTATTCAACTGACAAGCACTTTTCTACAGCTGCACTTGTGGAACATCACATGGCAAAAACAGGAGTTTTTTTTTAATCTCTAGACTTTTTTTTCCTTTTTTTACCTTATTAAAAATGAGATTGGTCCTAAAAATATAGAAAGAAATAAATTTAAATTCACAAAAAACTGTACATTATCAAAAAGTCACTAAAACACCACATTTGGTTATATAAAAAGTCAAGTCCCTTTTGTTGTAAAAGGAACGTGGAGATTTGTTGGTGTTGATGGTGTGGTTTCTTCCTGTTACCAGACTGATGGGGGCAGGGAAACAAAGGGGCGGGGTGGGTTTTATTCACTTTTAACACTTGCCTTCCCTGTCACTCACTCTTGTCAAGGAGAGAAAACCCACCTAGCTCTGGGGCAGGGAAGATGAGGAAGGAAAGTGAGAAATGGCCCCTTTGATCAGCCCCATCCCACCCCCATCAACCCCCACTCCAAACTGAGGCTAGGACTCCACCCCACCTTCAGAGCGCCTGGTCCCTAGGGAAAGAGATGGAGCTGGGAGAGGAAGGCAGAGCAGGAACAACTGAAACTTCACTCCCCCGTCCACCTAACCTCCAACGGTAAAATTAATCTACAACATTTTATACTGGGGAAAACTGCCGTGAGGAAAAAGAAGAGCCCCCAACTATAACAGTTCCAAATGCCTGACTAACACAGTTCGTTACAGAGCAGTTATTTAGATAAAATATAAATATTTATGCATAATATAAAGTCAATTCAAATATTCTTCAATCCACCTCTTATTTAAAAGCAAAAAAAAAAAAATCTCAAATAAAATTAAAAGTTCTGAGGTTTATCTGACAGAAAAGGCGACTTTAGAGATAGGCTGTGGGGGAGTAGGGGCATAAAGAAAGAAAGGGGTTGCCCCGGGACGCGCGCCGCCCCCACCCCTTCAGTGGCTGTTCAGTGCTGCTCCAAGGACAGGAATGCGCCCCCTCGCCCGGCACCCCCTCCCACCAATGGAACAGCTCTGGGACGCCTCAGCTCTCTGCTGGGGCCAGCCAGCAGCCACCTCCCCAGTGCAAGTACCCGTAATCTCTGATGGGAGGGGCTCTGCTGGGCAGGAAGGCAGGGGGCCGGGGCCCATGGCTGCAGCTGGGAGTTAGCAGCTTTCCTCTCGCACGCGGGGCAGGGGTGGGCCCAGAGCGCCTCCTCCCCACTCACTCGTGCTCTGGGGTCTCTGCTGCTGGGAACGGGGTCCCAGGATATAAAGTAGCTACGGGAAGGAAAGCACAGCTAAACCCACAGAAGCGCATGGGATTAGAAGAGATCCAGTTCTACCCCTCTCCCTGCAAAAGCTTAGGACTCAGCGCTGCTGAAAGGAGAGGTGTTCCTGCTAGAAGATTGCACAGTTTGAAGAGGCTGGAACAGAAACGACTGGGAGAGAGGGAAGAGACACAGCTTTGACCCAGAAAAACTGTTCCTGTGGTTTCCCAAAGACAACGTGATCGTTTGAAACAATGAGAAAGGTGTTTCAATGGTTTGAAACAATGGGAAACAGATACTTGGGAAAAAACTGAATGGATGCCACCCAAAACAGGGGCACAATCACATCCTCTCTCTCACACACACACCCACACACCTCTCTCTCTCTCTCTCTCTGAGGCCAGTCGATTGCTACCTGGCCTGCATCTTGGGGTGTGCCCGAACTCAGCAGTAGTTGTCCCTGAGGAGTTCCCAAGAGGGAGGTTTGGGTAAGAAGTGGGGAAGGAGGCTGGAAGGCCCAGGGTCCAGGGTGCCTCCCGGCCCTCTCCCCAGTTTACTGAGTTTCAGAAAAGGCTAGAAACTCAGCATTTGAGGAGTATCCAACATTATCGAGGGGCTAGCTATTGGCAGGAAGATGAGGACAGAGAGAAAGACAGGGACCTCTGAACTTTTTCCTTTGAAGGGAAAAAAGATTTGGGGGAAGAGAAAAGGATGGAGGAACCCGTACACAATAGTTTTACATTACTGGATGAGAGACAGATCTGAAGGGGAGAGGGGGCTGAGAGAGAGAGAAGCAGGGGGACTGAGCATGGAAGCAGCATGTTCAGGGCCCGGTGTCCGGCTCGACACGCTTGGGAGTTAAGTCCACTTTACTGGCCGTCACTGCGGGTCCACACACAGTACAGAGTGTTTCTCGGTTTCACACATTCACTAGAACTATTGCTATTGTTAAACAGCCCCAGGATGCTGGGGCACGTACAGGGAAGGGGAGGAAGCTGGGAGGAGGAAGTAGGGGCTTCTTTCCTCCTCCTATTTAATTAGGAAATAAAACAGAAAGGAAAAATTATTTTTTCTTTCTTTTTTGGCTTTCAGTCCAGAAGGACCTCATCTCTGCCCCTCTCACTTGAGGAACAAGAGGAGGAGAGGGAGAGAGGGTGTAAGGATGAGAAGACATAGGGCGCTGCCAGGGGCGAGGTCAAGAATCAGGGTTCTCCCTCCGAGTCTGGGCCCAGGGCAGCATCAGCAGGTGAGAACGGCAGGGTTCGTGTGGAGGGCAGGGGGCAATGCCACAAGGTGACTCCCCACCTCCCACGCCTCACAGATTGGCCTGTTTTCCCTGATAAAACTCCTCCCAGCGGCTCTCAAAGAAGCGGCGCATTATGTGTCCAGCCTTGCCCACTTCAGAATCGTCCTCATTGAAAGTCTGGCAGTTGTCAAACACTAGGAGCGCATCAGCGGCAAACTCCTCTGAGCTGGTGTACCTGGGCAGGGGCGGAGACAGAGCTGTCAGCTGGGGCACCAGCAGTGGCAGTAACACAAGAGCCAGGAGCGTCAACGACGTCTGCTTACCCTCCCCGCAGCAGTCGCTCCCGCATGGTGGAAAAATCCATGGGGTTTTTGATGATGCGCCGGTACCCACTCACCAATCGTGGGTTCACAGGCTCTAGGAAAGGCCAAGCTGCATCATGGGACTCCATCTCCATCAAGATAATCCTATTGTGAAACAGACAGTGAAGATACACTGTCAGGAAGCAAATCACACACCCATCCTAGCCCTCTACTCTGGAAAACGTAGAGCTGGTTGTCCCCAGAATTCACTCAACTCACTCGCAGAACGTGAGATCACTGTGATGGTTCCGCATGGAGACGCGCCGCCGCTTCGAGGGGGACAGCCCTTCCTCTGAGCACCGGGGCGCTGCCGGGCTCTCTCGGCCCCTTGGCAGCAGCCGGCGCCGGCGGCTGTCACCCTCTGGGAAGTTCAGCACATAACTGCTTTTCCGCTTCTGGCCTCGTTTTGGAAAACCAGATTTCTGAGTCAGTTCTCCTTCCACCTGCTGAGGATGAGACAAAGGTGAGGTCAGCCGCAGCGAGAGATGCGTACTCTGCTTGCTCTCTACTTTGTCACAGCCCCTACTTGTCTGGGGGCCTCCCAAGTGGCACGGGTGGTAAATAACCCGTCTGCCAATGCAGGAGACGTGGGTTTGACCTCTGAGTCAGGAGGATGCCCTGGAGGAGGTCACGGCAACCCGCTCCAGTATTCTTGCCTGGAGAATCCCATGGACAGAGGAGCCTGGCGGGCTACAGCTCACAGGGCTGCAGAAGAGTCGGACAGGGCCGAGTGACCTAGCACAGCACCACCTGTCTGAGTGTGACTGAGGTTTCAAAATACTTTCATGCGTAAGTCAGTGAATTACTCACCCTCTCGGGTTACGTGAAAAAGGAAAGTATAATCACTCCCATTTTATAAGAAAAGCAAGTAAGGCGGTAGAATTTAAGTGACTTGTGCAAAAAAGGACCAGAACCCAGGTCTCCTAGCACGTCATCTGGAACCTTATCCCAGGAGAGATGGAAGGCATGGTAAGAATGATATTTTTAAGACTGGTGGTAAATGGGATGAGAAAGAAAACTTCTGCTTTGCTTGGGAGTGGAATGAGAGAGCAGAAGACGTACCTGGGCCAGACAGACAGCACAGAACCAGTCTCCTTCTGGGACAGCCTCCATCTTGGGCCGAAGGCAGTAAATATGGCAGCCGCGATCACATCCATCACAAAGTAGAAGAAACTCATCGTTGTCACCCTTCCGGCAGACTAGACAGGTCTGGACCAGGGTTGTGAGGAGTCAGGGTGAGCCCTCAAACCTCTCTGCCTGCCACTCCCCCCGCCCATCCCAGCGGCCATCTCTTCAGCTCCCCAGGCTTCTTACCACTTTGTTGACGGACTTCTCCCAGGCAATGGACCTCTCCAGCTGGCCCAGGCACAGACAGACCTGGGCCGCGCTCCGGCATCGCTCTAGCGTTTGGCGCCAGGCCCGAACTCGGGGGGTGATCTCGTATGATCTGATGGGAGAAAGGGGTTGGGGATGAGGAGCAGGATTTATTAAATCGATTCCTTCTCCCCAAGACCCAGGACCGGAGGGCAGGAGCTCACATCTCCGTGGGCGCGCTCTGCGGGGCAGTGCCGGGCGTGCTGAGCAGGGCCTTCTCCAGCACCACCTCGTGAGCGGGCCACAGGGGCTCCCGCAGGTACCGCCGCTCCACGTTCTGCTCCAGGGCAGCGAGCCGCGTCACTGCCAGGTCCAGGGGGTTGGTAGTTTTGCGCTGGGGCGCCAGACCTTCCTTGCCCCGACCCCGCCAGGTGATGTCCTCCTGGGAATCAGCTAGGTGCTCACAGTAGGCCAAATCTTCACGAGTGGAGTCTGGGCTGGGACATGTCCAGCCCTGCAGGTGGGAGAAAGAAATAAAACTCATTATAAAAGGAAGGACATTAAGCACAGAAAAAGATGTGACCCATTTAGGGTCATGGGAGGTCACTCTGCAAAATGGGAAGCCCAGGTTTTCCTAACAGCGTGTACGAGATTAACACCCTCTCCTCAGCAACCCCCTACCCAGTGTCAGCCCAGGGTACCCGAATCTGCAGATCAGACAGGATCACCCGCTGTTCCAGTTCCTCCACCCACTGAAGCACAGCCAGGTCTGTCTCATATGTCTTCTCTTTGGGGGTCCAGCTCACGATCCCTTCTTCAAAGGCAGGTAGCTGACTGGGCTGAAAGATGGGGTCTGAGAAGACAGAAGGCAGAGAACACCCCGTCAGGCTGTTCACTACCCACAGCAGCAGCTCAGAACTGCCTTGGGCTCCCGCACTCGGGCCTGACCTGCTGCGGGCCGCAGGCAGACTTCCTGCAGGAGGTCCCTGTGTTTGCTCAGGTGTTTGTGAAGCGCTTTCTCTCGGATGCCTCGGGGGTGCAGGGCCTGGAGCGTGGCATCCAGCGTCTCAGGATCCCGGATCCACCACCAGCCGGAGCGCATCTCTGTGAACACAGTTTACTTGCGTAACGTGGGCGATGGGAACTACAAGGTCCATATCTGATGCCACTCCTGCCTGTACCCTCATTCCATCCCGTCCCGAGCTCACTCACCAGGCGGGACAGGCTGGGCTGTCAGCTGGGTTAGGTAGCGCTGCTCCATCTGTTTGAAGAACTTACTGGGAGGCCTCCCTCTCCGTTTCGGCTGTCCCTGCCCTGCGGCGCTCTGCGGTATTTCTCCAGGATCTCCTGCTCGCCTTTTAGGAGCCATGCCCAGCAAAGGCATGGAAGAGAATGGCCCTGGAGAACAGGAGTTGGCGGCACTGGCTCTGCTCCCCTATGAATGAGATGAAACACAAGGTGATGGATAGGGGTGTCTGCATGTTGACAGGACGCCACTGGTCTCATCCCTTCCCCCCAACCATAGCAACAGCCCACAGTCAGGCAACCTAGCCTGTGGCCAGATGAATATAAGTGCATACCACTAATTCTGGCTACTTACTGGCTTGGAAGAAGCAGGTAGCTGAGGGGAAAGAGTGGGCTGGTCCTCAGAAACTGCAGGGGGTGGTGTAGGGGCAGCAATGCAGGGCATCTGGGCTGAGAAATTAAACCAGGGAGCTTGAGAATCAGTGCTGGCTTCTGTCTCGTCAGGTTCTGGGTCTTCTGGGGCATGTGATGGGGCCGGGTCCAGTTTTCCGGGACTGCTGTCAGGCGTGAGGACCGAGCTGCTGAGCAGGGAGCCGTGGCTCTGAGTCTGGCTCAGCCAAGACAGGAAGGCTGACTGGCTGAGGTCGTGCTGGCTCTGACCCAGAGACAACGGGGAGCCCTCTGGCTGCAGGAACCCGTTCTGAGGGTGAGGACGGGACTGAAGCGGGGGCTGGGACTGAATCTCAGGCTGAAGCTGGGTCTGAGGCTCTTCTGAACCTTGACCCTTGGAAGGAGATTTCAAGTGCCTAGGTTGCATAGAGCCAGGCTTAGTTTTCCGAGGTCGGCCTCGGGACCGAGCAGGAGAACTGGCAGAGGTGCTGGAGCCAGCTAACTCCCTCTTCAGAGAGAAGGAGGCTGGGCTGGTTGCTGAATGGGTTGCCACTTTTAAGGAGTCAGTTTCCTGCTTTATCATATCCTCAGGAACTGTAAAGCAAAGTGAAGAGCATAAGACACACACTGATATATAATGGGAAAGAGGCTGTACAAACACAGGACATATACTTTCTCTTGGACTTAATCCGCCACTTTTTGAGACTGCAATGGAAAATGCTTATAGGGCAACCAGCATTGTCTCTGCAAAAAAAACACTATGTTCCCAAGTAATTATCATCAGCATAAACATAAGCTGATATTTATTGAGAACCAGCTATGTTACACATTATTCTAAGTTATTATTCTATTAACTTACTTTAATCCCCTCAATAGCCCTATGACATATACATTGTATTATTAATTCCATCTCACAAATGAAAACGGAAGCATACTGGTCAATGGCAGAGCAGAAAGTCGGCAGTCTTACTCCAGAGCCTGTGCTCTTAACCACAGCACGCTAAACTGACTGCCACACAATGAGAAACACCCAAGATGCCCGGCAGAGGGAAAGGAGTTGCTTGACTCTGTCAGCCAGGACTCGAACTAGGGTCCTGCGGCACACCTACCTAAGCGCCCCTCTGCTCCTTCCACAAAGATGCCAGTCAAACAGGGCAACACCCAATAGCGGCGTCTGTAGCGGTCCTGGCCCAGGGAGACTGCTCGAAGCATCTGGGATGAGTGAAGCAGCTTTTTTCTAAAGAAGAGCTGACGCTGGGTAGGCAGTGGAAAAGGAAGATGAATGAAAAACACACTTGCAGGGTGACAGTGGTGACTTCGTCCAGTACATGGGGAGAAGGGCATGGCTCTCAGCTTCCCTATAAAATTGATACCATCTAGGCCCAACTCATAAGGTAACCAATTCCCACCCAGCCCCCATCTCCAGCTCCTGGGAGGCTAGAAGCACAATACCTTGCTTAGTTTTTCTATCTGGCGCTCTAGCTCTGGGATGCTAGATGCTGTGATATCAACCTGGAGAAGAAACAAGTGGACACCGAGAAAAAGGGAATCATCAGATTCAAGAGAGAGAAATAACGTTCTCCACCTCCTGCTTTCCTGGGTCGGGGCTAGTACCTCTCCATCCCTCCGGCCCCTGCGGCCTTGGACAGCAGCTGTGGCCTCCTCCTCTCCCTCCTCCTCCACGCCACTGGTCTCCTCCAGGATCCGAGAGCTGCGCCTGCGCCCCAGGCTTTCCTCTGGCCCCTGCAGCTCGAGCTCAGGTCGCCCCGTGCGCTTGGCCAGAGCAGTTTTCAATCTTGACACACACAGGTTAAGGGAAACTGTGGTGAGGAACATGATACCGCCACAAAAGGAACACCTTGAATCAATCCATCCTGGGCCCTGGACCGGTCTCAACCCCAGGAGAGGGGCTAAGGACACCAAGTTCCAAACAGAAGTCCTGGGTATGCTTCACCCCTCCCCCTTCTCTCCTCTGTCCTGTCCTTACCTCCGCAGTCGGCCTTCAACAATCCACTTGTTTTTCCTGTAGCTGGACATACTCTCGAGAGTCTTGTCAATCTCGCTGCAGGGAAATGGGATGGTGTCTCGAGGGAGAAGTGTCAACACACACAGAAGCGGGGTCCAAGGGTGAGAGGGTCTCAGCCTAGAGCCCAGCCTGGGCGAGAGGCAGAGTGAGGCTCGCGCTCTCCCAGGAACGAGAGTGAGATTTGGTCCAGGTCACACCAGCATGCCCAGAGCATGGCCGTCGACACACATCACCCAGGATTTCTAGATGGTAAACCCCTCCCCTACCCCAGTCTGACCAAGGCACATGATAACCATCCTCACCCCAGCCACTCACTTTATGATGAGGGTGGAGCCATTGAGCTCATGCACAAGGAAGGCCAGGACAGCAGCCTTCTGTTGGGGTGGCTGGGCTTGAAAAGGCTGGGTGCGCAGGCTGTCACAGAGGGCTGGCTCCACTCCATATGCCATGAGGAAGCAGCGCAGGATCTCAGATACATTGTCTCTTGTTAGTGGGATCTCGGACACCTTCTCCCCCAAGATCTTTAAGGACTGTTTGGAGGAGAACATAATAGGAGTTAAGAGAGAAAGAAGAACAACTCAAGTCAATCTGGAGCAGGAAAATATAGTAGGAGAGAACTATGGGGTTAAGATAGAAAAAGTTAAGAAGGAAAGCTGGTAGGATAAGATGAGAGAAGAAAAAGGACAAGGACAAAAGAAAAGTATATTAAAGGAAAATGAATAAAATAAGCAGAGGGAGATCAGAAAGAAAAATAAAAAATAGAGGAAAACAAAACCAGGAAAAAACTACAGCTCTTCCTCCACTTGGCCCTGGAGATAATAATGGAGACTAAGGACCTAAAATCATAAAGCAGCGAGAAGGAACCTAAGAAAAAAGGCAGTACATTACAAGGGATAGCGTGTAGTATACAGATCTTCCTCAATTTATGATGGGGTCATGTCCCAAAAAATCCATCATAAATTGAAAATACTGTAAGTTGAAAACGCATTTAATACACCTAATCTACAGAACATGACAGTTTAGCCAACCCTACTTTAAACATGCTCAGAACATTTAAATTAGCCTAGAGGAAGGCAAAATCATCATTTAACACAAATCCACTTAATAATAAAATGCTGAGTATCTCACACAATCTTCTGCATACTGTACTGAAAGTAAGGAGGAGAATGGCTGCAAAACTGACATGCATGGCTGACTCGCTGCCCAGCACTGTGAGAGTGTACTATCGCATTTCTCCAGTCCAGGAAAAGATCAAAATCAAAACCTTAGTACCTCTACTGAAGGCCTATCACTCTCGAACCACTGTGAAGTCGAAAAACTGTAAGTCAAACCACTCTTTTTGGGGACCATGTGTGTGTCTCCCTTTGCTTGTCCGGATCACTCTGGGAGGGGCGTTCATGTGCTCAACTCAGAGAAAGCAAAACTGAGAAAAGCGCGGACCCCAAGCCCTCGGGAGCCAGGAAAGGGCCTCACCTGGCAGTAGGAGGGCAAGCCAGGGTCACAGAGCGCAGCTCTCAGCAGTCGCACCAGGAGGTCTTGCACCTCGCCCAGGCTGTCGCCTTGACACAGGAGTCCCTCCTGCAGGACCCCCAGACTAGGGACATCTTTGGCGGGGTCAAAGCCCAGCACCTTGCCGAAGCTGTGCAGGAACTCCACAATGGTCAGGCAGTCTGAGAAGGCCCCGCTCGGCAGGAGCAGACCGGGGATGCGGGAGAAGTCAGGCAGCGGCTGTAGGGATGAAAGCGGCAGGTGTTCCGTCAAACACGTGGGACGGCAACAGCCTGGGCATCCCTGAACACAAGTGTCTTCCCGGACGGCCCTCCAGGACCTGCTCGCCCCTCACTACCTGGTGGTCAGGCAGACACATGTCCTCCGTGGGCCTCTTCATCTCCTCCAAGATCATCTGCTGCCTCTGCCGCTCCTCCAAGCGCCGCTGGGTGGCCAGCACTTTATCTGCTTTCCCCGCCGGCGTGGTCTTGGCCGCCGCCTCCTTCTCCTTCGTCTTCACCTTCTCCTTCTTCTCCCTCTTAACTCTGTCCTTCAGTTTTTCCTGCTTTGTTTTCACCTTCTCCTTCTCAGCCTGTCCACCCAAGGGGGACAGAACTCAGGAGTGCCGTGAAGACTCAAATCACCACCCTTCCCTGGTCCCCATCTTCCCCACCTTACACCCAGAAACATGACTATAAAACATGACCAACTCACATGTCTTGCAAAATCAGTTTGGTGACTTCCAAGTTATGCCTGTGCATGTAAGTACCTACCTTGGATTTCTTCTTGGCTTCCTTCTGTTTTAAGCTCTTGGTCTCTTGTTTCCTCTTGTTTTTGGCCTGTAAACCAGAAAGGAAGTCATTTCTCCTCAAACTAAAAGCATCACTGCTTGGGCTAGGATTCAAAAACAAACAAGGATGCTGAGGAGAAGAGCTGAGACACGGGACAAGGGGCTGGCAATGGATCAATTCTTTCACCCTGGAGATGCCCACATTATTTCTGAACAAGCCAAATTCTCTAACTGGCAGGTGGCAGGCGTGGGAGATGGAAAAGACGGCAGAGTAGCTGTAGGGGAAGCTAACCTACTGTGGGATCTCTCTGATGTCCCTCACCTGCCCTTGGTTTGTAGTCTGACACTCTCCCCGCTGCACCTTCTGCTTTATCTTCTTCTTGATTTTACACATCTTTGCTTTATCCTCCTCATTCAGTGTTTCTGTGAGAGCAAAAAGAAAAATGAAGAGTGAGGCAGGCAGACCAGTCTCCAGCATCCAGACCAGCACATGCCTTTCACAAAGCTGGCCTCCAAACAACTCCCTGAAGAAACTAGATGCCTGTCTTTTTTTTTTTTTTAAAGTATACATAAAACACTGGGAGAAAAAAATGTACGAGAGGAACCTCCTATGGAGGTAACACAAATGGCATCTCATGCCCAGAGGCACCAGCCTCTGAAACAGACTGCTTCAGAAAGGGTCCTGGAGGCCAGAACAGCAGAGCAGTCTTAGAGACTGTCCCTCTCCCAGGCTGCCTGACAGGCTGATTTTAGAACTAAGAAAGGAAACAGAAAAACTGCCAGAGAAAGCAGGTGGTCTTGAGTTGGAAGCACCAATTAAGCAGGAATGTGCCAGAAAGGAAGGGCCCAGATAATGGACACTTTAGTAGAACCCTATTAAGTCTGACATAGTTATTGCCTATGTTCAGCTCCTATGTCTTGCTCCATTAAAATATCTGAATTTCTTCTCCTTTGGAAGATGATGTTGAGGTGTGATTCTGTGTTTTAGAACTGATGTTTTTGATACGGTAGTACCTATCCTATTCTGGCACAGAAATACTACCACCACCACATCTGTGCAGCAAGCCTCTAAGTTTAGATAGATACTATCTGCAGATGAACCACTATGAAGCTTTCAAAATATAAGTGACTTGCTCCAGGTCATACATCAGAATCTGGCAGAGCTGGAATTCTGAATAGGAGATACTTAATTCCAAATTCTTTCACATTCTTCATACTATATAAGGGTAAGTGTAATATGTACTGAAAAATTATAGACACTTCCTGTCCATCCCACTAAAAGAGTACCAATTATCTTTTGGATTCAGATGTGAATTCTGAACCTCTATGATGGTGGCAATGAGTGTTTACACAAGACAAGCCAGACCAGTAAGATAGGTAAGAAGCTAAAAGATGGTAAGAAAGAACATGAAAGCCTCTCCTTTCATGATTATTCCTGGGATACCACCCCCACCTCCCCACACAAGGCTCCACTAAAGAGAAACTCAAGAAAGGAACTGGTTGTTTAAAAAAAAAAAAAACCACAAAAGTGCTAGGACCCTGATGCTGCTTTCCAGACAGGGGAAGGTAATTCAGATTCATTCCATCCAGATGTCAGCACACTCCTGGGAAACCCAGGCATGAACCAATTCATCACCATTTCAGATACCTCAGAGAGTGAGCAGAACCACAAGTTAAGAAACAGCAGGGTACCTTGGGCCTCCAGTCTCTTCAGCAGGCGGGTGTCTGTCTTGCTCAGCAGCTCAGCGCCTTTGACCTTGGGCGGCCGACCTCGGCCCCGTTTCACCTTCGGGGCTTCCTTGGTCTTGGCCTTCTCAGTGTTCCGAGGTCGGCCCCGTTTCCCAGTGATTGCCTGAATCCTGGATGGGATCTCCTCAGCTGAGAGCTGTACCCACTGCAAGCCCTGAGGTAAGAAGGAAGACATTGTTACAACCGAAGTTCCTGCAAGCCGCCAGAACCTCCGAACCATTTGATGCCGGAGAATCTCCAAACCCCATGAGGAAGCTGCAGCTTGTCCACCAGCTCCTCCTCATATTTACAAAAGTATATTTAACCCCTGGGTGTGCACCTCTGGTGTGTCTCTCTCTTCAAAGAAATCGCCGACAGGCATTCGGGGACTGAAGCTGAAGTGCTCCCGACGGACGCTGTGTACCACGTTGCGGCTCAAGTACTACAAGGGGGTAAAGTGGCGTCAGGGGGGTTCGAGTCCTACCACGCCCTTTGGCCAGCAACACAAGCAGAACAAGCCCAGAGCAGACAATGCCAGCCTGCTGCCACGGGGCCTGAGAGAGGAGCCTGCGCTTTCCCACACGAGCCCACGGGCGCCCCGTCACCTTGATCACTTCCGGGAACTGCTTCATCCTCTTCCCACAAGGGCCGTAGTACCAGGTCTCCCCCTGCCAGCGGTGGCTGCCCTTCTTGATGCGCACCTCTCTCCGCCATCTGCCAGAGAAGCACACGGGCCCTGCCGCCAGGTCACACCCCTACCCACGCTTAAGCCACCCAGAAGCAACCCCATCAAGCAGATGGCCCTCCCCGCACCTGTCTCACTAGACCTGCAGGGAGACGCAGAGGCCCATTCTGAGACACAAGCTTGGCCCGAAAGCAGGCCTGAGCCTCAAGCCCCTCAGAGCCTCAGCGGAAAGCAACACGCCACACTGCACAAGCCCAGACAGACCTCCACCCGTCCCCGCACAAAGTCAGTGAGGGGGGCAGTCAGAAGCTCCTCCCTAATGCCATTCGGGATTACTGGGCTTCCAGCAAAGAGAATACAGACCTAAGAGAATAAAGGCAGAAATGACAGAGGACAGGGAGGCAAGCAGAGGAATAAACTCACTGCTGACTCCATGAAATGACTCCGTAGAGGCCAGGGTTTAGTAAGGAACTCTGTGTTCTGAGCAACAGATTATTCTAAGACTAAGCCTTATCTTTCTCTCAAAACTTAAAGCAGAACTCAGACTTGGTGACCACAAGTAGCCTAGAGGGGTGGGGGTGGGGAAGATCAGGAAGGCAGTTATTCCTACAAAGCCCTTGGTATTAGCTGGCTTGTTCATTCTGGTCACATACTGTTCCTGCCCTTAGAGTACATTTAAAAAAAAAAAAAATCCCAATTCATGGGGATGAAGCCACTCCCCATTCACTGCTCTTCCTTCTCCAAATATAATAGGACAAATTAACTCATTTGGACACCTGAACCCCAGACCCACCAGCTGAATGTGGAAAAGATAACAGCACTACCCCTCTAGGAAAAAACTAAGTGGCCACAAAGTGAGGAAAGAATGGGTGAGGGAAGGAAGACCACGACAAAGGAAGAAAGAAGGCCTAAGCATCTTGTGCCCAGAAACATCATCATTGCAGGTAACTACCCTTTAACCCATTCTTGTCTAGTCCATTCCTCCCCCATCTCAGATGAGAGCTCCCTGCCCTCCTTCCTAGAATCATTCATTAAATGTGTTAAAGGTCAACGCATGTAACAAATTACAGCATTTACCCATGTTGGAGGGGAAGGCGAACTTCTTCCGGGGTAGCAATACGTCTCCTCAGGACATCACCTGGGGGAGGAAGACAGGGATACCCAAGTTAAGAGGTCAAGCAAAATCCTGAACCAACAGGTCAGTGAGGGCCTGGAACCAGTCGGGGGGGGACAGAACCTAGAGACTCACCACTCCCAGAGGGAGGGAGCCCCTCTAGGACGGCGTCTTCCGGGTCAGCGGCCGCTTCAGGACCACTGCTGGTATCCTTGTCTGCTGCGGAGGCTGTCGGGAAGACAGCTGCCGGGGAGGCTGCCGGGGAGGCTTTTGGGGAGGTCACTGGGGAAGCTGTCAAGGAGACTTCTGAGGAGACTGGTGGGAGGGCTGCTGAGGAAGCTGGAGAGACCGCTGGGAAGGCTGCTGGGGAGAGGGCTGGGGAGATTTCTGGAGAGGCTGCTGTGGAAACTGCCAGGGAGACTTGTGGGGAGATTTCCGGGGAGGCGGCTGGAGACACTGCTGAGGAGGCTGCTGGCGAGGCTGCTGGCGACGCTGCCGGATGCAGCTCGACAGTGGACGACTGGTCAGGGGCTGGCTGGGTCAGAGGTGGGAAGTCTGGAGCCTGAGTCTCCATTTCCTCCTGTTCTGCATCACTACCATTATTCAGGTCAAAGCTATTATCTAGAATCCAAAGGGACAGGATGGATAAAGGAAAAATGACCCTATAAAACAAGAGAATCCACTCAGACAAACCTGGACTAAATTAAGCCAGGTTACTTCAAGGGCTTTCCCCTAGGATGGGAAAAAGAGAAACGGCCTCTGGCTGTCCTGCCCTACCATTCATGAAGGTTAAAGGGCAAGACTGCTGCTGCCACTGTCTGAATACCTTTCACCTGGAGCCAACAAAGGCCTCTGGACTCCTTTCTCCGGTAAACTCCAAGTCTCATCCCACACGTCCTTTTGCGCACAGAGCAGAAGTCAGAATGCCTTTTCTCAGTCCCACCATACACCATCCCACGGCCCCTGAGCTCCCAGCAAGGTGTTCTCATAGACCCCCCAGCCCTCAGGGCTGCACGTTCACCTTGCCCTAGGTCAGGACTCTGTTTAGCTCTCCTCACTCACCTTGCAGAACAGACTCCCCGAGGACAGGTGGAGAGGTGGGGCTGGCAAAAATAGAGGCTGAAGTCTGACTGTCATCTGCCAGGAGACTGAAGGCCGTGGCATTATTGAGGGAAGGGCAATCAAGGGCAGATATCACAGGGTTGTCCTCCAGAGGCAGCTTGGCCTCTGCACCCATCAGCTCTGTGTCATCTATACCGTAGAGTCCTCCACTCACTGGCTCTTCAGGGGTAGAAAATCAGAAAGTGAGATTTAAGAAATATTAGTGTGAATACATCCAATTCAAGTTCCTACAAGGTGAAGGTTCTTTCTAATATTAGGGAAGGAAAGACAACGGTTCTATTAATCCACAGACCAACACAAAATTCTAGAATCTATCATAAAACAGTATGGTAAAACGTAATGTTTTCTTTCCAGTTAGTGAGAACCCAAATAGCCCAACTGTGTGGTAAGAAGTCCCTATCCAGGGCTCCTGGCCAAAAGGAACACTGGGAGAGAATGTGGGAAATGAACCAATTCAGCTCAGAGTGCAACTGGCGCAGTCAGGCCAGGGGCATGAATCTCTGATCTGCCATAGGATCATCTGCAGGCCCCAGGGCCCCAAATTCCCAAACAGTTTCCCTGGATTACTATCTCTTCTAGGTGGCATAAGTCAGTTACCCTCTGCATGGATAGGTTGAGGGAGTCAATCTCCAAGCCTACCCGGAGCCAGAGTGCTGAAGGACTCAAGAGAGACTTCACTGAGGATTGGAGTGTCTTCCAGTTGGTCAGGAAGATGTGAAGGATCATCTAAGCAGCTCACTGTGGGATCAGGGACCAAGACTGAGACCTCCTGGTGTAATGATTCCACAGAAGGGACGGAGCCGTTGTAGCCACACATCTTTAGCTCTAGGATATCCCAGGAGAGGACAAAGGTCAGAGTCAGTCAGCTACTGTAGGCAATCTTTGCTAGAAGGACGGATGACCCTTCTTCCAACATTTATGGGTGCCAGCTCTATGTTGGGTACTGAAAATACCAAGAACTTTGACTAAACAAAGATGTGTAAGATCTTATAGCAGATAAAAAGGGGAAAGAGTGGGGTCTGAGATAAGAACCCATCATGTTTTCAGCTATTTTCTCCCATCCAGTGGGAACAGGTGTCAGAGAAAACATCCGGTGATTTTACAGGGTGGTCCCCCCTGTTCTTGGAATCAGCAGCAAATCACACTCTGAGGGAAAGGATGAGCGGGACCACACAGGTACCCACGCCAAGGACGACAGAGAAGAAAGGAGACACAGCGTGCGCTGCCTGTCCCTCCCTCCTCCCCGGGCCGAGCACCGCTTACGGCCCAGCCCGCTTCAGCAGCCAGCCTGGCCCTGCCCTGGCAGACTGAACTGGCCTCTGTGCCTCCTGCTGATGCCCCAGCCCCTGCCTGTGTCTGAGAAGCAGCCTTTCTTGACACAGGGCGTCTGCTGGGGTGCGCCCACCTGCCCTCTCCAGGCCAGCAGCTCTGCATGAGCTTGAAATAATTTGCACTCCCACTCTCGAGCTGGTGCTGCTGCCACAAAAACACCAGCCACTTGGCTTTGCTAATCACCAACATGCAAATCAGCCTCCACTGCAGAGAGCTGGAAAGACAAGTTTTCTTCACCTCAAAAAGCCACTGCTCCCCACAGCCCCATTTTCCCTCTCCCAACCCAGCTCACAGACCCACATGAGTTATACCTGGCTGCTCTTCTTCCAGCTCTAGGCTGCCTACTAAGCCAGCACCATTCTCTGCCACGACGGAAGTAAGTTCCTTTTCTGCTGCCTCATCAGGATGGATACCACTGCCTACCTCCTGGGAGGAGGGTGCAAAGGTCTGGATGCTGGATCCCAACATAGGAGAAGTCTGTGGGGAGGTGAAAAAACTAGGGGGTCCATTGGGCATCATCTCAAAATTCTGGTCAGGAAAGGAATCATAGAGTTCCTGTGAGTCGAAGTTAAGCCCCATGGGACTCTGGGTACCGTTGGCCCAGAACTCCTGGCTCCCAGCCCGAAGGTTAGTGTTGTGACTTGGGGATGAAGGCTGCCGGCTGCCCCCAAGGATGCCGTTGAGTGGGTACTGTCCCCCCGAGAACTGGGAGAGAAGGGGTGGGTCCTTGAGGTTGCTGCCAGGATTGGCAGATGAGTACTGTGAGTAGTTCCAGAGACAGTCGTAGGCCACGTTGGGGTGATGGAGGTGTGAGGTGCTGGAGGAGTGGGGAGCAGAGTTCAAAATCCCTGAAGTAGTAGTGTGAGATACAGTAGATAAGCCATTAACATTCACATCCCCATTCAAACCTGGCAGAGAAGGAGGGAGAAGGGTCAGTTTCAGACATATATGCAAGTAACAATACCAATTCTACTGAAGGAACAGCACTGACTAGAAAAAGAAAAGGTGAAGGGGTGGGGGACTCCCCCTCTACTCTAGCTACAGTTTTTTTGGTCTCCAGGGAACACCAAACCCAGATGCTCCTGGATGTAAGCTTAGCAACTGCGGCTGAGGCTGCTGAGAAGAGGGCTGGGGAACTCTCCTGGCCTACTACAGAAACGACCAGCAGGGAGATGGATGCTGCTGACGCTCAGGGCTTTTTAATTTTTTTTTCTTTCCTAAATGAAACTGCCTGCAGAATCCCTACAGTGACTTGCGTTCTTCCCCACCCTCATCCCCTGGAGGAATTCTCCCCTTGGAGTGGCATGACTGAATTCTCCGTTTCCCTTCCCCCGCCCCCTGCCTTCCCCAGTGCCTGTCTGGCCCCACGGTGGCAGCAGAAGGGACAGCCTCCACCTCACTGGCACATGCAGATCCTGCACTTTGTGCTGGGCTAAGAATAGACTCTGCAGTCACCACAGCAGCAAGATCCCAGCTCAGGAGAGACTGGACTTGGTCCCTCCCCACAGGCACTGACCCCACAGGGTAACAGGCACCGAGTGGAGTCTCTGCATGACCAGTACTGCAGACTTCACTTTTCAACACCCATGGCAGCCTCTGGACTGGAGGGCAATCAAATAAAAGAAACCAAAATACTAAGGAAGCTTCAGGCGAGGTGGGGGTGTGAGGGAGTTTCTATCTGCAACCCTCTTGTTGAAGACAGGAGGGAGTGGTGGTTAAGCATAAGCCTATGGCAGTATTTTCTGCTGCAAAGAAGGAGGGAAGCATATGCGCTTCCCATAAAGGACCTGACCGAAACCGAGGCAAGAGTAGAGAGGTACTTGGCAGAGCCACTGCAGAGAGCAACTGATAAGCCAGACCCAGCGGAAGACCTGATCCTGGCAGCAGCACTTCCGTCTGGAATTACAGATGTTTCTCTCTGGGGAAGCAGGTAAACTTAAAACTCTCCCCGCCCCTCTCTTCCATCCACAAGGACAGGAGGCGGCACATGCACTTCAAGCCTCTGCCCTCTCCGCCGCACAAACTAAAAGGCAAACACATCCCAACCCTCACCCAGCGCCTCCACCTACAGTCCCAGGGGCGGCTACTCCAACCTCTAAAAGCAGTCTCTCAGAGGACTGACCCTTTATCTCTTTCTTGCGGGTGCAGCCTGGTTATCAGAAGCGGTAGCCACCTCACCACGTTGGGGCAGTAGCCAGGGACCACAGGGTGAACAGAAGAACAAGCTAAGATGAAAAAGCCAGTATATTTTTCTAATCTCTTCCAACCTTAAAACTAACAGCGGTTCTTCCATAAACCCCTAGAACTTGCTCTAAGAAGCTTGATTTCTCTCCAGCAGCTGGAGTTCAGAGGATTCACTTCCTCCCTTCCCACCTGACATGAAAGAGAGCTGTGTGAAGTAGCCAGCCCAGAGGAGAGCCCGCTGACCCCACCAATCCACTCTAAAGAAATGATGCCCACTCCCTCCCAGGCCACATGGCCCTCACACTCACTTTTCCCTTGCTGGGGGAAGTTCATGGGAGACCCGTTAGTGTAGAGCCCCTCCCCTGAGGAGGGAGAGGGTTTCAGTCCTGAGGCAGCAGGTGCAGGGGGAAGGCCAGTAAAGTTAAAATGGTCGTTTGCCTCCATTTCTGTAGGAGGGGAGAGAAAGGGGAAAAAAATACTGGCGGTTAAACAAGGTTATGTCACCTGAAATATTCTAGAAGGAATGCCCCCACCCTTCCATCTACCTTACTTACCCTTCTCCTACCTAAGCACTGGACAGGGCAGAGTGGGGAGAGAGGGGGTTGAGGAAAAAGAGCAGAGAAAAGAAGAGGAAGCATGCTCCTAATCTGGGCAGTGACCGTATGGAAAGTATTCTTAAAAAGTCAGCCTTGTAGTCATACAGAGAGTTAGGGAGAAGAACCAAAATAGCCACCTGGAGGAGTTTTTCCCGGTATAAGCACCACTCTTTTAACTCCCAGCCCAGGTTACCTCTCTGTGTTAGATATTAGCCCTCAATCGTTAATATTTAACATTCTCCATCCTTTTTTCTCCCCCTCAGTTAAGGCCAGAGTCCCATTCTCAGGGTCTACAGAAGGTTCCCAAAGCCATTTTTTGACAGGAAAGCATGGATATGTTGGCAGAAAAAGTATATTTAATACATATCATGTTTCATTATTATAGTTGTTAATTTTCATGTTATCCTATCTATAGCCTCAGACATCAGAAGAAGACAGCAGTTACCCGACTAAAGGAATTTGAAAAGCACACAGTTCAGGAAAGGTGATCATAACGGCAAAACTCAAATCATCAGTCAAGTAACACTTCTACTCCTTTTTCATGGGAAATACTACGGTCTCAAGAACACAGCTCTGAAAAGTGTCAGAGCTGGAAAACTGATTAAATAAGAGTGCCCTAAGGAATAGTATTTTGTTGTGTCTACCATGACTACTTTCCCATGTTTGGGTTTTGTGGCTTAAATGTAAAGAAAGGGTCACTGAGAGAACTGCTAGGTACTTTTTTTTTTTTTACTGCTAGTTACTTAAACTGTAAAATGCAGTGGCCCACTGGGGAGACGTATGGTTAAAAAGTTCTTTACCCTCTACTGAATACGAGGTGATACACTAGTAGGAATGATGATCAGAACAAATTTATCTTTGGAGCTTCCCTGATGGCTTAGTGGTGAAGAACCCACCTGTCACTGGAGGAGACATGGGTTCGATCCCTGGTCCAGGAAGATCTCACAAGCCACACAGCAACGAAGCCCGTGCACCACAGCTACTGAGTCTGTGCGCTGGAGCCAGGGAGCCAAAATTGCTGAAACCCACGAAGCCTAGAGCCTGCGCAGCACAGTGAGATGCCCACACACTGCAACTACGGAGGAGCCCCCCGTACAAAACTACAGAAAGGCCCTCGCAGCAACAAGGACCCAGCACAGCCAAAAATAAACAAACACATAACATTATTTTGAGGAACTTCCCTGGCGGCCTAGTGGTTAAGAATCTGCCTGCCAATGCAGGGGACATGGGTTTGATCCCTGGTCTAGGAAGAACCCACATGCAGTGGAGCAACTTGGCCCGTGCCCCGCAACTGCTGAGCATGACCACCCCAGAGTCCGAGCTCCACAAGAGCAGCCACCACAATGAGAAGCCCACACACCTCAATGAAGACTCGCCCCCGCTCGCTGCAACTGAACAAAGCCACTGTGTGGCAACTAAGACCCAGTACAGCCAAAAATAAAAAGATCTTAATAAAAATTTAAAAAAAAAAAATTTTTTTTTAAAGAATAAATTTACCTTTGATAGAGCAAAGAGAAAAAGGAAGAAAGACAGGAAACAGAAGCTAGGATTATTGACAAAGTCTGACACATCAGGTACTTAGGATATACTAGCACACACTAATTTGACATGTGAGAGACATGATCTGTTGTGATGCAGAAAAAGCAACTCCTCTGGTTACTACATTTTGAAAAATGTAGTACCAGACAAATTCAGGTAGAAAGATTTATCAATCTCCCAAGATGAAATAATAAGCAGACCTAGGTTATGTCGGTTTTTTTAATATATAATTTTATTTATTTATGGCTGTGCTGGGTCTTCACTGGCGCGAGAGGGCTTTCCCTCCTTGCGGAGAGTGGGGGTTACTCTGTTGCAGGTCCTACAGCACGCAGATTTCAGTAGTTGTGGCATATGGGCTTAGTTGCTCTGCAGCATGTGGAATCTTCCCGGACCAGGACTGAACCCGTGTCCTCTGCACTGGCAGACAGAATCTTGCCCACTGCGCCACCTGGGAAGCCCTAGGTTATGTTTTTTGTTTTGTTTTTATTTGGTTGTTCATGTGGGATCTAATCTGGGAGCACAGAGTCTTAACCACTGGACCACCAGGGAAGTCCCCTAGGTGAGGTTTTTTAAGTAACTTCTTAAAAAAATAAAAAAAGTAGAAGTAAAGCTTTTTAAAGAATGAATAAATTAGTTAAGAATATGTAAGACCACTGCCCAAGGTTTGTAAGAATCATATTCTTGACCATGCCAGATAATGCAAATTGGCCACCATTAGGTGAACCTGAGACAGTTCTGAGCATGAAACAAAGCCCAGCATAGCGTATGGTATGGCAGCTAAGAGACTTCCCTTGCTCAAACCGCAACTGTCTCCACCTCCATCAATGTCAACTAGAATGTGAAAAATAAAAGCCATTCTGTATTTTGTCAATTTAAGGGAGGAAAAGTTTTTAGGATAAACTTATTTTCCATATAGGATTTCCTATCTTCATTCTAAAATAAGCAGCAGATCCAAACTTGCTAGGCATCAATGAAGAAACTGGGACTCTATAGAGAAGACCTCAGGGCCCTCCAAGATGTCCCTATAAAGGCCTCTCCTCAGCACTGATGGTCTGAAAAATAAGCATCGTGAGAACAGTGATCCTTCCAAAATGAAAGACAGTAAGGAAGAAAAGTTCATCCTCTATCCTGTAGGTTGCATGCATGCTCACTCACTAAGTCATGTCCAACTCTTTGGGACCCCATGGATTGTCGATCCCGTAGACTATAGCCCACCAGGCTCCTCTGATCAGGGGACTTCCCAGGCAGAAATACTGGAGTAGATAACCATTTCCTTCTCCGGGGGTTTTCCCAGGGATCAAACCCACGTCTCCTGCATTGGCAGGCAGGTTCTGAGCCATTTGGGAAAGCGTACGTCACAGGGAACTCCCTGGTGGCCCAGTGGTTAGGACTCAGTACTTTCACTACCAAGGCCTGGGTTCAATCCCTGGTCAGGGAACTAAGATCCCTCAAGCCAGGCAGTACAGCCAAAATAATAATAAACAAAGCTATAAGCAAACTTATATCATAGAGAGGATATTCAGTAATTCATTACACACGTCTATAAATGCTATGCCTGATAATCAGATGAGAGCCAATCTCATCTGATCCCCTCTCCACTCCTCCAGCTGTATGCACAGCCACACTTCTGCTAGGGTGTGTGAGACACACATCTTCTCTCCTATATCCTTTGGACTATATTCTCCCACTCAGTGACCAGCCACAGTTTGTTGTCCTTTTTCTAGTTTTCTAGAAAACTAGTGACTTTTTTTTATCTCTGCTAGTCTGGGACAGTATACCATTTCCTGTCTCACAAATTATATACAAATAAGCAAAAATGGGGAGAAGGAAACGGCAACCCACTCCAGTATTCCTGCCTAGAGAATCCTGTGGACACAGGAGCCTGGTGGGCTGCTGTCCATAGGGTCGCACAAAGTCGGACACGATTGAAGCAACTTAGCATGCATGGATGCATGCACTGGAGAAGGAAATGGCAACCCACTCCAGTATTTTTGCCTGGAGAATCCCAGGGACAGAGGAGCCTGGTGGGGCTGCTGTCTATGGGGTCTCACAGAGTTGGACATGGCTGAAGCGACTTAGCAGCAGCAAGCGTAAATGGATGGCTTACAGAAATCAGATAAGTAAAAGGGATGACAAGTTATCTAGTGCCTAAGGTCTGTTTCTCCAGTAGCCTCTACTGAGGGATCACAGGACCACAGTCACTTCATTTAGAAGCAGCTCCTAGAAACATAAAACTCTGTGCTGGCAGTGACATCAGTGAAACAACAGTGGCTCTAGGTGCAAATTCCAGCTCTACTACCACTGGCTGTGTGACCTTGACAAGTTACTTTAAAACTATCACTATTTTACTACTACGAGGATATTACAAAAGCAGGGATGATCCTCCCAGCCAGACTCACTGTATACTTTTGTTGTTCAGTCGCGCAATCGTGTCCAACTCTTTGCAACCCCATGGACTGCAGCACGCCAGGCTTCCCTGTCCTTCACTATCTCCCAGGGTTTGTTCAAATTCATGTCCATTGAGTCGGTGATGCCATCCAACCATCTTATCCTCTGTCACCTGCTTCTCCTCCTGCCTTCAATCTTTCCCAGCATCAGGGTCTTTTCCAATGAGTTGGCTTTTTGCATCAGGTGGCCAAAGTTTTGGAGTTTCAGCCTCGGCATCAGTACTTCCAATGAATATTCAGGGTTGACTTCCTTTAGGATTGACTGGTTTGATCTCTGTGCTATCCAAAGGACTCTCAAGAGTCTTCTCCAGTACCACAATTCAAAAGCATCAATTCTTCACTGCTCAGCCTTCTTTACGGTCCAACTCTCACATCCATACACGACTACTGGAAAAACCAGAGCTTTGACTAGACGGACCTTTGTGTCAGCAAAGTGATGTATCTGCTTTTTAATATGCTGTCTAAGTTTGTCATAGCTTTTCTTCCAAGGAGCAAGCGCCTTTTAATTTCAGATGTCACTTAAATATGGCATCACAGTATAGGAATGCAAAGAAAATGTGGGCAGCTCCTCTCAGCAATAAAATCAGGGTTATTTTATTTCAACCTTTCTACCCAAGATGATTTTCACGATAAGGCCTGAAGGTAAATCATGTCTTCCCATCTAGAGCCAATGAGAATGGTAAAGCAATAGGATCTTGGCCAAATGAAGAAAGGGAATCAGTTAGTGCCCAACCCCCAGAAGAGTAGACAGCTTTCCTGACCAGGAAGTGCAATCAGGCCAGAACCCAGTCCAGTCCCAGTAACATGTAAATGTATCTCTTAAGAGCCTTTAAGCTTCATTTATAAGAGTTAAGGGAGGGACACTGCCCCTTAAGCTTGAGGCAGTAAAGCTCTAGCCACATGGCCAAACAGCCTGCTCTTTCTCTCAGTTGCAACTAAAGAGGTACTATTCTGTGGACCTGTGACACAGCTTTAACAGAAAAAGGCTGACAATGCACAAAGTGTTGAAATAAACATTGCAAATTTCAACACTGCTGCAGGTGCCCTGACCAACACCAACACTCAGACCTCTGAGGCTACCTACCCCCAAACAAGACACATCATCAACACCATCCAGCTGGACCCTTGAGCAACGCCTGCAGCTTCTTGCTTCATTTTTCCCATACAGAATGCTAAAATTCCACAGAGAGACTTCTAATATGGGGGGCTAGGAAGAGATTTCAAACACCTGTCTTTACTAAATGGTGAATGTAAATCTTGCAGTATAGTAAATAAATCATACTACTACATTTTAGATTTGTAATGGTGCATGTTATGATATTTCTGAACACTGAACATCTCTGGATTCACCCACCAGACTCTAACACAGTAGTTCCCAACCAGGGTGATTTTGCCCCCAGGGAACATTTAGTTATGTAGAAAGGTATATGCTACTGACATCTAAGAAACTGATACTGGGGATGCGCCTAAAGATCATGTAATATACAAGATAACCCACCACAACAAAGGATTATTTGGCTCTTGCTCAAGGTTGAAAAACTCTGCTGTAATACAAAAGCTGCCTCATTTCCCATTCCTATCCTATTCTCTGGGGAAGATCCAAAAGTTCTCACTCATTCCCAATGCCTGATGCTGCAAACAAGGATGCCTTGCCTTTCAAATCTAAAAACCCCTTCCCTGGTTAGGCTGTCTTCCTCCACCAACAGAGTTCCAAGTGTCAAGCCACAAAATCAACATGCCTTCTTCTCCTGTAAGGATAGCCCGTTCCAACAGTACTGGTAACTGACTTCCCGTGGAATGCTGATTCAGACTACAGCCATACTAAATGAGGCTCATTCTCTCATAATGTCCTCTCCTTAACCTCCCTTTCCTAGTCAGGACAGCGAGGCAGAAGGAAGATGATGAAAGAAGGAAGGTTATTATATTAAGGGAAGCTATTCAAAGACAACTGCCATGTCCAAGCTGCACAGAACACAAAGATGACTGTTCTCGGCTCTTATTTTTTTCTATACTATGTAGGTTCTAGGGGGCCCAGGTGGCGCAGTGGTAAAGAATCCACCTGCCAATGCAAGAGTTCGTCATGGGTTCAATCTCTGGGTTGGGAAGATCCCCTGGAGTAGGAAATTGCACTCCAGTATTGCATGGAACACTCCATGAACTTGAAGAGCCTGGTGGGCTACAGCCCAGGGGGTCACAAAAACTCAGACAAGACTGAACGACAGAGCACACACGAAGGCCGTACAGCAACACCTGGATTCGTTCTCCCCTTGCATGCCCAGCACTTAGCTCAGCGCTGAGTACCTAAAAAACTGAAAGGAAATATTTGTTAAACCTGTAGATTGAGCAAATGAATGAATAAATCTATCTTTTCTGTCACTAGCAATTTACTCATCCAATATTGAATATGGTTTTTTGCTCCTACCATTCTCAGAGAATCAAAAAATTCAGTTTCATTCTTCATAGAGGTAACCCTTCCAGAGGGAAGAAAGGCCCCAAATCTTGACATATTTTAGACATATGTCTCATGTATAAAATAAGGCCTAGAAACAGGGAAGCATGATTTAACACTCAAGGTACACAGCAAGTTTTAAAATATTTGGTGACTGAATAAAGGAACCACATACCAACAATTTAGGCTAGGTTTTCTGCCACTGCTCTGGTCACTTCACCAGAGAACTGGAAATGCCTTTAAAACTGCACGACATTAAAAGTCGCACTCCAGAGGCTTTAACAAGGTTATTTCCCTTTCAAGCTCTGTTTCTCAATTTCAGTTTTAACAGTTAGACTTCACCCCTTTTCAAAAATATATTACCCTCCTCCTCAAAAAAAACAAAACAAACAAACAAAAAAACTGAGTTGAGAAGACAGGTTAAAGATCCCACTTAGTGAGGCAGGTTTTATAAATTTATAATTTTATAAATCAGAATTATGCAAAACAACAAGTTGGTGAAAAATGCTCCCTCTGACCCATATGCAACAATGCTAAGAAAGTATAATCTTGGGCTATGAGGTATATGAGAACATTCATATCCTAAAAAACAAATCCAGAAGATTATTTGCCCCCAAAAACCCTCAAAGAGTTTTATAAGTCACTCTATCTCATAGGAAATAAAATTTCTGGCATTGCTGCCTCACTGTACACATCTCACACAAGGCTGAGCAGCATACCAGTTACGGGAACAACTTCCACACTATTTTACCCATTTTATTATTTTAGTAAAAGAGGACAGCAGACCTCTTCAGAGGTGAGAAGAAAGGTCAACAGGAGCAAGACACAGTAACCCTAACAAGCTTTGCTTCTCCCTTGGCAACACACGATTCCAGAACCACAAGACTGCAAGATGAGCCTCTCAGGGCATTCTGGATTTCTGACTGACTCTGAGGTCGGCCCACATAGTTCTTTCTACACCTCAAATTTTCTCCTCTACAGAGAAGCTTAAAAAAAAAAAACAAAGTCAATATTCAGAAATCCACTTCTGAGAGAAAAATACATCCATTTTACAAAAAGGCCACGAAAGCTTTACTTCATTCAGCTTTCTGATCAATCATGTATAGAATGAAGCCATAGCTATCTCAAAAATCAACTTCTCTTAAAGAGTCCAAAGAAACAGTAGTCTTTCTCCTTCCTTCACTGTTTTAATTTCCAACAGGGAAAATCAATTTACTATTCTGTCAGGACCCAATCTAGGTAAACAAAGGCTGAAGAAAGGGGAACTTAAAAATCAGTGTCAAGTCAACCCTGTCAGAAAGCAACTCAAAGGAGACAACCAGTCAACCAGGGGGGCAAGAAAAAGGGCAATGACACTGAACTTGTTTTTACTGTTTCCAGAATATCAACTCCAACAGCCCCAGTAAAAAGAGCAAAGCTGCTATCCTAACAGTGATGATGCTGCTGTCACATAATCATATGTCTACCAGGTCCTATCCTGGACCTTTATTTAACCTAAGAATCTACAATTCAGGTGGAAAATACTGAAAAGATTATTTAAATGTTAGGCTTAAGCCATCTTCAGGATAGTTCAAATGATCTCAATACTTCCATCTCTCAAAATATAAAATCCTGTGGCCAACTCATCTCAAACCAAACCCAGGGTCTAGCTAAGCGCCTAGGGGCACAGTACACAGAGTCCATCACTGTACGCTGCAATAAAAATCTCCTGGAGTTATCAGGTGGGAGAAAGAGAAAATCTCTGCACAGACACATGACTTTGCATAGAACAGGAGAAAAGGTTACCACTCTCCATGAATGGTAATGAGAGAATGTCTTTTATGAACTGAGGCGTAAGTCATATGATAACTAACTCTCCTAATGAGTTGTTTCTGCAGAAGGTAAACCATCCCCTATGTTAACTAGCAGGCTTCCAACAGGGACTTATTCTTAGGCTAGAATTACCACTGAGGAACAAGCCCACCACCCTCACTCTGCAAGTCAGTCCGACCCCAACACACGAATCCCACTCAGTTACATCTTTCCCCTTCCCTCCTCTTCTTCCACATCTCAGAATTGACTTCTGCACAAGCTCACTTGCTCAAGTGGTCTGCAATACAGAAACTGTCATGTAAGAATATATTTAATATTCATATACACATATAAAGCAAGATCCCCAAAAGTCACTCTCATGCCACAAAAGATCCCAAGTCTTCCTGGCTGCTCTTTACACTCAGGGAATTTGCATCACTTGTACTCAAAGTGTAGCCTTGCTGGTGAATGAGTGAGTTTGATTTTCTATGACCTCTAGCTCAGGAGAAAAAAATCCAGACAAGGAGACAGAGACGCTTTGGAGGGGGAATTGGGATCAGTGAGTCAACCGCAGTGACTACTTCCAGTTGACAAATTAAGTTTACTAAAAAGAAAAAAAAAAGTCGAACGAAAGGACTCTCTGACCACATGGTTGGCAGGATCCAAGCTTGCCTGAAGGCCTCAGAAAATGAAACCAAATCTGATTAAAATGGACATTTCAAAACAACAAGAGACGCAGCAGCAAACGCACAGCTGCCATTTCCCGGCCACTTCCTGCGGGAGGCTTGGGGGAGGGGCTGTTTGTGTACAGATGGAGGTGGAAGCTATCCCCCCGCATCGCCCCCCGAAGGATGCAAATCTCTCACTCCAACAAATCCTACAAAGGATGACTACTGATGGCACTGCCTCCCCCTGAAAATTGGGGACCTCAGGAAAGAAAGGGATGATGCGGGATCATCTCTTCTGCCATGGAAATGGGGATCCCCTTAGCGAGGGATCCCCCTTGGAAAGGGTTCCCTCTTTATTCTTCGCTCCGGCCCCTAAGCCCAGCTCAAATCCGAACGCCTCAGCACCGGCCCTACCAACCCCCATCCCTGGAATGGGGGATTCTCCCTGGACTCGAGGGCCACAAGCCAAGCACAGTTTCACTCCAGCAAGGCTCGCTCCTGCTCGCCAAGCTCAAGAGAGCGTGCACCCTACCCCCCGCTCCGCCAAGGAGACACCCCGAGGCCCCTGGAAAGCCCTTTAACCTCCACTCACCGTTGCCAAAACGCCCCAACCCCCACAGACGGAGTGTGTAACCCGTCCAGGGAAACCCCTCACCTACCCTTCGCACTCGGGCAATCCCCACCCCTTCTGAAGAGGTGGAGCCCCTCCCGGGGATTCCACCCCGAGTCCCCCACAGGAGTCATCTCCACCAGCCAGGCGGCTTCTCCGCCTCCTCCTCGCAGCCGCCGCCGTCGCCGGGGGCCTCCACAGCTCCTCTCGCTCCCGCCCCCGCCGCCCCATCCCGGGTCTAAAGCTGGCCGGCCAGCCCCCTTCTCCTTCCAGCCCCCTGGGCGGAGAGACCCCCGCCCAGGGCTGGGTCCTAACTAGAAAGTCGGCGTCTCTCCCCCTACTTCCCCGCAAGGCTGTAGGCGGCTCCAGAGCCTCCGTTCCCTGAGGGAAACCGCGGTTGAAAGCGGGGCTCCCTCCCCTCAGGCCCCCAGCCACAGACCCAACAGACCTGAGGCGGCGGCGTCCAGCCAGGCTCGGGGCTTGTCTCTCCCCGGGGGACGGGCGGTTCACATGGCCCCGCTCCGGGCGCCAGGAGGGGAGGGGAACGCGGGGGAGGGGGTCTGGGGTCCGGGAGGGGGGAGGGGGACGCGGCTCAACCGCGGGGCCCGAGCGGAGCCAACATGGCCGGCGGGGGAGGAGTGAGCCGAAGCCGGAGGGGGCGGGGAAGCTGCGGAAGGAGAGCCGCCTTCCGCCGCCGGGTCCTAGCGCCGGGCGTCCCGGCTCCCTGACCCGGATCTGGGTCCTAGCGCCGCGGCGTCACCTTAGCCTCCCGGTAAGCTACCTCTGCACTGTTTCATTGTGGGCGGTAGCTGAGCAAGCTGAAAGGCGTGCCCTGAACCCAAGGCTAACCTAAAAGACTACACCAAATTTCTAGGACCGAGATATACGCCAGTCCCCTAAGGGGGGGGGGGGGGGCGGGAGATGGGAGAGGGAGATCATTTCGGGGGCAACTATTTCCCATGGCAAGTAGTGGAAAAGTGGAAGTGCAAAAGCGGAAAGGTTGGGAAAAATTCAGTCCTGGTAAAGAGGTGGAAAAAGGCAAGCTCCATCTGCTGCCCACTCACCTGTCCCGTGGATGGCAGCCCGGTCCTGCCTGGATCACAGATTTCCCGGCGACATCAGCAGGACCCTGAGGGTCAGGAAGATTCCTGTGGGTAAGAAAAGGAACGTTGAGCCGAGAAAGGGAAGGCCAGAGTCTAGCCTAAATCTGGTCAGAGGGACAGGGGAGGAACAGGAAAACCTACCAGAAAATAAGGTGCCCCAAATCACCACTGTTTAGATAGTTCCAGTACTTTTTGTGATAGGGCTATATGTGAAAACTTCTGAGAAGAGGAAGGAAAAATCTAGCAGAGGACTAGAGATTAGCTATCACCTAAAATGTCTATTGCAGAGGCCCAGAATGGAGAACAGTGTCATATATGATGTTAGAATTTAGAGAATTTCTAGCTCAATCTTCTCTTGTTAGATGAAGAAATTATGGCCTGAAGAGAGTAACCAACTCGTCCAAGGTCAAACGGTGGATAAAACGTGACCAGAAACCAGGTTTTTTTCCCTTGCAACTCAACAGACTTTGCAGGCATCAAAATAATTCCTGTTCAATTCATTGCAATGCAGTTCTACAAACAACTGCTTAACTGTGCAAAACTCAGGCTGAATCCTCTGGAAGAGGAACAGTTTCAGAATGGGGATGATGAAACTTTGGCAGGTTGCGGGGGTCAACAAATACTTTTTTCCTCTGGGAGTCGGGAGGAAGAAGATCTGAAAACTGGGTGAGACCATAGTAAGGTAGGACTAAATCCATCAGTCTAGATTGGATTTTCTTACTCCACAGAGAAGTGAGTTCTTCCTGAGTTTTGACAGACTTCATTCACCACAACAAACCAATGGCTCAGAAAAGCTAAGAAGGAAGTGAGCTTCAGCAAAGCTCAAACTGTGTAGGGCAGAGACAGGCTAAGGAGGGTTAGGAGGATGTCTCTCCTGAAAAAAATAGGTTGCCAGTGGGAAGGAGCAGACAGAAATAAAAATACTTTTCTCCTCCACGACTCAATAACAGATTTAAAGGGTCACCTTGAATAACAAATCAAGACCCCTAACAGCCTACTAACCTGAAGTCTCTGGGTAAATAGGGATCACACTCAGGGTAGAGGGGGGGTCCTTTCTTCTGGTGAAAGCAAGGATCCAGCAAACTTCTGCTAAGGATTGCCTCCCCCATCCCCCAGATAAAGACAAGTGAAGAAGAGAGCCCGGGGCGTGGAACTGGCTTCCTAAAGGGCCGAGAGAGAGAGCTAGGTATCCTTTTTCTTTTTTTCTCGTTCCTTTTCCAGGGCAGATGAGGGCGAACCTTCCTACCTCCCGCCCCCAATCAGAGGGCCGGACAGTCGGAGGCGGGCGGCAGGGGAGGAGCCTGCGCCAGTCAGACGGGTGTAGCCACGCCCCCACCACACACCCACACACACCCACCCGCTGGCTCCGCTCCGCTCCGGAAGAGCCGGTTACTCCTGTGCCCCACTGACTGCCCCCACCCCTTCCGAGCCTCAGGCCTAGTCTCCAGGGCAACCCCTAGGACTGTCCCAGCCAGGAGCCCTTGGGAAAGGGCCACCCGGGATTAGAAAAGAAAGTGAGGCAGGATCCATTCTTTCCCATCTGATGCAGAAAGACTACAGTCACCTTCCTCCTTGAAGGAGACCCCTTCTCGTCCCTTCTGATCAGAGGTCTTCCTGGCTCTTCGAGGAAGGGTGAGGGTGGGGTGTCAATATGCCAGCAGCTGGGTGTTTACCTCTTGCCAGAAGCCACCCCAACCCGCAGCGGTGCTTCTCCCCGACATCCAGACGACAGAGGGCAGACTGATCCTTTAGATCCCCAGGCAGCCCTCAATCCTATCAGACGTGGACAATTCCTACCCCATCTCTCTTTAGGAAGCTACTAGAAACGGGAAGGGGCAAATGGTCATTTTTTTTCAGCAACTTGTGAGAAGAGTAGCTGGAGAATCCTCTGAACCTCTAACAAGCCAGGCCAGTGGGCGGGCAATAAAGAGAATGGGGAGGGAGGAAGTGAGCACCTGCTCTCCGAGTCTCACCCTCCCTGTGTTCATGCTGTCCCACCCTGACTGGGGTCAGCTGCCGGAGTGCACGGCTCCACGGAGGAGCCAGATGGCTGGAGCTCAGAGCGGGAAGAGACAGAAAGGAGAGGGCGGACTCGTTTGTAGCCCTCTCCCTCTCCCTCTCCTTGTCCAGGAACTCCTGGAATTGAACCCCAAACACCACTGCTGATCACCCTCTCCTTCATCCCCCACCCAGCTCCCACATGACTCAAATCCAGACACCCTGTCCCTTCATTCTGGAGTGTGTTGTGCTGGGGACAGTGGGGAATGAGAGGGCAAGAAGAAAAGGGGCAGAGCTAAGGTCTCAGCTGGATTTGGGCGGAGGGGAATTCTCTAATGGAGATAGGGTAATTATCAATATTAAAGACCTCCCTCGCCCTCACTGGCTGAATGGTTCACATGTTAATAGGGTCTAGTGGGGAGACAGCCTTCAACCTGGTAACCATTCCAACTTGTCCCACTTTCCTCTCCAGGTCAGTGGAAAACAGTCTCCTCCCCCCATTCCCCCCACCCCGTATTTTGGGGAGGCCAGATTCTCCCCATCAAAAGGACCACAACTCATTCCTCTTCTCCCCCAATTGGTATGGTCCCCTCAGATTCAGCAGTCTTCTTTCAAACTCTCCAAGGAGCTTATCCAGACTGGTCTCAGAAGAGGATGGGGAAAGACCTAATTTCCTCAGGATTCCTTTTGCATCTGAATAGAAAAGGCCGGGCTTCCCAGGCCTTCCTCACCACCCCCAACACCCTTAGAGACAGTCCTAGCCCTTCAAACACTGTTCTCCAGCAGCCCTTTAAGCCCAGAATCACAAGATTCTGGGTGCCCCCCCATTCCCTGACTCTGGGGTAAGAGCGGTCTTGGGCGCGACTGGCCCACCCCAAGCTTAGAAGGGCCGTTCCCACCTGGGTTGGTGCTGGGGTCGCACCCTCGGAGTCTGGGAGAGGTGAGGTGGGGTCAGGGCGTCAGGAAAGCTTTAGATGAGAGTTAGTTGAACTTGAATGGCTACACGGAGCAGGGCCTGAAAGTGACTCTAGGCTGTGCTAACCCCCAGCCCCTTACTACGGGGAAGGAGAGGGCTTGGGGTGGCGGTTATTCCCCCTCCCATTGAAGGTTAGGATGGCGTGGGAAAGCGACGGTTCCGGAGGGGAGGAGGCGAAACCCAGACCGCGGGAGATTTTTCTGGCGAGGAAGGCGCGGGGGAGGGGGAGATCCTGCGTCCAGAATAGGAGGGGTACCCGGGAGAGGTCGGCCGAGAAGCGTGAGAAGCCTCCGGATTCCGGTCGCAGAGGACAGGGGAGAAACGGGCGAGGAGATGGTGCGGGGAGAGAGGAAGGGCAGCCCCCGCAGGGGGAGGGCCGGGTCCCGAGTCCCGGGCGGCGCGGATCCCGGGCAGGAGCCCGCAGGGGCGGCCGGCCGGGGGACTCCGGGGCCGGGCGCGGGTGCCGGGCCTCACCTGCAGCAGGGCCGGGCGGCGGCGGCAGCGCAGGTGGCCGAGCCGGGCGGCGGCGGCGCCTCCTCCCCCAGCCCGGGGCCGCCGGCGGGGCGGGCGGGCGGGGGGGAAGCCCTTAAAGGGGCCGGAGCTGCCGGGGTAGGGACGGGCGCTCGGGCAGGGCTGTCGCGAAGAATCCGCTGGGGGAGGGGGAAGCGGGCGGCGTCTCCTAGGGGCCAGAACCAGGAAGAATCCCAGATGGAGGAAGAGAGCAGATCCCCAGGAAGAGGAGACAGAAACTTCTGCGGTGAAGTGGGGGATGGTGGCGGGTTCGAACTGGAGGACCTGGGATAGCTCCACCCGCGCTCCGGGAGACGCCGGCCGAGGTCTCATCACAAAGGAAGACCAGGAAGGCAGTGAGGGTCCCAGGGGCTCCGGAGGAATAGGGGTGTCCGAGAGGAAACTCACGGCCGAGCCTGCTGCGGGTGACGCACGGCGGCCCTCCTGGGTGAACAGGTTCGGCTCCCCGGGAGCTCAAGCCCTCCCGCGGCGGGGAGCCGCAGCCTCCTTCCCCCGCACGACCCAAGGGCTAAAGCTGCTGGAATCAGGACGCCGCGGGGCAAAGACCTCCGAGGCCTTTCAACCCCAGTCTTGGCTCGCCCTGTCTCCCAGTGCCTGGAACGTGCGGGGCCGCCAGGAGCTGCGCCGGCGAAGCTGATGTGGGACCGTGGGAAGCGGCTTGATTCTAGCTCACTTTCCCCCAACCACCGCCAGCCTTGCAGCAACCTCTGGGGCAACAGGAAGCAGCTGCTCGGTGGGACCCCACCTGGTGGTGGTGGTGGTGGGGGGGGGGGGGGGGAGACAGGGGCTCAGAAAGGCCTGGGGAAAAACAGAGGGACGGGCACCTTAAAATCCTCCAGCGTGACCCAAAGTGGGCTTCACTTTGAGGGGGAGGCCACCAGTGAGTGCTGTAAAACATTTCTTGAATCCCAGCGGCTTAGTGGGGAGGCACGAGGAACTGGGGGGTTGCAGGGGCGGGAGTGGGCGGGAGGGAAGCCCCCATCTAAGGTGCAGACCCGGTCTTCCCTGAAGCCGGCGCTTGCCAGCGCTCACGGTCCCTGGGTCAGCAGCCTCACCAGCTGAGCCCTGTGCCCCTATAGTCTGGTTTCCCCTCCTTCACCCCCCAAAGAGCAAAGGTTAGGCCCCACCCCTGCTGAGTCAGTCCGGGAGGGAGGGAGGCATCCCTCAGGCCTGCCCGGGGGCTGGTCCTCGTACTTACTCATGTCAGGCTGGCGGGGCTCCAGGGCTGCGACCACCAGCTCCTCGCTGTCCTTGGCTCCCCCTTCACGTGCAGGCTGGTGTTAGCGCCTCCCGAACTATGAGCTGGGAACTAGCACGAACCGAAAAGCCAATGAATGCCTCCTGCGGACCACAGCCTGAACTGCCGTGATGTCCCCGTGTGACAGGCCGGGGCGGGGCCTTCTCTGGGTGGGGAGGGAGGAGGCGCTGAGCGCAGGGCAGAGCCGGGAGAAATATGGAGGAAGGTTAGGTCTGTGTTGACACCCTAGTGGCGTGGCACCAGGAGTGGTGAAGGGGGAAGGAAATAAATAGTTGCAGCTAGTGAGAGGGAGAAGGTTCTCGATGACTGCTAAGAGACAGAAACGTGTGGGGGGAGGGGTAGAAGTGTGGGAGAAACCACCTTTAGGATCACAGTTCCTAGGTCCATCTGCATCTAGATAACATGGGAAAACAGAGCAGAAAGGGTGGACCCACAGCCTGGGGACTTCTGCGTCAGCTTCTTACCCACTCCGGAGTCAAAACCTAGAGGATGTGCCCACACCCCCATAACTCAGCATTTCCCCGAATCCAGGCTTTCCTAGGGGCAAACTTCTGAGCACGGGCGGCGCAGGGGCTCCACCTTCCGGCCAAACCGTGACACAGGCCAGACGGGTGCCACGGACGTCAGAGGCAGATGGGAGGAAACTCAGAGGCCCCTACTCCACCCCTGGCACCTCTCCCAAGGCCCCTCCCCAACCTTCAGCCCCCAGGGGCCTCTGAATTGGGATCTCAGCTTATCCTGCCCTGCTTTTACCCAACTTGAATGCCTCGGGGTGGAGCTTATAGATTCAGGCTCCTCCTCAGGACAAAAACCCCAGCTGGTTTGTAAACAGTCGTTAGCAAAGAACCACATCCCAGCAAATGGCCTTCATGGATTTCAAAATGGTGAGATCAGAGTTCTTGCAGAGCCTCCGGTCCTACCACCAGAGGGCAGATGGGTCTGGGTCTGGGCCTGGGCCCGGCCCTACAGAACATCTAAGCGGAACACCTAAGGGGCAGCAAACCCGACCTCGCACTTTAACAGGCCCTTGTTAGGCGGCTGTTCTTGCAGTCCTTGCAATCGTCATCATTTTAGTAGCCTAAAATGAAGGGAAGAGCGTCTAAATTCCATTATTTAGCTCAGAAACTCAAGCCCAGAAACCCTGGGCTAACCTCTAAAAAAATTTTATTTTGGCCACACCACAGGGCATGTGGATCTTAGTTCCCCAACCTGGGATGGAACTTGCACCCCCTGCAGTGGAAGCAACCACTGGACCACCAGGGAAGTCTTTGAAAATTACTCTTCCTTTAACATTCTTTCCCCAATTTTAAGGAATTTTAGCAAACCTCACAACAGGCCTTAAGGCACTTTATATTCAGCATTGCCTCAAGGAATCAGACATACAAGTCTTGCCCAAAATATGTTAGGAGGTAGTAGGGACACCTTCTGAAAAAAATGAAGGTGGTAATCAAAGAGAGCCCTTTTGACTCAGCTTTAATCCCTCAGAACAGGCATCATTTCCAAAAAATTTAATTCACTGATTAACCTGTGCCTTCTCTTAGAATAGCAGTTATTTCTAAACCCATTTTCTCCAAAATGCTCTTCTAAAAATCCTTTTGCTTTTTAAAAAAGTAGGACTGCACTCACTACATAATATTTAAGAGGCAAAACTCAACTTGCTTTGAATGACATAAAAGGGCCAAAAATGAGGCCCTGTTAGGATCCCGTCATCCCCAGAAAACCCCTTCACAAGACCCAGCTATTCAACAATCCAAGACAATGGCTTTTCTTTTTGGATGACCCCATTTCAAACATATATGTATGGCCTACTTTGTGCTGTTTCTTGTGGCTATTCTAAAATACTATTAAAAACTTCAGTACTGGCTGTGTTGTCAGGACCAAGAAAAACAGACAGATGTTGAGGGATGTACATTTTATTGGAAACCTTAAATATTCTTCAGACAGAACACAATGTCTTCAATCAAGGCTCTCACGTGGCCTACAGAGAAAACTGCAATTTCTGGATTAGGGGCAAGGAGATGGACATCATGGGGGATGAGTGCTTAATTTGCCAAAAGGACCCCCTCATGAGTGCTCTTCAGCCAGCTTATCAGCTTTCGCCACAGCTTCTTCAATGGGTCCCACCATATAAAAGGCCTGTTCCGGGAGATGGTCATAGTCACCTACATGGAAAAAAAATCCAACTGGTGAGAAGTGAAGGATATCAACTTCTACAGTGTTTACGTACCTCACCACTTGAAGCCACCAGTCAGAACGTGATGAAATCCTGTCATCTTAGGTTCTTTTCTTAAACTTGCCTCACAATTTACAAGAAATGCTACAGTACAGATTAAGAACATATGGTCTTTGAACTCAGGTTCAAATTCTTTCTGGCTGTATCATATTGGGGCCAGTTAAACTTCCCACGCTTCAAGCTTCCTAATGTGTAAAATAGGATAATAATGCCTTCTTTATAAGGATGTTGTAATTCACTTAGAAGAGCAGCTGGCACTGAATACTAAGACTCACTAAATCTAAGGCTCACTCTCAGATGGTACTTTCGAAGCAAAGTGATGGAGAATAACTTATTTTCATATAAAAATTAAGTAATTAGGCACAATATATTTATATACTGCTTGCTGGTTCCCTGAACAGGACCACAGCACAGCATTCAAGGGAGTTCGGCTTCCATGCCACTTTATGTTCAGCCTTCTGCTGGAAGTCCCACCTGCCAAAATCTGCTGGAATCCTTTGATGGTCTCCTTGAGGGGTACCAGCTTCCCCAAATGACCAGTAAAGACCTCAGCCACCTGGAATGGCTGAGACAAGAAACGCTGGATTTTCCGTGCACGGGACACAGTTAACTTGTCTTCTTCAGAAAGTTCATCCATACCCAGGATGGCAATGATGTCCTGGAGGGATTTGTAGTCCTATGAAAAAACAAGGTTAGAGAGGCCAAGTAAATATTTACATTCCTCAAATTTGGACAAAAACTTAAGGGTTAATACAACTTGATATTCACAATGAGCTTTGTATAGAGCATGTTAGCACTTTACTGCACTTCTTAACTGAAACAAATCATGAGGACCCTCAGCTAAGACTGGCATCTTGTTTCCCCTACTCTGAATCTACCGGGCGCTGTTATAAAAAACTGCGACTCCAAACCTGGAAACTCAGGAGACCTCATTAACACTCACTAGGAATTCTGGTCTCTTCTTTCCTTACTCTAAAGCAGATCACACAAATTACCAGGGAAAGTCTTGTCCTAATACAGTCCCCAAATTCTATGACTTTAGGGCCACTGATCTCACCTGCAGAATCTTTTGCACCCCACGGGCAACATCATAATGCTCACTGCCAACAATGTTGGGATCCATGATACGAGACGTGGAGTCCAGAGGATCCACAGCTGGATAGATGCCCAGCTCAGCAATAGCACGGGACAGCACAGTGGTAGCATCCAAATGGGCAAAGGTAGTGGCCGGGGCAGGGTCAGTCAAGTCATCAGCAGGCACATAGATAGCCTAAAGTGAATCAAGAACCCATTATGAGCAGCAGGAAGCCAAGTAATTCTACTTAAACCATCCCCTTTCCTGACCCCTCCTCATTATGTTACTCCATCTTCTCAAGTCCAACAGAGACTCTTACCACTCCTAATGCAGAGTATTAGTGGTTATATATTACCTGGTTCTTCCCAGCTGTAATGGAAGAATTTTCATTTGTTATTCCTTTTGTTCTTCGTCCTACTTTTTAACTCTAAACCAAAAAACTCACACTACTCTACCAGGAAAATGAATCGTGAAAGTTAAAAAAATTTAGACAAAGTCCCTGATAATTTTACTATATACACCATCTACATACATTTGAAAATTGTAGTAGCTAGTGTAGTACATATTTAAAGCTCACTTCAAAGTTCCCTTCAGGTTGGAAACCACTATTTTGTGATCTACATTTACATATATACCTTCAATTAGTTCAGATGAGTGGTTTCTTAATCTTTTAGGGTCTTAACATGCACACACAGAATTTTAAATATTATTTAAGCTCCAGTACCTACTTAAAAAAGGAACGAAATTTTATACCTCTGTACATGCCTTTACACAAACTAGACCTTCATCCATGTAATTGTTCTCACCTGTACAGAGGTGATAGACCCCTTTTTGGTGGTGGTGATTCTTTCCTGCATGGTACCCATGTCAGTGGCCAGGGTAGGCTGATAACCCACAGCAGAAGGGATTCTGCCCAATAAAGCAGACACCTGGGAAAAAAAAAAAGAAAAACCATATCATTAGCCTTATCTGCATCATTTCATAGAAAGGTCAGATGAACCAGGTTCTCTCAAGCCTACCTCTGAGCCAGCCTGGGTGAAGCGGAAGATGTTATCAATGAACAGCAGCACATCTTGACCTTCCTGGTCTCTGAAGTACTCAGCTACCGTCAGTCCGGTCAGAGCAACCCGGGCCCGAGCGCCAGGCGGCTCGTTCATCTGACCGTACACCAGCGCTACCTGCAGCAACGATGAACAGTCAGGAATCCTGCAGAGGAGTGGGGAGGTCATCTATGCAAGGTCCCAGATCACAGAACTACCAAAACCCTCCTCCTCAGGTATCTAGGCTTTTGTTCATAAATTTCTTTTCCCTTTTAGAGCTGCAGTTCAAAACAAAAGATAATTTCTTTTATTACTGAGGCAAAATTCTTCTGGTAGGAAGGAAATAAACTGTAAATATGTGAAAGGCACAAAATGGGGTTATTTGAGACATTAAGAACCACATTTGAATGCCCCAGAATTATCTTTCAAATGATGGGTCTATATATCAAAAAAACAAAAACCCTAGAAATGTTATCTAATATTAAAAAGGAAAACACAATGTACATGAGTGTATTAGAAATGGGGGAAAATACTGATAGAACTTGCTTTTGTAGGTCCTAGGACAATAAAATGAAAATACAAAACAAGTCAACTTCAACAGTTTCCTGACACTACTTAAAAGGACATCAGTTCAGTGCTCACCTTAGAGGTAGCATCTTTTAAGTTGATAACCCCAGACTCAATCATTTCATGGTATAAGTCATTGCCCTCACGGGTCCTTTCACCAACGCCAGCAAACACAGAGTAACCGCCATGGGCTTTGGCAACGTTGTTGATTAACTCCATGATCAGTACTGTCTTGCCGACTCCGGCACCACCAAAGAGCCCTACAAGAGGTTGAGAAAAAACAAGTTAAGAATTTCGTTTCCATATAAGCAAAGTTCAAAAAAAAGAAAAAATTTTGTTTCTTTCCATCTTTTCCCTTCTCAGAAATGGCATCTGGCTTCAGCAAACTCAGAAGAACGAAAGTCAGAAGCTGCTCATCAGTGAGGGATTTATCTCAGTATCCACTCATAACATGGTAGGATCTGTGTCCCACATTAGGTTTGGAAAATATTTACCTGTCACTTAACATACCAATTTTGCCACCCTTGGCGTATGGAGCCAGCAGATCCACAACCTTGATACCAGTAACCAGAATTTCCTGCTCAACACTCATCTCCACGAATTCAGGAGCCTCAGCATGAATAGCAGCAAATCTGTAAAGGCAGATGAGAAGATCAGTGTCTATCTCATTAAAAAGTTCTTCTCAATTCTCAAGCCTAACCCTTTACTCAGAGTCTCATCTCTTATATAACACTCTAGACAAATTACCACCCACCATCAAGCCCAAATACTCTGCAATAAAAAGAATTCCATTATCTCAGGAAGCAATAATCCCATTCCCTGACAACTCTGTCATAAAGTTTTCCTTTTACAGAGTCTAAACATCACTTCTTCACATACCAATATGAAATACAAACACCACTGGTATTAAGATGAACTGAAATAATCAACCTATGGAGTTCAGTTTTCTCTTTTTTATAATCAGAATTTCTGCATCACTAATTTTCTTCATAAGAAATTGCATTGTGTGGTTTAAAGAAATGACTAGAGTAGGAATTTTAGGGATTCTCTGCAGAAAAATTCTGCTATAGTAGATGGTGCCACCTTAACATATAAAACTGCTAGGCAAAAGTTCCTTTGTGTGTAGATACAACAGGAATACTTACTGCTTGGTTTTGATGGGACCCCTCTCATCAATGGGTTCTCCAATGACGTTCATGATTCTACCCAAGGTCTCGGGGCCAACAGGAATTCTGATTGGCGCGCCAGAATCCAGGACTTTCTGGCCTCTAACCAAGCCTTCCGTGCCGTCCATAGCAATAGTCCTGACTGTGCTCTCACCTGTCAGACAGATACAGGCATTGCAGGCTTACACAGAAGCACAAACTGGCTTCGTGGCATTTAATTAAGTTGTAGTTGGCCTTAAACACCTAAGTCGACCAAGACTTCTTCTCAGCACCGAAATGTGGCTTCAGCAAACTCAGAAGAACGAAAGTCATCTTGAAAAAATCATCATAGAAGACAGCCTGGTTTTGAGGGATATTTGGGTCGAACAAGATCTTTACTATTCCTAACAAATTCTACTTACCCAAATGCTGGGCCACCTCCAAAACCAGCCTGGTCTCCCTGCCTTGCACCTCCAGGGCATTTAGGATGGGAGGCAGTCCCTCATCAAACTGGACGTCCACCACGGCACCAATGACCGCCACGATGCGCCCAGTGGTGGCGCCTGCCTTTGGCGATGGAGATGCTTGAGCGGCATAGTCTCTGGCTAACAGACAAAAAAGATATTGAAGAAGTTGGGGTTAGGACAGTTAAAGGTCATCGGACGCCCGGACTTAACTCACAAGGGCTGGTGAACGCAGCCCAGGCCCGGCCCCCTTCCGCTTGCACGGAAGGCGGGTCCAGAGGCAGGGCCGCGCTAGAAGCAGAGAGCGAGCCGGCACCATCTTCCCATCCTCATGCACAAAACTCCATTATTCCAGAGCGCGCGCGGCGCCCCCACTCCACGGGAAGGTCAACGCGCCTGCTCGCACTATTACGTCACACAGCGCCCCTCTTCCAAAATAAGACGGCATTAGATCGTCCCTGCTCTTGTTCTTCCGCCGTTAGAGCGCAGGGCGCTGGCCCTGGCGTCCTTCTAACACCACAGGTCCCTTAGGCCGGTGAAACTATGGGCCCCCAGGCTCAAGGTCATGGGACGACAGAAGCGAACCCAGCTGCTAGAGCAAGGGACTTACCAGGCTGGAGGGCTGCAGGAGCGGCCCGCAGTAAGAGCTGCGCTTGCGGTAGCGGCGCTGAAGGGCTGAGTCCCCGCAAGGCCCCGGAGGCCGAGGCAGCAGCCACACGGCCCACAAGTCCCAACATGGCGGAGCCCGGCTGGAGACTGAGCGCTGCAGTGGTGTGGCCTCCAACTGCCAGCAGCTGGAGGCGGGACCTGCTCTGCAGTAGGCACGACCATTGGGTGATTCTCCTGCTTATCACTCTGGCCGCTGCTCCTATAGGCCAATAGTCTCTCATCTTCTCAACCATTGGCCAAAATTCGTGCTAATCTGAATTCCTTTTTTTATTGGACAGTGACTGGCTCGGGGCAACCCTCAGAGCTTTGAAACATAATTGGACCACAGGGATGTCAGTCGGAGAGAGCCCTTGGAGGAACTGCGTCTGTGAAAGGGGCCGAGTTCCTGGGCGGAAGCACGTGGGCTGTCTTTGGCTGTCCTTGGGCGCTCTCGTTAGATAGGACCTTGAGCTAGGTGACAGTCTCAGAGGCGGTTTTAAGGAAGTGGTAGCCTCGCGAGGCAACACTGACTGACCTTGGCTAGTTAGGAGTCTTTCTAGAGTCAAACGGTTTTTCTTCCGCAGTAGGGAGATTGGCAGTTTTTAGACAATTCAGCAGGTCAGGAATCTGGACAGAATTAAAGCTACAATGAAAGACACTCAAGTAAACCAGTCTTTTTAAAAAAAAATGTGTGCTGGGCATTTGAGGAGGCAAAGACAAATAAGACTTAAAGAAAAACAGATGAGCAAAAAATGCAATAAAGTGTAATAGGTCTTGGTTAGCACAGGGTAAAACAGATGGAGGAAGGGATCAATTTAGGTCATCTAGAAATGTGAAATGTAGGTGGAATTGCCTTTAAAGTGGAAGAGGCGGACAGACCTGTTGGGAAACACCCGTAGAATTACTAGGGTAAAGGAGGAAGGAAGACTATTCCATTACATATTTGTATTACACAGCATGTTTCTTTTGTGGTACTGCAGGTGAGGAAGGGAAAAAAGAGGTGAATAAAGAGATGAATATAGAGAGAACCAGTTCTCAGGGACTTGGATGGGAGTGGAGGCAGGGCAGAGGTAAGTGTGTGGTCCTTGAACACAAAAAATCATAAAATAAACAGGACATCCATCCTTTAATGTATTGATTTTATTTAAGGTATTTTGGAGCAGGGTGGAGGAAACCCTTAATCTATTACAAGAAACATGGCTAATGACAAGCATAGCTGCTGGTCAACATGAAAGTACTTCCCCAGACTTTCTCCAACCAGGACACATTAGTTCTCATTTTTCTGTGTGATAGTGAAAGTTTTCTACTGTTTGGTAGCAAGAACTATCAAAGAACTTGAAAGGAGAAAGCAGAAAAAGAAAAAAAAAAAAAAAAAAAAGGAGAAAGCAGGAACAGAAGAGAATTAGAGAAAGTTTAATTTGAAGTGTCTGTGGTTTCCCAGGTAGCACTAGTGGTAAAGAACCTGACTGCCAGTGCCGCAGACTCAAGACCTGGGTTGGGAAGATTCCTTGAAGAAGGGCATGGCAACCCACTCTAGTATTCTTGCCTGGAGAACCCATGGAAAGAGGAACCTGGTGGATTACAGTCCATAGCATCCCAGAAGTTCACATCTAAAGCAACTTAGCATGCACACAGGTCATCTTGCCTAGTAAGAGGGAAAGAACCCAAGAAAACAGCAATGTGTATGGGGCAGGTAGAAAAAAATAAACCATCTTAGGAAACGGCAGAGGAATAATGAGATTAAAGAACATACACTATGTAAGAATCAAGTAGAATACTGAGAAAGTGGTCAATAGTATCAATGACATAACTATGCTATAAAATAAGGGCTCAAAAGAACTAGTTGGGTTGGGCAACTAGGAATTCATTCTGCAGTGATACAGGGTCAAAGAATTTCAGTGGGCGGCATGCAGGATGTACATTTTTGGTTTGCAACTTGTCCTTTTCTGATTACATGGGGGCAGCATCCCATTTAATAGGAACCTATACATTTCACTTGCTTTTCTCAACTATTAGAGTTGAAGTTTCTGTAGAAAGGGTAAGATACTTAAGAGTATTGCCACTGGAACCAGACTGAGTTTAAAACCTTTTTACAGTTACTAGACATCATTGAGCAAATTTAAAATCTTTGTATATCATCTTCCTTATAATAAGAGATGAGGATAATCTCATTAGGGTTGTCTCAAAAATCAAGTAGATTAAAATGTGAAAAAAAATGTGAATCATTTAGAAAAATGGCACATAATCAGCACCATATCTGTGTTGACTAGTATTTTTACTTACTATTGACTTAGTGTTAAGATCCTTTGTATCATCACTTTTGGTTGTGGCCAAAATTTTTAACCATCTAACATTTAAACTGACACTTCACTTAATCCAGGTGTCCAAGGAAATATTTCAACATAGAATTTCAGGTAACTGAGGCTCATCAATATTTGAAATGTTTTTACACATTTAGGATATTATCAGGAAACCTTATTCTTTGGGCAGTTGGATTACATTAAACAAACCTTTGTATCACAATGCAACGCTAAATGCTCTTAATGTTACCTAGGTGGATATATAAAGCTATTTCTCCACTATGCTCATTTGTAAATTTTTTATTTTTCTAACTCCTTTGCTGTCAGTGTTTGCCCCAACCACCTCCAGTCCTCTTCTGAAATTAGATAACCTGCTAAATTTATAAATAATACTGTCTAAAATCTGCCTACAATGCAGGAGACCCCAGTTTGATTCCTGGGTGAAGAAGTTCCCCTGGAGAAGGGATATGCTACCCACTCCAGTATTCTTTAGCTTCCCTGGTGGCTGAAACTGTAAAGAATCTGCCTGCAACGTGGGAGACCTGGGTTCAACCCCTGGGTTGAGAGGATCCCCTGGAGGGCATGGCAGCCCGCTCCAGTGTTCCTGCCTGGAGAATCCCCATGGACAGAGGAGCCTGGCAGGCTATAGTCCATGCGGTCACAAAGAGTCAGATGCAACTAAACACAGCACAGTCAGAGTTTTGACATATTTTGGTCTTGCTTATTTCTTGATTTCCAGATAGCCCAGGTAGTATTTCATGTAAAATACAAGTTACTTTCCATGGGATGAGAGAGACCAACCACAAAGACTGAACCTGAAGTTAATTTCAAATTAACTAACCTCTCCCCTTATGACTGGAAACCTTAGGAATTTCATCTTAAGGTGAAAATTGTGTTTACCATGACCTTTTTCTTTTGGCTGAGCAGCAGCTTTCGGAACCTTAGTTCCCTCACTGGGGACTGAACGCACAGCCGTGGAAGGATATTCCGGCCACTGGCCTGCCAGGGAGTTACTCACAATGCATTGTAACTGCCATGCTAACGGTCAGGGCCCACATTCTTTCAGGGCTTTGTCTCCACCATATTTTTTGACAATCATGTTGGGTGATTTTCAAAAATAATCCAACCAATCCCCTGGCTTCAGTTTTTTTTAATCTCTTCAATTCCAACTAGTTTTGAACTGACATTCCACTTAAGTATCCTACTCAAGTTTTACCTTGAAAATCTAATATTCTCTTGTCAGATCACAATTTTTTTAATGCAAGTAATACATGAACAAACTGTAAGCACACAGGATCAGGATAAATCCTTTCATCACTACCCAAATCTCATTCCCAGAAATAACCATTAAAAAATATTTTGCTTCTATGCATTCACTTTCATTCCATCCCATGTCCATAAAACATATATTCTTGTCTTTTAAAAAACTTCAGTGGGGTTACACTACAGAAAACATAAGGTTTCCAATCTTCATGTCTTTGAGAACTTTGTGTCAGTTTACATTTTTTATTGTAGCTACATCTTATGCCACAGAAATGTGTAATAACTTACTCCATTAATGGTTATTTGGATTGTTTTAAATGGCTATTACATGCAATATTGAAGGAAAAAAGGAAATCTTACAAACATGAGTACACCGTCTATTGCTTCTTTAAAATTACTAGAAATAAAATGGTTTAGTTATGTTCACTTAACTTAAAAATTTTTATTTTTGGCTGTGTCACAGGGCTTGTGGGATGGGGGAATCTTAGTTCCTCAACCAGAGTGAACCCAGGTGCCTGGCAGTGGGAACACAGGATCCCAACCACTAGACCAGCAGGGACTACCTGACCTGTGTCTTTTTAGATCTCTCCTTTGTTCCTTCTAGATTTTGTATCATTCTTGGGAGAATTTCCCATCGTTAATAAGAACTTGACTTTTTTGCAGCGAGTGGGCCAGGAACCACCAGCACCAGAATCATCTAAATCTACATTATCTACTATGGTAATCACTAGCTATACAGGATTAAATTTTTTAAAATTAAGTAATTCCGTTTTTAGTCACACCAGCCACATTCCAGATTTCCAACAGTTCTCTGCAGCCGGCACTCACTCTTATCAGACAACGGAGAGACAAAGAACCATTTCATCAGTCACACTGGGTGGGGCTGCCATCTCAGCAGGACCAGCTGATTCAGAATCTGCATTTTAGAGCTAAAGGAAGCTGTCAAATTTCAGCACACATCGGAATCAGCTAGAGGTCCTAAGACCCTACAGTTTAGTTTCTGATTGGGAAGATTTGGGGGCCCAGGATTTATGTATCTAACAAGTTCCTAGGTGAGACTGATGCTGGTAGCCAGCACACTTTAAAAAGCCAAAGCTACATCTCTTGTGGCTGCACCTTGTGGCATGTGGCATCTTAGTTCCTTGACTAGGCAACCAATCCACTGCCCTCTGTACCGAGAGCATGGAGTTTTAGCCACTGGACCAAGGAAGTCCTGGGATCACACACGTCAAGTATCAGTTAAATTGCACATGTCTGCACCCCACACGCACCTACTATCCTAAGGCATGTCTTCTGGTTGGGACTTCTGAATCCACATTGACCCAAGCTGGTTCTATATAGCTACAGGGCTACAGGTACAGGACAGGAACTAGAGCTTTGAGATGAAACTTGGGAGAACACAAAAAAACAATGGCTGAGGGACGTAAACTCAAGGGGCTAACTGTACTGGCAACAGCTTTACAGCAACCCCTGCTAAACCTGTGATTCCTGAGATATGGGAATGGGTAAGAGAGAAGGAAGTCCAGGTCACTGGACTTAAGGCAAAGAAATTTGAGCTAGAGGTCTGCATAGGTTCTTCACATAAGCAATGAAATTATCCAGGCTGATACCAAAAGCTGTGAGCAATTGATGTCTTCACTTTAGCAGGTACTGTCCTCAGGGTGGGATATTTAGTGGTGACAAACACCCTTCACTGTTCCTGAAGACATTACCAACTATCATCAAGTATGGAAGCCTATCAGAGTAAAATAATTTGGGAGTTAAGAGTAGGCCTTACACAAACCTGTCTTCCCTCTCCCCCCCAGCCTTTATGTTCTCAAGGGTAGTAAAATACTGGGAGAGCGAAGCGGAGCAGCAGCTGATATTCATATACAGGTGAAGTTCATCATCACACACCAAAAGAACTCCTGCTAAACAGAAAAAACACCTGCACAGAACTGAACAGGTAAATAAAACCTAAGCTGTAGCAACTAATCACTTTCCTTTCTTCCTTGAAGGTAACTTTACAGTTCAGGAAGTTGAATATAGCCATCTTTATCACATCTCACAATAGCCAAATGGTAATAAGGAGATGCTATCTCCCTTATTCAAGCTTAAATTCACCAAATGATCCTCTCCCCAGTGACTCTTTAAGGCAAAAGTAGCCACGGTTCAGATTTGCGATGCAAGGCCAAAGAGTCGTCCTTGTTTTGGCCTGTCAACTCACCTTTTGGCATGATATCCTTTTAACTTAAAGAGGGTCAGATACCATTGAGAGGCCTTCGTACAGCTGTAAGGATTACTGAAATCCCACTATGGTATTTGAGCACAAAGCAGGTTTGAAAAAATCTTAAGAAACAGGATGAAATTAGAAATCCATCATGCTATATTTTAATGCTGTAGCCCAGTGGCTGGCATTAAGCCAATAAATCATTAATGACACTCTAACTTCCAAAACATACAAAAATAATTGAGAGAATGAAACTAGAGGGTATTTCTTTGGGAAAATTTAAAGTTTTTCTATGAAGCAGTACATTATCAATCATACTGATACCTCTGGCATGCTCCAGAGAAAGGTGACCAAGTTTAAAATAATTTTCTAGAAGTACAGAAGTTCAAACATACCTAACATGGAAAAAACGAAGGCTTTGAAGAAAAACTGTATTCCCGTAAGAGGACCGATGTAACAAAACAGTTGATTGCCCAGTCTCTTAAGTAGTAAGATTTTCTATTTGTACCATTTCAAGAAAATGGCTTCGAGTATCATTTAGAACAATTATATACTTAACAAGGAAAGAATACGCTATCCATACCTATTACTACAATGGCCATTTCCCAAGTTTCTCTTCACTATTTGTCCTGAAGTTTAGCTTGTGATGTGTGCTCCCTGAGTATACAATTACCTGAAGGATTAATCTTTGTATCCCCTGCCCCCAGCATTTGAACACTGCCTGTAACAAAGGTCCTTAGTGTCTGACATGAGAAAGTATTGAAATATGAAGCATTTCTATGCTATGACAAATACACAGAAGCTGGAAGGAATAAAAAGTGCCAAAATGCGAAAGCTCAAAGGTTTAGAGGAGGACAACACATTTAGTTTTATTTCAATCAAATCACAACACTTTCTTTTCCAACTGTTGCAAAGTGCCATCTACAATGTTCTATTACAGATCCACTTTTAAAAGGTTTTCTGTGACATTACAGCAAGCCTTTGCTTCCCCCAAACAGAGGAATATTCCCAAATTCTTCCTCAAGTAAAAATAAAAACTCCATTCCAGTAAATGGCAATACACGAAATTACAGTAAACCAGACACTTGAAAGGAAAGCCAAGAAGTCTTCCAACAGTTTATTAGAAAGAATGTAGACATTAAAAAAAAAAATCCTCACTGTCATGAACATAAATTGAGGTTTTCAGCCCAGATACAAGCTGAATCAAAAAAAAAAAAAAAAAGGAATAAAAAAATCCAATAGTGTATTAACATTTTTTTCCACTCATTTGCCATACTGACAGTGCAAATACAAATTTGGTCTAAATGTACAGACTCTCAAGCAACAATGTACAGCCTTTCTTCGTCCTCCATGCTAAGAGATGTAAAAGTTTAAGGGTCAAACAATACCAAATGTACAGGCTTCAAAACCATCTAAGTTAGGGCATTCACTAGTTTTAGCTAAGATACATCTGAACACTGACAAGTGATCACTTACATACAATAATGTGAAGTAAATTTTTTGAAAAATAAAACTTTAGTGGAACAATCCTGAAGGATATGCCAGAGGAACAACATGTTACCAGTATCAACCAATTGTTTCAGCCACTTTGAGTCCATGTTCTAAAATCTAAAATTTAGTTACTTTCCCTAAGCCAGAGAGCTTCCTATCATGTCAGTATCTATGTTGTGAGTAAAGGAGACTTGGGTGAGATTTTTATTTATCACAACTGCTGTGTCAATTGCCTAGGACCTCAACAGCATCATGGAAATCTGGGAAATGTTCATGCACAAGGTTATTGCCTTAGCTGACTTAAAACTGCCCCATACAGTGGTACAGGTCAACCCTTAGTGAAGCCTTTAAAAAAACAAACAGGTTGAAAAATGGGTTAAAGGAGGCAAATACAGCATCTGCCTTTAGAGCTATCAACTCAGGAATTCTCTCAATTATGAAATCTTGCAGAGAAGTTATTTTTCTTTCTCAAAATCCAGCGATGACAACATTCCTTACTCCAGATCTGGCATTTCTGAAAAGATTTTTAAAAAGATTAGTATAAATTATGAGGATAATAAGCCAACTACTTTGAATCATTCAAATTTTTGCTTTAGCTATTTGTTAGAGGCCATAAAGAAATAGTCACGTATCTTCCATAATCACGGATCTTCTTGAATTTTAAACAAGTAACTTCTCTTATTTTGAGAGTTTGGTCTTTGATGTGAAATATCTCTGTGTAGATTTATTTTTACAAAGATACTTACTTTCATCATCACTGTCTTGTGAATCCTGCAGAAAGAGAAATAAAAAATTTCAACCAAATTGATCAAATATTCATCTGCTAACTGAACAGTTTGCCCCCTTTTTTTAACAGTTTGTCTTAAAGTTGAAGCACTATCCTTTTGACCAAAGTAGCAGAGACATGTGGTTACATTAATCTCATGAACTTATCACTGGACTGAAAAACAGGTTTATTTAAGAAGAATAGTATGTACAGCTGAGGAAAATATATCTTCCTATAAGATGTGTGCCTTTTGGAAGGAATAGAGCCCATCCTTTGAATTCCTTCCTACTAATCGAAATGAATTTTTCTATAAAATGGTTTCTTTTCTCTCTTGGCATTTAACGCAAGAGAAAAATGGCTCAACATGAAGACCACTGGAATGACAGAAGACAATGAAGTCTAATCCTAACTGTTGAACTATTTAAATAAATATTTTCCAAACTAAATAGAAAAACTTTCTTAAAGATGTTAACAGGATGCCAGGTGGGAAAATGTTGAGAAGAGTGGACCAGTATATCCTTACAGATTCACAACATCCATCTGTTTATGTCTCTCTGACCATCCTGCTGTTAAAAGCTGTTTAACTTTGTCAAAATATTCCCTAAACTGCTAACTGAATAAGGCATATGTCTCTGCACAGTAATTATTCTGGACTATAAACCTGGGGGCCCCTCTAAGAATGATCCACGGGACACCTGTTTCCTAGGAGGTCTCCATCCCTCTAAAATGAGCGCTGCTAAAGAACTGGTTTTCCCTGTAATATTTTTTAGGAAAAAAACCAATCAATGGCAAAAAAAAAAAAGCAGTCTCGATTTAAATAAAACAACCTGTAAATACATTATTTCTTACTATTTTATTAAACATAGAAAACAATTTATAGACTTACATCATCTGCTCCATCTACTTCTGGTAAATCTACATCCTCATCACCACCCATGTTGTTCATCATCTATTCGAAGTGTAAAAATTAGTTTTAAAAATGATGTTAAATCAAGCCCTAATTATTAGGTTGCACACTCCAGAATAAACCTTAGCTCTGCCGTAGATTTCCACCAATTAAAAAAAAAATTCAACTATAGGGAAGTTAGGTATTTTCCTTTCTGGAAAAGGTAGATTTTATGTAATTACATAAAATCCTGAAACTTTGTAGGAAGTTAAGAGTAAGTTCTCACTGAAGAAAAGTGAAGTTTTTAAAATTCATCCAACAAAATACATATATATGATGCAGAAATTAAATACCACAATCCTGAATAGCAGGTACCTCTGGTGATTAATAATGGGATTATTTTTAGTTGTAAAGTTTTGTTATGTTCAACTAAGTGGCGTATGTATTATGGTATTCTCACTGTAGTTTTAAATATTGTTAAGAAATCAATGGTAACTTAAAAGTCCTTTGGGCTGATTAGTTTGTATAAAAGGCCTGAATACTGAATTCAGCTAAACACCAGTAACTAAGTTAAAAACAGAAAATAAACATAATCCTTGAAAGAAAACATATAGGCTGTGTAAAATACTCTTATATACTTAAACTGGGACCAACAGAGTATAAGAACTGCAATATATTATGTAAAGAGGTATAAACAAGCAGACTAAATAATTCATATGGAACTTCAAAAACACATGTTTACCTGAACTTCAGAGTTAGAAGGGGTCTTAAAAAGATACCGAATCAAAAACCTTTCAGGATAAAAATCCTGAGCATCTACTCTCAAATAATACGAGTAACTAGCGAAGAGTTTTCCTACATCTGAAGACACTACATACTAAGTTTCTTTGAGCAGGAAAAATACTCAGAAGGCTCCAAGTGGAATACAAGATGTCAAGATATGATGGCAATAGATGTAGAACTGAATACATTTAAGAGTTTACTTAGGAGATAAAAACAGACAGACAACAAAGACAGCAGTTAATGCCATACTGGATAGAGAGAATCAGAGAACGAGAACAGTGTTAAAAGTTGGCACATGCACGTCTGGGTAAATGGTGGCACCAATTACTACAGGTAAGGAGTAGCACAGTTCAGAATGAGTACCATTTCTCCCTTCTCTCTTTTCAAATCAAGGTGCCAGAGCCATGTGAGGGATGTTAAATAAGCAACTGCATACATGAAATTGGGTACTTACTTTTTAGCTCTTTGTTTTCAAAGAAACAGTAAAAACCAGCTGTGTTGTACTGACCATATAGTTTATTTTTTTCCCTTACACATCAAATTTAGAACTTGACACTAATTTTTAAAAACTCATAAAAGAACGTTAAATGACCACCGTTAAAATCTCACTTGATTTTCTGCAAAAGTCTTGAAAGTAAAGTAATGCAGGTCCTTACATTATCACTAGGCCTTTAAAACCAAATTAAACTAACTAGAAAGAAGTATCCTGAGAGGGAGGTGGAAGAATGCATTTAAAAGAACTTACCTCAGAGAAACGATCAAAATTAGACATGTCTTCATCGGAATCATCTTCCCAGTCTTTCCAATTATTAAAGTCCACACTAAGCCAATTAAGCTATAGATCAATACAAATATCACTCTATGATTAGATTATTGAATTGTGGGGTTCATACTCACTAGCAAAGCATGGAATCAGCAGAAAAAAAGAATAGACTAGGAAAATCAGTCAAGTCAAATGCAATATATATTAGTAAATAGTTTCATGAAGTCTCAGTTGTCAGAAACCTTTTTATTTAAATTAACTGATAGAAATTATTCAAATTCATATAATCAATTAACATTATTTTTTAAATGCCACCATGGTACACTCTGATCTGATATTTGAGTAATTTATACTTTAAGTCTTTACTTTGGCCACCTCATGCGAAGAATTGACTCACTGGAAAAGACCCTGATGCTGGGAGGGACTGGGGGCAGGAGGAGAAGGAGATGGATGAGACAGAGGATGAGATGGCTGGATGGCATCACCACCTCGATGAACTTGAGTTTGAGTAAACTCCCAAGAGTTGGTGATGGACAGGGAGGCCTGGCGTGCTGCGATTCACGGGGTCACAGAGTTGGACACTGAGCAACTGAACTGAACTGAACTTGAATGCAAAACAGCCTGCATCAATTAGTGACTGATCTTATTCTGATCGTCCTCAGTATTAACAATAATAAATCTCAAAGTAGAGAAAAGCATATGGAACACAGAGCCTTAATAGTATTATGTCATGAAATAAACACACTATAATTCTTCATACCAATTTTTAAAAATACCAGTTCCAGGTGTATAACATTGTCACTCGACATCTGTATACAAAGTGATTCCCTTCCAAGTCCACTTATAGTCTGTCACTATAAAGTTGACTCCTTGTACCCCTTTATGTTGGAGAAGGAAATGGCAACCCACTCCAGTATTCTTGCCTGGAGAATCCCAGGGACGGGGGAGCCTGGTGGGCTGCCGTCTATGGGGTCGCAGAGTCAGACACGACTGAAGCAACTTAGCAGCAGCACCCCTTTATCTATCCCTTCAACTCCCCCTCCCCTGCTGGTAATCATCAATCTGTTCTCTGTATGTGTCTTTTAGTTTTGTTTGTTGTATTTTTTAAAATTAGGTTTGTCTTTTTCCTTTTGACTCATTTTATTTACTACCCTCAAGGTCCATCCATGTTGCTGCAAATGGCAAGATTTCATTCCTTCAAAATGCTTAACTACTGATGCACTGAACAGACACACACACACATCAGTTTACTATTCATTCATTAATGGATACTTTGGCTGCGTCCATATTTTGGTTATTTTAAATAATCCTGCAATGAATAGAGATGGCATACATCTTTTCCAACTAGTGTTTTTATGTTCTTCAGATAAACACCCAGAAGTGGAATGCCTAGATCATACGGTAGCTCTACGCTTAATTTTTTGAGAATCTCCATATGATTTTCCATAGTGGCCACACCAGTTTATAATCCCAACAACAGCATTTCTTTCGGCCTTCTTGACATTAGCCATTCTAACAGTTAGAAGATGTTATCTCATTGCAGTTTTAATTTGCATCTCTCTAATAATTAGTGATGACCCTGGGCCAAGGCAATGAAAGCCTGGAATCCTCATCACTAGGTCACCAGGGAACTGCTCTACCTGCTCCTTTGTTGTTTAATTTTTATTTTATATTGGAGTATGGCAGATGTATGCCGCTTTTTAATTGGATTTTTGTTGCAGAGTTGTAGGAGTTCCTCATATACATTAGATATTAACCTTTTATCAGATACATGATTTGTAAATATATTTTCCCATTAAGTAGGTTGTCTTTTCATCTTATTGATGGTTTTCTTTGCTGGGCACAAACTTCTTTGAGTTTGATGTCAATGTATCTTTAATTATTTAAAAATATCTAACTTTCAAAAAAAGGAAAAGAAACCTACCTTTGCCCTTTCTTTTGTTAACCTTGGCCATGACTGGCCAGATTCTCCTTTTCGTAAACAACATAAAATCGATCTGTCCGTTCTTTTATGCTTGGAATCCTAAAACAAAATAAGTGTTATCACACTGTTATAACTCTCTAATATCAATATAGGATACAAAGTTGCTTGTTGTCATTTCTTTCCTCCTTTCTTTCCCTACACCCTAAAACATCCCCTAGGCTACTGAAGATTTCCTAAGCCATCCAGTAGTGAAATGATCATTTTTCCCCTCCCCTGAACAAGGTGAATAGCACAGAAAGTTTCAATTAGTAAACATGGTGTAAGCATAGAACATACTTAGCTACATCTATGCTTAAATAAGACAAGCATCAAGAGTACTGTCCTTACATTAACTACATTGCAATTTTAAAAAGGTTAAAAAAGACAGTACTGTCCTGAGTTCAAACATTGATGACAACAAAAATAACATGCAGAGTAGCAGTTACAAGATGGGAAACAATGCAAACCATAATTATACTTAGCCTCTGAACTGTTAAGAATTAGTATTTATCTCTAAAATGAGTATTTAAATTATGTCCATTTCCTCACAATTTAAATCGGGATTAAAGTTTCAAAGCTACTTACATTTGGATCAATACAGTGAAAAAGATCAATTTCATTTAAATGTTTAAAATTATCACTTCCTCCAAGACAACTGTACAAAAAAAAAAAAAGGGAAAATGAAGTCTCTTCAAAGAGGTAAAAATTAGTAATAACTTAAGAGAAAACACAAAACAAGCAAATGAAAGCTATTCAAGCTGTCTGAAACAAGTTTTTCACCCAACGATGTAAAAATGGTAATTTACCTGAATGTAAGTTTTGATTTTTCAAAATTTACATTAACATCTTTACTGTCTTCAACACAAAATTCAATGAAGACATAGTCCCTCCGATCGTACCACTTTGCAGAAGCAGGTTGCCTGAAATGAGATAAAATTAGACAAAGTTAAGCTGAAATTCACTAAGTGGGTATTTACATAACCTCCAAAATTTAGCATGTAAGTAACATACTTCTCCATCAGAGCATTATTTTGAGGCAGTATATTACAATTTCAAATGTGAACTATTAGTATGTTTTTTCCCTAACAGCTGCATTTCAGGTTAAAATGCAATGATACTGTTTCATCATAGGAAGGGATTTTAAAACATGAGAACCAAAATGCTCAATGTTATCTTCAAGGCCAAGACAGGTTACTTCAATAAATATTTATACACTCACAAAAACTGCAAGAATAATTCACACACACATACACACAGGCACGCACGCACGAAGAACAGGTAGATTAACAGCATTTGCCTCTAAAGCATGAGCCAGAAAGAGAAAAGAAAGGAAATAGAGCCATATCAATCTCAACTGTTCCAATTATTTAAAAAACCTTTTATTTTGCATTTTTAAAAATAAGTATGTGCCACTTTGAAAATCAAAGTTACAGATTTGTGGTTTTTAAATTTTTCTATAAACCCAAAACTTTTAAACAAATTAGTTATATGTTCAAACACTACTCACAAATCAACTCAACATAAAAGAATTGTTTGCTGCCGAAATTCCCAATCCTAAGGTGTAACCGTTTCAAGTTCTAAAAAGTTACAGCCACAGCTCATTAATATTCTTACACAATGGTTAAACTTGTGAATGGTTAAACTAGTCGCCACACACTACTCTGGAAACACTGATACCAGATCTGAAATTAAAAATTACAAATGATGGGACTTCCCTGGTGGTCCACGGGCTGACTCCAAGCTCCCCATGCAGGAGATCAGGTTTGATTCCTGGTCAGGGAACTAGATTCCAGAAGCCACAACTAAGATCCAGCACAGGTAAATAAATATTAAAAAAAAAATAAAATTAAAAAAAAAAATAAACAGCAATTCCAAAGCCTGAATACCAACAAATCAGCAAGAGTAACAGCTATTTCTTTAGGCATCTACTGGCAGACGGGGGTGGGATTTAAAAATATCTCTGAAAAATGTCTATGACTTCCCTGGTGGCTCAAACGGTAAAGCGTCTGCCTACAATGCGGGAGACCTGGGTTCGATCCTTGGGTCAGCAAGATCCCTTGGAGAAGAAAATGGCAACCCACTCCAGTATTCTTGCCTGGAAAATCCCATGGATGGAGAATCCTGGTAGACCACAGTCCACGGAGTCGCACACAGTCAGACACGACTGAGCGACTTCACTACACTTTGAAAAAGAACCAAACTTCTGTGGACCAAAAAAAATAAAAATAACAACTTTTAATGTAACCATGTCAAGGTACATAAAATAAATGATTTAGGGAGTTTATTAATAGGTTCCAATAGGCCACACATTACCTCTAGTTCATTTTCTTGCCCAAACAGCTTTCTCAATATGTGGTAACAGGTTTGGCCTTTTCTATGCAGCTTGTGGGATCTTAGTTTGCCAACCAGAGATCAAATGGGTCTTCAACAATGAAAGCACCAGAAGTCCTAATCCCTGGACTGAAAAAGAATTCCCCCCATGTTTGCCCTTTAACGGAAAATATTTAGTATTTGTTAACTCATTATTGACTAGGAAATTTTTGCAAAAACACCAGTGGCTGGAAATTCATTATATAAGTGAATATTTAAACATCTCTGATCAATAATGTTGGGTAAGAAATGTTGGGCTTCCCAGATGGCTCAGTGGTAATGAACCTGCCTGCCAAGGCAGGAGACGAATGTTCGATCCCAGGGCTAAGAAGATGCCCTGAATAGGGAATTGGCAACCCACTCTAGTATTCTTGCCTGGCAAACCCCATGGACAGAGCCTGGCAGGCTATAGTCCATGGTGGTCCAAAGAGTCAAACATGACTTAGGAACTAAACAATAAAACAAATTAATATCTCTTTGGTCAATAATGTGTTGGAACTTCTCTAGTGATCCAGTGGTTGAGAATCTTCCTTTGAAGGGGACTTGGGTTGAGCTATGGCTGGAAAACTAAGATCCCATATGACTCAGGGAAACTAAACCCACTGACCACAATTACTGAGCCCAGGGCTCTGCAGCGATAAGCCTGCACACAGCAGAGAGGCCGCCACATGCTACAACGAAGACCCAGGGCAGCCAAAATTTAAAGAAATAAAAACAATGTTTTGCCCACTTGAGGCAAAAAAAGTAGCGTGTCTCTCTCCTTGGCCAGTGACAATTTGAAAGAAGGACTGTAAATTGATCCAAATACACTGACTATAAATACTCCAAATTTATATTGATTAAAAAACTACCCACAATTCTAGATCACCAGAAGATGATATAGCTCCAATTCTTTACAAAAAGGCAACTAAGAAGAAAGAACAGGCATCTATCCTCTTTTCCCTTTATGAATCTTTAAATTTTATTCATTTATATTTTATTTTTGGTTGCACTGGAATTCATTGTTGCTCTCAGGCTTTCTCTATTTGCAGGGTGAGTGGGAGCTACTCTCTAGGTGCAGTGCTCAGACTTCTCTCGTTGCAGAAGTGCAAGTTCCAGGGTGTGCAGGCCCCACTTCTGCTCCAGTGGAGCGCAGGCTCAGCAGTTGTGACGCACAAGCTCACCTGTCCTGTGGCATGTGGACTCTTTCCAGATCAGAGAGAGAACCTACATCCTCCGCATTGGCAGGAAGATTCTTTACCACTGGACCACCAGGGCAGTCCCCTTTATAAATCTTTATTCATGATACCTGAATAGGACCATTTCACGAAGGAAGCTTCCTTACAGAATTCTAGCTCTGGTGTGGAATAAAATGTGAGACGCAAAAACAAAAAATAAAACCACCATTTTTCAATCTTTATACTGATTTGGGAATTATTCATCAATAAACAGGACCATGAGTAATGATTAGATGAATAGCAGATAAAGAATGTATGATCTCAGCATCACCAAAAGTGGGACAACCAGACATTTTCCTGCTGATTTGATCAACATGATTCATTCCAATCTAGAACTTAACTGTTCTAGATTAAAAGAGACCTAAGAACTGTCGAACAAGCACAATTTGTAAATCTGGTATGCATCTCGATCCAAAGCATCCTGATTTAAAGTGAATATAAAATAAAGATTCCTGAAACGGTGGAAACCTGTCCTAGATACGGACAGAGTATTAGACAATGTGAAAACTGATAAGTTTTGTTAGGTGTGAAAAGTACTGCTCTACAATAGGAAAAAAAAAAAATCTCTACTCAAGATTAAAGGTGAGAAGTACATGAGGCTTGCTTTAAAATAATTAAGGAAAGAAAAGGAGGAGAGAAAAAGCAACGTGGCAATGACCTGCTAAATGTTCAAACTGCTAAGGGTAGATGGATTATTTTCACACTTTAAAAAAATGATATTAAATGGTTTTGACATAGAATGGTTTGTTTCTTTAGAGCAACAGTCTAATGGCGAAACTGTGTTATTTAAAAAGAAAAATCAATCTTTTCCATTCAATTAAGACACAAAACAACAAAGGCTGCAATAGCTACAGCCCAGAAAATCTGTCTAGGATTTATTGTCCAACTGTCATTTATTCTCAAGTTTTAGAAATTGTTGTTTTCGTAAACAAGAATTGCCCGTTGCCAAAGGTATCCAGATTGCAGATGCTCCTTATTTAAAGGAACATGTCTGGGATGTTCTTCAATATAAAATCCACTGGGGAAAAGGGAGGGGGGTAGATAAAATAAGAATAACCTGTACTGAGAAAGGTTGAGACTGAATAATGGGTTTCTGAAGAATTCATTGAAATATTCTACCTTTCCTGTTTGGGGGGGGGGGGTGTGCAGGTAGTAACGCTAAAAACAATTACACAGATTTTTAAAAAAATCAATTTTTATTGGCCCAAGGTGACTTATTACAATGTTGAATAAACCTGATTAATGAGAAGATTCTTCTCCCATCATGTTTACCAATGGCTATTTCAATACTGGTAAACACACTTTTCCAGCCAATTTCACAACATAATCTGAAATAGTTAACAGTAGTATCATTTACCATGTTAAAGTAGAGTATTTACCTTTTTAAAGTGGAGTTACGCATTAAGAACCTATAGTAATGGAGGAGAAGCACCACTGGTGACCTGGCGGCTCTATCAAAAACCAAGTACATAAACTCCTCAGTTTCTGTTCATACCAAGGACAGTGGAATCAGGGAGACTCTTTCTTCTTTCCTTGAATTCACATTCTGTAATCTAGATTTACATCATTGTTACGGCCTGAATTGTGTCCCAAATACCTATACTTAAGTCCTAAACCCCCAAATTCCTATGTTAAGTCCTAAACCTCATGTGACTTTATTTGGAGACAGGGTCTTTAACGTAAAATGAGGTCTTAGAGTGGGCCATAATGCAGTATGACTAATGTCTTTCTAAGAGATCAGAATAGTTACAAAGAAGCAACCTAAATGTCCATAGAGGAACTGATAAAGACAATGTGATAGGTATATACAATGAAATATTACTCTCAGCTGTAGAAAGGAATGAAATAACACCATTTGTAGAGACATGAATGAACCTAGAGTTTGTCATACAGAGGAAAGTCACAAGAGAAAAATAAGTATAATATCGCTTATATATGAAGAAAAATGGTACAGAAAAACTTACTTGCAACACAGAGAGAGTCAGATGTAGAGAACAAATTTATGGTTACCAAGCAGGGAAGGGAGTAGTGGGAAGAACTGAGAGATTAGGACTGACATATACACACTACTGTATATAAAACTGACAACTAATGAGAACCTGTCGTGTAGCACAGGGGCTGTGGTGACCTAAACGGAAAGGAAACCTGAAAGAAAGAGGGTAGATGCATACATAACTGATTCACTGTGCTGAACAGCAGACACTGTAAAGCAATTATACTTCAATAAAATTAATTTTAACAATAAATTAATTTCTAACAAAAGATTAGGACCATTACAGAGGGAAGACCCTGTGAAGATAGATGAAGGCCATTTGCAAGCCAAGTAGAGAGGCTTCAAAAGAAACCAACCTTTCTGACACCTTGATCTTGGACTAACCACCCTCCAGAATTGTAAGGAAAAAATTTTTACTGTTTAAATCACCCTTCCTCTAGTACTTTGCTATGGCAGCCCTAGCAAACTAATATGATCATTTACCAGACAATAAAAGCAAAATCAAATGATCCAAATCGGAGGTTGGCCCAGGAGCCATTTGGGATATATATACACATACGCATACATATATGAATAAATCACTGTTTTTGGTCGTCCTGGTCTCCACTGCTCTGTGCAGGCTTTCTCTGGCTGTGCTGAGCGAGGCTGCTCTCTGCTGCAGAGCGTGGGCTCAGCAGTAGTGGTGCACAGGCTCCGATGCTCCACAGCACGTGGAATCTTCCTGGACCAGGGAATGAGCTGGCAGGCAGATTCTTATCCACTGCGCCACCAGGGAAGTCCTAACTTCTGTAATGTTTAAGAGTTGCAAAAATAAGAATGTGAGACAGGGAAGGTCATGGCCTGTAAATCCTAATATTTACCAAGTGACCCTGATCTAAACCATCAGAAAATACAAGAGAGGAAATCCTACCCTTAACCTAAACAGTAACGGGCACACATATTCACTCACTTGAAAGGCAAACCAAGTGTTTATTATGAAATTCCTTTTTGTCTTCTGTGAGGATCATATCACATCACTCGTTTTTCGTATTAACCCAGAGAAAGGTTGATTTTAAATTCTAGCATCTAAATTATGTTGGATTTATCTCTAGCCTTACACAAACCCTGGCAAAATCCCACACTACCATTCAAACCTGTTAATCAATTTTTTAATACTAACATAGATGCAAAACCTTTCTCATCTCTCTATACAATATGTGAATGAGCCACTAATTATACCACCACTCAAAATCCCTTAAGTGGGACATTCCAAGTCCTTCTGACAAGTATTTTCAAGTTCAACATTTAGGGCTATGTCATTCGAACAATTAAAATTTGCATCACCTAAAATTCTCCTCTGTAGTTTTGACTAGAATTTCTTAGTTTGTCTTAGAATGACAGAGTGGAAACCAGATTTGTTCCCAAATACCGCTTTTAACATACTAGAATCTGGTGCATCTTAACCATGGTTTGTGGGAAAACAAGCACATCTCTCCTTATTTTAAATTGGAAAATGAGTCTTTACAATGTTGTGTTGGTTTATATCTTACAACATGAATCAGCTCTAAGTATACATATGTTGCTTAGCTGCTCAATGGTGTCTGACTTTTTAGCAACCCCACGGACTGTAGCCCACCAGGCTCCTCTGTTCATGATTTTCCAGTCAAGACTATCGGAGTGGGTTGCCATTTCCTACTTCAGAAAATCTTCCAAACCTAGAGATCAAATTCACATCTCCTGCATTGCAGGCAAATTCTTTACCATTGAGCTCTCAGGGAAGGGCACATCTCCCTTTAAAAAAATGGACGCACCACTGACTTCTCCTAGTGGTCCAGTGGTTAAGACGTCATTTCCCCAACGCAGGGGTCACGGGTTCGATCCTTGGGCAGGATCCTGCATGCGGAACAGCTTGGCCAAAAAACAAAACAAAAAATGTTCTACTTTTGTAAAAGTACTTAAGGGGCTGAAAAATGTGATATGAGCACATGCTAAATAACAATAATGTTTGTGATAAAACAAATATTGTTAGATGTGTTAAGTTTTGGGACTTCCCTGGTGGTCCATGCTCCCAATGCAGGGGACCCAGGTTGAAACCCCGGTCAGGGAACTAGATACCACACACCTCAACTAAAGATCCCACATGCCACAACTAAAAGATCCTGAATGCCACAACTGAAGATCCCGCATGCCACAGTGAAAACTGGAGACACGATGTGCCACAACTGAGACCTGGCACAGCCCGAGTACTAAGTCCATTTTGAAAAGATAAATCTGGGCTTCCCTTGGGGCTCAGTGGTAAAAAATCTGCCTGCCAATGCAAGAGACACCGGTTCGATTCCTGGGCCGGGAAGCCCCCGCGTGCCGCGGAGCAGCTAAGCCTGCGCTCTGAGGTGTGAGTGGCACAGCTCCTGAGCCCATGCGCCGCTACTAGAGCCCGCGCTCCCCAACACGTGCAGCCATGGCAAGGGAAACCCCGGACACCACCGCTAGGCAGCGGCCCTCCCTGCTGGCTGCAGCTAGACAAAACCCACGTGGCAACAAAGACCCAGCACGGCCAAAAATAAATAAAAAATTTAAAAAGGTATTGGATTTTATCTTCAACTGATGGGCACATATAGAAATTAATCAAGGAGGAAAAGTCAAAGCATTACTATTTTACTGAAAGGCCAATTTCTTTGGATGTTAAAAAAAAATGGAGAGGACAAGAAAATGGCAGAATCTTTTAAAAGAGAATCTATGGTAATCATTCAATTAATTAAGAGAAAGATCAGTCTGATCAAATTATAACTAATAAATATTCCCAAAATAAACATTTCCCTAATAAAGGGCTCACAAACAAGTCACATGTAACTTGAGGGTATGTACTCATTTGGTGGTACTTCTTTTCCAGATTTCCCCCAATACAGCAAAGTCTCAGTTAATAGAATCTAAAAGCTCACATTCAAGCTGGATGACATTTAGCCCAAAAGTCTTCTATGAAACATGGGGGTAGATGGTTCAGATCCATTACTAGTTATGGCTTATCTCTCTTAAAGCATAAATATGTGATACACCATAAGATACTCGTGTTGGTTACCACTTTGAAAGGTAACTCATCTGTGTATTTAATTGTAAGATACATCATGACATACAACCTCACATACTTTATTCAGAAGTAATGATAGTTCCCTATGAGTTCATTTTTAATGGAACATGAGGTTTGTTTGAATTAAAAGATCACTTTGAATTCTAAGATACAATAATAGTAATCAGAAAACTAAATTTTCTTACTTAATGTAGTAAATATACTCTGTTTAGAGGATAAACTAAACATTTCTTGTAAATGAAAGCTTCTTAAAGACTAGAAACACTCATTTTTAATATATCTAGAGTATTTTTAAGCATCTAGAAAAATTACAGGGACTTCCCTGTGGTCCAGAGGCTAAGACTCCACGCTCCCAATCAAAGGGGCCCAGGCTCTCTCATCCCTGATCAGGGAACTAGATCCCACATGCTGGAACTAAGACCAGGAACAGACGAACAAATAAACATTAAAAATTAAAAAATTCAAAAAAGGAAAAAACTGAAAAAAAAGTTTAAAAAAGATGTCACAGAAGGTCAGAATAACTGAACTTTAAGTCTGTCAACTGGTCTATCATTTACAAAAAAGAAACTGGTAACCTATTTCAGTTTGTATCAAGTGAGGAATGATATGGAAACATGAATATACTTTTTTTTTTTTGGAAACATAAATATTCTGCTAAAAAAGAAAAAAAATCAGTTCCAGTTAAGTATTATCAAAAGTCCTGCCTATAAACATCTAAAACCAAACTCTCTTTCACATATTCTTTGCTTACAGAAACCCTGATATGCCTCTCATATTTTCAGATCTTCTGTATGTCAGTTGCACTACTATGTAAGATTTTCTGGAAAAGTGATCTGAATATACATACGAGTCCAGTGATTCCCAAACTGAGTGCCAAGATGGATCACAGCTCTATGGGAGAATTTACAGAGCTGCCACAGGAGACTTCAAATTTAAAAGGAATTCAGCGATACTCAGCTTCAGTCAAGATACCAAGTAGGTCAGTTTCAACAGTAGATTGCACTATATCCTTCTTCTCCACTAAGTTTCACCTCTGCAAAGCTGAATTTCTGGAGGCTGTTCTGATTTAAAACTAACAAAATAACACAACAAACAAACCAAAAACAAACAAAAAAAAATCAATGAGGAATTGAGATGGAAGTATCCAATCTGATTTCAAGGTATAACAAGTTATAGAGTGCCCAAAAGGCAGACATCTTTCACTAATAACCATAATTATACAAGAAACTACATTTTTCTCACAATTTATGTATATTAGTTTTCCAAAGAGTTAAGAGGTTGTTAGGACAAAGCATTTAAGTTGTTTGGCTCCAACTACCTAATAAATAGAACTGCTAGGTTATGCCATTTGGCAGCTAGCAGCACCATTAAACAACCAACCCCAATCTCAGAACAGTTAACAAAAAAAAACAAACACTACCAAGACACCAAGGGATAGTGAACCAATCCGGTCTGTGAGCCTCTGTGCTACTTCCTTTCTTTGGTAATCACCATTCTAAAATACAAAGGCGAATGTGTTCTTAAATACACTATTCCCACCCCAACCCAGTGCCTTTCTTCCCAGCAACTCTATGACTCTCTCACATTCCCACTTTTGTGCACACATCCTTTTAACATTGTCAAACCAGGTAAAATTTTTAATTTTTCTTCATACAAAGAAAACTGAAGTAAGGTCACTCTCTCATTGCTTCCATTACAGACTTCAGAGCCTCATATCTCAGGAAATGGCAAGTTTTAATAGAAGCAGTTATATTAGATAATAAAACTGAGCTACAGACATGATTACTTATTGGAAATAAAAGAACCACTTGGAAAATTATTCTCCCTTTTCATAAAGGGGGGGGGGACACTTCGTCAGAGATTCTAGGTTCAAATCCTAGTTGAAGAACTAAACCTTGTAATAATACTAAAAATTTAAAAAACACCTCTGTGACTTACAGCCTTTCAGTACACAAAGATAATTAAGCATACCGAGGTGTAAGGAGCCCTGACAAACACTTTCTGGCAATCAACTATGGGTACATGAGAAGATCAACTATGGCACAGAAAATTCACAACACATTTTATTTGGCTTTGGAATACAACACAGGTGAAGTAGCATCTTCCTGGAAAACCAAAAGTTCAAAGGTGTTCTGGGGAAGTCCGCTTCAATGTAAAATCTATCACTGCCAATCTACACAGCAAATAAAAACACTTTAAAATACACTAGATACAACAATTTTCAATGTAGTGTTTCAGAACTAGATTGATCCTAACAGTTGATATTACAAAGGTATTTTTTCCTGGGAAGCAATTATCACTAACCACCTATGACCCCACAATGACACAGGTTCTAGAAGATCGTTAAACACAATTCAACAGGAAAATTTTAACAATACATACTGGTCTGCACTCAAGTGATCTGTCACTTTGCTTCTACTGCCTTCTAGTGCAAACACAGAAAAAAAAACCCAAAACAAAAAGAAAATCCAGTTGCCAGGTTACAGTGGTTAGGAAATCAACACTGAACAAAAGCCATCATCATCAGTTACTCTTAGCTTATAGAAATTAACCATATGCTGTATGGTCATTATTACCACTTGTTTTGGAGATTGAAAACAGATGGATTTTATTCTGGGAACAATCTTACAAAGCTGAATGATGGCAAAGTAAAGTAGGATGTTAACCAATGGTAACAACAGTCACAGTATGTTTCTGGACAGTGTAATAATTTAAGTAAAAGACATTGGAAAGAATGACTTCAAACAGCTCAAATCTAAACATTTCACTCCCTCTCTTGTTAATAGGTCCAACTTAAATGAAAACTAGCTACAACAGATTAAAAAAGAAAAAGTAAAGTAGCACCCCCTGCAGGGGATTTGTGTGGGTCTCAAACAGAGGAGAGGTCCTCAATTCCCAGCTTTCTCCAGGGTAGGAGGATGACTTACCTGGTGGTTCAGACGGTAAAGCGTCTGCCTATAATGCGGGAGACCTGGGCTCGATCTCTGGGTCGGGAAGATCCCTTGGAGAAGGAAATGGCGACCCACCCCAGTTCTCTTGCCTGGAAAATCCCATGGAGAATCCTGATAGGCTACAGTCGGACACGACTGAGAGACTTCACTTCTATGCAAACTACTAGACAAAAGTTTAAAAACTTGAAAGAAATTTACCTAGGAAATGACGACTGAAGAGCTAAGAAGTAATAAAAAGCAGACCCTAAACCCTTGAGATGTCTGGCAAAAATGTCTTTCTCCACAACTAAAACAATGTTTACAGCAGACATCAACAAAATGAACCCTTATCAGCCAGATTCTCCCTAGGACTCTTAACAGAAAGTCTTTTCCAACTCAAGTAACTGACTCAATGCTCATCTTGTAAATTCATTCAGTCATTAATAAGATCTCCTAAAGAATTTGCAAGAGGTTATATATGGAGTTATCTTAAAAAGAATGAGATTTACCTGGACTCTTCAAAACACTCATTTTGTAAGTAGCATTCTTAACTATAGACAGACTGCTTTTAGAAAGTGATTGTTACACTTTTCCCCGAGTTCTTAATCTATTTACAATACTTAATATCTCTTACCTATTTTAACTATTTCATATGACCTCCCAGAGTGTCTCTATTTCAAACCATATTCAACGTACTATTTCTTCGTGAAAAGATTTGCTTGGCTACATTAACCTATTAAAAGTTGGTAATGCCTTACGTGAGGATTCATGTTCTCACAGTTTTAAAACTTAACAATCCTCGTACATTATCTGCAATACGGATTTCTTAGGGTAAAATACAAACTACGTAGATTAAAATCTATTATATACTTTTGGGGGTGTAGGAATTCTTCCAAATTCTAACATATTACAATAATACATGCCTTCTTCTTAAGGCTTATTTTCCATCGTTAACTGGCTCTGGTGTTTTTTTCCATATCCATTTAGATGTCTAACTAAACATACTCACCGCAATATTATTTTATTAAGTAAACCCTTCAAAGTACATTATTTTTTCCAGGAATAAAAATTGTTCCCCTCAATTGCTCTCCATATGCAATTTTTAGGAAGCATTTAGTGCCAAAAAACTCTCACATCTGAAAAGGTAAAGCTTTCCCTGAGAAAAATTTAAAGGCTTAAAGTGGCGGTGCCAAGAATTCTAATTTGGTTAAAATCATCAAGGTTTCCCTGTTACATAAAACTTCTAAAGTATCTAGTCACCTCAGGTAAACAAATTTGAGCCATGGTAATAACATACCTGTTTCATCCTTAAATTAAGCTAGGATAACGAAAGCTCGCCTAAAGTTTAATACAGAACACAGAAAATGTCCACAAGTATCTCTCGGCTCCAACACGTGCAGAACTCCCCGCTCAATGGTAATTCCTCGCTGCCAGGGACACGATTAGGTTTTGGCAACCTTCACTCCCTTAGCGAGACTGGAGTCAGAAGGAAGTCTGGAAAGACCACACTCAAGCAATCACGACACCCGAGAGGGAAGTTAAGTTGCGAAGAAGGTATGGCATCCCTCCAGTCGCCTAGAAGTACCTGTCGCTCGCGGGGGAGGGCCGCGTGGTGCTCTACGAGCCCCAGCAGCCTCGTGGTGGCACCCACCGCAGGTGCACTTGGCCCCGGGCCTAGTCCCAGCATCACAGAGCCACAGGGCAAACTGCCCCTGGAGCAGAGCAGAGGCCCACGAGGGTCCACGCCTCCAGGGCGCCCGCGTGGTCAAAAGCTCACGGGAGATTAAGGCCTACAGCTAAGTTACCGAGAGTTACGAGCGGCCCGCCCAGCCGATGAGGGGTAAGTGGGATTTCCGGCACGAGGAAGCCAAAGGCCAGTTTAGAGGTGGGGGAAGCGGACATCGGAGGAAAAATGTCCTCCACCCGCCAACGGTAACCGGAACTAGGATAATGAACCTCCCACCCCCAGGCAAGAACGATTTCCACCGAGGACGAAAGCCGAGGGGGCCGAAAGCGGGGGAGGGGAAGGGACGGCTTCCCGGCAGCCCCCCGCGCGGCCTCGGCCTCCCTCCCGGACGACCTTCTCTCGGCGGGGTATCGCACTCACATCGCGAACGGGGCAGGGGGACGGGCGAGCGGGTGGGCGGGCCTCTCCGGCGGCAGCTCCTGGGCAGGCGAGTCCTCTCCGGTGGCGACTCCGGCGTCTTCTCCCCAGTCGCGGCCTCTTCTCGCTTTCCTCAAGCGACGGCGGCGGCGGCGGGCTCGACCTGGCTCCCCAGAATGCACCGCGCGGGGAGAGCGACTCCTCCGGTCGGAGAGAAGAGGAAAGTGTAGGAAAACGGGCGCGAGGACGGAGAATGAACGTGCGTGCGTGCGAGCGAGGGGTGGCGAGGCCGGGCGGCGGCTGGTGACGCAGCAAAATGCCCGGGCCTAGCCGCCGCGCGTGCGCACTCTTTGTTTTCGGGCTCCTGCGCGGCTTTCTAGAGATATCTACGGAAAGGGCGGGGCCTCCCAGCTCCCTCGCGATCCTTCCCGGCGCTGGCTCCGCCCTACGTCCGCCGCCTCTGGCAGGACCGGTTCCCGCCGGTCCTCCCGCGCTACCCCCTGGCGGGGGAAAGCCGTTGGCCGTCTAACCGCCGCGCCGCGCGCCTCGGACTGTCTCCCAGAAAACGGCCGCGTTGACCGCGGGAGAAAGGCTGAGGCGGAGGGTGCGGAGTCCAGGGTCTCGGAAAGTGAACTGGCGGTTCGGTTCCCCTTAAAGAGAGCAAACCAGTCCGCTGACGAAACTGCACCGCAGAAGCCTCTGCTGTTGATATTTGCGGAGACGGGCTAAGTTCTGAATTAAGGGCCTGGGTCCACCCCGCCATTTTTCTGAGGGTTGAAGATCCTGTTAAGAGGCAGCGAAAATTTGAGGTCTTTTGAGGGGGAAGTTTTTACCCTTTGGGCCCGGCATTTGCACCTACTCTGAGAAATTAGTGCTGTAGGTGAGACCGGAAGGTTATTAGTCGTTTAAGTTTGTAGGAATGGAGAGATTAGGATACTCCTGTCTCCAGGCACATCAGTTGGGGGATAGGCCCCCTCCATCTTGTTTCAACAGTTATTTGTGGAGCTGCCGGTTTGTGTAAGGCACTGGTTTAGGATCTTGAGGGTTGGTGATCAATTAAAACAGTTCCTTGTCTATTCTAGAAGGTCACTTAACCCTGGAGCAAGGAGAGACACACACCAGTGCACCGCTCATTAGCGGATACAGTTTAAGGAAAGTGCAATCGACTTGAGAAGTGTTTGGGGGCTTGCATGTTGAGCATTGAGGACTTAGTGTTTATTCTGTGCAAGGCAGATGTAGGGATCTACAGAGATTGACCCGATACTCAAATCTCAGTAAAAGGGGAGGTTAAAGGCCAGCTCTCATATACTATGATTCTACGGAGCCTAGTACTTGTTGTGGAAAACGGAGGACACACACAAGTCAAGATATTTGAGTCCTATAATGTAGGTACAAAATACAATGGGTACATCAAAGGAGAGGACGAATTTGGAAGGGTTAGAGGCCTTATGGGGGAAAAAAAGATCTAAAACATGGAAATGAGTGGAGACATGAATAACCTTTCAGTTCATTCTGGGACATGGTTTAATGTCTGCCCAAGGATGAGTCTCTAAGAGAAGGTACCTGTGTTTAACTTTGCTACTTGTTATATAATTAGAGCTCAAACGTTGTGAAGTTACTTGAGTTGCAAATTTCTGACTGATAGAAAAGGTAACCCCAAAGTTTAGGGTTTTATTGCTTGTGGGACGCTATCCAGTTTTGTTTCACATGCAACCTTATTTGAATTCTTTTATGCCCATAAATAACTAGTCCCACAAATCCTTTTGGAACCCGCTTTACCGTCTTACTGGGTCCCTCAATGATTTGAATACATACTTAAGTGTAAATGTTAGTTGCTCAGTCATGCCCAACTTTATGGACCCCATGGGCTGTAACCCCACCAGGCTTCTCCCTGTCCATGGAATTCTCCATGCAAGAATACTGGAGTGGGTTGCTGTTTCCTTCTTCAGAGAGCATCTTTCCGAACCAGGGATCTAACCTGGGCCTCCTGCTTTGCAGGCAGAGTCTTTACCATCTGAGCCACCAAGGAAGCTTAAGTTAATGCTTGGCTCGTGTTGATTTTATATTTGTGGGAGAATCATGTTTTGAAAGTTTTTGAAAATTTTACCTTGAATGAGTGGGAGTAGTAGTACATTCCAGGCAGGGAGGGATCTTGATAGGTTAAGCGATAGGAACAGAAGTGGATCTCGGTGGGACTGGCAAACTTTCTGTAAAGCGTCAGATAAGACCACAAGGTCTGTACTGGAACTTTTGAACTCTACTATTGTAGCATGAAATCAACCATAGAAAATATATAAGAAAACCAGAGTGATTGTGTTAAAAAAAAAAAAAAAAGCTGCTGAAATTTGACTTTTTTATGTCCACGTGCCACATTATTTTCTTTTCCATCCGTTGTAAATGTAAAAGTCATTCTTGAAGGCCATACAGAAATTAACAGCCTGAAGCCTGGAGGCCAATCCTTGGTATAGGTAGTCCAGAGCGTAGGGGGAAGGCAGATTGCAACCAAATAATGGTGGCAGTGAGTAGCAGGCTAATTGTTTTCAACTTATTTCTCTGACAATGGGAAACTATTGGTTTTATTTGAAGGGGAGTAACACTCTTGTGTTCTAGAAAGATTAATTTGGCAACAACATATAAGATGAACTGAAAATGGAGGAATTGAATTGAAGATAGCATTTAGAAGTCTGCAAGCTGAAACAACTGGCAATTTCTCTTATCAAAAGAAAGTGCGATGGGAAAAATTGCTTTCCATATAAATTGTTTGAAAATTCAAATCCACTGCATTGTATTTTATAGTTTATTTACTACCCCCATTGCACATATTTTAAAGGATTTCATGTTAATGTAGCTCTGGAAATGGCTTCTCACTCAGAAGTTTCACAAACACCTTGTAATCAGGATTATCCATGCATTTACAGCTTATCTATTAACTGATGGGGACCCAATTTGTACCAGATCTGTTTTTCAAACAGATTCACTGAAACGTTTTATTATCTAGTAGGGAACAAAATCTAGTTTCAAAGATGTGTAGCTATGGTGTCAGGGCTCTGGGGAGGAAAATATACAAACCAAATTGGCAGAAACCAGAGAATAGTTGGTATTAGCTGCCATTTCACAAATTTGATCTAACAGTCTTCCAAGAGAAAAGAATTCCCAGGCCAGTTTAACAAACTAGTGGACTTCCCTGGTGGTCCAGTGGTTAGGAATCCATCTGCCACTGCTGGGGACACCAGTTTGATCTGTGGTCCGGGAAGATCGCACGTTCCTAGGAGCAACTTAGCCCACGTGCCACGACTACTGAGCCCCAGGGGCTGCAGCTGTGGAAACCCCAGCCTGCAGCTCGTACTGCGCAGGAACAGAAGCTGTCACAGAGAGGCCTGTGCCCCAGTGCAGCGAGAGAGTAGCCCCTGCTCCACAGCGATAGGAGCAGACCCAGCGCAGCGCAGGAAGAGAAGCCGTCACAGAGAGAGGCCTGTGCCCCAGTGCAGCGAGAGAGTGGGCCCTGCTCCACAGTGAGCGGAGCAGACCCAGCGCAGCGCAGGAACAGAAGCCATCACAAGGAGAGGCCTGAGCCCCGGTGCAGCGAGAGAGTGGGCCCTGCTCCACAGTGAGCGGAGCAGGCCCAGCGCAGCCAAAAATGGAATTTTAAAAAATAGCAGTAAAAAGGAGCACAAAGAATTTGTCAGTTTCAGTTGTAGCATCCATCTTTCCCCTGATATTTTTCTGAGGCCGAAATTTAAGTGTGTGTCCACAGTCACTAATAGCAAGAGAGAACTTTATAGATTAGATTGACTTGAGCCATTTTTTAAAAAGTCCAGTTTTATGAATGGGTTTTCTAATAAGACAAGAACTTTTGTAAATAAAAGGTAAATAAAAGGAAAAGGAGCTGGAGAAGAAAATGGCAACCCACTCCAGTATTCTTGCCGGGAGAATCCCAGGGACAGGGGAGCCTGGTGGGCTGCTGTCTGTGGGGTCACACAGAGTCGGACACGACTGAAGCGATTTAGCAGCAGCAGCAGCATAGTGCAGATATTGCCAACAAAATTAATATATTTTGTGAGATTAAACAGTGCTTATATATGCTTGGCCTTTCTTAAAATATGTTCATTTCAAACTACATGACTGTACATTTTTATAAAACATACATATTTTCAAAGCATATCAGGCCCACGAATTATTTCCTCACTTTTGCAGTTGATGAAATGCTGAAATATGAACCATAGAAGTTTGTCAAATAAATCATTTTAAACTGAAAAAAAAAAAAAAAAAAAAGGAAAAGGAGCAAAATAGTAATCTGTTCTAGGTATAGGGTATAAGAAATTGGTCAAAGCTTAAAGGAGACAACACATGTTGTAAACATCACATATCCCATGATGTAAACATAACATATACCAACTTAAATTACTTTATGATCATAAATTACTTTTTTTTTAAACTTAAATTACTTTATGATCTCTAATACCATCATATCTTCCTGCTAGAAACATACCCTGCCAGCCTGGTTGGCAGTAATAGAAAGGGGTGAAAAAATGACTGTCTTATGTTGAGCTTTTTCATATCCTGAGTTTTGCTGCCACTTTCTCAGAGTAGAATGACAAAGGCATGAACTGCTGTAAGTGAAGGAAGAGGCTTTAAAAAGCTAATTTCATTTTAAAATAAAATACATTGAAATAGCCTAAAAATGGTCTTCTACCCCAAACATCACCTCACTGCAGTTCATATTGCAGAAAATATGACAATAAATAGTGACATATTCTTAATTCTATGTAAATTATCAGTACTCTCTGGGATCAGAAAAAATGAGGTAATAGTTTTTTTGTTTTTGTTTTTGTTTTTAGGTAATAGTTTTAATTTCAGAGTCTTCATGAGAGAGAATGTATGTTCATGGATGACTCTGTTTGCCATAGGTAAATAGGTCATTGTGCTTTTTCCATTGTGTAAGGTGGGAAGTGACCAGAAGACGGTAACATATACATTCAGACATTAGATTTTGGTAGAGTATTAATATTTTGTTCAGCACTTTGCAGGGTAACTGGGTATATAATGGGATGATGGAGAAAAAGGGATTACTTTTGAAGTTAAAGGAGCCTATTTTTCCCCTGATTTTTTAGTTGCTCACTTGAATTTTTTTTAATGCTCGCTTTCCTAGGAAATAAAGACTACCATTTGGGGGAAATAAAAGACCAAGTGCTTAGAGATTTCATGTAAAAAATATTTGGAGGGAATTCCTTGGTGGTCCAGTGGTTAGGATGTTATAGCCATGCTTTCTGGGAAACAAACTCACTCAGAAGGACAATGCAGATAGTGGAGTGCAGTTTATTACACCGACGGGCCCAAGGCAGAGTCTTCTCTTAGCCAAGGACCCCGACCAGCATTTGTGAAAATCTTTTATACCCCATGTGTACGTGTCCAAACCCACCACCCCAATCCCTTGATGCTTACAAAAGAAGGGTAAATACAATCACAATAACCCTATCATTCACGTGTTATGTGTTCAAACAGTTAATAATCAATAAACCCACGGTTACATTCCAACCAGTTAATAACCGATAAGCCTGTGCTTACATTCTGATAGATACTGTCCGGAGGCAGGGGTGATTAGTGTCTGTTTTCTCTTAGGTGATGAGTAACCTGGATACAATCCTCAAGGTTCCCCTGCCCAGAGGGGGTCTTATCCTTCCATTGTTGTTCCCACAGGCACTAAGCAGAGAGTTGAGTCCACTGGAGAGGTGGCCGAGCACGACCAGCACGGACAGGCCTGAGTTGGAGTCCAGGCCCTATGAATTCCTTCTTCAAGGACTCTACTCTTTCCCTGCTGTGGGCCTGGTTCATCCCTGATCAGGGAACTAAGATCCCACAAGCCATCCAACGTGGCAAAAAAAAAAAAGGAATTTATCATATGCCTGATACAGCAAAGCAACACTGTTCCTGACTTGCAGGAACTGTAGAAAAGATAAATGAGTAAATAAACTACAATGCATGGCGATGAGCACTGTATTAGAGCTGTGAACAGAGTTCCGTGGGAACAGCAACCCAGAGAAATAAGTGGCGAAGTCTGGGAAAGTGTCAAAAGGGGGTGATGATCAAAGCTTGAGTTTCAAAGGCTGAACTAATATCTCCCAGGCCAATGGTGAGAGGCAGAGAAGAGGTTATTCCAGGCATAATCTAGCACACAAAAAGCAGTGGAATTTTCAGGGGTCTGTGCAAAGTTCGGCATGGCCAGAGCTTAGGAGAGACTGTAGGTAAAGGAAAGTAGTGAGAGATCAGGCAGCAAATTCAGTGGGCTCAGGGCAGCTGGTAAGTGGCCCTATATGCTTGCTTGAGGAGTTTGGATTTCGTTCTGCAGGCAGCACGTTTCTTTATCAATCACACAGGAACGATGCTGCAGTGTGAGTGGACAGGCTTGACTGTAGGGACTGGCGTCACATCTTTGTGTTTTCACTGCCAGACATGTAACAGACGCTCAGAAGTTTGTGGAATATAATTTGCTGTAAAAAGGCTTCAGACAGGCCAGTTGTGGTAGTTTAGGCAAGACAGTGGACCCAGAACTAAAACAATCACTAAAGACGTGAAGAGAAGTGCTCACCCAAAATTTTGACTAATTTCTGACCTTGAAGAGCAGTTAGAAAAGGGGGAAGAGATAAAGAGGCTTCTAGCTTGGGAGAGTGGGTGAATGACACCATTAGCTGAAACTAAAAGGGATAGATGGAGGAGTAAAAAGAGATACTTTAATGTTGTATATGTTTAGTAGTTGAGGGAAGGTTTTTTGTTTTTGTGGCTTGTTTAGGAATGAGGAAGGGTTTTTGTTTGTTTTGTTTTTATCATGTCTGAATAGTAAGAGAAAAAGCCAGTGGAAAGGGAGGGGTTGAAGACAGGATAATTGAGAGCACAAGGTCTGATATGAGGCAGGAGAAGATAAAACCCAAAGGAAAGAGGGAAGGCGATGAATGTCTAAGGGCTTTTAAATTACTATATAAGCAAGTTCTAAACCCCTTAGCATACAAAAACTCAAGCCTTGGCTTGTAAGGAGATCTCTATGTAGTGTATACAGATAGAACTATTTTGGTACTCTAACCCTAAATTTTGGATTTCTGTGATAGACTGAATGCTTGTGTCCCCCCAAATTCATAGGTTGGAATCCTAACTCCCAGTGTGATGGTGTCAGGACGCGGCAACTCTGAGAGGTAATTAGGACGTGAGGGTGAACCGTCGTAAACGGGATTAGTGCCCTTTGGGAGGGAGCCCAGAGACCAGCTGCTCTCGTCTCATCTTTCCACCCTGTGAGGATACAATGAAAAGTCATAGTCTGCTACTAGGAAGACAGACTTCAGCAGAACCCAACCATGCTGGTACCCTCATCTCAGATTTCTTAACCTCCAAAACTGTGAGAAGCCAATTTCTATTGTATCTAAGCTACCTAGTACATAGTACTTTGTTAGAGCAGCCCAACCTAAAACAATTTGCCAGAGATGATCAGTCATATATCAAAGTGATGATTTCATACAGATCCAATCACCTTTGTATGAACTTTAATGATAATAGGAATGAGGGTGTTCCTTTTTTAGTATTTATTTTTATTTATTTGACTACGCCTAGTCTTAGTTATGGCACAGGGGATCTTCGATCTTCATTGTGGCACACAGGATGTTTAATTGTGGCAGGCAGGGTCTTTAGTTGCAGCATGCAAATTCTAAGTGGTGGCATGTGGGATATAGCTTCCTGACCAGGGGTCTAACCCAGGCCCCTGCGTTGGAAGTGCAGAGTCTTAGCCCCTGGACCACCAGGGAGGGCTCAGGAATGGGAGTGCCCTTGATAGAGTCCTGATATAGACTCAAGAATATTTTGTACTGAAGCTCATATAATGTTATGTGTCAATTATATCTCAAAAAAATAAAAGAATACTTTGTTACCTAAATAGTGAAGTTCCGTCACTTTAATATTCTTATTTTCAGTATAAAATTGTAGGTTCCAAAGAGTCAGAGATTTTGTCTTGTTTGTTGTATTCCTAGGGCCTGATATGTAATAGATATTTCTTCCATTCATTTATGCAACACATTTATTAAGCGTTTTCTATGACCCAGCATTGCTGTAGATGCTAAGGATATAACAATGAACAAAAATCCTTACCCTCAAAGAGCTTACACTATAGCCAGGGAGACGGTAAAGAAGCCAGAAATAGGCTGAGATGTGTTATTGAACGTCTTTTACAAAAATATTTAAGAGGTTACAATCACTGCCAAGTATCTAATATATATTAAAATTACACATTCTCAAGTATGTGGCCAAAGAAGTTTGCAAAGAAATGAAGTTATGGATAAGTTACAGTTATTGGTGATGATAAGGCCAAGACCATTGAAATGAGTGGCTCAGGTATGATGTAGAATATCATTGGGGGAGAAGATGTCAATGAACTTGAAACATAAGGTATTGAAGAAATATTGATATCACCAAGAATTCTGACAGTTTTGTCCCTGGAGAGAGTGACAGACAACCAGGATCTACAATCTTAATGAGTAGAAGTAACCTAGGGGAAAGGCAATAAAGTACAAGAGGAGCTAGCGAGTGTGCAGTATACAGAGCTTCCTCAACTCACAGTGGGGCTATGTCAAACCCACTGTTGGTTGAAAATGCATTTAATATGCAACCTACTGAACAACATAGCTTAGCCTACCGTAAATGTGCTTAGAACACATTAGCCTACAAGTTAGGCAAAATCATCTAACACAAATTATAATGTTGACATAAAAAATTGCTCAGCATCACCAATAGAAAAATGCAATTCAAAGCTACAGTGAAAGGGACTTGCCTGGCGGCCCAGTGGTTAAGAATCTGCCTGCCACTGCAGGGAGCACAGGTCTGATACATGGAGGATCCACATGCTGTGGAGCAGTTAAACTCCTGAGCCACAGTTACTGAGCCCGCGCTCCAGAGCCCGTGCTCCACCACAAAAGGAGCCGTTGCAGTGAGAAGCCTGTGCACCACAACGAAGAGCAGGCCCCACTTGAGGCAACTAGAGAAAGCCTGTGAAGCACAAAAAACAAGGTGTCCCTGAATTGTACTAAAAGTGAAAAGCAAACTGATGATGTGGGTACAGAATGGTTGTCGTGTATGGCTTGTTTACCCTCTAGATCACACGGCTGATTGGGAGCTGTGGGTCCCTGCACTGCCTCGTATCACAGGAGAGTATTAACACCAAATAATGCTAGCTCAGGAAAAGGTCAAAGTTTAGAATTTGAAATATGATTTCTCTATATGCATATTGGGGCTTCCCAGGTGGCCCTAGTGGTACAAACAAACAAACAAACAAACAAAAACCCACCTGCTAATGCAGGTTAGACATAAGAGACACGGGTTTAATTCCTAGATCGGGAAGATGCCCTGGAGGAGGGCACGGCAACTTACTTCAGTATTCTTGCCTGGAGAAGCCCATGGACAGAGAAGCCCCAGGCTACAGTCCAGAGGGTCACACAGAGTTGGACATGAACTAAAGAGACTTAGCCCGCACACATATGTATTTTTTGCACCATTGCAAAGTTGAAAAATCAACCATAAGTTATGCAGTTCAAAGTTGGGGGCTGCCTGCAGTCTGATAACTTCTGCTTTTTTAAAAGAAATTTATTTTGGCTGTGCCGGGCCTTCGTTGCCGGGCCAGCTACTCTCCGGTTGCAGTTCGAGTGCTTCTCATTGCGATGGCTTCTCTTGTTGCTGAGCTCAGACTCGGGGGCCTGTGGGCTCAGTAACTGCAGCTCCCGGGCTCGAGAGCACAGGCTCAGCCGTGTGGCACATGGGCCTAGCTGCTCTGCGGCGTGTAGGATCTTCCCAGGTCAGGGATCAAACCCGTGTCTCCTGAATTGGCAGGAGGATTCTTTACCACTGAGTCCCCAGGGAAGTCCAACTTGTGTAAAGAGGACACCCACCTCCAGGCCCCATGGTCCCAAAGACTGTAGGAGAATAGTTGCATTCAAGAAGGCTGCGGGGAGACGCTGCCGTCAAAGGAGAGCCAGGCTACACCTAGAGCACCAAGGTGAAGGAAGTGTTCAGAAAAGAGATTGAGAATGTAAGTGATTTTGCAGATATTTGATCTTGAGTTCAGTTGTGAAAGGATTTCAAAATTTAGGAAGGGGTGTGAAATAAAGTTAGAAGTGATGATCTGCAGACTGTAGGAATTTTAGAGATCAGGATATAAGGCATGGCTGGGGAATCTTGGATTCTAATGATAACTGATTGAACAGGGATAAAGGGCATAATGATCTCAAGGGAGATGGTGGTAGAGAAGCTGTGGATGTTGAGTAAAATGGGGACTTTTGCCAGGACATGCACAGTTCTGGGGTTCCTACTTGACTGCTGCTGACAGAGGTCAGCAGGGAAACATGCAGAAACTGTTCTTACCCTGAGGATACTGACTCCCTCATTTTTTTAAAAAAAAATAAGGTTTTGGGAGTTCCCTGGAGGCCTCATGTTCAGGCTTCCAGGCTTTCACGGCTGTGGACTGGGCTCAGGCTCTGGTCGAGGAACTGAGATCCCACAGGTGACATGGAACAGCAAAAATAGAAAAATTAAAGTGTACAAATATGAGTCCTCTCGACTTATCAGGAAACTCTACTCCACCCTTAAAGAGGGACATTTTTAATTCCTAGCTCATGGGTCACTCTCTTGACTCCCGCAGTTGCCAAAAGCATCTGGTTTTATTTCCAGTGGCTTTTTTTTTTTCGGTCATGCTGTGGGGTATGCGGGATCTTAGTTCCCAACCAAGCATCAAACCTGTGCTGCCTACAGTGGAAGCGTGGAGTCCTACCCAATGGACCACCAGGGAAGTTCCCATTTCTAGCAGCTTTATCTTGATTCTTGCTCAAGAAATAATTTGTTGAAAGAGTGTCAGGTGCCAGATCTGTGAGGGAAATAATTTTTAAAAAAATCTTTTAAGTCCTTATTCTTGACCTCTTTGAAGCATCTGACATAATTGATCAATCACTCCTTTTTCTTGAAACGGCTCCCTTCTAGTTCTTGTCAGTCTCTGTGACTGATGACTGACTGGTTTTTCTCTGTCCTTCACTGACTCTCTGCTGACCTCTAAAATATAAGTGATCTCCTAGATTCTACTCTGGAGCTCTCCATTCCACCACTAGTGGTTGCCAAACTTTCCTGGTCACTGTAACTTATTAACATATATATCAATCAGCGTATATATTTCTCTGCACATATCTGTAAGATTACCACTAATTCACAGATATGAAACCCATGAATAATAATGATTAGCTGTATATGCACATATATTTTGTTGTTGTTCAGTCGTGTCTGACTCTTTGCAACCCCATGGACTGCAGCACTCCAGGCTTCCCTGTCCTTCATTACCTCCTGGAATTTACTCAAATTCATGTCCATTGGTGATGCTAGCTAACCATCTCATCCTCTGCCGCGCCTTCTCCTTTTGCCTTCAGTCTTTCCCAGCATCAGGGTCTTTTCTAATGAGTCAGTTCTTCACATAAGGTGGCCAGAGTATTGGAGCTTCAGCTTCAGCAACAATCCTTTCAATTAATATTTAGGGTTGATTTTTTTGGGATTGATTGGTTGGATCTCCTTACAGTCCAAGCGACTCTCAAGAGTCTTCTCCAGCACCACAATCTGAAAGCATCAATTCTTTGCTGCTCAGCCTTCTTTATGGTCCAGCACTCACATCCATACATGACTACTGGAAAAACCATAGCTTTGACTATATAGACCTTTGTCTGCAAAGTGATGTCTCTGCTTTTTAATATGCCGTCTAGGGTTGTCATAGCTTCCAAGCAGCAAGTGTCTTTTAGTTTCATGGCTGCAGTCACCATCTGCAGTGATTTTGGAGGCCAAGAAAATAAAATCTGTCAGTGTTTCTACTTTGTCCCTATCTATTTGCCATGAAATGATGGGACTGGATGCCATGATCTTAGTTTTTTGGACGTTGAATTTTAAGCCAGCTTTTTCACTGTCCTCTTTCATCTTCATCAAGAGGCTCTCTAGTTCCTCTTCACTTTCTGCCATTAGTGTGATATTATCTGCATATGTGAGGTTATTGATATTTCTCGTGGCAGTCTTGATTCCAGCTTGTGAGTCATCCAGCCTGCCATTTCACATGATGTACTCTGCATATAAGTTAAATAAGCAGGGGGACAACATACAGCCTTGACGTGCTCCTTTCCAATTTTGGAACCAGTTAGTTGTTCCGTGTCCACTTCTAACTGTTGCTTCTTGCCCTGAATACAGGTTTCTCAGGAGACAGGTATGGTGTTCTCGTGTTCCTGTGTCTTTATGAATTTTCCAATTTGTTACGATCCACACAGTCAAAGGCTTTAGTGTAGTCAATGAAGAAGAAATATTTTTTTTAATTCCCTTGCTTTTTCTATGATCCAATGCATGTTGGTCATTTGATACCTGGTTCCTCTTCAGTTCAGGTCATTCACTCAGTCAAGTCCAATGCTTTGAAACCCCATGGACTGCAGCATACCAGGCTTGCTCACACTCATGTCCATCAAGTCAGCGATGCCATCCAAACATCTCATCCTCTGTCTGCCTTTTCTAAATCCAGCTTGTATATCTGGAAGTTTTCAGTTCACTTACTGTTGAAGCCTAGTTTATCAGGACTTTTGAGGATTTCCTTGATAGCATGTTAAAAGAGTATGGCCATAAATAAAATAGAATCGTTTCTTCTCATACTTCAGGGCTTCCTTTCTCTGTTGGCTTTGAGGCATGAGGGTGGTAAGATATCACTTTTTTTTCTGGCCATGGTGCAAGACTTGTGGGATTTTAGTTCCCCAACCAGGGATTGAAACCCAGGACCTCAGCAGTGATAGTACAGAATTCTAGCCACTGGACTGCCAGAAAACCCCTGAGATGTCTTTTTTGTTTTTTGGCTGCATTGGGTCTTATTGTGGCATGTGGGATCTAGTTCCTTGATTTGGGATCAAACCCAGCCCCTCCCACCTGGGCATTGGGAGCTTGGAGTTTTAGCCATTGGACCACCAGAGTAGTCCCAGGCCTCATTTTATTTTATTTATTTTCTTAAATTTTTTAAAATATTTATTTATTTGGCTGTACCAGGTCTTAGCTGCAGCATTCGGGATCTTCAGTGTGAAGTCTTAGTTGTGGCACATGGGATCTGGTTCCCTGAGCAGGGATCGAACCCAGAGCCCCTGCATCGGGAGCTCAGAGTCTTAGCCACTGGGCCACGAGGGAAGTCCCCCAGGCCTCATTTTAAAAGGAGCTTGAAAGCTATACCTACCTAATTGAAATGTTGTGGGGATTAAAAAAAATGTACTTAATCACATGATGTAGCAGATAATAAAAACTGGATTAATGTCAGTTATTGTTATTAAATCTACTGTCCATCCTCATTTGGTAGAAAATCTTCCAGTGGAATAGCATAGGGGAGGGTTATAGCCCGGTGCCAGTCTAAGTTAATTATTTTAGCTTTCTGGGTTCTGTTCAGTTCAGTCACTCAGTCATGTCGACTCTTTGTGACCCCATGGACTGCAGCATGCCAGGCCTCCCTGTCCATCACCAACTCCCAGAGATTACTCAAACTCATGTCCATTGAGTCGGTGATGCCATCCAACCATCTCATTCTCTGTCATCCCCTTCTCTTTCCACCTTCAATCTTTCCCAGCATCAGAGTCTTTTCCGAGTCAGTTCTCCGCATCAAGTGGCCAGAGTTTTGGGGTTTCAGCTTCAACATCAGTCCTTTCAATGAATATTCAGGACTGATTTTCTTTACGATGGACTGGTTGGATCTCCTTGCAGTCCAAGGGACTCTCAAGAGTCTTCTCCAACACCAGAGTTCAAAAGCATCAATTCTTTGGCTCTCAGCTTTCTTTATAGTCCAACTCTTACATCCATACATGACTACTGGAAAAACCATAGCCTTGACTAGAGGGACCTGTGCTGGCAAAGTAATGTCTCTGCTTTTTAATACGCCATCTAGGTTGGTCATAACTTCCCTTCCAAGGAGTTAGTGTCTTTTAATTTCATGGCTGCAATCACCATCTGCAGTGATTTTGGAGCCGCAAAAAATAAAGTCTGACACTGTTTCCACTGTTTCCCTATCTGTTTCCTATGAAGTGATGGGACCAGATGCCATGATCTTAGTTTTCTGAATGTTGAGCTTTAAGCCAACTTTTTCACTCTCCTCCTCTTTCACCTTCATCAAGAGGCTCTTTAGTTCTTTGATTTCTGCCAAAAAGGTAGTGTCATCTGCATATCTGAGGTTATTGATATTTCTCCTACCAATCTTGATTCCAGCTTGTGCCTCATCCAGTCCAGTGTTTCTCATGATGTACTCTGCATATAAGTTAAATAAGCAGGGTGACAATATACAGCCTTGATGTACTCCTCTTCTTATTTGGAACCAGTCTGTTGTTCCGTGTCTGGTTCTAACTGTTGCTTCCTGACCTGCATACAGATTTCTCAAGAGGCAGGTCAGGTGGTCTGGTATTCCCATCTCTCTCACAATTTTTCACAGTTAATTGTGATCCACACAGTCAAAGACTTTGGCATAGTCAATAAAGCAGAAATAGATGTTTTTCTGGAACTCTCTTGCTTTTTCGATGATCCAGCCGATTTTGGAAATTTGATCTCTGGTTCCTCTGCCTTTTCTAAAACCAGCTTGAACATCTGGAAGTTCATGGGTCACATATTGTTGAAGCCTGCCTTAGAGAATTTTGAGCATTACTTTGCTAGTGTGTGAGATGAGTGCAATTGTGAGGTAGTTTGAGCATTCTTTGGCATTGCCTTTCTTAGGGATTGGAATGAAAACTGACCTTTTCCAGTCCTGTGGCCACTGCTGAGTTTCCAAATTTGCTGGCATGTTGAGTGCAGCACTTTCACAGCATCATCTTTTAGGATTTGAAATAGCTCAACTGGAATTCCATCACCTACACTAGCTTTGTTCATTGTGATGCCTCTTAAGGCCCACTTGAGTTCACATTCCAGGATGTCTGGCTCTAGGTGAGTGATCACACCATTGTGATTATCTGGGTCATGAAGATCTTTTTTGTACAGTTCTTCTTGTATTCTTGCCACCTCTTCTTAATATCTTCTGCTTCTGTTAGGTCCATACCATTTCTGTCCTTTATTGAGTCCATCTTTGCATGAAATATTCCCTTGGTATCTCTGATTTTCTTGAAGAGATCTCTAGTCTTTCCCATTCTATTGTTTTTCTCTATTTCTTGGCACTGATCGCTGAGGAAGGCTTTCTTATCTCTCCTTGCTATTCTCTGGAACTCTGCATTCAAATGGGAATATCTTTCCTTTTCTCCTTTGCCTTTCACTTCTCTTCTTTTCGCAGTTATTTGTAAGGCCTCCTCAGACAACCATTTTGCCTTTTTGCATTTCTTTTTTCTTAGGGTACAGAATGAAGCAAGGCAAAGACTAACAGAGTTTTGCCAAGAGAACGCACTGGTCATAGCAAACACCCTCTTCCAACAACACAAGAGAAGATTCTACACATGGACAACACCAGATGGTCAACACTGAAATCAGATTGATTATATTCTTTGCAGCCAAATATGGAGAAGCTCTGTACAGTCAGGAAAAACAAGACCAGGAGCTGACTGTGGCTCAGATCACGAACTCCTTATTGCCAAATTCAGACTTAAATTGAAGAAAGTAGGGAAAAACCACTAGACCATTCAGGTACAACCTAAATCAAATCCCTTACGATTATACAGTGGAAGTGAGAAATAGATTTAAGGGACTAAATCTGATAGACAGAGTGCCTGATGAACTGTGGACCGAGGTTCGTGACATTTTACAGGAGACAGGGATCAAGATCATCCCCAAGAAAAAGAAAAAGAAATGCCTTCTGGGTTAAGAATCCATAACTTACTCATTTTGCTTTTTCCTGTCTTTGTAGACAAAGAGTATCTGAACTGTAATATTTATAATAGGTGAGCATTAGAGATCACGTATGATTCATGGGGTCACAAAGAGTTGGACACGATTGAGCGACTGACTGAACTGAACTGAATGTTCCATGTGAGGACAAATCCTCAAAGGATCTTAACATAACCTAATCTCTACTAAGTATATTATTATCCAATAATAATGCCCAACATTTGTAGACTGTATTACAGTTTATAATGCCTTTTCATATACGTTATTTAGTGCTCATCACTCTGTGAGATTATATCCCCATTTTATACTTCAGTTGAATCTCCAGGGAATCAAATTACATTCATGTACAATATTACATAGATTTTAGGTGGTAGAATTAGTATTTGAATGCAGTGTTACAAAAACTATAGTTTAAAATATTTCAATATAAACAGTGAAATATGGATATGTAAGGTTAAAATTATACTGCTAGCGTAGATGGCATTCTAACGGGGAATTCATACTCCATAGAGGTTACCAGAAGTACTTCAGTTGTCTTAATTCTGGTCAGCATTGGACATTTTGCACATTAAACTGATGAATGTCAGAAATTAGCTTCTGTTGGAGACGTTAATGGATTATTAATTGGAATAATGGATAGTAAACTATGAGCACTCGTTGTTGAAAACAGTGGCACTATGGATGAGCTAAAATGCTTGAAACACTCCTCATGCTTATGTGAACTGGTGATGGTACATGAAGTGATGAAACAAACGAAAAATGGAGTTAAAATCAAGGAAAGCCCTATAGCCTACGTGTTAGGGATGGAGCCTGACTCTCAGTGGGGGTTTGTGGTCGCCTGGAAACTCTAGGGGCAATAGCATCCTGATTTGGTAGTGTTACTGCATGTGATTCAGACTTCATGCCAAATATTGGTGGGGTCGTGGAACACAGTGCTTAGATTTTTAAAAATTGTTTTATTTTGGCTTGTGTGCGCTGCGTTGCTTCAGTGGTGTCTGACTCTTTGCAGCCAGGTTCGGCTGTCCATGGGGATTCTCCAGGCAAGAATACTGGAGTAGGTTGCCATTTCCTTCTCCAAGGGGATCTTCCTGACCCAGGGATCAGACCTGGGTCTCTGGCATTGAGGCAGACTCTTTACCTTCTGAGCCGCCAGGGAAGCAGAAAATGACGGCCATTTGGGGACATGCAGCTACAGAAGGGAGAGGCTACGCACTCCAGTATTCTGGCCTGGAGAATTCCATGGACTGTATAGTTGAACACGACTGAGCAACTTTCACTTTCACTTTCTATGGGCATCACAAGGAAGTCCTGTGAAAGCAAAGGAGAAGAAACTTTTACAGAAGAGAAGGAAAGTTGAGAGGAACGTTATAAACAAAAAGTCCATTGGAGGAAACGAAAAGTTCAAAAGTGGGCGTTCCTAGTAGCTCGGGCAGTAAAGCATCGCCTGCAGTGCAGGAGACCTTGGCTTTGACCCCTGGGTCGGGAAGGCCCGCTGGAGAAGGAGATGCACCCCATTCCAGGACTCTGCCTGGAGAACCCCACGGACAGAGGAACCTGGCGTGAGACCCGGCCATGGGCTGTAAAGAGTTGGACGTGACTGAGTGACTAACACACGCACACAGAGTTCCAAGTATTGTGGTTTTTCACTGGCTGAGCTGTTGCCGCGCCAAGAGATGTTTCTTCCTCCTGTTGCCTCAGTGAAATAGTGTTGGTTCCTTCTGGAAGTGCAAAGTAGGTTCCTTGGTACTGGGATGTCTATTGATTTTCAGGCGTCTGAAAGCTCCCCATTCTGGTCTTGCTGCTCAATTTTAGTGAAGTTTCCCTTTATTTTATCACCAGTAGCACCCGGGAGACACCAGTGGTAAAGAACTAACCTGCCAGTACAGGAGACACAAGAGACGCGGGTTCCATCCCTGGGTTGGGAAGATGCAGGGAGGAGGGCATGGCAATGAACTCCGGTATTCTTGCCTAGAGTATCCCATGAACAGAGGAGCCTGGCGGGCTGTAGTCCATAGGGTCGCATGACCGACGCGACTTGGCACACACGCCCTTCCACACCCTTCATTTTCACAACATGTTTCTGTGTGCACTTCGTTGCTCAGTTTTGTTCCACTCTATGTGACCCCATGGCCTGTTGCCCGCCAGGCCCCTCTGTCCATGGGGTTTTCCAGGCAAGAATACTGGAAGGAGTTGCCATTTCCTTTTCCAGTGGATTTTCCTGACTCAGGAATCAAACCCCTGTCTCTATGTCTCCTGCATTGGAAGGGGATTCTATATCACTGAGCCATCTGGGAAGCCCATTTTCACAATACTAAGATGTTATTTTCTGAGTTATAAACTTAAGTTATTTTTATTCAGTTCAATTCATGTGCTCAGTAGTGTCCGACTCTTTGTCACCCCATGAACTGCAACGCACCAGGCTTCCCTGTCCATCATCAGCTCCCAGAGCTTGCTCAAACTCATGTCCATTGAGTCAATGATACCATCCAAACATCTCACCCTTTGATATCCCCTTCTCCTGTCTTCAATCTTTCCCAGCATGAGGGTCTTTTCCAATGAGTGAGTTCTTCAGATCAGGTGACCAAAGTATTGGAGCTTCAGCTTCCACATCAGTCCTTCCAATGAGTTCAGGGTTGATTTCCTTTGGGACTGACTGGTTTAATCTCCTTGCAGTATGAGGGATTCTCAAGAGTCTTCTCCAGTTCCACAGTTCAAAAGCATCAATTCTTCGGCGCTCAGCTTTCTTTATAGTCCAACTCTCACATCCATACATGAGAACTGGGAAAACCATAGCCTTGACTAGACAGACGTTTGTCAGCAAAGTAATATCTCTGCTTTTTAATATGCTGTCTAGGTTTGTCATAGCTTTTCTTCCAAGGAGCAAGTGCCTTTAACGTCCTGGCTGCAGTCACCATCTGTATTGATTTTGGAGCCCCAAAAATAAAGTCTCTCACCGTTTCCCCATCTATTTGCCATGAAGTGATGGGACCACATGCCATGATCTTATTTTTTTGAATGTTGAGTTTTAAGCCTGTTTTTTCACTCTCCTCTTTCACTTTCATCAAGAGGCTCTTCAGTTCCTCTTCACTTTCTGCCATAAGGGTGGTATCATCTGCATATCTGAGGTTATTGATATTTCTCCTTGATTCCATCTTGTGCTTCTCCAGCCCAGCATTTCGAATGATGTGCTCTGCACATAAGTTAAATAAGCAGGGTGACAATTTACAGCCTTGATGTACTCCTTTCCCAATTTGGAACCAGTCCATTATTCCCTGCCCGGTTCTAACTATTGCTTCTTGACCTGCATACAGATTTCTCAGGAGGCAGGTAAGGTGGTCTGGTATTCCCATCTCTTTCAGAATTTTCCCCAGTTTATTGTGATCCACAGAGTCAAAGGCTTTAGTGTAGTCAATAAAGTAGAAGTAGCTGTTTTTCTGGAACTCTCTTACTTTTTCAGTGATCCAACAGATATTGGCAATTTGATCTCTGGTTCCTCTGCCTTTTCTAAATCCAGCCTGAACATCTGGAAGTTCTCAATTCATGTACTGTTGAAGCTTAGCTTGGAGAATTTTGAGCATTACCTTGCCTGTGTGTAAGATGAGTGAAATTATATGGTAGTTTGAATATTTTTTGGCATTGCCTTTCTTTGGGATTGGAATGAAAACTGACCTTTTCCAGTCCTGTGGCCACTGCTGAGTTTCTCAAATTTGCTGGCATATTGAGAGCAGCACTTTCACAGCATCATCTTTTAGGATTTGAAATGCTCAACTGGAATTCCATCACCTCCACTAGCTTTGTTCATAGAGATGCTTCCTAAGACACGCTTGAGTTCTCATTCCAGGATGTCTGGCTCTAAGTGAGTGATCACACCATCATAGTTATCTGGGTCATTAGGATTTTTTTGAATAGTTCTTCCATGTAGTCTTGACACCTCTTCTTAATATCTTCTGCTTCTGTTAGGTCCATACCATTTCTGTCCTTTATTGTGCCCATCTTTGCATGAAGTGTTCCCTTGGTATCTCTAGTTTTCTTGAAGAGACTTCTAATCTGTTCTGTTGTTTTCCTCTATTTCTGTGCACTGATCGCTGAGGAAGACTTTCTTGTCTCTCCTTGCTACTTTGGAACTCTGTGTTCAGATGGGAATATCTTTCCTTTTCTCCTTTGCCTTCGCTTCTCTTCTTTTCGCAGCTATTTGTAAGGCCTCCTCAGACAACCACTTTGCCTTTTTGCATTTCTTTTCCTTGGGGATGGTTCCTGTACAGTGTCAGGAACCTGCTCTTTTTATTACAGGGCAGCTATTCCAGTTCCTCCACTATCCTGCCACTCCTTTTGCTTTCTGTTTTCTTTCCCCTTGTTTAGGCAGGGGCAGCAGCCCTCAAGGCATTGGCTGGCTGACCCTGGCCCACAGGCAAAGTTGGATCCAGCCCTGCCTGTAGGGACTTGGCAGCCTCAGAGGACAGTGTCTAGGAGCAGCCAGACTGAACTCCTGAAGAGCAGATTGAGCTGGAGAAAGTCTCATTGTTGACTCAGAAGCTGCTGCCGGAGATCCTCCACCTGTGGGAGGAGCTCAGTGAAGCCAAGAGCGAGGGTGCCTGGAGGCCACTGAGGGCAATGAGTCCTTGCAGTGGGATCAGAACACGGCAATAGTTAGAAAGAACTTCAACAAGGGTCCCAAGAAGGGGGATCAGTTCTTGGTGGAGAGCAAACTTCTCCAGTGCACTCCCCGAGGGGGTTATTTCCTGTTTCCTCTTCAAGGGCAAGGGCCTGAACAAGACAGTCACGGGACTACTTAGGGGAGAGGAGAGAGCTGAACCTACCAATGCTCCATAGCTTCATGGATCTGCATGACTGCTGAGGCCCTCAGGCAATTTCTATGGAGCTTACTGTCTCCCCAGAGAGGGCCAGAAGATTGATCAGATGATGGAAGCCGTTGCCTGTGGATACTGCAGATGCCACCCTGGGATTATCCAGCCCACAGATGCCTACTATGTACTGTCCTTCACCAGAGATGATGCTGAACACCAGCCTTCATAATCCCAACATCTGCAACAAGCCAGGCCTGGAGCACTTTGTGGCCATGAGCCAGCACAGCAAGTAGGGTGGGACCTGCCTAAGGAGCTGGTCTGGAGTTTCTAGGACCACACCCAAAATGGTCCCTTCAAAGGCCTGAGGATGATCAGGAATGATAATCTGAAATTCTTCAACAGTGCCCAAAATGTGGAAGCAGCACTGGTTAATCCTCACAGACAACTGTCTCTACTGTTTTGAGTACATGATGGATAAGGAGTCCAGAGGAGTCATCCCCCTGAAGAATCTTAGCATCAGAAAGGTAGGTGACATCCAGAAATGTAACTACTTTGAGCTTTATATCCGCAATAACAAGGAGCAGCTCATCAAACCACTTGGTGGGGTGGTTATTCTAAATAACACATTAGCAAAGAGAATCCATCAGTGTGCAAAAGAATAATACTCTACAACTAACTCAAGATTATTTTTGGAATGCAGGGGTGGTTTAATATTAAGGAAACCAATTACTATAATTTATTATGATTGTACTAGGATTATTATTAATGAAAGCTGAAAAACTCTTTACGAGTCAGTGCTTTTATGCATAACAATATAAATAATAAGTCTAAGTAAATAAGAATTCAAGGAAACAATTTAAATAAAAGTTATATTATATCCAAACAAATTGCAAATATTATCCTAAATGGTAAAACACTACAGCAATGTTTAAATCATAAACTAGTAGGGATGGCCTATTACCAATTATTGTTATTGTGTAATTTTTATCAAAATTACAGAAGAATGTGGTTTAAAAGTCATTCGATTCTATATGTTATGAAAAAATAACTAGCCCCAACAGCCTTAACTCCCCATTTCCACTCAGAGACAACCTCTTATAAAGGCAAACATGTAGAAATCAATATCTTTCCTCTGTTTTAGCAATAGGCACCTGGGAAACCACCGTAGACTGCTAACAAGGAAGGAACCATGCGGGAAGAGTGCCAGGACTACTGCTCTGGCCAACTAAAGTAACAGGGATCTAGGCTAATCATGCTGGGCTGTGCGTGAAGCGATTGTTTTCAAGACTTTGAACATCAGGTAACAAAGGCTAGTGATTACTTAAAAATTACAGATCAATGAAGTGAACCCTATGATTGTCTCAGTTTAGTGCCTGGAGAGAAGTTCCGGGTCATGGCACGAGGAGGAAGAATCTAGGAGGAACCTGGCCATTACCTTGAGTAAAGGAGGTGGATAAGTAAATTGATGCTTTCGAGAATTGACGCTTTTGCACTGAGGTGTTGGAGAAGACTCTTGAGAGTCCCTTGAACTGCAAGGAGATCCAACCAGTCCATCCTAAAGGAGATCAGTCCTGGGCGTTCATTGGAAGGACTGATGCTGAGGCTGAAACTCCAATACTTTGGCCACCTGATGCGAAGAGTTGACTCATTGGAAAAGACCCTGATGCTGGGAGGGATTGGGGGCAGGAGGAGAAGGGGACGACAGATGCTGGATGGCATCACCGCCTTGATGGACATGGGTTTGAGCAAACTCTCGGAGCTGGTGATGGACAGGGAGGCCTGGCGCGCTGCGGTCCACGGGGTCGCAAGGAGTCGGACACATTGACTGAACTGGACTGAGAGCAGCTGGAGGCCGAGGTGTCACGGGGTAGAGTGTCAGAAAAGAGAGATGCACACAGAGAGATCTCTAGAAGTCTTTAGGGGTTCCCTCTTGGTCTTTTCCTGAGTATTGTTTAGAGCAGACACCTGAGGAAAGAACCTTTAGGGTGGGGAAAGAACCGCCTGAAACAAAGACAGCTATGAATGTCAGATAAGATCAGGAATAATGCTTATTCCCACCAGCCAGGGTAGAAAACCTCATAAATGATTGAGTAAGTGTACTTAGGAGAGTTTGCTTCAGTACTGGGAAAAAAATTAGCCCTAGACCAAGCTCTGCCCTGCCCTCATCTAACAAAGTTTAAAAGTAAGACCTGAAAGAATCAAACTGTTCACAAGTAATTTAATTGCACTTCAGAAAAAAATCTCAAGAATGTTTATAGAAATACAAAAACATCCAGAATCCAACCAAGTAATATTCATGTCACAGTACTCAATCAAAAATTAACATAAGGGCCTTCTTGGCTCAGTAGTAAAGAATATGCCTGCCAATGCAAGAGACAAGTTCAAACCCTGGTTGGGGAAGATTCCGCATGCGGGAGGGCAACCACTACTGCGATCGTGCTCTAGGGCCCTGAGCTGCAGCCTTTGAGCCTGTGTGTGGCCACTATTGAAACCTTTCTGCCTAGAGCCTGTGCTCCTCAAAAGAGAAGCCACTGCAATGAGAAGCTCATACATAATGAAGAGTTCCACTCACCGCAGCTGTAATATTGCAAATGATGCTGCCACAAGGGGTTAAACTCCAAAGTATACAAACAGCTCATACAACTCAGTATCAAAAAAAACCCAGTCAAACCAATGGGCAGAAAACCTAAATAGGCATTCCCCAAAGAAGACACACAGATGGTCCACAGGCACATAGAAAGATGCTCAGTATTGCTAATTGTCACCTCACGCTAGAGGAAGCCCACGGGCAGTAATGAAGACCCAGCACAGCCATAAATAAGAACAAAAGTGTTATTTTAAAAAAAGGACTGCCCATGTAGGGGACATGGGCTCACATCCCTTGCCTGGGAATATCCCACATGCCATGTGTGCTAAGCCCGTGTGCTATAGCTACCGAGCCCACGCACCCTAGAGCCTGTGCTTGGCCGCGAGACGCTCATGCACCGCAGCAAAGAGTAGCTCCCTCATGCTGCAACTAGAGAAAGCCCACGTGTAGCAACGAAGATCAGCACAGCCAAAAATAATAAGATTTTTAGAAGAATGATTGTTTAAAAATACACGCACCCTAGTGTTCATAGCAGCACTGTTTCCAATAGCCAAGCATGGAAGCAACCTATATCAACAGGAAGCTGTGACGGGGTCAGGATGACAAGACTTTTCTTTAAAAAAAAACACAAGATAAAATTTACCTTTTTAATCATTTTTTAAGTGTACAGTTCAGTGGGATTATGCTCTTGTCATTGTGCAACATCACCACCATCCATCTCCAGAAATTTTTCATATTCCCCAGCTAAACTTCTGTACCCATTAAACACATTCTCCCTTCCTTTCTCCCCCAACCTCTGGCAACCACCGTTCTGTTTTCTGTTTTTGTGAATTTGACTAATCTAGGTACTTCATGTACGTGAAATCATAAGCATTAATATTTGTCTCTTTTGACTGGCTTATTTCACTTAGCTTAATATCAAGGTTTACTCTTATAGCATGTGCCAGACTTTCTTCCTTTTAAAGCAGAATAATATTCCATTATACGTATATACTGCATTTTGCCTTTTCCTTCATCTCCAAGGGACACTTAGGTTGTTTGTTTGTTTTGACTATTGTGAATAATGCTGATTATTCACAATATTTATGACTATATATAATGACTAATGTGAATAATGCATGGGTGTATAGCAGTCTGCAAGGTCCTGATTTTGACTGGAGTATATTTATACCCAGAGTGGAACTGCTAGATCACATAGTAATTCTATTTTTTATTTTTAAAGAATTGCCATACCATTTTCTGTAGCAGCTGAAGCACTATATAGTCCCATCAACAGAGCACAGGTGTTCCCATCCTTCACATCCTCGCTTGTCATCTATTTTATTTTTTGATAGCAGTCATTCTAATGCTTGTGAGGCGGTATCTCACTGTAGTTTTGATTTGCATTTCCCTAATGATTTGTGATGTCGAGCATCTTTCTATGTGCTTACTGGCTATTTGAATAACCTCTGGAGAAATGTCTGTTCAAGTCCTTTGCCCAGTAAGTGGCAGTTATTTGTACACTGTAGATATTAACCTATTATAGCCCCCAATTGTCATTTGCAGGTGCTTTTCCCCAACTTCTGAGTTGTCTTTTTACTTTCTTGATTTGTGTCCTTTGATACAAAGAAATTTTAAATTTTGGTGAAATCTAATTTATCTAATTCCTTCTTTTGTTGCTTGTGCTTTTGTTGTTTTATAAATCGTTGCCAAATTCAAGACCATGAAGATTTCCCCGTTTTCTTCTGAGAGTTCTATCATTTTAGGTCTTACATTTAGGTCTTTGATCCAATTGTAGTTATTGTTTATTTTTTATAAATATTTTTGGCCACACCATGAGGCTTATGGGATTTTAGTTCCCTGACCAGGGGACTGAACTTAGGTTCACAGCAGTGAAAGTGCTGACTCTTAACCACTAGACCACCAGGGAATTCCTTGCAGTTAATTTTTGTATATGGGGTAAAATAAGGGTCCAGCTTCATTCTTTTGCATGTGGATATCTAGTTTTCCTGACACAATTTGTTGCAAAGACCAAGTTACTTTTTTTTTTAATTAATTTTTGGCTGCACTGTACGGCTTGCAGGATGTCAGTTCCCCGACCAGCAACCAAGCCCATGCCCCCGGCAGTGGCAGTGAGGGTGTAGTCCTAACCACTGGACCACCTGGGAATTCCTTTTTTTTTTAACGTGACTGAATGAATAGCTGTGTCATTCATTAACTGTATTAGCAGGAAATACATAAGGGAAAATTTAGACAGGCTAGATAATGTTAAGAAAGTTAATTTGAAGAAAGACAAATGCAGTCATGCATGAAGTGTCCGTCCACTGGACTTAGCAACTCGGTGCCCTGGATGAGAAGCAGTTCCTGGAGAAGCAGAGATAAAAGGAAGACAACAGTGGACTGGGAAGGGAATGAATACATCTATCATCATAGATAAATCTTGGAAAGTAAGTTGAAATGAAAAGCAATTTGCATGAAGATATGTAATATACAATTTTATTTAAAGTTTTAAAATTGCAGAACACTAACTTTTTGGTATATTATAAATGTATGTTAGGAGTAGGAACCCATGTATAGGAGTTTAAAAAGTCAATTTTGGGGATTTCCCTGTTGGCACAGTGGTTGTCTGTCTCCCAGTGCAGGGGGGCATGGCCTTGACCCCTGGCTGGGGAAGGAAGGGCCCAAACGCTGCACGGCAGGGCCTAAAAAAGCAAAATGAAACAAGAATCCATTTTTAAGTGAATGGGGCTTCCCTTGTGGCCCAGTGGTGAAGAATCGGCCCGCCAAGGCAGGAGGCACAGGTTCAATCCCTGGTCAGGGAAGACCCCGCTGAGCCCCCGAGCCACAGCTACTGAGCCCACACACCCTACAGCCAATGCACTGCATCATGAGACGCCGCTGCAATGAGAGGCCCGCGACACTCAGCCAGCGAGCAGCCCGGCTCGCTGCAACTAGAGAAAAGCCCGTGCCGCAGTGAAGGGTGCAGCGCAGTCAAAAATAAAGAAAGAAAATTTAAGTGAATGGTTGAAACGTGAACTCTCGCTAAGTAAATAAACTGGCCCATTAGGGAGCTTTTCATTTTTCATTTAAAAACACATGTTTATCTCTACCTTTGATTGCACTGGGTCTTCGTTGCTGCGTCCGGGCTTTCTCCAGTTGTAGAGCATGGGCTTCTCATCGCAGTGACCTCTTGCTGTGGGCACAGCCTCTGTCTAGGCATTGCGGTCTTCTGTTAGGCACTGCGGTCCTCTGGTACGCATTGCGGTCTCTTTTGTTAGGCATTGCGGCCTTCTGTTGGGCATCGCGGTCCTCTGCTGGGCGTCGCGGTCCTCTGCTGGGCGTTGCGCTCCCCTGTTGGGCGTCGTGGCCTTCTGTTGGGCGTCGCGCTCCTCTGCTGGGCGTCGCGCTCCCCTGTTGGGCGTCGCGGCCTTCTGTTGGGCGTCGCGGCCTTCTGTTGGGCGTCGCGCTCCTCTGCTGGGCGTCGCGGTCCTCAGCTGGGCGTCGCGCTCCTCTGCTGGGCGTCGCGGTCCTCAGCTGGGCGTCGCGCTCCCCTGTTGGGCGTCGCGGCCTTCTGTTGGGCGTCGCGCTCCCCTGTTGGGCGTCGCGGCCTTCTGTTAGGCGTCGCGCTCCCCTGTTGGGCGTCGCGGCCTTCTGTTGGGCGTCGCGCTGGGCGTCGCGGTCCTCCGTTGGGCGTCGCGGTCCTCCACTGGGCGTCGCGGTCCTCCGCTGGGCGTCGCGGTCCTCCGCTGGGCGTCGCGCTCCTCTGCTGGGCGTCGCGGTCTTCTGTTGGGCGTCGCGCTCCTCCGTTGGGCGTCGCGCTCCTCCGCTGGGCGTCGCGCTCCTCTGTTAGGCGTCGCGCTCCCCTGTTGGGCGTCGTGGCCTTCTGTTAGGCGTCGCGCTCCTCCGCTGGGCGTCGCGGTCTTCTGTGGCTGCAGCATGTGGGTTCAGCAGTTGTTGCACATGGGCATAGCCGCTCTGGGGCGCGTGGAGCCCTCCAGGGCCAGGAATCGAACCTGTGTCCCCTGCATTGGCAGGAGGACTCTTATCCACTCTGCCTCCCCAACGCCCTCCTCCTCTTATTTTTATTGTATGTATTTTTGGTTGCGCTGGGTCTTTGTCGCTGAGCACAGAATTTCCCTAGCTTCAGCAAGTAGGGGCTACTCTTTTTTGGAACTTGCGGGCTTCTCATTGCGGTGGCTTCTCTTATTGGTGTGCGGGCTCAGTAGCTGCCCCACGCGGACTTAGCTGCCCCGTGGCTTGTGGAACCTTCCTGGACCGGGGACCAAACCCCTGCCCCCTGCACTGGCAGGCAGGTTCTTATCCACGTAACACCAGGGAAATCCTTTTCATTTTTATTTTAAATCAGAAGGGTGGTTTAGTAAATAACCTGTGTCACTTTCAAATTCTTATCAAATGCTTCTAACCATCCTATATATGTTTGGGGAGTATTAGGTCTACTGTTACAGATGGAGGCAGAGATTGAGATTTCACTGATAAGTGGCCTATTGAGTATTTGAACATTGGTATTTAATCCGTTTGAGAACTAAGAAGGAACAATTCCTCTTTAACAGGTTTATCCAAACTATACATCCCCTGATTTGAGAACTAAATATTTAATCATTCTGTAGCAGAGGAGGTTAGTTGTCCATTTTAAGGGTAGTAGATAAAAAATGGTTGAAGGAGTTACAGGCATTCTTAGTTTTATTTTGCTTTGTAGACACCGTGTTTTTTTTTCCAAGTTGAAGGCTTGTGGCAACCCTGCGTCAACTGTCTGTTGGCGCCATTTTGCCAACAGTACTTGCTCCCTTCACGTCTCTCTCATTTTGGTAACTCTCACAATATTTCAAACTTTTCAATTACTGTATTTGTTATGGTGATCTGTGATCTTTGATGTTACCACTGTAATTGTTTTAGGACATCATGAACCATGCCCATATAAGATGGTGAACTTGATAAATGTGTTTTGCCTGCTTTACTGACCAGCCATCTCTTTCTCTCTCCCCTCAAGCTTCCCTATTTCCTGAGACACAAGGATACTGAAATTAGGGCTAATTAATAACCAAACAATGGCCTCTAAGTGTTCAAGTGAAAGGAAGGACTCACATCTCTCATTTGAAAGCAAGAGCTAGAAATGATTAAACTTAATGAGGAAGCGATGTCAAAAGCAGAGAGAGGCTGAAACTAGGCCTAAATTACCCAAACAATTGGCCAAGTTGTGAATGCAACAAAAAATTTCTTGAGGTAAATTAAAAGTGCTACTTCAGCAACACACAAGGGAAAGCAAAAGTCTTATTGCTGATACAGAGAATTTCTAGTGGTTTGTATAGAAGATCAAGCCAGTCACAACATTCCCTTAAACCAGAGCCTAATCTGGAACAAGGCCCCACCTCTTAGATTTGATGACAGTAGAAAGGTGAGGAAGATGCAGAAGGAAAATCTGAAGCTGGTAAAGTTGGTTCATGAGGTATAAGGAAGTAAGCCATGACATAAAAGTGCAAGATGAAACAAGTGTTGATGCAGAAGCTGCAGCAAGTTATCCAGAAAATCTAGCTTATATAATTAATAAAAATGGCTACACTACATAACAGATTTCAGTAAAGATACTATTCAGGACTTTCATAGGTAGAAAGGTCAATGCCTGGCTGAAAAGCTTCAATGGGCAAGCTGACTTTCTCATTAGGGGATAGTGCAGCTGGTGACTCTAAATTGAAGCCAGCTCTCATTTATCAACCATTCTGGAAATCGTAGGGCTCTTAAAAATGCTAAGTCTATGCTGCCTTTCCTCTGTAATTGGGACAACACAGTCTGGATAATAATAGCACATCTGCTTACAACAGGACTTACTGAATACTGTAAGCCCACTGTTAAGACTTAACTGCCAGAAATAAGGATTCCTTTCAAAATATTACTGCTCATCAACAATGCACCTGGTCATCCAAGAGCCCTGGAAGATGTATAGTGAAATTAACATTGTTTCTGAACATATCCATGATGCACTTCAGGAATCAAGGAGTAATTTCAAGTCTTATGACTTAAGAAAGAAATACATTTCGTAAGGCTGCCATGATGATTTCTCTGATAAATCTAGGCAAAGTAAATTGAAAACCTTCTGGACAAGATTCACCATTCTAGAAGCCATGAACATTAGTGATTCAAGAGGTCAAAACATCAGTGTTGAGTTTGGAAGAAGTTCATTCTAGCACTCATGAGTGACTTTGAGGGGTTCAAGATTTCAGTGGAGGAAGTAACTGCTGATGTGGAAATAGGAAGAGAACTAGAAATTAGAAGTGGAACCTTAAGATATAACTGAATTGCTGCAATCTCATGATAAAACTTGAATGGATGAGTTGCTGTTTAAGGATGAACAAAGTAGTTTCTTGAGATGGAATCTACTCTTGGTGAAGATGCTGTGAAGATTATTGTTATGATGACAAAAAATTTAGAACATTACATAAACTTAGCTGATATGGCTGTAGCAGGGTTTGTTAAGATTGACTTCAGTTTTGACAGAAGTTCTTCTGTGGGTAAGAACACTATCAGGCAAGCACTGCAGGGACTTCCCTGGTGGTTCAGTGGCTGGGACTCCACGCTCCCAATGCAGGGGGCCAGGGTTTGATCCCTGGCTGGGGAAGTAGAGCCTATATGCCAAAACCGAGTTTGCATGAAGCAATGAAGACTGAAGATCCCAAGTTGCTGGTGCAATCAAATAAATAGTAAAATAAATGTTAAAAAAGAAATTAAAAAAAAAAAACCCAGCATTGCAGAAATTGTTCTTGAAAGGAAAAGTCAATTGATATGGCAAACTTCACTGTTGTCTTAAATTCCTTGGTGGTCTAGTGGTTGGGACCCCAAGCTTTCACTGCTTAGGCCCAGGGTTCTACCCTGGTCCAGAATTAAGATCCTACACACCGACTTCGAACCAAATGGCATGGCAAAAAAAAAAAAAAAGTTACTCTTCAATCTTCAGAAACCCCCACCTGATCAGTTGGTAGCCATCAAGACTTCCACCAGTTAAAAAAAAAAAAAAATCTGGTAAGTCCTACGTAACTTTTATATGTACTAGAAAACAACAACAACAACAACAATCATGACTCACTGTATTGTGTGGTGGTATGGAACTGAACCCACAGTATCTTTGAGGTATGCCAGAGATCAGCCTTTTTGCCTTACTACCCCTTCTTCCTTTCTGGGTTTCCCTGGTAACTCAGTGGTAACAAAAATCCACCTGCCAAGCAACAGACACAGGTTTGATCCCTGGGTTGGCAAGACTCCCTTGAGAAGGAAATGGCAACCCACTCTGGTATTCTTGCCTGGGAAATCCTATGAACAGAGGGATCTGGTGAGTGATAGTCTACAGGGTCACAAAAGTCAGACACGACCTAGCAACTAAACAACAAATGCCTGTAATACATGATATAAAGGGCAGCCAATAGTTTGAAACGGGAATACACTACAGTTATCAGTGGCAGTAATAGCCTTGAACAAGATACTGCTCTAAAAATGTAACCAAGAACTGGCAGTTTGTTCTCTCTGTAGAGGGAAGGGTGAGGAAATGGGAGTTAATATCCCTAATTTCTCCTGAAATAATTACTCAGACTTGGCAGACTTCAGCCTCTTGAGACTTCTGTTCATTTAATGATTGTTTTACTCCAGAGAAATAGAAGCAGATTATTATTTTCAGCCAGACGTCAATCTGTGCTTCTCTAGGATAGCCTACCAGTGAAAAGGCTTTGGTCTTTGGGGAAGTCATTTAACCTTTTGGTCCTCATGTCTTAATCCCAACTCCTAAAATAATGCCTACTTTCTCAAAGGGACTGAGAATAGTAAAAAGATTTAAACTTTAGTTCCCAAAATGTACCACAGCATCTAATTTTTTATAAATGTAGCCTATTTTCAAATTTTAGCCCTCTGCTCTCCGCCAAACCACTTCCTAATAACTAAAGAACTTCTAGATGAAAGTGAGAGAGCATGTCAATGTATGACAAAACCCACTGAAATGTTGTGAAATAATTGGCCTCCAACTAATAAAATAAAATTAAAAAAAAAAAAAAAAAAAAAAGAAAGTGAGAGAGCAGAGTGGAAAAGTTGGCTTAAACTCAACATTCAAAAAACTAAGATCATGGCATCCGGTCCCATTACTTCATGGCAAAAAGATGGGGAAACACTGGAAATACTTTTTCTTGGGCTCCAAAATCATTGCAGATGGTGACTACAGCCAGGAAATGAAAAGATGCTTGCTCTTTGGAAGAAAAGCTATGACAAACCTAGACAGCATATTAAAAACCAGAGACATTACTTTGCCCACAAAGGTATATCTAGTCAAAGCTATGGCTTTCCTAGTAGTCAGTCATGTATGGGTGTTGAGAGTTGGACCATAAGGAAAGCTGAGTGCTGAAGAATCAACGCTTTTGAACTGTTGTGTTGGAAAAGGCTCTTGAGTCCCTTGGACTGCAAGATCAAACCAGTCAATCCTAAAGGAAATCAGTCCTGAATATTCATTGGAAAGACTGAGGCTGAAGCTTCAACACTTTGGCCACCTGATAGGAAGAACTGACTCATTAGAAAAGACCCTGATGCTTACAAAGACTGAAGGCAGGAAAAGGGGATGACAGAGGACGTGATGGCTGAATGGCATCAACTCAACGGACGAGTCTGAGCAAGCTCTGGGAGTTGGTGATGGACAGGGAAGCTTGGCATGTTGTAGTCCATGGGGTTGCAAAGTTGGACACGACTGAGCAATTGAACTGAATAACCTAAACTCACAAACTTCACTGTTCTTATGACTTCTAGAGTTATCTGTATTGTGTATTTATCACGACTGGCTAAACTGTATGTGCCAGTTTGCCTGGAGCAGTTTTGATTTCATTTATTATCATAGCACAATTATGGCTACCCTAATCATAATTTATAGATTAATATGTCTGTATGTCTAAGAGCACACAGCATGCGCACTGTCTATAGTCAAAAATATCTCCTTCATGAGGTACCTTCCTTTAAAAAAATATTTAACCTGGGCTCCCTGCATTGGGAGTGAGGAGTCTTAGCCACTGGACTACTAGGAAAGTCCTAGTACCTTCACTTTTTTACAAAGTACATTGAATACATATCGAATACATATCTGAATACATATTGGGCCTCATCTTGCCTCTGTGGCAAGCATTTCACATCTGTTACTTCCAACCCTGTACCAAGCTATTACCTGACAAGAGGCCAGATGAGTCCCAATGTTTTCAGAAAGATCATAGGTCAGAGGAGGGGATAATTATTAATAATTAAGAAAAATCAGGATTTGCTAAGAGTTAACATCTAGGAAAGAAATGAGAAACTTATAGTTAAGCTGCAGGCTCTGAAAACAAGTTTCTAATAACATGAACAGTATCTTCTTGCAAGAGGTGAAAAGGCTGAGATGTTAAGAGGGAAACCTGTGGCATTAAATCTCTTTAACTGAAGCTGAGGTCTTAAGAGTTACAAATAAATGTGTTTTCATTTCTAGAGCTTTTGTCCCCCCACCTCCCTGAAGAGATCAAGCACCCACTGAGTTCATCCAACAAGAAGCCATAACTTTATTAATGATAGAAACAGTACAAATTTCAAACCCAGCTGCAGTTACTCTTTTGAAACACCAAAAATAGGTCCTCTTTTCAGATGGTTACATTGTTAATTCCTGTAAGAGAAAAGAGATCATCAGAAGTGGTTACAGGCAAATTCAGAGAATACAGGTCACTAAAATCCAAGAAAACTCAGAACAGGCTCTGGAAAGAGGCTTCTTAATTGGCTGATATTAAGCACAAAAAATAGTCACCCACAACTGGTCAGGGCAGAGGGAGTCAAGGAATAAGCTTGGATACTTACCATAATAGCATTTACAATATCATTACTGTTGTTCTTCAGGGCTCGGACTGCCTTTGCTCTCGACACATTTGCTTGTGACATGACCAACTCTATGTCCTTAACTTCCACACCTGTTTCATCAACCTAAGGAAAAAATACTTAATAAACTAAAGACAAGAACAACTTCAATAGTTGCCAGGCATCTCCCGAATCAACAGACAGTACTTAAGTCAAAAGCTACTTAACTCATGGAGAGCCTAAAACCATATAGAACACACCCATCAATACAAACATGCTATTATCTTGAGAGGATTTAAGGTACAAAAGATTTCCTTATATACCTCTTCCTCTTCACTCTCCTCTTGTACAGTTGGAGTCTGTGTGTTTTCTTGGATGTTTGAGACAGCTTCACCTTGAACTTTGAATTTCTCAGCAGCTGCTAACTGTGCTTGCTGAGATAAATCCTCAATCTATAGGACAGAAAGTACAGATTCAAATGAGTAGATCAATCGCAGTTAATCAACAAAATGGTACCTTTCCCAAACTCTCACTCAATCTAACTTAAATTTAAATAACATTAACTTACTACCTAGCTTTAAATCAGTTGATTTAATTCAGATTATACTGATATATCCCTGTAGACAAAGAAATAGCTTATGTCTAAAGCAGTGGCCCTCCATTGGAGGGTGATTCTGTTCCCCAGGGGATATCTGTCAAAAGCCTGGAAAGTTTGTTGGTTATCACAACTGCAAGTGATACTGCTTAATGGAGAGCCCTTCTACAACAAAGAATTATTTGACCCAAAATGTCAACAGCACTGAGATTGAGAAATCCTGGTCTACAGCAATTCTTAAGAAAACTTTCCTTACCTTGGCTTCCCCAAAAACAATGTAGGTATCTGAAGCTGGGCTCTTGTACACATCTGGTTTTGTGATGACAAAAAGGATATTCTTAGATTTCCGGATAGTGACTCTAGTAACCCCTGTAACTTGTCGAAGGCCCAGTTTGGACATAGCCTAAAGAATGAAAAAGAATAATAGGCTGTCAACTTTTTTAGAACCAGCTTCAGGAAATACACTCAACAAAACTACATTCTAAGCAAAGACTTTTTGTGGATGAAGAAAGAAAAGTTTATACAGGAATACATCACTGATTCTCAGGCTTCCTGCCACTGCCTTCAGTTCTACCACAGATCCTCCTTTCGAAAGCTGCTCCATCAGAACCTCTAACTTTATAACTTCAATTCTTACCTTCCGTGCCTTCTTTTCACTCCGGCTCTGTTTTGCTTTACTGACTGGTTCTTCATCGATTTCAGCTGCTGCTGCCAGCTAAGAAAATCAAATAGCTGTGAGTAAACTGGAATGGAAGACCTGGATACCAAAATCCCCACGTGGTTTTCCCTTTATGAAAGTTCACAGTTCCAAATGCATAAGCCAGCTTTCTCTGATCAACACTGGTTCACCAATGTTTCTCTGACCCCAGTACTTACACTAGTAAGTAATACCCACCTGAGCTTGCTGTGTGGTTGCCTGTGTAGAATCCTGCTCCTCAAGCTCTGGGACTGATTCATCACTATCAGATTCTGTTCCAGACCCTAGAATGACAGATAACTTTTACTATTTTATAGTAAAGATTACAAGAGGCACGTCACCATGGCCTGCCCACACCAAAAGTCACTGGTTTACGCCAGACCTCAGAAAATTTAGTGCAAACCAGTGGACTTATGTGAAGTCGGCTCATGCAGTATGACAGCCTCTAAGTTAGTCACAAACCAGTGTGCACACATCCATTAAAGACTCCGCCCCAGAGACACTCGGCATAGCCGAGCAGTTTGTTAACTGTGACTTCTCCTTCAAGTTCTTCCCTTCTCTGCACAGGCAAATACCAATGATTTATGCAACGCCAGATTCCACCCAACAGCCCATCCGTCTCAGGAAGGTTCTGGTGGGCAAGGTGCCTCCAGGAATACTTCAGTGAAAACAGTTACGATGACATCGTGGAGGCAGTCTTGAGGGCGTTGTGGGGAGAGGACGCTTTCCCCTCATCCTTTAAACTGGTTTGGGGGAGGCCAGAAGCAGTTGTGTACACATTTAGTTTTATTTTGAAACTGCTAACACGACTCGAAGATTCTCAAAATGCTGATCTATAGTTCAGCATCTATAGTCACTTCTAGATAATTGTCCTATGACCTCATCCATTTCTTCCAAATGTAACTCACATATTTAAGTCTCCCTCAAGTCAAAGGCCAAGCATCAACAGACTACTGAGGGAAAAAGCATACACCTCCACCATTCTCAGGCTAGGAAAAATAGGGCTTGCAGGAAAAGAGTCCCTGGGCACTGTTATTACTAAGTTTAAGATGTGAAGAAATTCAAGCAGTTCTACATTTCCCAATATTTTAGCAAATCCCAGGCCCAGGGACAAGGTTAGTGATGTGGTAGAGATTAGAGCAGATTAAAGGTCTAGGAGGTCTCGGTTTTCAGTGTCAGATCAGTCAGGTAAGGAAGATGAGGGACCCAGAGTTAGTCTGGACCAAGTTACACAAGATAATACACAATGGACTATCTGAGGCGAAAACCAAGACTCGGCCCCACATTCCTAGAGTTTCTGCATTTACACCTATTGTTCTATGCCCAAACATAAGCAGATGTCCTGGAGAAAGCGGCGCACCCTATGGTTAGTATCGGTGGGTAGCCCGGGAGGGTTGTGGGCAACACACCATGCACACGGCAAACCAAGGCAAATACCCTTATTGTTCTTCAGAACAGGCTGCTTGGCAGAGGGGGTCGGGGCAGGGATCCCGGCAGGTTTGGGGGTGGGCATGTTGACGAGGACCGGCTGGAAAGGCACTCCCCCCGAGATTGGTTCCGGGGGAATCAGAGGCGGCAGCTCATCCTCATCAGCAGGGGCTGAGGGCTTACAGGGTGATTCCAGCACCAGCCCAGGTGAGGACGGCAGAAATTGCTGTTTAGGAAGCAGAGGGGGAACTGGGGAGGAAGCAAGAGGCAGAGAGACTGATGGGGTAGGTGCTGGAGAGACAGATGCTGATCCAGCTTTAGGAAGGACCTTCTCTGGGGCAGCTGTTGCTGAAGGGGTAGATGTCTCTGACTCAGGAGGAGGAGCCAAGGGGCCCTTTGGGGAATGGAGAGAATCCTTGCCCTTTAAGGGGGAGACAGGGAGGGCTTTTGGAGCCTTTGGAGAAGAACCTTTCTGAGTAGAGACTGGCAGTAGAGGAGCTGGAGCCACTGCAGGAAGAGGTCCTTTAGTACCATTCTGAGCTGAGGGATCTGGGCAGACAGGTGGTGAAATAGAACTCTTCTTGGCTGGTGGACCTTTCTGAGTGGGAGTTGTGATGACTGGTGCACTTTCTGGAGGTGAACCATCAAGCACTGCTTTGACAGCTGTGGGGCCTTTCTTTACTGGGGGCCCTTTAGATGCCTGAGGGGCAGTGGACCCCAAGGGACATGTGACTGAAACTGGGGAAGCAGGGGCCTCTTTGGGGGAGAGAGGAATCACAGTTGGGGGAGTGGGAGCCCCTTTGGAGGATGAGGTTGCTGGGCCCTCTTTGGGGACTGGAGACTTTCTTGGGGAGGGAGGAATTACAGCTGATGGAGTGGGTACCCCTTTGGGGACTGGGGTTCCTGTTGCTTTTTTGGTGGAAGGAGTCACGGCTGGGGAAGTAGGGACCTCTTTGGCGGCTGGAGTTACTGAGGCTCTTTTGGGGGCCGGAGTCCCTTTGGAGGAGGGAGGAGCCACAGCCAAAGGAGTAGGGGTTCCTTTCAGTGATGGTGTTGCTGAGGTCTCTTTGGGGGAAGGAGTCATGGCTGCGAAAGTGGGGATCTCTTTGGGATCTGGAGTTGCTGGAGACTCTGTGGGAGCCAGAATTGGTGAGGCTCTTTTGGGGGAGAGAGGAGCCACAGATGGGGGAGCAGGGTCTCCTGTGAGAGGTGGGGTTGCTCGACCCCTTTTGGGGGGAGAAGTCACAGCAGAGGGAGTGAGGGTTCCTTTGGGTGATGGAGTTGCCGGGGCCTTTTTTGGAGATGGAGGAGTCACAGGTGGGTGAGTGGACTCACCCTTTGGAGGTGGGCTAGCTGGGGCTTTTTTGGGAGATGGAGTTGCTGGGCTCCCTTTGGGGGAGGGAGGAGTCACAGGTGGGGGAGTGGACTCACCCTTTGGAGGTGGGCTAGCTGGGGCTTTCTTGGGAGATGGAGTTGCTGGGCTCCCTTTGGGGGAGGGAGGAGTCACAGGTGGGGGAGCGGACTCACCCTTTGGAGGTGGGCTAGCTGGGGCTTTCTTGGGAGATGGAGTTGCTGGGCTCCCTTTGGGGGAGGGAGGAGTCACAGGTGGGTGAGTGGACTCACCCTTTGGAGGTGGGCTAGCTGGGGCTTTCTTGGGAGATGGAGTTGCTGGGCTCCCTTTGGGGGAGAGAGGAGTCACAGGTGGGGGAGCGGACTCTTTCTTTGGAGGTGGGCTAGCTGGGGCTTTTTTGGGAGATGGAGTTGCTGGGCTCCCTTTGGGGGAGGGAGGAGTCACAGGTGGGGGAGCAGACCCTTTCTTTGGAGGTGGGCTAGCTGGGGCTTTTTTGGGAGATGGAGTTGCTGGGCTCCCTTTGGGGGAGGGAGGAGTCACAGGTGGGGGAGCGGACTCTTCCTTTGGAGGTGGGCTAGCTGCGGCTTTTTTGGGAGATGGAGTTGCTGGGCTCCCTTTGGGGGAGGGAGGAGTCACAGGTGGGGGAGCGGACTCTTCCTTTGGAGGTGGGCTAGCTGCGGCTTTTTTGGGAGATGGAGTTGCTGGGCTCCCTTTGGGGGAGGGAGGAGTCACAGGTGGGGGAGCGGACTCTTCCTTTGGAGGTGGGCTAGCTGCGGCTTTTTTGGGAGATGGAGTTGCTGGGCTCCCTTTGGGGGAGGGAGGAGTCACAGGTGGGGGAGTGGACTCTTCCTTTGGAGGTGGGCTAGCTGGGGCTTTTTTGGGAGATGGAGTTGCTGGGCTCCCTTTGGGGGAGAGAGGAGTCACAGGTGGGGGAGCGGACTCTTTCTTTGGAGGTGGGCTAGCTGGGGCTTTTTTGGGAGATGGAGTTGCTGGGCTCCCTTTGGGGGAGGGAGGAGTCACAGGTGGGTGAATGGACTCACCCTTTGGAGGTGGGCTAGCTGGGGCTTTCTTGGGAGATGGAGTTGCTGGGTTCCCTTTGGGGGAGGGAGGAGTCACAGCTAGGGGAATGGAGTCCTCCTTTGGAGGTGGGTTAACTGGTGCTCTTTTGGAAGAGGAAGGAGCCATAGCTGGGGAAGTGGGAGCCTCTTTGGGAGGTGGAGTGGCTAGGGTTTGTTTTGGGGAAGGAGTTGTTGGGGCTCCTTTTGGGGAGGAAGGGGTCACAGCAGGAAGTGGAGTCTCTTTAGGTAATGTGGTTGCTGAGCTCCCTTTGGGGGAAGGAGGAGTCATAGCTAGGGGAGTGGGAGCCTCTTTGGGGGAAGGAGTTGCTGGGGCTCCTTTGGGGGTGGAAGGTGTCACAGCTAAAGGAGTAAGGGTTTCTTTAGGGGATGGGGATGCTGGCCCCTCCTTGGGGGAAGGAGCCATAGGTGGGGGAACAGGAGTCTCTTTGGGGGATGGGGGAGTAGGGGAATGCTTCTCGACTAGTGATTCTTTAGAGACATGAAAAGGAAGATTGGCCTCTGGAAGAGAGGAAGCTTCAATTGGAGAAACAGTGAATGAGAGATTTCCAGCAGGAGTATCAGGGATAGCAGGTACACTTTTAGAAGCAGAAGGGGCAAGACTTAAGGGAGCAGTAGCTGAACCCTTCTTGGTTGGAATTCTTTTAGGCTGAGGAGACACAGTAGTCTCTAAAGGAGACGGGGAGTCAGCAAGGCACCTTCCTTTGGAAGATGCAGTAATAGAAGCACCAGAGTCCTCAGTTGGGCACCCTTCAGGAGGGGAAGCCACAGATGCCAATGGTGAGGTTTGAGAAATGCCATGAACTTTCTTTGCACCCTGAGGAGTATGAGTTGGCGGCAGAAGGGTAGAAGACTCAGACTTGGGAACCTCAGGGACCTGTGCCATAGGAGCTAGAGAAGGAGAAGCACTCTGGGGAGATAAAGTCACTGCTGGAGCCACAGGGCAACGTTCAGAGGCGGGAGGCATCAGTGGTGAATTAGGAAGAGTGGAGGGACCGGCTGGAGTGGAAGGAGTGCAAGTACCTTTGGCAGCTGGAGGAGCCATTCCATCAACAGCAGCACTTTCCAAAGGAAATGGAGCTACAGTTGGGGTAGTGAAAGAACTTTTGAGAAGCAGATTAGTTGGGTCTGGGTTTGTGTTGACCACAGAGACTGGGGAGCTAGCACTCAGAGAAGAGGGAGAAGTGCTGGCTGGCTTCACTACAGGGAGAGGCCCTGGGTAGCTTTTTGCTGCCAGGGTGGCTTCAGGAGAAAGAGCCGTCTCTGGAGAAGGTGATGTAGTCTGGGGAGAGGGGGGATTCTTAGGCGCTGCCGGGGCTGCTGCACTAGGAACATCTTTGAGAACGAGAGGGGCGGGAGGAGATAATGGAGAAGAGGCAGCGACATCTGAGGAGACCAGGTCAGGGACAGCAGAGATGCCTTTGTCAGCAGACAGAGCCAGAGAGGAAGTGGGAGCCCCCCCTGGAAAAGCAGCCACAGCAGTAGGAACCACCTCATTTCTGGAAGGAAGGGGAGAAATTACAGATCTCTGAGAAGTGTAACAGGGATCCGGAGAAGAATGATCTACAAAAATAGTACCTTCTATGGGATCTGACAGAATATTAGAACTTGAAGTTTGGACAGGAGAACTCTGATGTAAAGGTGTAAGATGAGAGCCCAGAGAAGTGAGGAAAACCGGGGGGGACGCAGCAGCCACAGCAAAGGACTGAGTTGGAAGAGATGGAGCAGTAGGTGGACCCTTCAGGCTGAGGCTCACAGGGTGTTGTGGAGTAGTCAGAGCTGAGGAGATGGGGACACCTTTGACTTGAGCGGAAGGGATGGCGGGTGGTATCTGAGAACATGAGGCTAGTTCAGACTGAACAGAGGCCAAAGGAGTTACAAGATGGGAAGGGATAGCACTGACTATATTTGGAGGGTTGGGGGTATCCTTTGGATTAGGAGTTAGTTGAGGGAGAGCCTGACTAGGAGAGGGCTTTGGTTCTGAGCGAGCAACTGGAGCTGACAGAGATGTCACTGACCCCGACTCAATCACGGCAACTGAGGGAGGTGCACTGAGGGGGTGAGGGGGGTCATCACGGCTCTTCTGAACTGAGTGGGGAGCCAAGGCCACCAGAGCCAAGGGAGCGGAGGAGGAATGAGCACCTTTCAGAGTTGGAGTTATCATGGGAGAGGCCAGAGCTAAGGCAGCTGGGGAGATAGGAGGCCCTATTAGGTTTGGTAAGAAAATGGGGGGGTCAGTGGGAGGGGCAGCTCCCAGAGGCAGGGCCGTCCCATGGGATGAGTGCAGAAAAGGAGCTTCAAAAGGGGCGGAGGTCCTGGTCGAGGGAGAAAGGAGTGGGGGAGGCTGGCTAGGGGTTGCCAGGGGGCACTGCTGGGAGGCCAGGGAGCAGGGCGGGGTGGGGGCAGGCTTGGGCTGCCCTAGAGCAGCAGTGACGCTGGAGGCTGGAGACACAGGCGGCACAGCTAGAGGAGAAAAGCCAGAAAAGGGGGGATGAAGGAGGAGAGGGGAGGAAAAAACAAAAGTGAGTTACACAGCCCGACTTGGTACAGCATGCCTCACACAAGAAACACTGGAAGTTTAAATCTGAGAACGAATGTGACCACGCAGGATTAGACAAAGGTGACAAGCAACAGCGACCTCCCCAAACACACTTCAGAGGTCAAGTAGAATACCTCATTCTTCTCCTTTCCCAAATCTACTAAAATAAGTAAACCACTTTAGGGGAAGAACAGTCCAAGAGCTGTCTGTTGGTCTTTAACTGGGGAGCGCCAGCCCAGGAGTAAGTTGGCAACAGCAGGCTTCCTACCGTCCCTTCCGAGATGTGCCCTTCTCTTCCCACCTCAAAGGGACCCTAAGACCTTCTCACAGACCACGGAGTCACCACTAGAAAGTTCTACTCTATCCAGTCAAGGAGCATGAACTGAAACAAATGCTGAAAACTAGAACAAGGAAGGTAGTGAGTGGCAATAATAATGGAGAATCAGAGCTGAATGAAAAAAACAGGTCTCTAAATGCTCAGGCTTCAGAATACTCAATATTAAATACTAAGTCACCGAGCTTCCCTATACCTCATTTTACTCACCCAAATCAAACAAACCAAAAAACCAACCGCAAAAGTGCGGACTCCAGTCTCTAAGCAATGTTGGCTCTTCAGACATCAATCTGGATGAATCAGACCACGAGTAACAGAGCTGTCACAAGCGTAGGAACTGTATTATGAAACTGTAATCCAACTTGTCAAACTAGACTGTGGAGAGAATACCCTGGGTCCCCACCCCTTAATCTGGATGAGTATGCCACTGTGCCAAACAGGCATCACTTGGCACCACACTGAAGCTGTGCAAAAGATTCTGAATGATTGCTCAACACCTAGAAGGGAGTATTATTATTATTTTTTAAAAAAGCCTAGAGCATCCAAATTCACAGTTCACTCAACCAAGAGTACCCTACTATAGAGGTAGGCTCAAACCAGTCTTTCCTGGAAACTTGGTAGCTCAAAGTCTTTATGACTACAGTGTAAATGCTCTCAAACTTATGAATCAGAATTTGAAACTTAGAATGTTTTCTTCTCACTGAACCTCAAAACTCCGGGATAAGGCCCAAATGATTTGCTTTAGACACCATAACCAATTTCCTAAGTCCGTTTCCTCACTTACTCTAATAATTATTTAGTTATAGTTACGTATCAACCCCCCCACCCCCAACCCTGAGTATTCATCACAGGCACTTAATCTAACCTACAATGCAATCTCAAAATACTCAGGAATAAGTTTAACAGTTCTGAGGACTGCTTTGGAAGCAAACAGCATTAATTTTGAAGCTTGATTCAGATTATTTAAAATTCATCTGAATTTCAGTCACTATACTTGTAAAATCAAGTTGAGATTCTCTACAGTTTTGTCCAACACTGAAACTACAAATCTTCAGAGACCACTCCTTTATTTTTTAACCTTCCTTAAGTTCCAGTAGTTCAAGGATTTCACATAGCTCATTCCCAAGCTCAGAGGCCCCCTCCTTTTTCTTTTCCAGCAGCTGTATTAATCCTTTCAGCTGCTAAAATCAGACAGGTGGGGAGGGAGAACCTTAATGCTTTCAACTATTTTAATTCCAGGAGACAGAAACTGCCCTTAAGTGACAGGTGGCGTTTAAAAAAAAAAAAAAAATTACCACGGGGGCGGGGAGAGGCAAGAATGGAGGTCATAGCCTGAAGATTCCCTCGCTTACTTCTGCACAACTGAACAGCGAGAAGACTACCATAAAAGTTTTTTTCACTACCCCCTCTCAGGTTTTGTAGAGATGTATTTTAACCAGAATTCAAACCTTGCATTTACACTACCTTCTACATTCATTAATTTCAAAGCCGAAGAGCAGTCAAAAGAAGGCTCTAATTCATTCCTGGGTTCCAGATAAGCTGTTGATGCAGGCATTGTTCCAGGACACTAGAAACAGCTCAGCACCAATCCATAAAATAAGTTAACCAATCTAGGAGGGCCCCAGGGCCCAGAACACATTTACCACCAGCACACACCTCATCCATGCATGTGATGAGGGCACAACGCCAAGCACCGCCATCTAAAACCTTGATGCAACTTGCTGGCTGGGACCTCACAAAAGCTCAGGTCTCCTTGGCCTGCCACTGCGTCACCTATTTCCCATAGGTGAGTTACTATTATGGACTCTCCTCCCTGGTAGAGCTACAGACCCATCTTCTTTAATGAGAACCAATCCTAAGTACAGTCTATTTGTCACTTAACCCACAAATGTTTTTAGGGCCAATCTTACAATCTTAATTAAGGGCAAGGGGTCCAGGGGGAACCTACCTGTCTCAGCCTGGGGCTGTGGCAACTCCTGCTCTGTAGCAGGGACGGTTTCTGTGGCTTCACCGGGCATTTCTGAAGGGAATAAAAAGGAGGCCTGAATTGACTAGGATCCATTCTGCTGTCCAATCCAGAGTCACGCTTAAACCTGCTGAGGGCTGTTAAATACCGTAAAGGTGTGTGGGACAGCCCTCCCCAAAGTAGCTGGAATAGGTGAAAAACACGACGTAACCCTCACATTTTTGATCAAGAGAATCACCTTTTTTTGGTCGCTCCTCTTCACTCCGCGGAGAGCGGATTTCCCAGTGCCCAGGGATTCGTTTTACTCCACACTCCAAATCCCACACAGAAGCAATTATCACTGCGTTCTCAACCCGAGGGAGAGGATCCCGGTCTGGCTCCTGAGCACGGGATGGGAGACTTCAGACGCTACCTTGAAACGCCGCGCCCCCTCTGCCCCGCGCGCTTTCTGGGCGAGGACCTCCACGACCCGCGTTTGCTGACTTCCGGGACTCAGAGGGGGACAGAGGGTGTCTTAAGTCCCAACACTGGCTTGTCACAATAAGGGTGTGCGTGTGTATACACGCGCGAGCGCGCGCGGGGGTGGGGCGGTTGTTGCAAAGCTGTGACCCCTTAACCTCCTCTGGGTTCCGGCGAAGCCGGTCCCAGCAGCAGACGCACCCCACTTCCATCCCCAACCGCTCCCAGCTCCCCAGCTCTGGACTCCCTGGCCTTTATGCCCTACTCTTGCCAGGACACCAAGAGCAGACCCCATTTTGTCCGGAGGCTCCAAGGCCACACTGCCCAGGGTTGAATAGGAGCCCCATGACCCCATAAAACCTCTAATTATCCTTAGCTCCTATTCTGCGCGGCGCCTCAGGCCGCAAGAAAGACGGATGGCTACGGATAAAAAAGTAGCGGCGAAGACAAGCACTTACTGTGAGGGAAACGCGGAACCAAGATGGCGGCAGAAAGAGAGCGAGCGAGCGAGAGCGTGACCCACGCCTGTTGCAGAACGAAGCCTGGCGGAGGGGGCGGGGCCAGGATCTAATTCCGGGTCAGGAGCTGCTTACAGTCACTTCCTTTAACCAGTGAGCCATCCGGCTGTTTCCATTTGGGGGTGGTGCCTAGTCTAAATAAGGGTATGAATTTAGAACCGGAGTCGCCGGCCTGGCAGAACTCTGTATCCTGAGCTGTGGAGTCCTTACATGGCCGACCCCTTCGCGTCCCTCATGTCCAGGCGTTTTTGATACGCGAAAGGCAGCAGCCTCTGCTCTCGCGTCAGGAAGGTAGCCACAACATTATTACTTTCTGACTTCATTTTATCAATTAATTCAGTAGAACGACGTTATTAAATAATGCCGAATACACGGAGACTGTAGTCACACCAATGAAGGGTAGCTGTGACCTAGGCTGTCAATTATTTTACTTTGGAATACATAATTTAAAGTGAGATTATCGTGAAGGTGTAAATTTCTATACTCAGTATATTTCTTTTTGCCACTATTTTGGACACTGTATCCTGAAACTCATCCGTTCTAGAGGATCCCACTCCTTATACAGTAGAGTTTTTGAAAATCAGAATGTAAATGTTTTGTTAATGAAAAGGTTAGGGGTCCTGAGTCCCACATCCTCTCTCCAAAAGGACTCAACAAACACAGTATTCACACTTTCAGTTCAGTTCAGTCACTCAGTCGTGTCCAACTCTTTGTGACCCCAAGAACTGCAGCACGCCAGGCCTCCCTGTCCATCACCAACTCCCGGAGTCTACCCAAAGCCAGGTCCATTGAGTCAGTGATACCATCCAACCATCTCATCCTCTGTCGTCCCCTTCTCCTCCTGCCCTCAATCTTTCCCAGCATCAGGGTCTTTTCAAATGAGTCAGCTCTTCGCATCAGGTGGCCAAAGTATTGGGGTTTCAGCTTCAACAGCCCTTCCAATGAACACCCAGGACTGATCTCCTTTAGGATGGACTGGTTGGATCTCCTTGCAGTCCAAGGGACTTTGAAGAGTCTTCTCCAACGCCACACTTTATTTATTTATTAATTTTTTAACACTACACTTTAAATGCACTTAAAAGCTAGTGGCTTTAAGACAATTGTGGCTACCTTTTAAGATAAGTGGGCTTCCTATTGTCTCAGATGGTAAAGAATCTGCCTGCAGTGCAGGAGATGAGGGTTGGATTCCTGGGTGGGGAAGTTCGCCCGGAGAAGGAAACGGCAACCCACTCCAGTATTCTTACCTGGGAAATCCCATGGACAGAGCCTGGAGGGCTACAGTTCATGGGGTCCCAAAAAGTTGGACATGACTGAGAACCTAACACTTTTAAGATAAGCATTGAATATTTTAAATGCTCTAAAAGCTACTTTAAAATTTCACCATTTTACTATAGTGGTGAGGATTACTTCATAGGATTGTTAGGAAGGTAATGCAGGCTAACTTATTTTTACTATTAAAATTTTTGATAGAACTTCTGCTTAGTAGTGATCTGGGAGGCTTTCAGTGCAATCCATTTACCGTCAGAAGGGCCCATAATAGCCAACTGTGGCCTTAGATACATAAAGCATTGACTACGCCCCCTTTCTTTCCCAGCAAGCCCACTGACTTATAACTGTTAATCGTTAGCTAAGGAAGGATGTACTTTCTTTGGGTTTCTTTATAAACTGGGCCTTTAACTGGCCCTTTGTTTCTACAATTTTCATACATGGATGAGTTGGCAAATCAGAGTTAGAGAAGTCAATTGTCTTTGAGCATGTTTCTGCTATTTTCAAGTAGCAGACATTGTTATATACAAGCACAATATATTCTGTAATTTAGTTTATTGGCTGTTATACCAGTTTTTATCAAGGACCCTAATATTAAAGCGTTAACAATGCTTTAATGCTAGACATATTGCTTTAATGCTAAAACATCTTTTGTTGAATGGGTAATCCCACCCAGTTTTTCTCCTCTCATTCTGAGTACTTAAGATGGACTAATTTGTCTTTAGTAATTTTGTATTCAGGAGTTTTAATTGACCAGTCACTGTTTTCCAAAAAGAATGAACAATATGTAGCAAACAGAAGTTCAACAGAGGAATTTTACACAATAGTCTTTAATTTTTTTCTTAAAAAATTAGAAAAGAGAAAGAAATGCAAGCCATTTCAGTGTGTTGACTGTATTACACAATCTGTTTTGTATAAGTCAAAAAAGACAAAAGAAAAAAAAAAAAGACTGTGGTTATGGTGAAAACAATGTTATAGGTAATGCAAAGGAAAATTTTCATACCCCATGGAAAGCACCAGCCTGAAAGTCTGCTTCTCAATGTTTCTCAGAAGACAATGTAAACCAGAATGACTGTTTTGTTTTTAGACTGGCTGTAAAACCAGGAAAAAGAAATCTGACATTTCAGAATCTATTACATGAAATCAAACATGGAAGAAATGAAACCTTTAAAATTAAATTTAAGTGTTTAGAGTTATACAAAGTCCAAGTGTTTTGACAAGTATAAAGTTTATGCTGGTGAATTGGTTTATTTTTTCTAAATTGCTTAGAAAATTATTCTCTGAGGGAAGAAGTTAGGAGCTACAATTGCCAACAGTTATAAAAAATACTCTATTTGACTCTAATATTGCAACAGTATTAAGTCATATCTTTTGAAGTAAAATTATTGTAGGTTTAGATGCCCATTTTAAAATGATTTTTTAAAAGACAGGGAATGGGGTGTGGCCTGACCAATAAAAATATCAGTAAACAAAATGAGGAAGTTACTGAATACATGCTCCAGGTATAATTAACTTAGGTGTTAATTAAGAACAAAAGCTTCATACACCTAGAAATATGGAGGTTGGATCTGGTGAGCTGACGTTAAAGTCTTGGTCATATTACTACTCACTCACCAACTACTAGAAGTTAGTACCTGTATCAGTAATCTTAGCATTATAATATTAAATTTTACAGATTAATCTGCATTCACTTATATCCTCCCAGTATTGCTCCTTCCAGGAATCTGAACATTCTCCTTTGGTGGTTTCCCGAATCTTTTCAACATAATTATTTCTCAAGAAAAGGAAATTTTGCTTCGAGCATTAAGACACATACACAGTTCTGGTACGTTTATTAAATGGCTCTTTAAGTATTTGATTCTTGGTTGAAGGTAGAAGATAATCCATATTCATATAAAAGGAGTTGTTATCTTCAGAAGTCTTTTTGTAAATCTAAAATAGAATAGATTTTTATCAAGGATAGTAAAGGAAAACAAAGCTCATTTATTTCACATTCTGATTTGCTTAATGCTTCCATTAAATTCACATCATGCATAAAGATTTGCTTTCACATTTGCTGAAGCCCACATTATAGGCTGAGTTAGTACAGAACGAGAATACAAAGGACTTAATATGCCCCATTGGAATGGCAGCTTCAATGAGGCTTTCCAAGTTCAGAGTCATCACTGTTCATTCAACAAGCATGTATTTTGAGTGTCTGCTATGAGTAAAGCATTATCTTAGGCACTACTATTTAATCATCACACATTTTATTAAAAAATGAAGTGGAAAGGGGGCTTGTATTTCTATAACATTGCCAATTTTCTATGGTATTCATCAATCTCTTGAATAATACTCACTACTGATTTTTTTCTTTTGCCTTACACATATGCTTGGGTGTCTCCTAGTCAAAGAACTTGATAAGCTCATTGAAACTTTCCTCTTGCTTGGCTTCTGTGACACTTACACTTAGATCTTTCAGCTTCCAAAAAAAATCTTTACCAAGTTTCAAGGATGGCTCTAGTATCTGCACTTTTTGGAGATCTCCAGCTCTATTTGTCCTAATACTAATAGCTCAATCTATTCCCTGTTTTTCCCCAGATACTGCTAGTAGATTTATCTTTCTAAATACAACTACAAATCATGGCACTCCCTTCCTCAAAAAGCTTTAATTGCTTCCCTGTTCATGTGAATTAAACTCAAACTCCCAAGACTGGAATTCAAGGCAATCTACGCTGTGGCTTCTTTGAATTTCTATCTCATCACTTCCTGATGCATCTTTTTCCAAATAAGCGATACGACTTGATGGCCTCTAAAGTGACTTGATGCTTTCCTGCTTCTAGGCCTTTGTTTCTGCTGTTCCTTTGAGAATGAGCAACCTGTCTCCTTCCTCCACTCCTGTATCTTTATCTCATCAAATCTCTGTTTGTGGGATTCCTACTCATACCTCAAGCCATGATATGTTGGCACTGGGGACTAGAATTCATGCAGTAGTTCACTGAATAGAGTTAAATGCCATTCTTTTCATATAAAATCTTCCTAGGTTCTCTCAGTCAGACGAGACCTCTATCGCTTTTTTAGCATTTTATACTTTTTTTTTTCTGGCATCAGTTAGTATTCCCTAAGGGTAGGGAGCCATGGTGTGGAATTCATCCTTGTATAATTCATTTTTATTTTTCTCATAGAACCTGATATATAGAAAGTGTTAAATAAGTATGTGCTGAGTTGAATTAAGGGACCTCAGTTTTCAAAACACTAAAGATGGTAAGATAAACTAGTAACTTTTCTTGAGAGGGCAAAGATTAGAGCTCTAAAAATTGTTCACTCGCTAGATGTTTTAAACTGCCCATACTAAGATCAAAATAGCTATAAGAGAAATAGAATCTTACCACTCTTCTTGAGAAGTTCTCCTTTTCGGGATTTATCCAGGTTTTCAAGAAACTGCTCGAAAACTTTTATAAAAGGAGCTAGACTGGTCTTCTTATAATCTAAATTATGAAGACCATGAGTTATAATTAGCATTTTGGCAGCAAGAATAACATGAAAGTATAACTTTTAATCTCTTGTAAAAATTCTATACAATGGTGCTGTCCAATAGAAAATAATGAGAAATGTATAATTTAAAGCATTCTTGTAGCCACATTAAAAAGGTGAAATTAATTTTAACAGTATATATTTTTTAACCCATTATATCTAAAATATTTCAACATATGATAAAAAGTGAGTGAAGTCGCTCAGTTGTGTCTGACTTTTGCAACCCCGTGGACTGTAGCCTACCAGGCTCCTCTATCCATGGGATTTTCCAGGCAAGAATACTGGAGTGGGTTGCCATTAAAGATTGAAATATTTTACATTCTTTCATACTAAGTTTTTGAAATCTAGTATTTTCTACTTCAAGTATAACTCAATTTATTGACATATACTATATTATCATATCATTGGAAATACTTGATCTAGATTTAAATTATAATATATGTAGGTAAAAAAGCAAGCTCATATAACTAATTTTTCTAACATGCTTAAAAGTTTTCCAATAATTGAATCAGTTATCAGTTTTTAAGCCTAAATTAATTAGAATTAAAAAAACATGGCAAAAAACAAAACAAAACAAAACAAAACAAAACCCTGTTCTTTAGTTATACTAGCCACATTTCAAATGCCTAATAGCCACATATGGCTAATGTATTAATAGACAATGCTGCTCTAAAACATCCAAACTATATGTATATAACTACTCTAGTAGTCAGGCTTTCCGGTATTAGACCAACATCATCTACTGCTATGTATTGAGCCCCACCAAACACTCCTTTCTTTGGAAATGTGGCTTCAATAATAAATAGTTTTACCAATAGATCAAAACACTGAAAATGTGAAGTGAGGGCCATACCTTCTGGAAACAATCAGAAGTTTATAGTCACATGCATTAAGTATAGGTATTCTCTGATTTGTAAAATAGTCTTAAAAATGTATATAAAACTTTGAATATAGAATCTTAATCATCCATTTAATTATACAATCTATAATTAATACCCAAAGGAAGGGAAAAATCTAATTGAGATCAAGATGAGATTTGGATTTTATCTGCATAGAATTAAGACTGCTCATAATAGTTTACTAAAAAGAATTTAAAGAAAAAAAAAAGAAAAGGAACCAGGGACTTCTCTGGAGGTCCAGTGGTTAAGACCCCATGCTTCCTCTGCAGGGTAGGGTTCCATCCCTGGTCAGGGAACTAAGATTCCACATGCCATAATTATATAGATTACTATGCTAAGTTATAAAAAAGTATAATCCATACATACTACTTCATCTCAAGAAATTTTTATGTTTTAAAATATTTATTTATTTATTTATTTGGGCCACTCTGAGAGGCTTGCAGGATCTTAGTTCCCTGACCGGGGATGGAACCTGGGCTCTTGCAGTGGAGGTATGGAATCCTAACCACTGGACCATCAGGGAATTCCTTCAAGAAGCTTTTAAATGAATTGGAAAAACAACCCCTATAGAGGAGTAACAGAAGACAATATATAATTAAAGGCCAAACAGGCATACAGATAATTTTGTGTCCAAAGAACTGACCAATCAAAGTTGACTGAGGTAGCTATGAACTGGGTCTTAGAAAAAAGATTTAATTAGATAGTGAGAAGGGTAGAGAACATACCAGTATTTGGGAAGTAGAAGGGAAGGAGCAAATGGTACTAATATGAAAATGGACAAAAGTTTAGAATCATAGAAATTAAAAAAATAATAAGGAACTTAAATATCACCTATGCCACCCTCCAACCTCATCTAAAGCATCCCTGACTTACTCATGGTTAATAGCCTTTATGAATATTTGAAAGTGCAGTTTATTTCTGGACACATATTTATTATAAAGCTTCTCCTTATAGGGAGCCAAAAATTGCTTCTTTAAAACCTCTGAACAAGGTAAAAAGATGTCCACAAAGAGATCCTATTAAATTTAAAAAACTGTGTTAAAAGTAATTTGTTAAAAAAAAAGAAGTAAAATAGTACTAACAGGTTTATGTGGAAAAAAATAGCAGCTCCCTGCCCTAATTCTAACCTTTCCATCTTCTTGAATGGCAACTACTTTTTTCTTTTCTAGCACTTACTTCTAAAAATGAATACTTCCATTTTTACTTAGAAATTTAAGGTCATTCTTCCTAGGTTCATGGCTTTTTTGTGGGGAGGGACTGTAGGAAGGGGGTCTGAAGGCTCTTAAGATGTTCTCTTAATTCTCAGTGTTAAATTTCAAAATGATGTGCCTTGGTGTAGGCATATCAAAAGGGCTCATTTCTGGGATGTTTTCATATATAATTTTGACAATTTTTTCCTTCCCTGTTTTTCTTTTTCTGTCAGATATTAGACCTCCTGAATCAGTCTTTAATTCTGTTTATCTTTTTCCTCCTTAAAAAACATAAGTAACTTGTCTTTTTTTCTACTACTTTCTAGGAAATCTCCTCTTTTCTTTTCCAGCCCTTCCAGTGAAAGTTTTATTCTAACGATTATGTTTTTGATTTCTAAGACCTCTTTCTTATTCTGAATTTTTTTCCCCCATAGCATTCTGGTCTTGCTTCATGGGTACACTGTCTTCTCTTAATCTCTGAGGATATCAGTTAAAAAAAAAAAAAGGTTTCCTCTGTTCCTTGCATTGTTTATTTTCCCTGAGTTCTTTTTTTTTCCACTTTATTATTATCCAGTTTATTTGTTAGAGACTTTTGTCCATTATTTTAAACAGAATGCTTGTAATCATTCTATAAATATTGATGGAGGAATGTACCTTGTTTATGTTAGAGATGAAATATATGAAGTGACATTTGAGCTTGGATTCTGAAAGAAGGGTAGCAACATTTGACTAAAAAGATCAATCAGAGATCTGTTCTGCCCATTACAGTAGTCATGAGTCACATGAGGCTATTTAAACTAAAGGAAGCTAAAAATTCAGTTTCTCACGTTTCAAGTTCTCAAGTCACGTGAGAAGGCTAGTGATTACCACTTGGACAGTGCGGGACATTTTCACATAGAAGGTACTTTCGAACTACTGCTATAGCGTCTCTTGGGTGTTGGTATAAGATTTGACTTTCACTAACAGGCAGTTTTCAGAGAAGGCAACGGCACCCCACTCCAGTATTCCTGCCTGGAGAATCCCATGGACGGAGGAGCCTGGTGGGCTGCAGTCCATGGGGTCGAGAAGAGTCAGACACGACCTAGTGCCTTCACTTTCACTTTTCACTTTCATGCACTGGAGAAGGAAATGGCAACCCACTCCAGTGTTCTTGCCTGGAGAATCCCAGGGACGGGGGAGCCTGGTGGGCTGCCGTCTGTGGGGTCGCACAGGGTCGGACACGACTAAAGCGACTTAGCAGCAGCAACAGGTGGTTTTATATTCCCAGCTCCTTCAAAATTCTTGGATATACAATTCTGTTACAGTTTAGACATAAATTTAACACAACACTCATCTGGATACAAAAACAAAGTACAGAACAAAATACTGCACACACAGTAGTTGTTAATAAAGAGTTACTGAATCTAAGACTATGAGATTCAAACAATTGTCAAAATCAATTGACAATTTAATCTTTCAGTATAGATCCTGGCATTAAATGTTACTTTGTGAATATTTGTTGACTCAACATTGGATTCAACAGCACCATTTGGGCGACTGATGAAGGAGAGAAACATTGTGATCATATTATTTGCTACTGAGCGGTTTCAGGATAAACAATGATCCATTTTGGCCTGAATCCAAGGCAAATTAATTACTGGAGTCACAGAAAGATGTCAATATAAAAAGACTATGTTAAAGTGACACTTCAATGTACTAACCTACCTCTGGTTCTGGGTTTAATATCAGATTCAGCTCCCTTCTCTTTTTCTTCTTTAGTAGAACTAACATCCAATTCATGGCAAATGGAACTAAAAATAATAGAAGATAATTTTAAAGTTGATTCTTGGTCAACATTACCCAGTGTATGAAAGCACATGAATCTCACAAGATTTTCTGTGAAAAAACTGTGGCCACATGAATTTGGGATATTCTAAACATCATACTCTCTTTCTGGAGTTTTCCATGCATGTTAGCATATTAAAGACTAGGAAATTTTGCTTAAGTCAACATTTCTCAAACTTATTTGAACTTTTTTTTTTTTTACATAATAATTGCTGAAAAACTTGTGTTCTGTAGAACTCACTAGGGAATGCTCTTCTGGAAGGGCACCGTCATACAGCCTCAGAGAAGCTGCCTCACCAGAAGGGATCTAATCCACTTCACTTCACATTTACAATAGTCACAAACAAAAAAGGAGTGATCAGTGATCTGGAACATACCTTATGGTTGGAACAGTAAATGGATCAAACTGATCCACCTTCTGTAAGTCAATAGGTACAGAAATGCGACCTGTGAGAAACAAAAAATTATAAACTGAATATTGTACAATACAAATAATTATAGGCTGTGTCCTGTGAGTTATTTTTGGCTAAAACTTTAAGGCTTAGAAAGAGGGTTATACTAATCTGTTAAGAATATTTATTTAGAAATATAAATTAAAAGTACTTTTGGGACTTCCCTGGAGGTCCAATGGTTAAGACTCACACTTCCAATGCAGGGGGTATGATTCTATTCCTGGCTGGGGAACTAAGATCCCACATGCCATGTGGCCAAAAAGTTTCAAAAAATACATAAATACAATAAAATTGGGTCTTAAAAAAGTACTTTCACATTTGGGCCTTTATCTCTCTAAAAACACCAAAAAATAGATGTGAAAGACTGTTGAGCTATTACCTAGTTGCTCTTATATCTATTTTGATTTCTGTTTTCCTCTTCGCTATATCCTCCAATATTTAAGTATGGAACAATCTCAAATTTATTGAGTCCTGAAGATGGAACACAAAACAGATGGAAGTAGTTTACTTCATTACTTTGATTAATTTGCTGAAATCAAAACAGACACCTATGTGTTGAGCATCTTTGGAAATAATATAAATGACATATTACCCTTTTACAAAATCCACAACTGGGACATGACATAAAACTCATATCTGAAAAATGAGATAATGAATTTAAAGAGTGGCAGGTGACTAACAAAATAATTAAGGGAATTGGGAGTTACAGGTGGAAGGCAGAGTGAAAAGACTATAGCCATTTAATGGGAAAAAAATATAATAAAAATGTATACTTACAAGTGAATATAATTTGTTACTCAAATCTTGAATATTAAATAAGGGGAATACTCACTGAAGCTTTAGAATATTAAGATAAATATTAAGAAACATTAAGCTTATTACCAAAATAAACTAAAAACACATAATTGGAAGATTTGAAAAGGGGCTATATAAATCTATACACTACAGAGTCATTATAGACTATTAAAGAAAACTAGGCAATTTGGGAGTATTGAATATGTGGCAGACACTTTTCTAAGCATTTTACCTTTTAGATCTTCACCATAAACCACTGAGGTATCTCCACTGTGCAGATGCTAAAACCAAGGGTAGTTTGCTTAACTTCCCACAGCAAGTGGCAGAGTTGAGTTGCTGACACTAAGAAGGACAACTAGGTACTTCTAACTGTGTCCTCCAGTCGGATGGAGCAGTTTATGCCAGTATCTCTACTATCATACTTATTGTAAACTCAGTTTTAGTCCATCACATCTTATCCAGAAGAGTGAAAGAAGAAAGCTAAGTCTACTGAAAAAGACCTGAGGGAGGAAGCACAGTGGAAAGAGCATGGAGCTTTTTTTTTAATTGGAGTATAGTTGCCTTACAGTGTTGTTAGTTTCTGCTGTACTGCAAAATGAATCAGTCCTATGAATACATCTATCCCCCCCTCAAGATTTCCTTCCCATTTAACTTGCCACAGATAACTGACAGGTTCCTGAGCTACACATAGGTCCCCACTACTTATTTACATAGCAGTGTATATATGTCAGTCCCAATCTCCCAATTCATCCCACCCCCTGCTTCCACCTTGGGAACCAGAAGTTTGTCCTCTACATCTGTGATTCTATTTCTAAAAAGCATGGAACTTTGAGTCTTAAGAACTGAACTCTGTTATCAGTTCTGACATAATTTTTTTATTTTTGGCCATACTACAAGGCTTGTGGGATCTTAGTTCCCCGAATGGCAACAGAACCTGGTCCCCGTGAGTGAAAGTGCCGAGTCCCAACCTCCCTGGATTACCAGGGAATCCCCTAAAATTTGTTTTAAGATTGTGGACAAATCCCTTTAACCTCTCGAGCCACTGTTTTCTCATCTGTACAATATGTGCTGTTGTTCTATGTTTTAAGTTCCTCTCCAACTCTACTTCTAACGCTGAACCTTAGAAACCCAACTGAAAATTATTTACATAGTGGAAACTCATTGAATAGCTACTAACTGACAATAGAAAAATAAGTTCATTCAGATATTAGCTGACAGAACAGTTCTTCAAGGTTTACTATTTCAGACATTCACATCCAGTGACATGCTTTCTATAACAAAAAATAACTTTGACTTTTCTTTTGTTTTTCTTATTTTTTTTATAGTACCTGTTTTAGGATGAACACTAAAAGGGCTCTTCAGCAAATGATTGATTCCTTTGCTGACATTGATATCCAGTCGTGGAAAGCAATACTGGAGCATGATCTCCCACTCAAGCCAGGGTCCACATCTGTCATTTTTGTTGTTTTTCTGAAAACAGATGCAAGTCCAGCATGAGGATCAGCAGGAACTTTTGAAGATTTCTTTAAGGTGGTGAAAAAATGATCTTCAACCATCTCTAACTCAGTAAGTGAAAAAATGAGAATTCAACTAAGAATTGCATTATTGTATTTGTAATACAGATTTCAGTGGAATATACCTGAAATTTGTTGATGGTGTTCTTCAAATTCTCCCAACGCTGGAGTGAATTGCTATGCCTTTGGAAGCCTTGTTGAAGTTCATCACGCATTAGTGATGGATCATTAAGGAACACACTCATTTAGGGTACATCAATGAACAACTTATTTTCAATGTGTATTACCACAAGGATATCTAAAGATTACATAAAAAGTAATTATTGTTTTCTAAAATACAAATATTAAACACAAAACCTTAGAAAAATTCCTGTTAAACTGTATTAGGTACGACAGAATGAATGCCAAAATAGCTGTAAGGTTTAAGGTAAAGCTGGTCCGTGATCTGTATATATTTTGATGATGATTTTGCATCTGTTAAGTAGTCACTAATTTTAGGAGGATCAACTTCCAAAATGAGGAAATTTATTTACAGAACAGCCTCACTTCTTATTGTGTTCCAGACTAGATATTAAAAAAAAAAATGCAGAAATACAGGAGATGTATTATGTAAAAAAAGATTAAAACTATATAAGTACATGAGAACATACAGGTAGAACAAATTTATAATATCATAGGTCAGTACAAGTAGCTCACATAGAAATGGTCTTGGGAAAGGATATTTTCAGGAACAAGGGCTAAAATTTTATCCCAGCTTTCTTTATTCTCAAGAATATCTTGATCAACTAAGGCATATTGTTCAAAGTATTTTTTTATTATGTTCATAGATTTTCTGTAGGAACAATAACAACAAAGTCCCAACACTATTAGTGACATATATGGCACATGGCTTTTGTTCACTAGGGAGGCTAGTACTTACTTTCACTGAATTTCTAGAACTTAATTAGATAAAATGGGAATTATACCTCTTCACAGTGTTATGAGAGTTAAATGAAACATTCTAAGGGGAAATAACCTAGCAAAGTATTTGGCTTAGACTAAATATTCAAGAAATGTTTACTTCTTAAATCCCACAATTTAGAAGGTTAATAGCATCAGAGACATGTAACAAGGGCAGAAAGCAACCAAGTCAGGATAATGTAATAATACATCAGTAGTAGGATGTGGGATACAATCTACAGTTTCTATTCTGAATTGCTTGCTTTAGCATCTCAACACTTACAACGTGCTTTGCATTTTGAAAATAGACTTTGCATCTATTGTTTTATGTGTATATATTTGTATGTTAGGTTACTAGCTTTTATTTTATTTATTATTATTATTGTTTTGGCTGTGCAGCATGCAGCACGCAGGATCTTAGTTCCCCAGTCAGGGACTGAACCCATGACCCCTGCAGTGGAGGCAGAAAGCCTTAACCACCGGACTGCCAGGGCCCTCCTACTGCTTCATTTAATCTCTGCCGCAACTCTGAGGTAGATGGAGTAGACACTGTTCTCCCCATACTGATTAGAAACAGTGTCTCTAATATTTTATCAAGGTCATATTAAAGTGGCAGAGTAGGGATTCTTACTTCTAATGCAATGCTCTTTCCATTATCCTAGAGAAGTAGTGAATTCAATGGAAAGGGTATAGTCTTTGGAATCAAGCAGACAAGGACATGTGTCCTGATTTTAATAATTACTTGCATAAAGCCAAACAAATTATACAATCTCTCCAAATCTCACTTCTCTCATCTATAAGTGGAGATAACCATCATGTATCTAATGACGTTGTTGTGAAGACCAATAAGAACATTTGTGAAACACCTATGAAGAATACTGGAATGTACAAAACAGGAAATTAATTCTGGCTATTAATGTTGTAAAATGCTACCCTGGTGCAGAAAATTGATAAGGTAATTCTAAAAGCACATACAGGTAAATCAGACACAACTTAAACTTCATGGAGTCTTCCCCAACAGACCTGACAAAAGGGTGAATTTTTTCACTTAGGTGAACTTTCTTTTTAACATCTTGACCACCCTGAAAAACAAACCATCAAAAACAAACAAACAAACAAAACTTCATGTATATTATATAACATAACTGAAATAAATCAAAATTTTCTTTAACGTGTTCTAAAGATACTGATTAAATTCTGTCAAAGTACAGAATCTTGCATGCCATTTTATGCAGTCTCAATACCTGTAATTTTCTTGGTTAACTTTACTTGACATACTTGGACCAGAAAAGTAAACTAAACTTCTTTTGCCACAAAGGAGGATACTTACAGCAAAATATGAGATATCTTAAAAAATGTAACTACTATGATTTTAACTGATCTACTGGTAAAATCATTTACTCTGAACTATGAATGCTTAAAAGATAGTTTGCTTTTGTTACTAAGCATACAAGGCTGGGTCTAGCTAACGAAGAAATGTAAACTATCATTAAGAAGACCTTACCTTTACAAGACTCAAATATTCAACTATCCCAGAACGTACTGCAGAGGACAGTTTTCTAACTGATTCATCACAGACCCAACAATGAACACCTCTCCTTCCAGAATATACCCAGAGACGATGTTTAAATCCAAAGTCCTCTGAGGAGGGAAGAAATAATCGGTTTTAAAATAAATTTGTAAATTTCTGGTTCTTGCATATTTCTCTAGCTTGATTTTTTTTTTTACCTCTTATCTGTACTCATTTTAACTATACTACAGTTGATCCTTGAACAAACTGGGATGCCGACCCTCCCACTAGAAAATCCACATAAAACTTATGGTTGGCCCTCCACAGAAACAGTTCCTTGAACTTCCTGGGTGGTCCAGTGGTTAAGAATCTGCCTGCCAATGCAGGGGACACAAACTTGCTCCGTGGTCAGGGGAAAGCCCACATGCCGCGGGGGCAACTAAGCCTGTGCTATGCGGTAAGAAAAGCCTGCGCACCGGGACGAAAGCAGCCCTCCTTGTCAGCTGGAGGAAGCCCGCGCCTAGTGATGAGGACCCAGTGCAGCCAACAAGTAAGTAAGCTGTGTGTTTATGTGTATATACATATATGTGTGTGTGTATATATATATAAGGAGGAGTTCCTCTGTATTTGTGGCTCCACATCTGCAGATTTAACAACTATGAAGCATACAGTATTGCAGTATTTACTACTGAAGAAAACCTGTGTATGTCGACTGGCGCTGTTCACACCCGTGTTGTTCAAGGGTCAACTGTACATCATTTGTAGTTTCCCACGCTCCCTGGGCTCTTGCCTTCAGTTCTTTACGTATCCTGGTCACTCTGCTAAGAATTTCTTCATGCCCCAGTACTTCTATTTCTCTCCCTGACCAACTGCCATTCCTCTCTAAAGACCCAGTCTAAGAATATTAAAAGAGGGAACAAATTTAAAGTGTTTGGAACAGTGCCTGGTACATAACAAGCCTCTTATATAAGCTACCGTTACCATTGTCATCCTTGCCATCACCTCTTCCAGGAGGCCTTTTCCGATCTAACATCTTCCCATCCCTGGATGCACTCCTGCTGTTCTCCACCCCCACAGCACCCTGTGCGTAGTAACACACGCGTAATCCTGAATTTTCGGGTTTCCTCTTTAGACTGCATCACTTACTCGAGGTAAGAATTGTTATCTTTCATAGTTCCCTCACTTAGGACAGTAACAGGCATCCAAGAGTTGCTCAACAGATGCGTGAATTGGGAAAAAAATTACATGATTTGATCAATAGCTTTATCAAAGTTTTAACTACAACTTTAATCTTCTATTTTCCCATCATATATTTCAAAGAAACATGTCAGAAATTTATGAGAATTGATTATAAAATGGTTACTATTAATATTCAGAAGAAAAAAAGATTCTTGCGTGTGACCCCACTGAGATACTGCTAACACTTGCCTTTCAGCGCTCGGTCGATGATACGTATGGCCATCGTCATGAGGGTCCAGCACTTGGAGCATATGTCTGCAGAACTGGGGCAGGACGATCATTACTCACTGTCAGTGATATCACCCGCCCTACTCGCAAAGCATGCGGAACTCACCTGCAACATCTCCGCACGTCGTCATAGTCAGTCATGTCAATGTCAAACACCAGTTCTTTTTCCTGGGCCTGGAAAGCTCCCAGCTTCACTGTATTATGCTGATTGGGCTAAAGGGACAAAATATCCGTCAGTTTCTGTAAGAGCCACCACACTGTCAGACATGCTTATTTCCTACCTAGAAAGAAAAAGCGGCCAAAGAGGAGAGAAACCACATAATGCCAAGTCTGTCCGTGACTGACAGAAAGCAAGCTCACTGATGTGATCCTACGCAGCCAGAAGTGATGACAGCGTAACTTTCATCTACTAAAAACAAGGCTTGATAAATGCTTTACCGTAAGTATTTGTTTTCTTATAACCCTACTGAGATATAATTGACATATGACATTGTATAATAAACATTCGTTGATCTATAGAAATCATAATAAAGCATTTTTAGGTTTCTGATAAGAAAGGGTCCATACAAATAATTAGTAGCCTACTGCAAGATATTTTAAGGACCTTTAATTGTTATTGGGCATGTAAGTAACAAAAACGTGTTTAAAAATTTTCAATAATTCAAAAAGATCTCCCAAGTCAGTCTGGCTCAAGCTCTAATTAATTTCCTTTGAGGCTATGGACTATCTGGTAAAGAAAGCAGACTGAATGCAAATACTTATTTGGCTTCCTCTAAGCCTGCACAAAAATAATTTTTTTATTTTTAAAGACAGGTATAAGTCTTTTTAAAAAGAACCAGAGAGGAGACAATACCACCACAATTTTTATAAGGAGATTCAAAAAGCTGAGTCTTCAGCTCTCAGTAAAGAAGAACAAGAAGAAACCCAATTTACATCTCAGAATCCCCAAGTCTTAGGAATAGGTGACAACAGGTATCTCTGGAGCTGAGATTAAAAACAGGAGAATTGATTACAAACCTATTTACAAAGCAGTTAGTGCTAAGCCTACTCTGTGGAGCTAGGTGGCTGTGCTTCCATTTCCCTGGTGAAGACACCTGAATCATTACCTGGGGAGCATAAAGCAGAGGGTTGCTGAACTGAGAAGGGGAATGGGCACAGCTGAAAAAAGGCTGTACTGTGCAGATATTCAGGGGACTAACTAGACATTGACTTGTGGAATGCTGAGACCTAGCTCTCTCCTCTGTACCTTCCCACTGCCACCCCAGGAAGGAGACAGGAAGAGTCCTCCCTCAAGACCGACCAGGTGTGTCAGGCATCGTTATTAGGCTCTAGGAACAGATCAGTGATCAACGGGAGTTTTCGTTCTAACAAAGACCTGGAGAAACTGATATCAGAGCTTCCCACAATAAAATGGCCCAGTCAGATCACTCTGCAGTAGAGAAATCTCAGCCACGTATACAGAGCTTCCAATCAGCTCTTTGGTACTCTATTCTTAAATATAAGCCACAAGCAAGAAATCACCAGATATATGAGGAAAACCTCTGGTAACAGTGGAAAAACAGAAAAAAATGTAACTGTAGAGAAAACAGCCTGTGTAACAGAAGAAAATGTAAGAAACTGTCATTGATATCTTCAGCAAGATGAGATATATCAATGAAAAGAGTGCAGGATATGTTAGGAAAAAAAGGTTCTTGGAAATGAAAACATAATAGCAGAAATGAAAACCTCTGAGGAAATTCCCCAGAAAGTAGAGAAAATGAAAACAAAAAGTAGGAAGACAGACTTCCCTGGTGGTCCAGTGGCTAAGACTCTGCACTTCCAATACAAGGGGGCCTGGGATTCAGTCCCTGGTCAGGGAACTAGATCCCACATGCCATAGCTAAAGATTCCATACGGTGCAATGAAGACTGAAGGTTCCTTGTGCCTCAGCTAAGACCCAGCACAGCCCCCCCCCCAAAAAAAGGTTGCCTCTTGGGAACAGAAAATAGGGGTAAAAGTTGTAGACAAAAAAAAAAGCTTAATTAATAGTAGTTGATTTTTGTAAACTACGTGCATATATAACCAATAAAAACACACAAAGATGATGTATAGATGCCTGTCTTGGCCCAGTTTAAGAAATGACACCTTTCCCCCTTCTGTGCTAGGAAGAAGTAGAGTGAACCTTGGCTCTTCTATAGAGACTTGTTTTAATCTCCATCCCTAAAAGAGGAGTAACCTGCTCCAAAGTATTTTCCCTGCCTGCCTTTTCTTACCTCCTCTCCCTTTCCTTTGGGATTGAGTCAGAAAACCTGGATTCAGGTCCTATCTCCCTCATTTAGAAATTATGTAACCTAGGCCAAATTATCTAAGTTCTCCTTTTAAAAAAAGAATAATGAAGAATGATATGAAAAACAAGTCATACAACATTAAGAAAAGGCTCCATACAAAAGCTATTATTCTATGTGTATCTTTTCCCTACCTGTGTGTATTTTTAAGGAGAGGAAGAAAGCGGCAATTTTGGGCAATTATGTTCATTCATTTCACAGACACTTATGATGTACTCTCTCTGCCCGGCAGTATTCTAGGCACTTAGCATGTATCAGTGAGGGGAGAAGGTAGGAGGAAAGGCAGGCTACAGGCCTCTTTGACTAAGGACTTGAAGGAGGTGAGAAAAATGAACCAAAAAGATGCTTCGGGAAATGGGTTCTAGGCAGTGGAAATTGACTGAGCACAGGCTGGTGTGACAAGATTGGAGTGAGTGAGGGAGAGAGAGGGGCTCGAACTCTGGGTGAAATGAGAAGCCACTGGAGAATGGTTTGAGCAGATGAATCAAGATGATCTTACTTGTTTTAAAAGGATCCTTTTGGCTGCCGTGTTGAGAATACAGTCTAGAGTCTACAGGAGCAAAGTGTTAGGAAGTTTTTACAGTAATTCAGATAAGAGGTGATGATGATGGTAGTAACACTAGTAGATATTATTCTGGTAGCGCTAAAGAGATTACCTAGTGAAACAGATATAGGCGTGAGAGAAATAGAGGAATCAAGAATGATTCTCCCCAATATCCCTGTGTTCAACCATGCTGACTTCTTCATTTAGTCTTTAAACAATGTTTTTCTCATCTATCTATTTTGATTGTGCTGCATGGGCTTTCTCTAGTTTCAGAACGCGGGTTCTCTTTGCAGTGGCTTCTCCTGCTGAGCAGCATGGCCTCTAGGGCGCCTGGGCTTCAGTTGCAGCTCCCAGGATCGAGAGCACAGGCTTGTTGGCTGTGGCACACATACTTAACTCCTCCACGGCATGTGGGATCTTCCTGGACCAGGGACAGAATCCAAGTCCCCTGCATCCACTGTACCACCAGGAAAGTCCCTCATTTAGTCTTTTTTTTTTTTTTTTAACATTTCTTTTTTAATGGACCTCATTTAGTCTTTTAGCCAGATATTGGCTGAAAGATTTTTGTCCTACAGTGAATATAGCCAATCCATTTCCAAATGATTACCAGTCAGTCAAATATCAAAGGACACTGAAATTTTTTTTTTACTTTACAACTTCCTTGCAAAAATGGTTGAAGTGTGGCTCTTCAAATAAAATAAACACTACAAATTTATCTCAAAATGCTAGGGGCACCAATCCTTTCTTGGTTTAAAAAACAACAAACGACATAAAACCGATTTCTTACTCTGTGGGAATATACTGCGCCAATATCAATCTTGTACGGATTCATTTTCTGCATCTCCTTTTCCAGCTCACTTTGGTTGTTGAAGGATTGGAAGCGAATGTAAATATCATCTTTCAATGTGAATGAAAATTCACGGTGCTGAAAGTAATTCTTTACCACTGCAAAATAAATGTACACCTTAAAGTTAATTTGGTACTTTATCCAGCTCAGAGCATTAAAACATTAACCAATGAGAAGATATTTTTAATGAGTCCTCTGTTACATGTTAAAAAAAAAAAAGAGCTAGTTCCTAATTTGAAGGGGCTTACAACGATGAGGATAAAGATGCAGAAATACTTTCAATATGTAATACCACCTGTCTTTCCTTGGTGGGCACTAATAAATTCAAGTGGGAAGAGTTAAGTACCCCTCCTCTTTCAGGAGATGCCCCTCTGTCCCTGAGCAGATCACGACTTTGCAGCTTCACGCTATGACCCTGTGCCTCCCCCCACCGCTCTCCTCCCGCCGCCTGGTAGCAGGCAAACACCAAACGGAAAGTGAGTCCGCCCATGTGGGCCGGAAAAATCTCATGGGCAGAGGAGCTGGTGAGCAAGAAGTCGACATGACCGAGCGAATAGCACACGCCTTCCAGTGTGCGGCGGAGGCTGGGCACTACATCCTCTCTCGGCCCATCCACGCCCAGAGGCGACGGAGAGCGCTCGAGATAACGCGCAGCGCCTGGCACGCAGGAGGCGCTTCACGCCGTCATCCCGGGGGCCCAGGAGGCGCTTCACGCCGTCACGCCGGGGGCCCTCCCCAACCTCCTCACGCGCCTCTGCAGACACACCACCGCCCCCTCCCCGCCTCCATCACCTCCGCCGTAGTTGAGCCAGCGATAGTATTGGCCGTAGGGGAAGAGCCTTCGGTAGTAAAGCTTAAGCAGCTCGGGCAGCTCGGCAGGGTCAAACGCCTCCATGGGACGCAGAATTCAACCCAGGGAGGACTACCGCAAGAATTGGCGGGAACCACGCTGGGCGAGCCTGCGCCCCTGCGCAGGCGCATCGTGGCCTCGGCCCGCCGTCCGCAGGGGCCGCTGGGAATTGTAGTTCCTATTTGGAGGCTGGCCTAGGCGAGGCCGCTTCTGACCGACTGGGCTTCCGTGGTAGCTCAGCTGATAAATGAATCCGCCTGCAATGCAGGACACTGCGGGTTCGATTCCTGGGTCAGGAAGATCCTCTGGAGAAGGAATAGGCTACCCACTCCATTATTCTTGGGCTTCCCTGGTGGCTCAGACTGTAAAGAATCCGCCTGCAATGAGGGAGACCTGGTCTCCATCCCTGGGTTGGGAAGATGCCCTGGAGAAGCGAATTGACTACCCACTCTGGTTTTCTGTCCTGGAGAATTCCATGGACAGAGGCGCCTGGCAGGCTATAGTCTACGGGGTCACAAAGAGTCGGACTCGACTGAGCGACTTTCCCGTTCACTTTCTGGTCCAGGGCGCTGCTCCTGTGGTCTCTGCCCATTTACTTCTTCGCTAGGTTCCCTGCACAGGTGGGACGAGGAAGACCACGCCCATTCCTGGGCGATTTACTGCGGGAAGATGAGCCCTGGCGCATATGGTTGTTGTTCAGTCGCTCAGTCGTGTCCGACTCTTTGCGACACAATGATTGCAGCACTGCCAAGTTCCCTGTCCTTCACCATCTCCCAGAGCTTGCTCAAGCTCATGGCCATCGAGTCGGTGGTTCCATCCAGCCATCTCATCCTCTGTCGTCCCCTTCTCCTCCTGCCTTCAATCTTTCCCAGCGTCAGGGTCTTTTCCAATGAGTCAGTTCTTGCCATCAGGTGGCCAAAGTATTGGAGCTTCAGCTTCAGCATCAGTTCTTCCAATGAATTCAGGGTTGATTTCCTTTAAGATTGACTGGTTGGATCTCCTTGCAGTCCAAGGGACTCTGAAGAGTCTTCTCCAGCACCACAGTTCAAAAGCATCAATTCTTTGGTGCTCAGCCTTCTTTATGGTCCAACTCTCATATCCACACATGACTACTGGAAAAACCATAGCTTTGACGAGATGGACCTTTCTTGGCAAAGTAATGTCTCTGCTTTTTAACACACTGACGAGGTTTGTCATAGCTTTTCTTCCAAGGAGTCTTTTAATTTCATGACTACATTCACCATCTGCAGTGATTTTGGACCCCAAGAAGATAAAGTCTCTCACTGTTTCCATTGTTCCATCTATTTGCCATGAAGTGATGGGACAGGATGCCATGATCTTAGTTTTCTGAATGTTGAGTTTTAAGCCTGCTTTTTCAATCTCTTTCACCTTCATCAAGAGGCTCTTTAGTTCCTCTTTGCTTTCTGCCATAAGAATGGTGTCATCTGCATATCTGAGGTTATTGATATTTCTCCTGGCAATCTTGATTCCAGCTTGTGCTTCTTCCAGCCCGGCATTTTGCTTGATGTACTCTGCATATAAGTTAAATAAGCAGGGTGACAATATACAGCCTTGACGTACTCTTTTCCTGATATGTAACCAGTCCATTGTTTCATGTCCGGTTCTAACTGTTGCTTCTTGACCTGCATACAGGTTTCTCTGGAGCAGGTAAAATGGTCTGGTATTCCTATCTCTTTAAGAATTTTCCACAGTTTGTTGTGATCCACACAGTCAAAGGCTTTAGCATAGTCAATAAAGAAGAAGTAGATGTTTTTCTGTCATTGTCTTGCTTTTTCTATGATCCAGTGCATGTTGGCAATTTGATCTCTGGTTCCTATGTCTTTTCTAAATCCAGCTTGAACATCCTGGTATTCCGGGTTCACATACTGTTGAAGCTTAGCTTGGAGAATTTGAGCCTTACCTCGCTGGCATGTGAAATGAGTGCAGTTGTGCAGTAGTTTGAACATTCTTTGACCTTGCCCTTCTTTGGGGTTGGGATGAAAACTGACCTTTTCCAGTCCTGTGGCCACTGGTGAGTTTCCCAAATTTGTTGGCATAGTGAATGCAGCACTTTAATAAGAGTATCGTCTTTTAGGATTTGAAATAGCTCAGCTGGAATTCCATCACTTCCACTTACTTTGTTTTAAGTGATGCTTCCTAAGGCCCACTTGACTTTGCATTCAAGCATGTCTGGCTCTAGGTGAGTGATCAGAGCATCACGGTTATCTGGGTCATTAAGATCTTTTTTTGATATAGTTCTTCTGTGTATTTTTGCCACCTCTTCTTAATATCTTCTACTTCTATTAGGTCCATATCTTTTCTGTCCTTTATTGTGCCAATCTTTGCTTGAAATGTTCCTTTGATATCTCTAATTTTCTTAGAGAGATCGCTAGTCCTTCCCATTTTATTGTTTTTCTCTATGTCTTTGCATTGTTCACTTAGGAAAGCTTTCTTCTCTCCTTGCTATTCTTTGGAACTCTGCATTCAGTTGGGTATATCTTTCCTTTTCCCCGTTGCTGTTTGCTTCTCTTTTCTCAGCTATTTGTAAGTCCTCCTCAGACAACCATTTTGCCTTTTTGCACTTCTTTTTCTTGGGAATGGTTTTGATCACTGCCTGCTGTACAGTGTTACGAACCTCCGTCCATACTTATTCAAGCACTCTATCAGATCTAATCCGTGGAATCTATTTGTCATTTCTACTGTAAAATCATAAGAGATTTGATTTAGGTCACACCTGAATGGCCTAGTGGTTTTCCCTACTTTCTTAAATTTAAGTTTGAATTTGGCAATAAGGAGTTCCTGATCTGAGCCACAATCAGCTCCTGGTCTTGTTTTTGCTGACTGTGTAGAGTTTTTACATCTTCGACTGCAAAAAATATAATCAATTTGATTTTGCTATTGACCATCTGGTGATGTCCATGTGTAGAGTCTTCTCTTGTGTATTTGGAACAGGGTGTTTGCTACGACCAGTGCGTTCTCTTAGGAAAACTCTGTTGGCCTTTGCCTGCTTCATTTTGTACTGCAAGGCCAAACTTGCCTGTTACTGCAGTTATCTCTTGACTTCCTACTTTTGCATTCCTTTCACCTTTGATGAAAAGGGCATCTTTTTTTGGTGTTAGTTCTAGAAAATCTTGTAGGTCCTCATAGAACCGTTCAACTTCAACTTCTTCCATATTAGTGATTGGGGCATAGACTTGGATTACTCTGATATTGAATGGTTTGCCTTGGAAGCCAACCAAGATCATTCTATCATTTTTGAGATTGCACCCAAGTACTGCATTTTGGACTCTTGTTGACTATGATGGCTACTCCATTTCTTCTAAGGGACTCTTGCCCACAGTAGTAGATATAAAGGTCATCTGAGTTAAATTCACCCATTACAGTCCATTTTAGTTCTCTGATTGCTATAATGTCAATGTTCATGCTTGCCATCTCCTGTTTGACCACTTCCAGATTACTTTGATCCATGGACGTAACATTCTAGGTTCCTATGCAGTGTTGTTATGTATAGCATTGGTATTGCTTTCACATCCAGACACATCCTCAACTGGGTGTTGTTTCTGCTTTGGCTCAGCCTCTTCATTCCGTCTGGAGCTGTTTCTCCTCTCTTCTCCAGTATCCTATTGAGCACCTACCGACCTGGGGAGTTCATCTTTCAGTGTCACATCTTTTTTGCCTTTTCATACTGTTCATGGGGTTCTCAAGGCAAGAATGCATATAGACTTAGGTCATCAAGATGAAGTAAAAGAGATGTTCTCTGCTAACTTTATGACTGTTTTAGAAGCAACACAATTAAGCAATTAAAGAAGGTTTGGAAATTAGTTCTTCATAGAATTTCTAGGTCCAATATATGGAAATAAATGACCAACCAAATGAGAAAAGCAGGATCTATGTATTCAAGAACTTGTTTTATACAGAAAGGGAGTCAGCCACCCTCACTTGTCTTTTTTTTTTTTTTAAGTTAGTTTAAAATTTTATTTTTTTTAAATTTTTAAAAATATTTTTATGTAATAAAAAGTAAAAGTCCTTGTCCAACCATTCTTGCGGGGCATGTCTGTTTCTCTTACGCAGGTGACTCAAGTTAATGGGAAAGAAAGAACAGGGGGCCCAAAGTTATAAATAATAGAAAATAAAAGATCTTCGTCTCCAGCGGGGAGGGGGGGGGATAGATGAAGAGGACGGGAGGGCAAGATGGGGTGGGGATGGGCAGAGGCAGAGCAGGAACCCCCCCACCCCCGCTGGACCCTGGCCCTACCCACTTTGAGGCCCTTCCCATTCAAGGTGCTTGGCAGGAATTCCCCAGCTCCCCAGGGGCGGGGAAAGGGGGTGGGGGGCTGGGACTGGTCTGAGCTGCTGGGGGAAGAGACATAGATCACTCTTCCCTCCACTCATGGAGGTCTCAGTTCGCGGCCAGGACAATCTTCAGTTCCCCGGGGGGTGGAAGGGGAGCTGCTGGGAGGGATGAGATTGAACTGGTTGGAGGGGAAAGAGAAGAGAGCAGGAGCATTAGAACCCAACCAGCTGTCCCTTCATCCAATGCCGTCCAGTGTCACCCTCACTTGTCTTTTGACAGACTCAAATGTAGGTAGAGGAATGGGAAAGCTTTAATAGGGACAAGAGAGAAGGCTTCAGGTATATCCTGAATCAAAGTTCTTTGCATGGGGCAGGTATAAGTGGGCTAACACACATTGGGGCATCCTGTGTGATTGGTTAGGTGTGCATATTTGGCTTTCTCTGGTTGGTTCTAAATTGGAAGTCAGGGAAAAATTAGGGAAACTGTCAGTTATTAATCAAGTCTTGACTCTTTTGGGTGGATCATTATATGGGTTATTTAGCTTCTTGGACTAATACTCCAGACTGCAGTCTCAGTTCCTACACGTATGACCTAAAGCAAGCTGGCTTCCTGGGCTGTTTATTATGGATAAGGGAGTTGGTTTCCTGGGTATGCTTTGGGCAGATTGTGGATCAGAGTTCTGTTTTTGTATATGGTCTCGTCATTATTTGCTTGTATATTTTATCTGTCATATAGGACATCCAGGAATACTAAAATCTGAATCCAAGGAAGCTTGCAGAATCATGGAGAGTTTTATGTAAGTATGAAAGGAGCCTGTTTACTGTTGATGTGCAGATTTGCCAATCAGTCTTACCAAGTAAAGATACATGTCACTACAAATGTGGGCCGGGGTGGATAGTCTGATAATTACATCAGTGTTGTGTTGCTTGAAAGCTACCATTTTCATGAACTTTAATTTTTGAAAGTGGTCATGGTCCCTCATCTTCTGTAGGCAACATGGTGAAAAATAGTCTCTAGGCAGATCATATTTATTTGAGTATTTCTAGAAATGTGATGTTCTGCACAATATTAGTTGATTTTCACAATCCCCAGAAAACCTGTTTTGGGTGGAGTGAATTTCATTTCTGGGAATGTCTTCACTCTAATAACAGTAGCAAGAGTGCCAATAGAGGAACTTCCCTGGTGGTGCAGAGGTTAAGACTCCATGCTTCGAATGCAGGGGATACAGAACCTCGTTGGGGAATTAACTGAGCTTCCCACAATTAAGACCTGATGCAGTCAAAAGTCAAAAATTAAAAAAAGAACAGAAAAGAGAGCAACATTAAGAGTTCTCTTTTCCAGAGCTGCACACCCTTGGGCCTTTTAATGGAGGTTTTGGTGTTTCTTTACTGGAAATTCCTTATTGCTGCCTTTAGGAACTAATTTCTTTTTAGCCATTTGGGAGTCCCCCATTTGAATTTCAGGGCCATTAAAGAGGGCACAGTGTAAGGAGCTAAGACATCAGGGGAGAAAGCAAAGGAAGTTTATTTATTGAGTTTCTATTGTATGCTTGATTTATTTAATGTTAGTTTTTCCCATTAGGCAAAAGGACAAAATAATAGCTAACAGTTGTATAGCATTTGGCATGCTCTCAAGGACATATGTGATCGGTACTAACCATATCCCTATTTTACAGATGGAGACATATTTGTTGTTGTCCAGTCACTCAGCTGTGTCCGATTCTTCATGACCCCATGAACTTCAGCACGCCAGGCTTCCCTGTCGTTCACCATTTCCCAGAGTTTGCTCAAACTCATGTCCATTGAGTCAGTGATGCCATCCAATCATCTCATCTTCTGTCATCTGCTTCTCCTGTCTTCAGTCTTTCCCAACATCAGGGTCTTTTCCAATGAGTCAGGTCTTGCCATCAGGTGGCCAAAGTATTGGAGCTTCAGTATCAGTCCTTCCAATGAATGTTCAGGGCTGATTTCCTTTAGGATTGACTGGTTTGATCTCCTTGCAGTCCAAGGAACTCTCAAGAGTCTTCTCCAGCCCCAGTTGGAAAGCATCAGTTCTTTGGTGCTCAGCCTTCTTTATGGTCCAACTCTGACATCCATACATGACTACTGGAAAAACCATAGCTTTGATTAGACAGACCTTTGTTGGCAAATAATGTCTCTGCTTTTTAACATGCTGACCAGGTTTGTCATAGCTTTCCTTCCAAGGAGCAAGTGTCTTTTAATTTCATGGCTGCAGTCACTATCTGCAGAGATTTTGGACCCCAAGAAAATAAAGTCTGTCACTGTTTCCATTGTTTCCCCATCTATTTGCCATGATGTGATGTACCAAATGCCGTGATCTTAGTTTTTTGAATGTTGAGTTTTAAGCCAGATTTTTCACTCTCCTCTTTCACCTTCATCAAGAGGCTCTTTAGTTCCTCTTCGCTTTCTGCCATTAGGGTGGAGACATATGCCGAGCTCCAATTTGTCCCAGTCACAAAGCAGACATCCTGGCCCCATAGTCTGTGAGATTAACTCCTATGCTGCAAGCTATTTGTCTACAGGGGTTGTTCTGAGGGTTAAATGAGATAAACTAGGAGGTGCCTGGCGCAAGTTCATAGCCCAGAACCTCTCAAAGGTAGAAAGCTGTGGAAGTGCTTTGATATAGGGGTCTTTATCCCAAGGGCCACTGGGAGGCGGTATTGCCTTTCAGTTGGTTTCCCCTTGTGTTTTCATCCTTGTACTTGCAAAACCCCTTTGTCCTTCCAGTCTTCCACTATCTGCCATCTTTACATTTACTGCTTATGTCGACTGTCAACCTCTTTGGGTAATCTGTCAGCCCTCCATCACTCTCTCCCAGTTCTTTGCAGACTAGGACACCTACTTCATGGACTTTCAGTCCAGCCCTTATTGTTTTTCTGGTTGTTCTTAGCATGTGAAAGGATGATCTGTTTGGGAAAGATATGGTTCATCCAGTCATTTTTAAACTAATTCATTTATCCTGCAGTTAATAAAAATTTGTGTTGGACGTTTAGCTAGGCTCTGGGGAGAAAAAAGACTTGGTTTCTGCTTCCAAGAAAGTTATAGTCTAATAGGGGTAATTGATACAAAGCAAAAAGTAAAATAAAATGTTGTAGATGAATTTTTAACCCAGTTGTCTATTGGTCTCAGTATCGTTTTTTTTTTTTTTTTTTTTTTTAAAGACCTGGGCAAGATTGGTGCAGGAAGGAAGGGCTCCAAAGCTTAAATGGCTTGGTGTCCCAGGAAACTGCCTGTGACAGCCCCACATGGTCAGAACTCATTCAGGGAAGGCCCAGTAAGAGATGAGACTGTGAGGCAGTTAGAATAGGGAAAAGGAGTCCAGAATGGCGGTGGTTCAAAGACCTGGAAGGGGAAAGTCGGGGCGGAAATAGAACAAAGGAAGGTCCGAGGACAGGAGTGAGAACCTTAGGTAAAACAACAGTCCTGGCTGGCCCAATTTACATAAGACAGGCCCAGGGACTGAGAAACATATAAAAAGAGGAGCCAAAGCCCTCTTCTCTCTCTCCCACGCGATGGGGCCCTCTTCTCTTCACGTCTTTGGGTCGACGTGCCCTCATGCCTCGAAGATGGATTTTCCTGCTACTATCTCAATGAAATAGAGCTGTAACATTGAGCTGTAACAGTGATTTATTTAGAAGCTATAACACGGTCCAGTCGAGACCTGAGAGCTATAACACGGCCTGTCCTCTGAGAGCTGTGACCCGCCAAGGGGCCTTCAATATCCATCACTCCAAATTTTTGTTGTGATGAGACAAAGAACCGAGGAACATACACTCACCTGACAAGACCAAGGGGCAAGCGATGGCCAGAGAATTGTGTGCCCAGCTTAACAGTATGGAAATAAAAGTCATTTGTCCATTTTAATTCAGTTTTGGTTAAAATTAAAATGAAATATTGATCATATCTGTATTCGATGAGAAGCCTTGGGGATGAATAATACTGTTGAAACAAGATGAAAATTTGAATTACCCTGTGCTAGTTATTTTCCTTCTCAATAAAGTAAGCGAAGATAAGAAAATCTGTTATATTCACAGAAGAGTATCATAAACCAGGGGAGACTGTCTAGGTGGAGCCAAGATCATACTTCAATTTATGATAACTTTTATTACTTGTCATCAACTAAAAAAAGTAATAAAGAGTACCCTCATTTTTTTTAATGACAAAGTTTTAGTTAAATCTCACAGGAATGATTCCTTTAACCACAAAGCAAATGATGACTTCAAAGCTGATAAAACGTGTTATAGGACTTTGCAATTGTTTTTTAACCTATTTGATGGATATAATATATGAAATTGAATTTTTTCACTTAAGCTGTACATGAACCCACAATATTAAAAAATTTTTTTAAAATTTCATTTGTTAATACCAAAAACATCTTGTGTTGGGGTATAGCCAATGAACAATGTTGTGACCGTTTCAGGTGGACAGTGACGGGACTCAGCCATTCATATACACGTATCCATTCTCCCCCAAACCCACCTCCCACCCAGGCTGGCACACAAGACCGAGCAGAACTCCATGTTCTGTAGAATAGCAAACCCACCAGATTTTCGATGAGTAACCTGCCAATTCACCTACTGAATAGACTTCTTGTTAATTATAAAGTTATATACATTTTGGGTCTACTTCCTCCTTGCAGACTGCTTAAAATAAGGGATGGCAGATTCAAATCGAAACACGACATTAAAGTTTGTCCCTTCCCAGGAATCTGTATTTGTCTGAAGATTGTGGGGACTCTTGGAAGGCTTTTTAGCAGGGAAGAAACTTAATCAGAACTGCAATTTTTAGAAATAAACTCTGGGGACTTCTGTGATGGTGCAGTGGGTAAGAATCTGCCTGCCAATGCAGGGGACAGGGTAAGATCCCTGGTTTGAGACGATTCCACATGCCACAGAGCAACTAAGACTGAACGGTACAACTACTGAATCCTGACTCTAGGGCCCGTGAACCGAAACAAGAGAAGTCATTGCAATGAAATGCCCACACACCACAATGAACAGTAGCCCCTGCTTGCTGCAACCAGAGGAAACCTGCACAAAGCAATGAAGACCCAGGGCAGCAGAAAATAAATAAAAAAAATTTAAAAAAAGAAAGAAGGAACCTCTCAGTTCAAGCAGTTCAGTTGCTCAGTGTCCGACTCTTTGTGACTCCATGGACTGCAGCATGCCAGGCTTCCATGTCCATCACCAACTCCTGGAGCCTAGTCCAACTCATGTCCATTGAGTCAGTGATGCCATCCAACCATCTCATCCTCTGTCGTCCTCTTCTCCTCCTGCCTTCAATCTTTCCCAGCATCAGGGTCTTTTCCAATGAGTCAGTTCTTTGTATCAGGTAGCCAAAGTATTGGAGTTTCAGCTTCAGCATCAGTCCTTCCAATGAATATTCAGGACTAATTTCCTTTAGGATGGACTGGTTGGATCTCCTTGCAGTCCAAGGGACTCTCAAGAGTCTTCTCCAACACCAGAGTTCAAAAGCATCAATTCTCTGGCACTCAGCTTTCTTTATAGTCCAACTCTCACATCCATACATGACTACTGGAAAAACCATAGCTTTGACTAGACGAACTTTTGTTGGCAAAGTAACGTCTCTCTCTGCTTTTTAATATGCTATTTAGGTTGGTCATAACTTTTCTTCCAAGGAGCAAGCGTCTTTTAATTTCATGGCTACAGTAAACTGCAGTTATCATCTGCAGTGATTTTGGAGCCCAGAAAAATAAAGTCTGCCACTCTTTACATTGTTTCCCCATCCATTTGCCTTGAAGTGATGAGACCAGATGCCATGACCTTAGTTTTCTGAATGTTGAGTTTTAAGCCAACTTTTTCACTCTCGTCTTTTACTTTCATCAAGAGGCTCTTTAGTTCTCCTTTGCTTTCTGCCAAAAGGGTGGTGTCATCTGCATATCTGAGGTTTTTGATATTTCTCCCAGCAATCTTGATTCCAGCTTGTACTTCCCCAGCCCGGGATTTCACATGATGTACTCTGCATATAAATTGAGTAAACAGGGTGACAAAATACCACCTTGATGTACTCCTTTCCCGATTTGGAACCAGTCTGTTCCAATAACCTCTGGAGCCCTGTAAAGGGCAGATAGAAGGGGAAAGAGCAACCAGAGGCAGCACCATCCCAAGAAAGTGTTGTTGGATTCAGGGCACAAGCACTTGTGGCCTGAACTAAGGCAGTAGAGATGGATGTGATTGGGTGGACATAAATGACAAGAAATATTACGAAGAATTAATGTTGATTGGATGTAGGGGATGAGGGATGGGTCTAGGATGATCCCCCAGGTTTCAGGATTGGGCAGCTAGTTGGAAGGGAGTTGTTTAGCATCTAGTTGGCAATCATTAAATTTGTTGAGTATCTGTTGAATACATGTAGGGATAGGAAATAATATGAAAATGAGGAGGATCAGATATTTATTTGTAGGAATGTATATTTAATGTCTATTTTCCTACTAAAATGATAAGTCCTAAGATTTCAATTATCATGCCAAATTACTCTCCTCTATTAGCTCCAGAGGATTCCCTGCTGGCTCAGTGGTAAAGAATCTGCCTGCCAGTGCAGGAGATGTGGGTTTGATCCCTGGGTTGGGAAGATCCCCTGGAGAAGGAAATGGCAATCCACTCCAGTATTCTTGCCTGGGAACTCCCGTGGACAGAGGAGCCTGGCCGGCTGTAGTCCATGGGGTTGCAAAGAGTCAGACGCGACTTAGTGACTAAACAAAAACAACAACATTAGCTCCAGTAAATAGCACTGGACCTAGCACATAGTAGGATCTCTATATTTATGGAATGAATGAATGAACTCAAGTGAAAGATGCCCAGCAGGCAGTTGGATATGAGGAGCTAGATATCAGGAGACATCTTGACTGAAGGCAAAGACTTACAAAGTCTTTAGAATGTAGATCAGGTTGAAGTTGATGATGACTGAGGTCCCCACACAAGGAGGGTGTGTGCACCGAGAAGAGAAGAAGGGCCTGGATAGAATTCTTAAAGATACTGACTTTAAAATTTGGGTGAAGGAAGAGAAGCCAGAGAAGGACAAGGAGAACAAATAGAAATAGAGGCAGGAGAGCTAGGAGATGGTGATTTCATAGGAGCCAAGAAAGGAGAGAGTTGTGAAAGGGTGCTGAAGGATTTTATTCCGATTCCAAAGTGAGGGAAGGATGTGTTTACCCACACCTCCAAACCAGTTCTTTGGATACCAGCTGGGTGTATTACAATTCAACTCAGCTCTGATAACATCTACCCAGCTTCAGGAGACAGGTTTGATCCCTTGGTCGGGAAGATGCCCTGGAAGAGGGCATGGCAACCATTCTAGTATTCTTGCCTGGAGAATCCCATGGACAGAGGAGCCTGGTGGGCTACAGTCCATAGCGTTGCAAAGAAGTGACTGAACATCCATGTCCCGAGAGGTAGTGTCAGATTCCATAGATCCAAGTTTCATCCCACAAGACTCCCCCCACCTCAGATACCAATCGCAAGCCCAGGTTGTTACCTGTGCTTCTGACAGACTGGCTTTAAATTGAAGGTTCCCATGACTCCCTCCTTGGGTTTGACTGATTTGCTAGAATGGATTAGATCGCAAAGTAGCAGCAGGTCTTTTGGAAACGTGTCTGACAGCCTTAAGACCCAGAGCCCCAGTTCGCAGAAACTGACCTCGGGTGGGCAGTCTAAGAGCGGGCTCTGCTTCCCCATTCCCTGACTCCAGCAGAGGCTTCAACTTGGAGAATGGGGGCTTTCTGTTTTTAATTTTGACGGTAACAGGTCTGATTCTGCAGCTGAACAAGGCTGGCACTGTTGGGAACTGTAGGCAGGGCCCAGGCGAGTGCAGCGCCCTGAACTCTGACCACAGAGAGAGGCGTTGTGAAAGAGGTGCAGAAGGCTGGGAGGGGCAGCATGCAGGGAAGGAAAGGGACCCTGCCCGTTGGGGTTCGTGAAGTCCTCTGAGAGCTCTCCCCGAACAGATGGTGAGAGTGTGTGTGTGTATTTTGGGTTGGGAATAAAATCTGTTTGGAGAAAGATCTTGATTTTGGCCTATAATTTTCTTAAAAGACCCTTCAGCTTTGATTTCCGAAAGAAAATTCATCACCATGACTTTCTCCAGTGCTGAAGCTGAAGCTCCAATGCTTTGGCTACCTGATGTGAAGAACAGACTCATTGGAAAAGACCCTGATGTTGGGGAAGATTGAAGGTGGGAAGAAAAGGGGACAACAGAGAATGAGATGGTTGGACGGCATCACCGACTCAATGGACATGAGTTGGAGTAAACTCCGGGAGTGGGTGATGGACAGGGGGGCCTGGCGTGCTGCAGTCCATGGGGTGGCAAAGAGTAGGACACGACTGAGTGACTGAACTGAACTGAACAGATGGTTTCCTCTGCTTTTTTGATCTTTATTATTTCGCAGTTTAAATAATGTTTAGAAGTTGAGAGTGATTTTATACTTACACATAAGACCCCTTGGATATGTTCTGTAACCTGGGAATCTTGACAGTGTGGAAAACCAGTTCTTTTTTAGTTAATGCTGGAAGCTGTGGAGTAAGTTCGTGAACTTTTGGCTAAGCAAAAGCAGCTTTATGTAATTAAGCCCTGAGAGTGTGTTGCTGAAGCTCTGTGATCTAGTTCTGTCCTGAACTTACCCTACCCCCATTTCCTACACTGAGCAAGCTCTTTGCAGTGGGAGTGGTGAAATTTTTTTTCTCTTTTTTAACCCATGTGACCAGTAAACAAGAGTTTAATAGTCCCATTATTCCTTCCTTCTCTCTTGTCACATTTCTAATCCTGCAGAGAACAGAGAAGACATAAAATTCCGAAGGTAGGTGAAATGCGATGTTATTAAAAAAAAAAATTCCTCAGGTAACATTTTTCCTTTCTCTTTGTCGAATCTCATATACTGATATGAAATAAAGTATGATATATATAATATGTATATATGCACTTTGTCATATTATACATAGATATATGTGTATATATGTGCCAGTACATGGCATCACCTACTGGAGTATTTATAAATTTTTTCTCACTTGGCAGAGGGATTGAGTCAGCTTTTGGGATGACACTGAGGTTGGCGAATCTGTTAGATTTTATTCTTGAACAAATGTAGCATCTTCAAAAAGAGTTTGAGGTAATCTATACTAAAAGACACATACACACAAAAAAGTTATTAAAATGCAAATGGAAACATAAAAAGAAAAAGAAAATTAGCATGCTGAAAGAGAAGAGAGAAGAAGAAAAAAATGCTATTTATGAAGATTAATAGAATTACTGACTGAACATTAAATTTGGCCTTAAACTACTATGATAATATGGAAAAATTAGATAATTTAAAAATAATCAATAGTATACTATTTACTTAGAAAAGACAAAATCTTTCCTCGTACTAAATGCATGACAGGATTTATCATGTGGGATCTTACACAGTGTATAGATGCACAGTGCTCTTGATAAGAATTTTATGACAAAAAAAAAAGAATTTTATGACAGATGCAGAAGTGATTTTCTTCAGATTGTTTCTTTTCTTCTCATTTTAATCAAGGTGGTATTTTAATTTTTCTAATTTGAGTGGCGAACACACAGGTGACAGTTCAATGAATTTTTACAAAATTCGCACTTCTGTTACAGTCACACAGGTCAAGTAATAGAACATCATGAGCACCAGACAGCCCACTAATACCTTTCTCATTCGTTGAACCCTACCTCCTCCCCCAAAGTAACCAGTAATATGATTCATATTAATATCAGCATAGATTAATTTTAAAAGATTTTCTGTAGCTTTAAAAAGTATTTATTCTTATTTATTTGGTTGCTCCAGGTCTTAGTTATGGCTTCGGGATCTAGTTCCTCAACCAAGGATTGACCCTTGGCCCCCTGCACTGGGAGTGTGGAATTTTAGCCACTGCACCATCAGGGAAGTCCCAACATAGATTAGTTTTGTCTGTTATTTTATTTTTTTATTTTTATTTTTTGAGAATTCAATTTGAACTAATTCCTTTATTAAATAAGCTTCATTTGGGAGCTGACTGCCACAGAACTCAGGAGAAAATGCATCTTGCTTTTGCAGAGATCAACACAGTTCAGCAATGCCCAAGCTCCTCTTTCAGAGAGGTGAACCTCAGCTTAAAGGAAGGGCTGAGGGGGCTTCCACACTGAAGGTGATACGGAGAAGACGTAGTAATCACATGGGAGCCAGCCCAGGAGGAAATCGAGCGCATGGCCACCTGCTGATTCCCTGTGCCCTGTCAGGAGAGCGCTGCGAAGCAGCGGCATCTGGGTTCCCAAGCGGGCACCAGCAACACCTCCAAGGCAGACCTGAGGACCCTGAGGATGAGGTTCCAAAGTAGACCCTGCAGAGGCTAAGAATCTGATCAGGAATAAAAGTAGACAGGGGTGAGGGCGTGGTGTGTATGTGTTCAGTCATGTCTGACTTTGCAACCCCATGGCCTGTAGCCCACCAGGCTCCTCTGTCCATGGAACTTTCCAGGCAAAAATACTGGAGTGGGTTGCCATTTCCTTCTCCAGGTAGTTGTGTCTCTTAAAACTTTGTGTAGATGGAATCATGTAGTATGTGTTCTTTTGTATCACAGTATTATGTTTGTGAGACTCATTCATGTAACTGTGCGTAGCTATAGTTTGTTTTCGTCACTGCATAGCGTTCCATTGTATGAACATACCTCAAGTTATTTATCCATCCTACTGTTTGTGCATGCGTGGGTTGTATCCAGCTTTTGGTTATCACAAGTAATGCTGCTGCAAACACATCTTATGGTGTACATATTTTGTTGTTATATACTGAAAATGGAGTCTTTGGTAAGACTTCCATAGGGAAGCTGGATCATTATCTTTGGTAGATAATGATAATTTGCTTTTTCCAAACTGAATGTATTTACTTGTTCAATAGCAACGTTTGCTTGTTCTTGTGAACTCTTGTTTTTTAACTTTCATTTTTGGCTGTGCTGGGTCTTTGTTACTTTGCTCAAACTTTTTTCCCCCTAAGTTACGGTGAGCAGGCATCACTCCTCACTGCGGTGGCCTCTCCCTGGGGCGCAGGCTCTGGAGCACGGGATCTGTAGTTCTGGCGCTCAGACTTAGTTGCTCTGCTGTACCTGGAAACTTCCCAGACCAGAGATCGAACCCGTGTCACCTACACTGGTAGGCAGATGCTTATCCACTGCACCACCAGGACCCGATATCTGAACTAAAGATTTAAAAATTGATCTATGTATTTATTTGGACCGCGCTGGGTCTTCACTGCTGCCTGTGGGCTTTCTCTAGTGGCGAGCAGGGCCTGCTCTCTAGTGATGGTGCGTGGGCTTCTCAGTGCAGTGGCTTCTCTTGTTGCAGAGCAGGGACTCGAAGGTGAACGGGCTTCCGCAGCTGCAGCTCTCAGGCCCCAAAACGTGTGGGCTTCAGCAGTTGTGGTACATGGGTTTAGTTGCCCCCGTGGCCTGTGGGATCTTCCCATCCAGAAATCAAACCTGTAGCCCCAGCATTGGCAGGCAGATTCTTAACCACTGGACCACCTAGGAAGTCCTCAGTGAATGATCTTGGTGCTTTTTTTCCTGTACGAGAAGATGCAAAAATCTGGGTTCATTAAATTTTTTCCACCTGAGATATCTCGAACTAAGGCGTCTGTTTTTCCAAAGTAAAAAAAGCCTTATCACATTCTTCATCCTGAATTCTTTTCAGAGTGTACTGCCAGTCAGTGACTGCAGAGGCTAATCACTTGATCCTTGTAGAACTGGATAATGGGCAACATTCTTTGTTTTACAAGTAATGTCTAGTTTGTATGCCCAGTGTGTGAACAAAGAACGTCACAATGGATCAGTCCATGAATCTGTGTGTTGTTGATAGACTCACTCTTAGGATCAGTGACTAGACTGATTGAACCTTATAGATAAATCCATGTCTGAAGATTTAAAAGAAGAGAATAAAGGCTATTCCTTATTTTGCCTTGTGCTATATTGCAGAGCGACAGGTCCTCTGCCTGAGACTGAAGAAGGTCAGGGTGAACCAGTATGGCCCAGTGTAGTGATAAAAAGCACTTAGAAATGACTAAGGATGTTGCAATGCTTGGAGTTGCACACACTGAAAAAGTGACTCTGATAGGACCTGGAGGAAGAGGCAAGGTTCACGGATAAAAGCCTAGAAGGGCAATAATAAAACAACCACCACCCAAGTAATCCTGATAGTATCTAGAAATTACGTAGTGCTTTACATGTGTTAACTCACTTAAACTCTCCCAACACATCACTGAAGGGTCCTTTTCCCATTTTGAAGATGAGCACACAGGTAGAGGACTTCCCGTGGTGCAGCGGGGAAACAATCTGCCTGCAATGCAGGAGATGCAGCAGACTGGGGTTCGATTCCTGGGTCAGGAAGATCCCCTGGAGGAGGAAATAACAACCCACTCCAGTATTCTTGCCTGGAAAAGTCCCATGGGACGGAGGAGGCAGGCGAACTACAGTCCGTGGGGTCCCAAAGAGCCAGACACACCTGAGCATGCACAATAATAACACAGGTAGAGAGGTTAATTCACTTGCCCCAGCCTGATTTGAACCCACGTAATCTGACTTCAGAATACATGCTCATATTTCTATGCTATCCACAAAATCAGGGCTGAGGTCAGGGGAACTCATGCAGATTGGAAAGGAATAAAAGGAAAGGTAGGCAGGGTATTAGCCAAGGGTCTCATTGGTATAACAGACTCCAAAAGAAGTGTTCTGAGAAATGGAATGTGTTCTGCACTATATATGTTTTTAATTCAGCTGCACTGGGTCTTCACTGTAGTATATGAGGTCTTTAATTGCAGCGTGAGGGCTCTTAGATAGGGTCTGTGGGATCTAGTTCCGTTATCAGGGATTGAACCTGAGCCCTCTGCATTGGGAATGCCAGAATCTTAACCACTGGACCCCCAGGGAAGTCCTTGCTCTGCATAGTTGCTGAAGAGGAAAGTTACAGAAGCCTGAAACACCTCCAGGTTTGGATGTGAGAGTCTTCAGCACACACCAAGTACAGTGAGTGGGTGGGGAAGCCCAGTTTAGCAGCGAGCACAACCTTGAGGATTGCCAGCCTCCCGAGGACTTTTCCTGGGTTTTTCCTTTCATTTTCACACCTCTGTCAGATTTTTATGGTTGCTCTACTGAGACAGATGACACAGTATTATGGCTAGTTCTTGCTGGGATTTTCAGGTTTTAGAGAAACCAATCAGGGGTAGTAGTCTATATTAATATTTCTAATATCCATACCAGTGGCTAGTGACCCTGTGTTCATCTCAGATTCCAAGGCATCCAGAGGGGTCAGTTCATGGGGCCCCAAAGCTTCCTGCTCCCTCCTTGGGGCCCTGTCACTGAAGAAGCCCTGGGCTGGTGAGGATGGACTCCGAAGACTGATGATGGCGGGAGGAGAGACAACCACCCACCTGGTGGGTGCTGAGGCCGAGATTAAGCCACCTCCACTTTCTCCTGGGGCCCCTGGACACCCCCTACTTCCCCACAGCTTTTCTGCCTTTCTTTCCTCTTCTGCTATACTCTCCCTTTGCTTTCACGCTTACATGGCCCCATCCGCAAAAACAAACACCGTTCCCTTAGAGAAGAGCTCAGTCTGCTAAGTGGGGAGAGCAGTGAGGGAATCTCAGGCAGGGGGATGGCCAGATGAGCTCTACGGTTCATTGCAGACGGTCTTAGGATGAAGTCTCCAAGAGAGAATGGGCCAATGACTTTGCTGTTGGTGAGGACAAGGCTCAGAGGAAACGCCTACAGAGTCGTGTTTCCATTTGAGAGTCTTCAGTCCGAGGAGGTGCCTCGGTGAAGACAGCTGCTAAGCAGAGCCCAGCCCTCAGTCCTGCCCTGAGACTTCCCCTAGGCTTTCCCCCTCTTTCTCTCAGCCTCTTTCAGACTGTTCTAGTTGTTCAACATTGGGCCTGTTGACATAGCTGGATTTTCCCCCTTATCCTTGGAAACACTTGTTAACTCTTGTCTTTTAGATAACAGCCATTCTAACAGACATGAAGTGATAGCTCGTTCTGATTTTGATTTGCATTTCCCTGATGATTAGTGATATTGAGCTTCTTTTCATGTATCTGTTGGTCGTTTGTAGGACTTCTCTGGAAAAATGTCCACTCAGAGCCTCTCAGTTCAGTTCAGTCGCTCAGCCGTGCCCGACTCATTGTGACCCCATGAACCGCAGCACTCCAGGCTTCCCTGTCCATCACCAACTCCTGGAGCCCTTTTGTGTAATTGGATTTATTTTTCCTATTGAGTTTTATGAGCCCCTTTTATATTTTGGATGTTAACTCCTTATCAGATATACAGTTTGCAGATATTTTCTCTCATTCTGTAGGTTGCCTTTTCATTTTGTTGATTGTTTCTTTGGTTGTGTAGAAACTTTTTAGTTTGATGTAGTCCCACTTAGTTTTGCTTTTGTTGCTTTTGGTTTCACATCCAAAAAAATTATTGCCAAGTTCAACATCAAAGAAATTTCCCTATGTTTTCTTTTAGGCGTTTTATGGTTTCAGGTGTTACGTTTTAGTGGTTAACCCATTTTGAATTAATTTCTGTGAGTGGTGAAAATAGGGTCCAGTTTTCTTCTTTTGCCTGTGAATATCCCACCACCACTTATTGAGGAGATTATCCTCCCTAGCTTGCCAGGTGGCATAGTGGTAAAGAATCAACCTGCTAATGCAAGAGATGCAAAAGACAAGGGTTTGATCCCTGAGTCCAAAAGATCCCCTGGAGGAGGAACTGGCAACCCACTCCAGTATTCTTGCTTGGAAAATTCCATGGATGGAGGAGCCTGGCGGGCTACAGCCCATGGGGTCGCAAAGAGTGGGACACGACTGAGCGACTAAGCACAGAACCTGCTTTTCACGGAGTGACATCAACAGGGCTGTGCTTGAGGAAAGTGACCAGACAGCACTGCACGGGGGTGAGGAGGGACCAGCACCCTGGACGGTGGGAGGGCTTCTGTGGCAGGTCAAGCAAGAGGTACTGAATGGTGAAGGCTTGAACAACGGCGGTGGCCATGGGAGTGAAGGGTAGGGGACAGGTGCTCCAGATACTAGAGCGCTGGACTCTACAGCCTCATCTCTGGCGGGAATGCATGGGGCAACGAAGAGAAAGTGTCAGAGCCTGAAGCCTAAAAATGACACAAATAGAAATTTGGAATCCTGGAGGAGAGACCTTTTTAGGAGAAAATATCATGTGTTCTATCTTGGATATGTTGATTGTCTGGTTCAACAGCTGGCTGGAGAGTATTTAAGGAAATTAGATACACATAATAGAGCCTCAGAAAATGGTCAGGTCAAGGGATATAGATATTTGCAATAGTCAAGACATCTCAAGACTTTTGGTTCATGTTCAGCGTTGGCTTATGTTTTGGGATCTGCCTGGCCTGGCATATCTCTTTCTCAAGTTTAGTTTTACTGTGTGGTGGTTGAATAGCAATACGTAGAAAGGCTGTGGGTTCCAAGCTTCCTCCTCACAAAGGACATGGATTCTCATCTTTGACTGGCATCAGGAAATTACCCTTTTAGTCGATAAACAGGCAGGATGAAGCTCTGTTAGTACAGTGCACCAGAGAACGATGACAGGACAGAACAGAGGCGGTTGGGGAGAGGACACAGGACTCTTATTGGAGAGATCAGGAAACGTGGGGGAGGGGAGAGAACTCGGAGGTAGGGGGAGGAGGGAAAGAGAGAGAAAGAGAAGAGGACGGAGGGAGCGTTAAATGTCTCTATGCACTGTTTTCTCCCCTTCACTGGCTCCTCGAGGTCTATTCCCCTCTACCTTCAACAGTTCTGGTCCTAATTGCAAAAAATTATTCTCAGCAACACCAGCGAGGTGTTTCACAATACAGCTCAGTTCTGACTGTAACTACAAGCAGACAACATTAGATTCCACAGGTTAAGGGTTCAGTCCTACAAGCCTACTCTCTTCACCCCTCACTTTGGACACCAGTTGCAAGCCCAGATTATCACCCGTGCTTCTGACGGACGGTAGATTGGAGGATCCAGCAATCCCATCCTTGGGTTTGATTAATTTGCTATAGTGGCTAACAGAACTTACAGAGGGACATTTTCCTTATCTGATGACTGCTTTATTATAAAAGGATATAACTCAGGAGCAGCTAGACGGAAGAGATGCTTAGGGCAAGGTCTGGGCTTCCCTCATAGCTCAGTTGGTAAATAATCTGCCTGCAATGCAAGAGACCCAGGTTCAATCCCTGGGTCAGGAAGATCCCCTGGAGAAGGAAATGGCAACCCACTCCAATATTCTTGTCTGGAGAACCCCATGGACAGAGGAACCTGGCAGGCTACAGTCCATGGGGTTGCAAGAGTTGGACACGACTTAGTGACTAAACCACCACCATGGGGAAAGGACCCAGAACTTCTGTGCCCTCTCCAAGCCACCTTCCCTGGATCTCTGAATGTTCATCTTGAAGCTCTCTGAACTCTATCCTTTTTGGTTTTGGTGGAGGCTTCATTACATAGGCATAATTGATTTAAATCATTACATGCTTGGTCGCTCAGTCATGTCTGACTCTTTGTGACCCCATGGACTGCAGCCCATCAGATTCCTCTGTCCATGGGATTCTCCAGGCAAAAATACTAGAGTGGGTTACCATGCCCTCCTCCAAGGGAACTTCCCAACCCAGGAATTGAACCAGGGTCATCTGCATTGCAGGCTGATTCTTGACTAGCTGAGCTACCAGGGAAGCCCCTTAAGTCATTAGCCATTGGTGATTAAACTCAATCTCCAATCCCTGACCTCTCCCTGGAGGTCAGGAGGTGCAACTGAAAGTTCCAAACTGTTCAGCCCAGTGTAGGACTCTACTGGGCAATCTTTGTTCAAGGACTCTCATCAGCCTGGCTGAGACTTTCTCAGGGCTGAACTGCAGTTTAAGTTTCTTCCTTTTAAATCAGCTTTTCCTTCTCTTTCTTGTTTCAGACCTGTATTGGCACCCACTCCTGCACTTTCCACCTTTGGTCTCTTTAGGTATTTTCCCCCAGTGAGTGCCTTGCATGTCTGTTTCTGTCTTGGCATCTGAACTGACATGCAGGTATATTGATAGGACCTACCTCAATGGCCTGTTATGAAAATTCAATGACTTAATATATATGAAATGCTTAGAACAGGACCTGTAATACAGCAGGTGCTTTGCAAGTGTTAGCTGCTCTTCCTATAAGTTTATTAAGCTTTTGATCTCAAGTTATATTTTATCCTCACTAGGAAACCTCTCAGTTCCTGGACTGGCTTGGAAGCCTCTCCTGAATGCTTCAAGAGCATCTGGCCCTTACTTCTATTATGGTTGGCCCTCCATATCTACAGGTTTTGCACCTGCAGATTCAACCAACCACGGATTAAAACTATTAGGAAAAAAACTTCCGGAAAGTTCCAAAAAAGCTAAACTTGAATTTGTTTCATGTCAGCAACTATTTACATACCATTTACAGCGTATTTACAACTAATTACAGGGATTTACTTTGTATTTTCACCTATTTCCATATCATTTACATTATATTAGGTATGGTAAGTAATCTAGAGATGATTTAAAGAGGATGTTCGTAGGTTATATGCAAATACCATATCATTTTACATAAGGGATGGAACATCCTCCGATTTTGGTATTTGTGAAGGGTCCTGGGACCAACCCCTCACGGATACCAAGGGATGACTGTATATCACATTGTTTTCTTGTCAGTCTTTATACTTAGACCCTGAATTCAATGCATAATGGAATCTTGTTTTATTCACTTTTGTGTATCAGTGCTTACCATTGTGTCTGATCACAGTGGATGTTGAATTGATGCTGTTGAATGAAAATGGTTCAGTGGAGTCTTAACAGATGAGTATTATTCATCAAATGGATGAGAGCTGGGAAAGAATTATAGAGAGAATTGTATACTGGGGCATGAAAAGCCTGTACTGTGTGGGTTATTGAAAGGTGCTTATTACAACTAAAGAGTAGGGTGCAATAGAGGGTGGTAAAGGAGGAGGCTAAGAAATGAATCTGGGACCAGAGCGCTGGGGAGACCTTAAAACCAAGCCAAGGTATGCATTGTGTAGGCCTCGTGATGTCCTAGTGGGCCCAAACCCATCTATTTTAAGAAAACTTTATTTACGGCTGCTCTGGGTCTTTGTTGCTGCACTTGGGCTTTCTCTAGTTGTGGTGATGGGGGCTGACTCTCTGGTTATGGTGCTTGGGTTTCTAGCTGTGCTGGCTTCTCTTGTGGAGCATGGGCTCCAGGCATGCAGGCTTCAGTGTTTGCCACGTGTGGGCTCAGTAGTTGTGGGTCTCAGGTTCTGGAGCACAGGCTCATGAGTTGCGGTGCTCAGGCTGAGGTGCCCCATGGCATGTGGGATCTTCTCAGGCCAGGGATCCAACTGGTGTGCGCTACATTACAAAGTGCTTCTCAACCACTAGACCACCAGGGAAGCCCCTACGCTCATCTTTGACTTCTATCTATGACTTTCCCGGTGGCTCCGTGTTAAAGAATCCACCTGCCAGTGCAGGAGACACAGGAGATTCAGGAGATTCGAATCTGATCCTTGGGCTGGGAAGATTCTCTGGAGAAGGAAGTGGCAACCCACTCCAGTATTCTTGCCTGGGAAATCCCATGGACAGAAGAGTCCATGGTGTCCAATAGAGTCGGAAACGACTGAGGACTGAGCATGTACATGACTTTATGAGTCATATGTTAGTTCAGCCAGAAACTACAGATTGCCCCCGAAAGGTGGATGCTTCTCTAGAACTACGTATAGAAGCATTCATTTCAACAATGCGTATGATTGATCTATATTTACAAACTGCTTTGGCTTCAATGTCTCACCAAACTGCTGGGTCTGCTAACTAATCTCTTTGCCTTCATCACACGGCTGTTTAATCCACCCTTCATTCCCACTGTGAGACAGATCTTTCTAAAGCTAAATCTGGCCCCCTTAGCCTGCAGTTTAATACCTTCTAATGCCACGCCCTTGTTGCCCCTAAGATAACATCCAGATTCCTTAGTGTGGCTTACAGGACCCCTCCTGGTCTGGCCCTTCACCACTTCACCTTCCATTTCTTCTTCCATATGCTCTCTACATCACCTGAACTGCTTGTAGGGATCAGAAAGTTTTATGCTGCTCACCCCTCCATTCATGTACACATCATTGCTGCCCAGAATGTCATTTTATCCTTATTGACTTTTTGAACTTTTTACCTATTTTTTTGGGAAGTATTTAAAAAATCATCGCCTCTGTGAAGCTAGGTCTAACTTAGCAGGCAGTGGGGCATCCCCCCTTATAGATCCATCAGACTGTGTGTACTTCTGCTTGGCACCTGCCTCATTGCAATGCAGTTGTTTGGTTACTTCCCTGACTCCCCTCTCTCTAGACTGTGGCCAGAGGGTAGGACCATGTGTTAGTTAATTCAGAGTCCTAGCACATAGTGCAGTGGTTGGCACATAGCAAATACTGGTTAAGAAAAAAGGAAGGGATAAAATGAAAGCTGTTGTTTTTCTTTTGAAGGAGGTCCTCTCACCATGTGGCTGCACCTGGCGGTCCTCGTGGGCCTCTTCTACCTCCTGCGCTGGTACCGGGAGAGGCAGGTGGTGAGCCACCTCCGGGACAAGTTCGTCTTCATCACGGGCTGCGACTCGGGCTTTGGGAACAAGCTGGCCAGGCAGCTGGACCTGCGAGGCCTGAGGGTCCTGGCTGGGTGTCTGACGGAGCAGGGGGCCAAGCAGCTGAGGAGCCAGACGTCAGACAGGCTGCAGACGGTGATCCTGGACGTCACCAAGACTGAGAGCATCGCTGCGGCCACCGAGTGGGTGAAGGAGCGTGTGGGGGACAGAGGTATGGGGAAGTGTTTTCTCCTTTCATTTACCCAGGCATGAAGATGTTAACATTTTATGTGCATATATATTACACATATATAAGCTCAAAAGCAGGGCTTGAAAGAATGGCTTTGTCCTTTGAGACAGCTGTGATCTTTGGCAGTGTTTTTTTCCTTAACAATGTTTGTATTGAAAAATGAACCCAGTAGATTTCAGGCCGTTATCTCACCTTGCAAGTGAAGTATTTACAACCACAATTCTTTTCTTCACAATTCTTTATGTTTGAAGAATTTTCAAGGGGTTCTTAAGAATTAGCTTCTTCTTCCCTTGGCTAGCATCTAAAATAGAGACATTCCTAGAAGCCAGCCTTTGATCATCTTCTTTTTTTTAAAACAAATTTTCATTTTATTTTTTCTAATTAATAGACTGTATTCCTTAGAGCAATGATAGATTTACAGAAATGTTGGAAAGCACAGAGTTCCCATATGCAACCCCCCTCTTATAGTTTCTCCTATTATTGACATCTTGCATTGGTGTGGTACATTTATCACACTGATAAACTGATATTGATACAGTAGCATTAATGAAAGTCTACAGTTTACATTAGGATCCACTTTGTGTTGTATGGTTCTATAGGTTTTGCCAAATGTGAAATATCCTGTATTTACCGTTATAGGATGATGCAGAATACTTTCAGTGCCCTTAAAATCCTCTGGCTCCACGCATTCATCTCTTCTGCTCTCCCCACCTCCTCCCCAATCCTGGCAACTGTGCAGCGTTTTCCTCTTTCCATGTTATTTTTGTGCAGTCACTCCGTCATATCTGAGTCTTTGCAGCCCCAGGGACTGCAGTACGCCAGGCCTCCCTCTCCTTCACCATCTCCCGGAGGCTTGCTCAAACTCATGTCCATCGAGTCAGTGATGCCATCCAACCATCTCGTCCTCTGTTGTCCCCACTCTTTCCATAGTCTTGCCTTTTCTCAGATGTCACGCAGTCGGAATCATATTGGATGTAGCTTTTTAGACTGGCTTCTTTCATTTAACAATATGCGCTTAAGGTCCCTCTGGTTTTCTGTGACTTGAGTACTCATCTAATTTTATTACTGAATAATATTCCACTGTATGTACTACAGTTTGTTTATCCACTCACTTACTGAGGACATCTTGGTTGTTTTGAAGCTTTTGGTAGTTATGGATAAATCCTCTTTTCTAAAGTTCACTTTCTCTGAATATTATCCAAATCCTCTTTGATCCCCTTCTTCCTTCTCTAGTTGTTTTATGATTCATTAGGTCCTGATAATTGGACCTCCTAGATATTTATTCATCAAAGGAGTTCTAAAATAGTAGTAAAATTATTTGTTTGGATTGAAGAATGTTTATATTCTTTAGAATTTACTTTAAATTAGAAAACTGATTTTAAAATATTACTCCTACCTGAGGATGTTCTTGACTCCAGAGTCAGAAGTTATGGTTAGTTGTAGCCTCTGTGCTGTGTATAGTGGTTTATTTCTACTGTACTGCTACTATTATTGTTACTGTTTTCCCACCTGTTAGAGAATGTGCTCATCAAGGGCGTGGATCTTTCGTGACCATCACCGTATCCCCGTTTCTAACATATTGTCTGGTACATGGTAAGGGCTCAACAAGCGTTGAATGGATCTCATTTATGCATAGTTTAATCTATTACCTTTATGCCTTTGATTTCTAAATTATTTCTTGTTCATCACACCTGAATTTCCAACTACTTGCTGGCTTTCTCAACTGGAAATTCTACTGGAAGCTCAAACTCACCATGTCTGAGAGAGAACTCTTACTGTCTCATCGTCACCAAATCTGCTTTTCATTTTGGTCCTTGAGATTGATTCTTCTCCTCTCCCTCCAACCCCAGAACTCAAGACAGGAAGTTATACTTTCAGTCCTTTGGAAGTACTTTCTGTCTCACCCTTAAAGTGATAATAAAGCCATTTAATCCAGAAAGAGTCTTTTTTATTAGACTCCCTTCCTTAGTGGGCCTTGGACTTCGTTACCGTCTAATTGTGTATATTTTTTGATGCTATAAATACTAAAGTTCAATTCACATTGGTTGGCAAATTCCCTCCAATCTAAAGCTATCATTAGGGTTCTGTTTATCCTCCCTGGATTCCTGCCTTCTCTTTGTTTTTGGCTCAACCTTCTTTTATTTTCTTACTGATAGACGTGTTTAAGATTGAAAGAACATATTTTGATTTGTTTAAGATTGAAAAAGTGTATTTTTTCTAGCATTTTTAGCTGTTTTCAGCAGAAAGATTGACCAAGATTGCAGTCTGTCATTTTTGTCCTAAACTAAACTCCTGCTTTGATTTTTATTGTTTCAGGGCTCTGGGGTCTGGTCAACAATGCAGGCGTTTTTCACTCACATGGCTGCGCTGAGTGGCTGAAGATGGAGACCTACAGGGATACCCTTAGAGTGAACCTCATTGGTTTGATAGAGGTGACCCTGAGCATGCTTCCGCTGATAAGGAGAGCACAGGGGAGAATTGTCAATGTCTCCAGCATTCTGGGAAGAATTGCTTTCTTTGGAGCCATCTACTGTTGTTCCAAGTATGGAGTGGAAGCCTTCTCAGATGTTCTGAGGTAAGACTCTAAAGTTAAAACAGTCTAGAAGAGTGGGATGGGGAGGGAGATGGGAGGGAGGTGTGGGAAGGAGGGGACATGGATGATTCTTTTTGATGTTTGTCAGAAAACCACAAAATTCTGTAAAGCAGTTATCCCTCAATTCAAAAACAAAAGTGGCAAAGAAACCCCCAAACAAACAAAAGCAACCACTGATCTCTTAAATATGTCTTAGTCACCACTACCTACTAGTCACTAGTCACTTTCACCTATGTTATCTAATTTCATCACTTCCAAAATCTGGTATGTTTACTAGATATGATTTATTAGATAATAATTAAATACTATTGTTTACTAGATATTGCTAGTCTGTTTTATACAGAAAGCCGAGGCTCAGATTTGGTATCTATTCAAAGTTCACCTGCAACTGCGATGATTTGGCAGACCCGTGTTTCGACTCCAAGTCCTTGTCTCCTGTCACCACACTACATTTTAACTCTCAAGATATATCCTTGATAAAATTTTATTTCTGAAGAGAGCATGACTGTCCTCTTTCCTCCTGTCCTCGTCTCTTCACGGCAACTCTTTCTGGTGCTCATCTGCTTCCAGTTAAATTATTTCATCCCTTTATTCTGTATATCTTCTCTTTATCTAATTGTTTCTTTTCTTTCCTATAACTTTAGTTTGCCACAACCCTCTAATGGCCCTGGCTCTACCTCCTGGCTTTTAAAAATACCTCATTTCAGCTTCCTGCTCCTCTATCAGCAATTCCTTCTTTATATAGTTCCCTTTGTATTTTAATTTCTGAGACAGAGAATCCTGTTGGGCCTGAGACCATTTTTTTTTGTGTTCCGTGTGACACAGCATGGTGTGATTTTTTTTTTGCACTTGCTATCTGTCAGGCACTGCTGTGGTTATTTTACATCTAATGAATCATTTAATTTTCATAGCAACCCAGTGAGGAAGAAGTTATTTTTATCCTTATTGTATGTCTAGGGAAACTGAGGCACAGCGGTTCAGTAATTTGCCACGGCCATCTCGCTAATAGCAGGCTGAGCCACTGTCCAGTCCTAAGAGGGCTCTCCTCCCATCAAGGACCCTTCCTGGTCCTGCCCGCTGTAGACATGAGGATGCAGTCACACGGTACAGAAGAGTGTGCACTCTCCTTTAGCAGAGGCTGACTCTAGGGGCAGCTTCTCTTAGAACCAAGCTACGAATATTACAGACACCATGAGTTAACTTCCTATGGCAGTTGTAAGAAGTTTCCACGAGTAATTTACGGAGCATGGTATCTTACAACAGCACACATTTATTCTCTCACAGTTCTGGAGTCTAGGAGTCTGAAATCAGCATCACTGGGCCAACGTCAGTTGTCGGCAGGGCCGTGTTCTTCTGAAGGCTCTAGGAGAGAATCTGTTACTTGCCTCCTGCCTCTGGAGGCTGCTGGAATTCCTTGGCTTGTGGCCACATCAGCCTCTGCCTTTATGGTCACTTTGCCTTCTTTTCCTCTGCCTCTCTTATAAGGACAGTTGTGATTGCATTTAGGATGCCCCCACGTCACCTGCCATAGTCTCCCTAGCTTAAGATCCTGAACTCAGTCAAACTTGCAAAGTCTTTGCCACATAAGGTAACATTTACAGGTTTCAGGGATTAGGACCTGATATGTTTGGGAGTCATTATTTAGCTTACCACATGCCACGACTGGTATATATCTAATACAATGTGCCTATCGTATTATCTGCTTAGGAAAGGAGTGGGGAAATAACCGAGGACGTTACATGAGTTGTTACTATATGGCAGGCATCTTTCCTGGCTTCCTGCCTATCCAACATTTTGACCACCTCCATGGGGCCACGGCCTGTCGATTTATGACCGCTCATGACTCTTGGACTCCTTGAATCATTCCCAGGCCAAGAGCAAAGACATGCCCTTCCAACCTTTAAATCATTATTTAGGTTCTTTAGGAAATTCCAGCTTTTCTTAATTGTGCTAAGGATAAACAGAAAAAGGAAGTTTTGTCCCCCATTTGAGTTAGAGTTTTAAAGGGGATGGTGATGTGGTATGTTGGCAATGTATGAGAAAGCTGCACGGGGAAGTGAAATGCAAAGGGCCAAAGCACCCCTGGCTTGCCTAGCCCATCCTTCTGCTCCAGTGCACACAGGCACCTGGAGAATCATTTTCTGAGGCTCTAACTTGAAAGGTTTTAGGCTTTGGATTGATAAGGGAGGGTTTTCCTTTAGAGCAGTGGTTCTTAACTTCTAGCATGCCTCAGAGTCACCTGGAAGGCTACTTTGGACAGATTGTCGGTTCTTGCCCCCAGAGTTTCTGATTTAGTAAATTTAGACTTGGACTCAGTAATCTGCATTCTCAGTGCTTCATTCCTAGATGCTGAATCTATTGATCTGGGGTCCACACTTTGAGAACCATTCATTGCTTTAGAGGATCACGATGCTTTGTGTTTTATTTTCTTATGAAACACTGCTCCAAACATTTCTCCTCGACATCAGCTTGGGTTTCATCTTCTCTAGCAAGGTGCTCCAACATCTAGAGCAGGGAGCACCCCTCATCACTGTCCCGGAGCACTGAAAGCATACCTCACAGGGTGTACAATGCCGTCTTACTTCACTCGGTGAAGGCAGCACTTCGCGTAGTGCCTGATACACACACAGCCCCCTGATGAATATTTTTGGAAATGTTTTTTGAGCTAAGCTGAATATTCTGGAGTGATCAGTGACTTGTCAATTTAATGCCCACGTCATATTCCACTAATGGTCTCTTGCAGTCTTTGAACACACTGTAATTTTTCACAGCCCCCTGCTTCTGTGTGTGCAATTCCATCAATATGGTATTCCACTCCACTCTTTCTTCACTTAGAAATTTCCTCTTTATCCTTGGAGGCTCAACTGAAACATTTTCTCCTTACTGAAGCCTTTTTTGACTCCCTCAGAAAATCTACATCCTCTTTTCTACTTATGTAGCCCCCTGAATTGGAGAAGGCAATGGCACCCCTCTCCAGTACTCTTGCCTGGAGAATCCCAAGGACCGAGGAGCCTGGTAGGCTACAGTCCATGGGGTCGCTAAGAGTCGGACATGACTGAGCGACTTCACTTTCACTTTTCACTTTCATGCACTGGAGGAGGAAATGGCAACCCACTCCAGTGTTCTTGCCTGGAGCATCCCAGGGACGGGGGAGCCTGGTGGGCTGCCGTCTATGGGGTCGACAGAGTACGACACGACTGAAGTGACCTAGCAGCAGCAGCAGCCCCCTGAATACCTTGCCTTTATAATTCTTTTGACTTGTATTGCAATTATTTGCTTATTTATCAAACTCACTCACTATGGGCTTTTCAGGGGTGGTGAGCAGAGTCTTAATTTGCTGAGATTGTGCATGCAAAACACTTAGCCCAGTAGATACGATAAAAATGTTAATTTTCCTTATTATTCCTTGTATTCTTCATTTTTCCAGTGTATAGCACATGGTTGAAAATGAACAACTCTATTAAATGAATGGATGTGGAATTGAATGGTTATGGTAGTTTGTATAATCATATCCCAATTATTGCACCTAGGGATGTGTAAAATTTTATTTTATTCCCCTCCATTTCTTTATCCTTTAAAATGTTCAGCAAAGGTGTTTTTTATAACTATTTTGTTTTGTTTTCTCCCTGAAAGCATTGAAATTGTGGTGTCTTTCAATCAGAGGAGTTAACTTGAAGGTTTTCATTTTTTTCCCCTAGGCGTGAGCTTCAACATTTTGGGGTGAAAGTCAGTATGGTTGAACCTGGCTACTTCAGAACAGCAATGACAGATATGCAGAAGTTCTTAGAGACAATGAAACAAACCTGGAATGAAGCCCCTGCACATATTAAGGAGACCTACGGACAGAAGTTTTTTGATGCCTGTGAGCTTTTCTTTTAATGGCATGATGGATAATCTTGCCTGAAAAGGGCAAAGGCGGTTGGTCGAGAGTGATTGGGAGATCTTCTAAGAATAAATCACCTTCCATAAAGCCTCCCCAAGATAAGAGGGAAGGTTCAGGAAGGTCCCAGTGCCTTCGTAGTTGGTGTGGTGATGGCTGCTTGGCTGGGGAAGAGGCCGTACAAGCAGCCTCAGGCCAGAGCTTGCCCCGCCTTGTCACCTATGGGCCGGGACCCCGGAGCACCAGGGAGGTATTGTGTGGCTGGAGGCGTGGAGCCTCTGGATTTTGTGAGGGGGTGCCCCTCCACAGATTGAAGGGGCTGGTGCGGGAGGCCTGCTTAGCTGAGCATTCAGTATTATCTGCTTTTTGGGTAACAGCCTAGCCACGAACTCCACATTTTATTATGAGAGGCGGGAGGGTGCATGTCGGTGGGGAGGTACGTGGGTTAGGACAGGACTTCCAGGGCACAGTCGGCCACTGCCAGAGGCTGGGCCTCACGTGCAGGCCGTGGGGGTTTTGCAGGAGTGAGAAGTTTCAGTTTCATGGCATGGAGGTGTTATGCCCACTGTCCGAATCCCCAGCAGGAAAAGAGAAGACCTCCAGGACAGCGCAACGCGCAAAGGAAGGGAGATTTACTCCAGACTCGAGTCTGGGCCCCTGCTGCAACCGACGCAGTGGTGCAAAGTCAGAGAGCCCCGAGCCCCAGATTCCACGCACATTTATAGGGTGCTTGATTTCAAACAAAAGGAGTGGGTAGTGGGTGCAAGCGATTGGTTACATGTTTGCAAAGCAATTTTATTGGTACAAACTTTGGCGCGCGCGGGACTTTCCAGGGGACCTTCTCGGAGGTTTACTGGGTGCGTACTGATGAGCTGGTCTCTGGTGGCTGTTGAGGGCAGATAATTACCCTACCCTCGGGAGAAACTGAAACTGACTCCTAGTTCAGGGCGCCTGTCATGGTGCTAGTCTTGACAGTCTCACATCCCCCCTGTCTTGTTGTTCCTGTAGAGGAATCTTTCTCTTCCCCATCTTGGGCCACTGGCTGATATTGCTGTCTCAACACCATAATCTGAACAGTGTTTATACGTTCTTTAATAAATGACACTAGCCGGTTTAAGATACAAGGGCCAAATGTCAGCATCAATATCAACACTATGAGTGGGCCCAGGAGGGTGGAGACCTAGGTGGTCAGCCAGGGGAGCGTTGGAACCAAGATTCAAACCATCCCTGTTGGGCCTCTCGTTCCCTCTTTCTCTGTGCAAGTCCCTCTCTCACTTTTGCCATAGATTCTCTCACGACTCCTGTGTGGTCCGCATAGAAACAACATTCTTCTCCCAGAGCCAGGCAGACCCCACCCTGTTGGAGAAAGATTAAGTCTAACCCTCTCTTATTTTGCAAAACCACTTCAGATAAGGATGTCAAAGACCTTTCTAAGTGACTAATTGATTCTTCTATGCGGACTATGTCTTCATCTATAGCGGCCCGCAGGGAGGAGAGCCCTTGGCCCTGCAAAGATAATGAAGCTATTCCTGTCCCTGCTCCTGCCAGTCCGAGGCTGAGCAGGGCTGCCACAGTGATTGCACTAATGGGCTCTCGTTTCTGTCTTAGTACTTCCCAGTCCCAATGTGAGTACATTACCTCCTCAGAATGGTATAGCATCTTTGGCATCACAGTGACTAGAACACAGAATTCTTGGCTCGGGTTAAAAACCTTCATATTTAAACATGGTGTTAGCCCCGTGTGTGAACAAACTCACCATCCCCCGACTTCCGGCACTAGCCAATTTTTGCCAGGTAAGCTGATATTACCAATAGTCTGAGCACAAAGAGAGGTCTTATCCCTTGGTACTGTGCCCAAACAGACCCCCTGTCCCCATACCTCTTCCCTCTTGAGGCCTATCTTACGCTCTTCCCGCCGGCATTGAGGGGGATTGGGGTCTGAAGACAAGTTGTAAGAGACATTGAGGCCTACGGCCTCATAGAAGGGGGCGCGGAGGTTATAACAGAGCCAGCAGGGTTGGGTCGCATTTGGGTCAGTATGGTTTAGAGCCATAAAAGCGGCATTTACTATGGCCCATAGGGGGTCTTGAGTCACTGAGCTATTAGTTACAGTTAGATGGCCCGGGGTGTTTGTCAGATTACCTCCGGTGCCTGGGGTAGAGGAGGTGCTGTCTGACCTCGGCGAGTCTTGCCCGGAGGTGGTCGTCATAGGGGTCGTCTTGTGCCCCAGTGCCGTTTTGACCAGGTTGGGACCCAGACTATGTACCTGTACCGGCTCAATCACCTGTTTAATGGTCAAGAGCTCACCTGGGAAAGAAGCCACATGAAGCTATAAGCCCCAAGTTAGCCCTGCGGTCCAGCGGCTTTCCTTTTTTGCTCGGTCCTAGTTGAACTGTACCCGTACAAAAGGCCCTTGGTGTTTGGAATCACTAAAGGTGAATCTAACTAAATCTCTGTTCCCGACATCCCACCTCCGGGGCCCATCACACGAAGTTACACAGCTCCAGCTTGCACAGTAATAGCTTTCCATACTCCCACAAGTTTTCCAATTACCTCTAATGCTGCTTGGGCAAGCGAAAAACCCAGGAAGGTCCCCCACTCCATAAGTGTGGGCGTGTGCGTCCCCCATATGTCCACCCAGGCTTCCATATAGCGGAGTGTGTAGCCCGACCCGGCATACAGAGAGTCTCCTGAGGTTAAAGTACAGGTCTGGCCACCAGGTGTTGAGAGGGTGGATATCTGAGGTTTCGTTGATCACCTCGTGGGTCTGTCCATCGCTGAGCTTCCAGGTGATCTTGAATGGTTGGTGTGGATTGGATATTCCTGGGTTGATGAGAATTGCCACCAGTAGGAGACTCAGGAGGCCTCTCGTTGGATGAGTTTCAGTTTCAAAGAATTTGACGGGTGTGGACTTGCCTTCCATTTTGCTTGCGCTCTTTCCTGTTCCTCCGGAGTAGCTTGCCACACGTGATTGCAGTGAACCCAGGGTCCGATCCCGTCAACCTTAACGGCGGTAGGGGTGGTAAGGAGAACAACATAAGGGCCTTTCCATCTAGGTTCCAATACTTTAGATTGGTGCCGTTTTACCCAAACCCAGTCACCTGGGCCAATATTATGTGCGGGGATGACCCCCTTGCTTTGACCCTCATGTATTTCTCAAACCAATTTCCAAACATGGTTATGCACCTTACTTAATGCCATCAGAGTTTGCTGGAATTGTCTCAAAGTAGGGGGTGGCAAGCACTTTCCCTCGAAAATAGGACACACAGGAGGGGGTGTTCCATACAGAATCTCAAAAGGGGTAAGATTCGGCTTATAAGGGGTGTTACGCGCCCGAAAGAGTGCAAAGGGGAGGAGGGTCACCCAGTCCCCGCCAGTCTCTATTGCCAACTTTGTCAAAGTTTCTTTTAGGGTCCGATCCATTCTCTCAACCTGTCCTGAGCTCCGGGGATTATATTCACAATGTAACTTCCATTTCGTCCCCAGAGCTTGGGCCAGCCCTTGTACAATCTGGCTCACAAAGGCAGGTCCGTTATCAGAGCCCATAGTCACTGGCAGCCCGTACCTAGGCACTATCTCCTCTAAGATCTTTTTAGCAACCACTGTTGCTGTCTCTCCCTTAGTGGGGAAGGCTTCCACCCACCCCGAGAAGGTATCTACCAGAACCAACAGATAGCGGTACCCGTACTTGCCTGGCCTTACCTCAGTGAAATCTATCTCCCAGTGTTGCCCTGGCTCTTCCCCTCGGTACCTCGTTCCCGAGTGCTGCTTCTTCTCTGCCCTCACCAGCTGGCACGCTTTGCAAGCCTGGATTATCTCTCGTACAGTTGCATTTTGTCCAGGGAACCTCAGGCAGGCTGTCTGGAGAAGAGTCAAGGTCTTTTTCTCTCCCAGGTGTGTAGTTGTGTGCAGGTGTTCACACAGGTGACGACCCAGGGTGGCAGGCAATATCAGGTTGTTGTTTTGGTCTCGGTACCATCCATCTTGGTCATCCTTCTGGAGGGTGGTATCCTCGTTGATACAGGTGAGATCAGGGAGGGAATATTCGGGAACTGGCGGCAGAGTCCCCATACCAGGAGGTGGAAGTCCCACGGCTAATATGGGGGCGGCGTAGTCCCGGCTAGCCGCTTCTCGAGCGGCCGCATCAGTGGCACGATTGCCCCGCGCCTTAAGGTCTTCTCCTTTCTGGTGACCGGGAACATGTACTATAGCTACTGCCCGGGGCAGTTGGACAGCTTCCAGGAGCCTGCGAATCTCGGGCAGATTTTTGACATCTTTTCCCTCAGTTGTCCGAAATCCCCTTTCTTGGTATATGGGACCTTGAATATGGGCAGTGCTGAAAGCATATCGGCTGTCAGTAAAAATGGTGACTCTCTTCTCTTTGGCTTGCTCCAGAGCCTGTATTAGGGCAATCAATTCTGCTTTTTGTGCAGAAGTGTTTGGGGGAAGTGTCTTAGCCCATATCGTCTGTCCTGAATCATCAGCTATGGCGGCTCCCGCCTTCCTTTGCCCATCTTTTACATAGCTGCTCCCATCCGTGAACCATACTAGCTCACTGTTGTCTAGGGGTACATCAGTTAAGTCTTTTCGTGCCGCCAGGGCCTCAGCCAGTATCTCACTGCAATCATGGAGAGGGCGGTCTTTTTCTGGGTTAGGTAGAAGCGTGGCTGGATTCAGGAAGCAAGGGATCTGAAAACGCACCCGTGGGGCATCGAGCAGCAAGGCCTGGTAATGTGTCAAGCAGGCATTGGAGATCCACTTACCCGGCGACTGCTTTAAACCCCTTCGATGGCGTGGTGGGTGTGAACCCAGAGTTGCTGTCCATACATCAACTTGTCGGCGTCGCGGACGAGGAGGGCAGTGGCTGCAATGATGCGAAGGCAAGGGGGCCACCCAGCGGTCACCGGGTCCAATCGCTTCGAAAGGTATGCCACCGGCCGCTTCCATGGTCCTCATTGTTGCGTCAAGACCCCCTTTCCTATTCCTTGCTTCTCATCTACAAACAGCTGGAATGGCTTATTTGGGTTAGGCAGGGCAAGGGCTGGGGCTTCTAGTAGGGCCCGTCTGAGTGTCTGGAAAGCCTGTTTCATTGGCTCAGTCCAAGTCCAGTTTGGGGTCTCTTTGCTTCCCTCATAAAAGGGCCGGGCCTTCTCAGCAAACCCCATGATCCACAGTCTGCAATATCCAACAGTCCCCAGAAACTCTCTCACCTGGCGGGGGGCCTTGGGCTCTGGTATCTGCAATATCGTTTCTTTCATGGCCTGAGTTAGCCACCTTTGCCCCTGCCTGATCTTATACCCCAAATAAGTGACCTCTTGCCGGGATATTTGCGCCTTCTTTGCACTAGCACAATACCCCAAGGTGTCTAGAGTCTGTAAGTGGTCACCAGTGGCACGGCTGCATGCCTCCTCTGTGGTTCCAGCCAACATAAGGTCATCCACATATTGCAGCAGGATGACCTCTGGGTGGCGAGTCCGATATGATATTCGTAGAGGTCCTCACTCAAAGCCTCAATAAACAAGGTAGGGGAGTTCTTGAACCCTTGTGGGAGGTGGGTCCAAGTTAGTTATACTACCGGTTGGACTTCCCCCTCAGTCCACTCAAAGGCAAATATCTCCTGGCTCTGGGCCGCCAGGGGTAGGCTGAAAAAGGCATCGTTCAAGTCCAACACAGTATACCAAGTGTACTCAGGCAGTAGACTGCTCAGGAGGGTATACGGGTTGGGGACAGTAGGGTGTATGTCACTCACCCGCTTGTTGACTTCTCGTAGGTCTTGGACAGGTCTGTAATCCGTACTCCCTGGCTTCTTCACCAGTAGTAAGGGGGTGTTCCAAGGGGATTGGCACCGCTTGAGAATTCCAGCATCCATGAGCCATCGAATGTGGGGAGTGATCCCCTGCCGAGCTTCCTGGCTCATGGGGTACTGTCTCACCCTCACAGAAGTTGCCTCGGCCTTTAGCTCGATGACGACCGGATGTCTCTGTTTAGCCAGTCCCATTCCTGCTGTTTCTGTCCATGCCAACGGGTATTTGTGGACCCACAGTTGTATATCTGGTGTTATAACCTCTGAGGGCTTAGGCACAAAAAGTCTGTATTCATCTCTTAAAGCTAGAGACAAGACATGTATCAGCTGTCCAAGTCCATCCGTGACTGACATTCTCCCAGGGTCAAAATGGATCTGAGCATTAACTTTAGTCAATAAGTCCTGTCCAAGCAGAGGGGCTGGGCATTCTGGCATCACCAAAAACGAATGGGACACCTGGTGGGTCCCCAGATTTACTTTCCGTTCTGTGGTCCAACAATATCTTTTTGTCCCCATGGCTCCTTGCACTAAGCTGGTTTTCTTAGACATTGGTCCCAGTTTTTGATTTAAAAGAGAGTGTTGGGCACCAGTATCTACCATGAAGCCAACGGGTTTCCCTTCCACATGTATGGTTACCCAGGACTCGGGGAGGGGTGCCGAGTCTTGACTCCCCTAGTCACTGTCTTCCCCGCATATAGAACTCGAGTTCCAGGGGAGATCCCCTCTCTCTGGGTTGTTCCTGTCTTCGGGTCCCTCTTAGGGCACTCATTTTTCCAGTGCCCCTGTTCTTTGCAGTAGGCGCACTGATCTTTCTTTAGGGCCTGACTTTTTGGTCTCTCTTTTTCTCCCGTCTGGGGGTCTCGAGGTTCCCTCAATTCTGTTCCAGGCTTCAACCCCGCAAAAAGAATCTGGGCTAGCTCCCTCTGGTTCTTCCGGTTTTCCTTCACCCTATGTTCCCTATCTTCCTTCCTGATCTTCTCAGCTAATTCCCTTTCCTCCCGTCAAATTCGCTCTTCTCTTTCTTCTGGGGTCTCTCTATTATTAAACACCTTTTCAGCTGCTTTCAGTAAATCTTGTATTGTCTGTTTTCCCAATCCCTCTATCTTTTGTAATTTTCTCCTAATATCTGGGGCTGCCTGATTTACAAACGCTAACAGAACTGCAGCGCTGACTCCTCAGCCTGGGGGTCCATAGGTGTATATTGCCTAAAGGCTTCTATCAGCCTCTCTAGGAAGGCTGATGGGCTCTCAGTGGGCTCTTGCCTTACTAAATTTACCTTTGCCAAATTTGTTGGCTTCCTAGCTGCGGCCCGCAGGCCAGCCATTAGAGTCTGGCGGTACACTCAGAGACACTCCCTACCTTCCACTCGCTCAAAATCTCAGTTAGGCCGCAACAGAGGAAACCCCTCGTCCACGAGATGAGGCTGGGCGGTTGGCCTCCCGTCGGCCCCTGGGACCCGTTTCTGTGCCTCTGCCAGGATTCGCTCCCGTTCTTCTGTGGTGAAGAGCACCTGCAACAGCTGCTGACAATCGTCCCAGGCGGGGTTGTGAGTGAACAAAATGGAATCTAAGAGGTCAATGAGGCCTCGGGGTTTCTCTGAGAAAGGAGGGTTCTGGGTTTTCCAATTGTACAGGTCACTCGTGGAAAAGGACCAGTACTGATAGGTTCGCCCTCCGTCCGGGTTAGCTGGTCCCACTCGGACGGGGAGCGCCTGAACAGTGGATGAAGGTAACTCTGGGTCCCCAGGGTCTTGTCTACCCCTATCACCCTTAATTCTCCTCCGGGTTCCCAATGCAGGTCCCCCCTCATGGTCAATTCCCGTGGGCCCTCCCAACCCTCTTGATTTGCCCGGGGGAGTTCCTCCCCTTGGAGGGAATTGCAATGGGGGGGGGGGGGGCAAACGGCGGAGGCCTTATCTCTGTTTCTAAATCTATCAGGTTCAGATAAGATGATTCCTGAAGGACCGGTTTTGGGTCCTCTTTCTCTTTAGTTTCTTCTGGGGGGATCTCCATCACCAGGACCTGTGAATTGGAAGAACTAGGAAGTTTGTGAACGAAAGGTCTTAACCATTTGGGCAGATTTTCCACCAGATCCTGCCAGACCATGACATAAGGAACCTGAACCGGATGGCCCCAGGGATCAGGAGCCATAATTTTTTTTTACAGCCTGTATAATGGATGGTTGAAAGGTCCCTTCCGGAGGACATTCAACTTGGAAGGCAGGCCATTTTGCAGAGCAAAAGGTTATTAATTTACTTTTTTTGACTAGCAAAGACAAGTTATGTGCTCTGACCCTGACATCTGAGAAATGGTCAGTCATGAGAGAGAGTGGGGTAGATTTTTCCTGACCCATGGCTAGAGTGTAAATGGTAGGGAAGAGAGAGAGAAGAAGTCACTGAGAACAGCCACCAAAAATCCTACCGGGAGTGGTGGCGGCCAAGAGGTTGGGCTTATGGTATGCTTTTGGAACTGTTTATGTGCCTACGTCGTTGCACGGAAGTTTTCTTGCTGGGGGCGGGCACCCTAGAGGTTTCTAGCCCGTTCTGTGACCCCCTTATCCTCTCACGGGAGTCTTCAAGTGGCAGGCGCCCTAATGGCCTTTAAGTGCCTGTCCGGTGCCCACACAAGGAATTTTAGGCCACGTCCTCAGTTAGGGATGTTGAAAGAGAGTTTCACGATCGGGCTCCCGTTACTGAGGCTCACTTATTGTAAGGCCTTCAAAGTCCGCCAGAGTGTAGCCCTGACCGGGACTCATCAGTTGTCCCCACAACTGTTCGCCTGTTCACCGAAACTCTTGAAGAGAGTAGGAGTCGAAGGCAGGTCAGAGAAGAAGGGGAGAAGGAGAATAAGTCAGAAGAGAGTAGAGAACGATGCACCAGAAGAGAATGAGACCAGAGACAATGCCGGCACACTCACAAACACGGAGGGGCGTAGACAAACACACAGATAGACAAATGTCGGCCGACGACACAGCGCTGGGTTTTCGGGCCCCCTGAGTCCTCTTGCCTCCCGGTACAAGGTTCACCTTACCGAATGGCGTCCACTGCTCACCAGACTCGGGATCAGGAGAGGAACTCTCCTTCCCGCAGAGCTGGCTGCCTTCCAGCGTGCTCGCTGGCCTTGGTCCTGCGCCGGCTGGAACGTCCAATTCGTTCCCCCTTTATAGAAAGCCATCTCCTGTGCCAGATTCCTTCCTGCTTCTCAGCAGGGCCTTGGATTTACACTGGGCTTTCCTGTCCTGCCTGAGCACCGGTGCTGTATCTATGCTTCCCCTCTGTCCTGGAAGTGTTATCTTTCCCCGGTCAAGGGATCCCGGACGAGCCCCCAAATGTTATGCCTGATGTCTGAATCCCCCAGCGGGAAAAGAGAAGACCTCCAGGACAGCGCAACGCGCAAAGGAAGGGAGATTTACTGCAGACTCGAGTCTGGGCCCCTGCTGCAACCGACGCAGGGGTGCAGAGTCAGCGAGCCCCGAGCCCCAGATTCCACGCACATTTATAGGGTGCTCGATTTCAAACATAAGCAGTGGGTAGTGGGTGCAAGCGGATTGGTTACGTGTTTGCAAAGCAATTTTATTGGTACAAACTTGCGCGCGTGCGGGACTTTCCAGGGGACCTTCTCGGAGGTTTACTGGGTGTGTACTGATGAGCTGGTCTCTGGTGGCTGTTGAGGGCAGATAATTACCCTACCCTCGGGAGAAACTGAAACTGACTCCTAGTTCAGGGCGCCTGTCATGGTGCTAGTCTTGACAGTCTCACAGGGGAGGACGGGTTTTGGGGGAGGAGGGAGCGCAGTCCTTTAAGTAGAAGAAAGTCATGCACACTAGTGTGGGGTGCACCTTCATGGGGAAGGGGTACTTTTTCTTCACATAAAGAATTTAGCAGCTTGCCAAGGCCAAAGGGAGCAGCTCTCTTTTCCCGTTCGCAGAAAGGCCCTGGGCAGGTAGCCGTAGCCCTGGCCTTGACTCTGGGTGATGTCTCAGTGCAGAGAAGGAGAAGGGGAATGTGCACATGGAAGACTCCTGACCTACAGCCCTGTCTTCTGGGCACATCAGGCTTAGGAGGGAGACTCCACAGAGGGGGAAATTGGATCAGGGAAAGGCTGGTGGAAAACTTCCTGAGCCTCTCAGAATACAAAGCTAGGCATCTACGATTCTTAACAAGTCAGGCGCCAGCTGCTCTTCTGAGCTCTTCTCTACCTAAACTTTTGAACTCTTAGAGAATTTGTCTCCCCTTGTGGGTACACATATTTGACAATAGAAATCAAAGGAAAAGAGAATTTACTAAGAAGTGGTTTTATGTAAAAGGAGGGATACATGTATTTAATGATTTAAAGGAGTTGAAATTGTTCATTTATTTGTCTCTAGATCAGAATAATTTAGATCAGTGCCATCCAATAGATATATGAGAACCATATATATAATCTTAAATTTTCCAGTAAATACTTTTTAAAAAGAAAAAAATACAGGTTAAATTAATTTTAATACATTTTACTTTGACCTCATATATATATCCAAAATACTATCATTTAGCATTTATTATCAATATAAAAGTTATGATAAGATATTTTATATTTTTTCCCTATTAGTCTTTGAAAATTGATGTGTAGTTTACACTTACAGCACATCTCTTAGCGACCCCATGGATTATAGCCCACCAGGCTCCTCCGTCCATGGGATTTTCCATGGATTTGCTCCGTCCATGGGGCAAGAGTACTGGAGTGGGGTGCCATTGCCTACTCCTCATCTCAACTGGGATACTAAACTTTCCTAGGAAGTACTTCTGTATTTGGATTATTACAATTGATAGTTGCTATTATTTATAATAGCCCCAGAGTGGAAGCAACTCAAATGTCCATCAACTGTTGAATGGATAAACAAATGTGGAATAGCCATACAATGGAATATTACTTGGCAATAAAAAGAAATGAAGTACTGATACAGACTGCAGCATGGATAAACTGTGAGAACACTTTGCTCCCTGAAGGAAGCCAGTCACAAAAGCCCTTGGTCTATGATTCTATTTATATGAAATATCCATAAAAGGCAATCTGTAGAGACAGAAAGTAGATCACCATTTGCCTAGGGCAAGGGCGGGTTGGCAGGAAACAGGAGAGTGATTGCTAATGGGTATAAGGTTTCTTTTTGGGATGATGAAAATGTTTTGGGATGATGAAAATGTTTTAAACTTAGACTGTGGTGATGGTTGCATAATTCTGGATAAACTGAAACTCATTGATTTGTATATTTTATTTTTATTTATTATTATTATTTGATTATGTCACTTGGCTTGTGGGATGTCAATTCCCTAACTTGACTGAACCCAAGTCACAGGAGTGAAAGCGTTGAATCCTAACCACTGGATCACTAGGGAACTCCCTGACTTGTGTACTTGATTTTTAAAAATTTTTATCTACTTATTTATTTTGGCTGCGCTGGCTCTTCCTTGCTGTGCATGGCTTTCTCTTTAGCGGCGAACAGAGACTACTTTTTGGTTGGGGTGCTGTGGGCCTCCCATCTCCGTAGCTTCTTCTGTTGCAGAGCATGGACTCAGCGCACGGGCTTCAGTAGTTGTGGCGGCCAGGCTTAGTTACCTGTGGCATGTGGGATCTGCCTGGACCAGGGATCCAAGCAAACTGAATTCTTAACCACTGGACCACCAGGGAAGCCCTGACTTGTTTACTTGAAATGGATGATTTTTATGAATGTGAATTATCTCAATAAAGATGCTAAAAACTTTCCAATTGAAAAATAGATTCACATACCTATATTGTTCCAAACATATTTAAAAATTTCTGATAACAGAATTGAGCTTTAAAATTAATTAAATTTAAAAATTCAGTTTTCAGTAATACTAGCTATGTTATGTTTTATGTGTTCATTAGCTACATATGGCTAGTGACTGTTATACTGGGAAGCATAGGTCCGATAGGCCTAATTCTTGTGGAACTGAAATGTGGTTAGACTTCTGTGACCGCGTGCAACAGGATCTTAGAAATGTCAACAGTAAGTTGAGAGGGAAAGTGAAGTTGCTCAGTCGTTTCCGACTGTTTGTGACCCCATGGACTATAGCCTGCCAGGTTCCTCTGTCCATGGGATTTTCCAGGCAAGAATACTGCAGTGGGTTGCCATTTCCTTCTCCAGGGGATCTTCCCAACCCAGGGATCGAACCCAGGTCTCCTGCATTGCAGGCAGACTCTTTACCATCTGAGCCACCAGGGAATCCGTAAACAATAAGATTGCTACCCACCATTTTAAACAATAAGATTGCTAACCACCCTTTTTCTTTTTGTTTACAGATCACGACATCATGAAACAAGGGATGATGGGTTGTAGCACAAACCTAAACCTGGTCACCGACTGCATGGAACATGCTCTGACATCTGTGCATCCACGCACTCGATACTCAGCTGGCTGGGATGCTCAGTTTTTCTTTGTCCCTCTATCTTATTTACCTACATCCCTGGCAGACTACATATTGACTAGATCTTGGCCCAAACCAGCCCAGGCAGTCTAAAGAAAAATGATTTGATGGCCGTTGAAATGAAGACAAAAATCTGCAATTGACGGTGTCTCGCTAATCCTAATGCATAATCTGTAATTTTTCTAGCAATCAACTTTCTTGCTTAAATTCATTTATCTGACACCATCAGAGAACCAACATGTTAATGTTATAGATATCCAAAACTTACTCCCTTTAGGTGCTTTATCTGTACTATTTTAGTCATTTTTGGATGACAATATTTCCAAAATGCATCAATCTTCCTCACCCTGTTAGAGTATACTAAAAAGTTTAGCTTGTTTTGATGTTATTTCTTTATGTAAGTGAATCGCTGTTCTGTGCTGTGATCAGCTGTTGCTCAGGGATTATTGAGAAACGTGGGTCTGTTAATTCTTACTTGAAACGGGTCTGTACTTTGGTACTTTTAATAAATGATTAATTTCATCTTCTTCCTATTAGCCAGTTGTTTTTGGATATGTTTCTCCTTTATTTAAAGGAACTGATTATTAATTTTTAAAAATTTGAGAGTAATGTAGTTATTAATTTAATATAGTTAAATTTAAAAGTAATATATGCTTAGTTAAAAATTCAGTTATTACTTAAAAGCTTATAAATGAAAATATAATTGTTTCCCACCTGCACTGCTGCTCCTCAGAGATGAGTGCTTTCGACTTTCATGTATTTCTTCTGGTATATATCACTGTATTTTTTAATAATATACTTCATACCATTATTTCTTGATTTATTAATATTAGATGCTTTTGATTAAGTTACTGTTAGGATAAATGAGAATTAAGCTCTTTACCCCACTTTTCTTACCATTTTCTTTATCTCCATACTTCTTTCTTTTTTCTTAAATTTATTTTTTATTGAAGTATAGTTGTATTACAACATATTAATTATTGCTGTTCAGCAAAGTGACTCAGTTATACATATATATACATACACTCTCTTTTTCATATTCTTTTCCATTATGGTTTATCCCAGGATATTGAATGTAGTTTCCTGTGCTATACAGTAGGATTTTGCATGCTACCAACAGAGGATTGGGTAAATACAATGGAATATTACTTAGCCATAATTGGTACACACACATATATATATAATGGAATATTATTCAGCCATAAAAAGAGTGAAATAATGCCATTTGCAACAACACTGATGAACCTAGAGATTATCATATTGAGTGAAGTAAGTCAGACAGAGAAAGACAAATATGATATTATTTATATGTGAAATCTAAAAAAAAGGTACACTTGTAAATCCATGGCTGATTCGTGTCAATGTATGACAAAAACCACTACAATTTTGTAAAGTAATTAGTCTCCAACTAATAAAAATAAGTGGAAAAAAAATTAAGAAAAGGTACAAATGAACTTACCTACAAAACGGAAATGGAGTTACAGTTGTGGAGGATAATCTTAAGGTTACAAGGGGGTGAGGGAGGGAGGGACAATTGAGAAGAATGAGACTGACAGATGGTCAGTCCTACATATAGAAAGGAGAGCGAATGAGGACTAAGTGGCACAGGGAGCCCTGCTCAATCCTCCTGTGATGTCCCACGTGGGAAAAGAATCTAGAACAGTGGGTATCTGTGCATGTGTCACAGGTGCACCTTGCTGTGCATCTGAAACTAAAATAATGCTGTGGATCAGCTCTACTGCAGCAACAATTTTAAAAGATCTTTTCCGAGTCGGGCAGTTTTGGAGAGGATGCTGTGCTGTGCTAAGCTGCTCAGTCATGTCTGACACTGTGACCCCAAGGGCTGGATGGAACTCAGGTCTCCCACACTGTAGGCAGATTCTTTACCGTCTGGGCCACCAGGGAAGACCAAGAATGCTGGGGTGGGTAGCCTATCCCTTCTCCAGGGGATCTGCCTGACTTAGGAATCGAACCAGGGTCTCTGCATTGCAGGCGGAGTCTTGACCAGCTGAGCTGCCAGGGAAGCCCTTTGAAGAGTATGCGCTGTGTCTGCTTAGTCACTCAGTCATGTCCGGCTCTTTGTGACCCCATGGATTGTAGTCTGCCAGGCTCCTCTGCCCATGGGGATTCTCCAGGCAACAGTACTGGAGTTGGCTGCCATGCCCTCCTCCAGGGGATCTTCCCAACCCAGGGAAGGAACCCAGGTCTCCTGCATTGCAGGCGGAGTCTTTACTGTCTGGGCCACTGGGGAAGAGTACAGGCCAGTTATGCAAAGTGTCCCCCAGTTTGGATTGTGTGATCCAGTCTCATGGTCAGATCCAGGTTATGCCTTTTAGCAGAAATGATGTAGAAGTGCATCACTGTGTCCCTCTCAGTGCCTCCCATCAGTAGGCACACTGAGATAAGTTTATCTCAGTACTGGTGACGTTAAGTCTGAACCCTTGGTGAAAGTAGTCTGCCATGTTTCTCCACTATAAAGCTAATTTTTCCCCTATGTAGTTAATAAGTAATTTTTGTACACTAATAAAAATGTTTAAAATGTCATACAGCTTGGAGATTTCACAGCAAATATAAACACCTATTTTGTGTACAAAAGAGTAAAAGTAAAAACAATGATCAAAAGATCATGATCTTGATATTTGAGGAACACAGAAAGTTATCACCAAACACCTTCTGAGTTTTGGCACAGTTTTTACATTGTATTTTCCATTAAAATAAATGCTTATATTGAAAAAATAAAGTAATTTTTCAGGATATTTCAACATTATATAAATGCCCCTTTCCCCATCAAACGTTTACCTGCTCATTTTAGAATTATTTACAATTCTTTTAAAATCAGTTCTTACTATGATGGTTGCAAATGGTAATTTTTTAGCTCCATCCTTTCATCTATGTTTACAAGTTGAAATTTCCATTCCCTTTATTTTTTATTTATTGTAAGAATGGATTCGTGGATTCTTAAATTATTCAGTTTGTTATAGACCATTTATGTCATAATATGTTTCATATTTTTATAACTCCTATATCCATATCACTTAAAAAAAAGCAATCTACTTTTGGGGTTCAATATTTGCTTGTGGTTTCTTTGTCTTTAAATTGAAAATATATTTAGAACTTCTAAATATTCGGTTTTTTTCCTTCCCATTCAATGTTGTTTATTATTCATTTGGGGCTTCTCTGGTGGCTCAGATAGTAAAGCATCCGCCTGCAATGCGGGAGACCTGGGTTCGATCCCTGAGTTGGAAAGATCCTCTGGAGAAGGTAACTGGCTACCCTCTCCAGTATTCTGGCCGGGAAAATTCCAGGGTCTGAATAGTCCATGGGATTGCGAACAGCTGGACACGACTGAGTGACTTTCACTTTCGCTTTTTCATTATTCATTTGAAGTATAATTTGGCTCATTCTTTTCCTGTTAGTATTTAAAATGATATCTTCCCCAACTCCTGCATCCTTATCGATATAATTTTATTTTTTGAATCCATAAAACATGAACATAATTCTAAAGTCCAACCTGAATTATTTTGAAGAAATCTCAGACATCATATAGAGACTTAAAATGTTACCATTTGTAATAGCAACAACAGAAATATAAAGTACCTAGAAATAAATTTAACAAAAGATGTATAATATCTTCACATAGAAAATTATAAAATTTTATTGTAAGACATTAAAGAAAGTCTTTGTAAGTGTAGAAAGATACAATATTCAGGAACAGGAATTTTTGAACACCAGGAAAAGGTATAGATGTATCAACTTCCCCCCAAATAATTTATGAGTTCAGTGTACTTCCAGTCCAGTCAAAATTCCAACAGCATTTTATTCAAATTGGGAAGCTTGTTTTAAAATTTAACTGGAAGAGCAGAAAAGCATGCAGAACCACGAGGATTTTGGTGAACAAGGTGAGGAAAACTTGCCTCCCCAAGCATTAAGATTTGATATAAAACAGTAATAATGTACACAAAGCAAAGACAGACAAATAGATATGAAGAACAGAGTGAGGAGCTGACGCACATGTGGAAACTCGGCATGACAGCAGTATCATAACGAGGTAGCGGGGAAACGATTCAGGGACGGTGGTAAAACAACAGCTTTTTCTTAAAGAATACATTAAAATTAGATCCCTGCCCCACCGCACATACAATAATGAATTCCAGAGGAACCAATACCTAAATGTGAAAAGTCAAATTTTAAAACTGTCAAAACCTTGAGAATATATTATGTTTTTAGGATAGGAAAGGCTTTTTATATAAGACAGACACACAAAAACACAATCATGAAAGGAAGAGCATCAAGTCTGCCTATAGTTAAAATTCTTCCCAGGTGGCACTAGTGGTAAAGAACTTGCCTGCCGGCCCTAAGATGGCAGAGGAATAGGACGGGGAGACCACTTTCTCCCCCACAAATTCATCGAAAGAACATTTGAACACTGAGCAGATTCTCCAAAACCACTTCTGATGCTGGCAGAAGACATCAGGCATCCGGAAAGGCAGCCCATTGTCTTCAAAAGGAGATGTTTTATCATCAGTGCTATATGGATGGAGAAGTCTTGAGGCTACTGTAAGAGCAAGACTGAAAACAAGAGGCAGGAGGCTTAGGTCCAAATCCTGAGACCAGAGAACTCCTGACTCCTGGGAACATTAATCGATAGGAGCTCATCAAACGCCTCCACACCTAAACTGAAACCAAGCACCACCCAAGGGCCGATAAGCTTCAGAGCAAGACACACCAGGCTAATCCTCCAGCAACACAGGAACATAGCCCTGTGCCTCAATATACAGGCTGCCAAAGTCACACCAAACCCACTGACATCTCAGAACTCATTACTGGACACTTCATTGCACTCCAGAGAGAAGAAATCCAGCTCCACCCACCAGAACACCGACACAAGCTTCCCTAACCAGGAAATCTTGACAAACCACCCATCCAACCCCATCCACAGCGAGGAACATCCACAATAAAGAGAACTCCACAAACTGCCAAAATATGGAAAGGCCACCCCAAACACAGCAGCCTAAACAAGATGAAAAGCCACAGAAATACTCATCAGGTAAAGGAACTGGATAAATGCCCAACAAACCAGACAAAAGAGGAAGAGATAGGGACTCTACCTGATAAAGAATTCAGAATTATAATAGGGAAAGTGATCCAAAATTTTGAAAACAAAACGGAGTTACAGACAAATAGCCTGGAGACAAGGACTGAGAAGATGCAAGGAAGGTTTAACAAGGACACAGAAGAAATAAAAAAGAGTCAGTATATATAATGAATAATGCAAGAAATGAGATCAAAAACCCTCTGCAGGGAACCAACAGTAGAATAACGGAGGCAGAAGATAGGATAAGAAGAGAGAACGGTAGAAATAAATGAAACGGAGAGGAAAAAACAATTAAAAGAAATGAGGACAACCTCAGGGTCCTCTGGGACAATGTGAAATGCCCCAACATTCAAATCATAGGAGTCCCAGAAGAAGAAGACAAAAAGAAAGGCCATGAGAAAATACTTGAGGAGATAATAGTTGAAAAGTTCCCTAAAATGGGGAAGGAAATAATCACCCAAGTCCAAGAAACCCAGAGAGTCCCAAACAGGATAAACCCAAGGTGAAACACCCCAAGACACATATTAATCAAATTAACAAAGATGAAACACAAAGAACAAATATTAAAAGCAGCAAGGGAAAAACAACAAATAACACACAAGGGGATTCCCTTAATGATAACAGCTGAACTTTCAATACAAACTCTTCAGGCCAGAAGGGAATGGCAAGACATACTTAAAGTGATGAAAGAAAATAACCTACAACCCAGACTACTGTACCCAGCAAGGATCTCATTCAAATATGAAGGGAAAATGAAAAGCTTTACAGACAAGCAAAAGCTGAGAGAATTCAGCACTGCCAAACCAGCTTTCCAAGAAATACTAAAGGATTTTCTCTAGACAGGAAACACAGAAAGGGTGTATAAACTCGAACCTAAAACAATAAAGAAAATGGCAACGGGATCATACTTATCAATAATTACCTTAAATGTAAATGGGTCGGATGTCCCAACCAAAAGACATAGACTGGCTGAATGGATACAAAAACAAGACCCTTATATATGCTGTCTACAAGAGACCCACCTCGAAACAAGGGACACATACAGACTGAAAGTGAAGGGCTGGAAAAAGATAGTCCATGCAGATAGAGAACAAAAGAAAGCAGGAGTAGCAATACTCATATCAGATGGCTGTGAAAAGAGACAAAGATGGACACTACATAATGATCAAAGGATCAATCCAAGAAGAAGATATAACAATTATAAATACATATGCACCCAACATAGGAGCACCACAATATGTAAGACAAATGCGACCAAGTATGAAAGGAGAAATTAACAATAATGCAATAATAGTGGGAGACTTTAATACCCCACTCACACCTATGGATAGATCAACTAAACAGAAAATTAACAAGGAAACACAGACTTTAAATGATACAATAGACCAGTTAGACCTAATTGATATCTATAGGACATTTCACCTCAAAACAATGAATTTCACCTTTTTCGCAAGTGCACACGGAAGCTTCTCCAGGATAGATCACATCCTGGGCCATAAATCTAGCCTTGGTAAATTCAAAAAAATTGAATTCATTTCAAGTATCTTTTCTGACCACAATGCAGTAAGAGTAGATGTCAATTACAGGGGAGAAACTATTAAAAATTCCAACCTCCAAATGGAGGCTGAACAACACACTGCTGAATAACCAACAAATCACAGAAGAAATAAAAAAATAAAGAAATAAAAATATGCGTAGAAATGAATGAAAATGAAAACACAACAACCCAAAACCTATGGGACATGGTAAAAGCAGTGCTAAGGGGAAGGTTCATAGCAATACAGGCTTACCTCAAGAAACAAGAAGAAAGTCAAATAAATAACTTAACTCTATACCTAAAGCAACTAGAAAAGGAAGAAATGAAGAATCCCAGGGTTAGTAGAAGGAAAGAAATCTTAAAAATTAGGGCAGAAATAAATGCAAAAGAAACAAAGGAGATCATAGCAAAAATCAACACAGCCAAAAGCTAGTTCTTTAAGATAAATAAAATTGACAAACCTTTAGCCAAACTCATCAAGAAACAAAGGGAGAAAAATCAAATCAATAAAATTAGAAATGAAAATGGAGAGATCACAACAGACAACAAAGAAATACAAAGGATCATAAGAGACTATTATCAGCAACTATATGCCAATAAAATTTTGGACAACTTGGAAGTAATGGACAAATTCTTAGAAAAGTACAACTTTCCAAAACTGAACCAGGAAGAAACAGAAAATCTTAACAGACCCAATCACAAGCATGGAAATTGAAACTGTAATCAGAAATCTTCCAGCAAACAAAACCCCAGGACCAAACAGCTTCACAGCTGAATTCTACCAAAAATTTAGAGAAGAACTAACACCTATCCTACTCAAACTCTTCCAGAAAATTTCAGAAGAAGGTAAACTTCCAAACTCATTCTATGAGGCTACCATCACCCTAATTCCAAAACCTGACAAATTTGCCACAAAAAAAGAAAACTACAGGCCAATATCACTGATGAACATAGAAGCAAAAATCCTTATCAAAATTCTAAAAACAGAATCCAACAACATACTAAAAAGATCATACATCATGACCAAGTGTTCTTTATCCCAGGGATGCAAGCATTCTTCAATATCCACAACTCAATCAACGTAATACACCACATTAACAAATTGAATAATAAAAACCATATGATTATCTCAATAGATGCAGAGAAAGCCTTTGACAAAATTCAGCATCCACTTATGATAAAAACCCTCCAGAAATCAGGCATAGAAGGAACATACCTCCACATAATAAAAGCCATATATGATAAACCCACAGCAAACATTATCCTCAGCGGTGAAAAATTGAAAGCATTTCCCCTGAAATCAGTAACAAGACAAAGGTGCCCACTCTCACCACTACTATTCAACATACTTTTGGAAGTTTTGGCCACAGCAATCAGAGCAGAAAAAGAAATAAAAGGAATCCAGATTGGAAAAGAAGAAGTACAACTCTCACTGTTTGCAGATGACATGATCCTCTACATAGAAAACCCTAAAGACTCCACCAGAAAATTACTAGAGCTAATCAATGAATATAGTAAAGTTGCAGGATATAAAATCAACACACAGAAATCCCTTGCATTCCTATACACTAACAATGAGAAAGCAGAAAGAGAAATTAAGAATTCCATTCATCATTGCAATGAAAAGAATAAAATACTTAAGAATATATCTACCTAAAGAAACAAAAGACCTATACATAGAAAACTATAAAACACTGATGAAAGAAGTCAAAGAGGGCACAAATTGATGGAGAAATATACAGTGTTCACGGATCAGAAGAATCAATATAGTGAAAATGAGTATACTACTCAAAGCAATCTATAAATTCAATGCAATCCCTGTCAAGCTACCAATGGTATTTTTCAGAGAGCTGGAACAAATAATTTCACAGTTTGTATGGAAATACAAATATCCTCGAACAGCAAAAGCAATCTTGAGGAAGAAGAATGGAACTGCAGGAATCAATCTGCCTGACTTCAGTCTCTACTACAAAGCCACAGTCATCAAGACAGTATGGTACTGGCACAAAGACAGAAATATAGATCAATGGAACAAAATAGAAAACCCAGAGATAAATCCACACACCTATGGACACCTTATCTTTGACAAAGGAGGCAAGAATATACAATGGAGGAAAGACAATCTCTTTAACAAGTGGTGCTGGGAAAACTGGTCAACCATTTGTAAAAGAATGAAACCAGAAGACTTTCTAACACCATATACAAAGATAAGCTCAAAATGGATTAAAGATCTAAACATAAGACCAGAAACTATAAAACTCTGGAAGAAAACATAGGCAAAACACTCTCTGACATAAATCACAGCAGGATCCTCTATGACCCACCTCCCAGAATATTGGAAATAAAAGCAAAAATACACAAATGGGACCTAATTAAAATTAAGAGCTTCTGCACAACAAAGGAAACTATCAACAAGGTGAAAAGATGGCCTTCAGAATGGGAGAAAATAATAGCAAAAGAAACAACAGACAAACAATTAATCTCAAGAATATACAAGCAACTCCTGCAGCTCAATTCCAGAAAAATAAACAGCCCAATCAAAAAGTGGGCCAAAGAACTAAACAGATATTTCTTCAAAGAAGACATACAGAAGGCTGACAAACACATGAAAAGATGCTCAACATCACTCATTATCAGATAAGTGCAAATCAGAACCACAATGAGGTACAAGTTCGTGCCAGTCAGAATGGCTGTTATCCAAAAGTCTACAAGCAATAAATTCTGGAGAGAGTGTGGAGACAAGGGAACCCTCTTACACTGTTGGTGGGAATGCAAACTAGTACAGCCACTATGGAGAACAGCTTGGAGATTCCTTGAAAAACTGGAAATAGAACGGCCATATGACCCAGCAATCCCACTGCTGGGCATATACACTGAGGAAACCAGATCTGAAAGAGACACATGTACCCCAACGTTCACTGCAACACTGTTTATAATAGCCAGAACATGGAAGCAACCTAGATGCCCATCAGGAGACGAATGGATAAGAAAGCTGTTGTACATATACACAATGGAATATTACTCAGCCATTAAAAAGAATGCATGTGAATCAGTTCTAATGAGGTGGATGAAATTGGAGTCTATTATACAGAGTGAGGTAAGCCAGAAAGAAAAACACCAATACAGGATACTAACGCATATATATGGAATTTAGAAAGATGGTAACAATAACCCTGTATGCAAGACAGAAAAAGTGACACAGATGTATAGAATAGCCTTTTGGACTCTGTGGAAGAGGACAAGGGCAAGGGCGAGGGCGGGATAATATGGGAGAATGGCATTGAAACATGTAAATTATCATATGTGAAACGAATTGCCAGTCCAGGTTTGATGCATGATACAGGGTGCTCGGGGTTGGTGCACTGGGATGACCCGGAGGGATGGGATGGGGAGGGAGGTGGGAGGGGGGTTCAGGATGGGGAACACATGTACACTCATGGTGGATTCATGTCAATGTATGGCAAAACCAATACAATATTTTAAAGTAAAAAAAAAATTTAATTAATTAAAAAAAAGAAGATATGCATAAATGCAAGGAGAAAAAAAAAAAGAACTTGCCTGTCAATCAGGAGACATAAGAGACACGAGTTCCATCCCTGGGTTGGGAAGATTCCCTGGAAGAGGGCATCCAGTTCCACTGAAGTGGCAACCCGCTCCAATATTCTTGCCTGGAGAATCCCAAGGACAGAGGAGCCAGGAGGGCTACAGTCCATAGGGTTGCAGAGTCAGACGCAACTGAGTGACTAAGTATTGATTACAGCAGAGCTACATCAAATGCATGCCTTGGGACTTCCCTGGTGGTCCAATGGTTGGGAATCTGCCTTGCAATACAGGGGATGTGAGTTCCCCAGACCCCTGGTCTGGGGCCTAGGATCCTATATGCCAAAGGGCAACTAACTGCAGGTGCCACATCAGAGAACCAGCGTGTGGCACCTAAGACCATAGATGGCAACAGCATTTATTATGAAGAGAAATGAATAAATAATATTTAAAAATGCATACCTTACATAGGTCAAAAGACAAGACGCCAGTTGGCAGGTGTATTTGCATCAGAGGTAACAACAAAGTCTTACTGTTAAGAAATAGAACTCCTTGAAATTCAAAAGAAATTTTGGTAGAAAAATGGACAAAGGAAAAGAAATCTGCATGGCCAATAAATATTCAAAATATGCTCATTTTAATTAGCAATAGGAGAAAAGCAAAGTAAAACCATAGCCAGATACAATTTCACATTCATCACACCGCAAAAAATTAAAAAGCCAGCCAATACAAAGAGCGAAATTGTAGATCAAGGGGAGATCCTACACTTCTGGTGCAAGGGTTAATTTGTAAAATCCTTTGGTGAGCAATTTGGAAAATATTTGATGAAGTTGAAATGCATTTGCACTCTCAGATGTGTATCATTAGTATCATGTACACAAGAAGACTAGTATGAGAATCTTAACTGCTCTATTGTTTGAATCAGGATAAATTGGAGAAAATTTGTCCATTCACAGGAGAATGGATAAACTGTAGTATGTTCATACAATGGTCAGCCTCTCTGTCTCTGTCTCAGTATCTCTCTGTCTATCCATCTGACGCTTAACATGAATAAAGCTAAACTATGTGTATTAATGTGGGTAAAACTTAATAACATAATAATGAAAAAAAATAAGTTGCAGAAGATATGAATAGTGGTATGATATCTTTTGCTTAAAGTATTAAAACTAGCAGAAAGTGTCATATACTATTCATGGATATGTATCTATATAGGAAAAGTACTAAAGATTTTCTTAAGAAAAAAACAGCAAATTCATGATGATAATTACCTTTGAGGTTTGAGGAAGACTATATTGGAAATGTCAGTTGAAATAATAAATACTATATTTCCCAAGTTTGGTGTTCGATACACAGGTGTATCTGTATGCAGGTCAGGAAGCAACAGTTAAAACCAGACATGGAAAAACAGACTGATTCCAAATTGGTAAAAGAGTATATCAAGGCTGTATATTGTCACCCTGCTGATTTAACTTATATGCAGAGTACATCATGAGAAACACTGGGCTGGATGAAGCACAAGCTGGAATTAAGATAGCTGGGAGAAACATCAATAACCTCAGATATGCAGATGACACCATCTTTATGGCAGAAAACAAAGAAGAACTAAGGAGTTTCTTGATGAAAGTGAAAGAGGAAAGAGAAAAAGTTGACTTAAAGCTCAACATTCAGAAAACTAAGTCCATGGCATCTGGTCTCATCACTTCATGGCAAATATATGGGGAAGCAATGGAAACAGTGACAGATGTTATTTTTTTGGGCTCCAAAATCACTGCAGATGGTGACTGCAGCCAGGAAATTAAAAGATGCTTGCTCCTTGGAAGAAAAGCTATGACCAACCCAGATAGCATATTAAAAAGCAGAGACATTACCTTGCCAACAAATGTCCTTCTAGTCAAAGCTATGGTTTTTCCAGTAGTCATGTGTGGATGTGAGAGTTGAACTATAAAGAAAGCTGAGCACCAAAGAATTGATGCTTTTGAACTGTGGTGTTGGGGAAGACTCTTGAGAGTCCCTTAGACAGCAAGGAGATTCAACTAGTCCTTCCTAAAGGAAATCAATCCTGATATTCATTGGAAAGACTGATGCTGAAGATGAAGCTCCAATACTTTGACCACCTGATGCAAAGAACTGACTTATTTGAAAACACCCTGATGCTGGGAAAGGTTGAAAGCGGGAGAAGGGGATGACAGAGGAAGAGATGGTTGGAAGGCATCACTGAATCAATGGACATGAGCTTGAGTAGGCGCCGGGATTGGTGATGGACAAGGAAGCCTGGCGTGCTTCAGTCCATGGGGTCGCAAAGAGTCGGACACGACTGAACGACAGAATGGAACTGACTGAACTGAACACAGGTGCAGATGTTAATTAACATACATACTGCTTTGTAGTACTCAAATATTTAGTAATAAAAATTAAAATTAGAAAGAAGTAATTGTGTAATCTCAAACTATAGGAACAACCTCTTTAAATACATTTTCCTATGCCTTACGTGTGGCTGGCTGGCCAACTAAGTCCCTTTAGTCGCTTCTGACTCTTCGAAATCCTTATGGACAGTAAGCCACTAGGCTCCTTTGTCCATGGGATTCTCCAGGCAAGAATACTGGAGTGGGTTGCCATTCCCTTCCTCAGGGAGTCTTCCCAATCCAGGGACTGAACCTGGGTCTCCTACATCTCCTGCATCAGGAAGGTGGGTTCTTTACCTGCACCACCTGGGAAGCCCCCATGCCTCGTGTGTAGTAACAGTTAAAAAAAAAAAATGTTGAGTGTAAATAATAAACTTTTTTTTTCAATATAGAGTAGTTATTTTAATCTACTTCTATATATTCTCATTTTAGTGGATATTGTTGGAAATTTTAGTGAGGTCAAAGACTGTTTTAAAAAATTTGTTCAAGTAGATCATTGACAGATGGACTTTTCTATCTTGTCAACCGATTGAGGAGTAGAACATTTAGAGGGCACCAGCATTATAGAATAGCTTAGTCCCTGGGAAGGAAAACATCAGTAAATATGTCAATAAAATGTGGATCTCTAGGACTTTGCCTAAGTTACTTAATAACCCAGTAGTTATTAAATAAATACTTGCTGAATGAAACAAATATAGGAAATGTAAAATTATGTGAAAAATAAAGGCTTTTTCTCTGATGCTTTGGGAGGGAGATTTTCTTGAGAAGTTAGCAATTCTAGCAGCAAGAGTCAGAATTTAAATTGTTGACCGAACACAGAAGAGTAAGATCTCTCTATGCTTGATTAGGAGTCTTCCCCCATGGACCACACTATTGAGTAATGTTGGAAGCCTCGGAACATTAATTTAGATCTGGTGGACAGGGTAAACAAAACAGTTATCTTCCTGGAAATGGCTTCAGCAAAATCTGTAAATCATTAACTTCTTATCTACATGAAAGGCTGTGTCTGAGACACATACATTATTAAGTCAAAAAACACAGGGTCTCATACATAGTGTTGGGAAGAAGAAAAGTTGCCTTACCCTTCCCTTCTTTGGATCTTTTACTGGCAAAAAATAAAAATGACATGAGACATATTAACTGAAGAAAATTGAATTGAATTTTATATGTGTGAGAACCCCACAGACATGAGAGGTTCAGAGACAGAAAGGTAAAATGAGATATGTATGCCATCCTGAGCTAAGGAATGGGATAGAGCCTTGGGACTTCCAAGGGCAAGAGAGTTATTAATAGTACACAAGAGCAGCCGATGTTAGTAATTAGAGGTTTGCTCGGCCACATATATGGGGTTACTTAGATAAAAGCTATATCTGGTAGGGACTTCGCTGGTGGTCCAGTGGTTAAGACTCTGAGCTGCTACTGCAGGAGGACACGGATTCCATCCCTGGTTGGGGAGCGAAGGTCCTGTATGCCATGTGGTATGGGCAAAAGATGAAAAACAAGTTGTATGTGGTAATAATTACTTTTCTGGAAAAAAGTTTCCCAATTTAAATTCTCCTAGGAAGTTAGTTCAGTTCAGTCACTGAGTTGTGTCTGACCCCTTGTGACCCCATGGACTGCAGCACACCAGGCTTCCCTGTCCATCACCAACTCCTGGAGCTTGCTCAAACCCATGTCCATTGAGTCAGTGATGCCATCCAACCATCTTATCCTCTGTCATCCTTTCTCCTCCTGCCTTCGATTTTTCCCAGCATCAGGGTCTTTTTAAACGAGTCGGTTCTCACATCAAGTGGTCAAAGTATTGGGGTTTCAGCTTCAGCATCAGTCCTTCCAATAAATATTCAGGACTGATTTCCTTTAGGATGGACTAGTTGGATCTCCTTGCTGTCCAAGGGACTCTCAAGAGTCTTCTCTGACACTTCTCCACAGTTCAAAAGCATCAATTCTTTGGTGCTCAGCTTTCTTTATAGTCCAAATCTCACATCCATACATGACTACTGGAAAAATTATAGCTTTGATTAGACGGACCTTTGTTGGCAAAGCAATGTTTCTGTTTTTTAATATGCCATCTAGGTTGGTCATAGCTCTTCTTCCAAGGAGCAAGTGTCTTTTAATTTCATGGCTGCAGTCACTATCTGCAGTGATTTTGGAGCCCAAGAAAATGAAGTCTGGCACTGTTTCCATTGTTTCCCCATCTCTTTCCCATGACGTGATGGGACCAGATGCTATGATCTTAGTTTTCTGAATGTTGAGTTTTAAGCCAGCTTTTTCACTCTCCTCTTTCATTTTCATCAAGAGACTCTTTAGTTGCTCTTCACTTTCTGCCATAAGGGTGGTGTCATCTGTGTATCTGAAGTTGTCGATATTTCTCCTGGCAATTTTGATTCCAACTTGTGCTTCATCCAGCCTCACATTTTGCATGATGTACTCTGCATAGAAGTTAAATAAGCATAGTGACAATATACAGCATTGAAGTACTCCTTTCCAGATTTGGAGCCAGTCTGTTGTTCTATGTCCGGTTGTAACTGTTGCTTCCTGACCTGTGCGCAGATTTCTCAGGGGGCAGGTAAGGTGGTCTGGTATTCCCATCTCTTTAAGAATCTTCCACAGTTTGTTGTGCTGCACACAGTCAAAGGCGTTGGCTCGATCAATAAAGCAGAAGTAGTTGTTTTTCTGGAATTCTTTTGCTTTTTCCCTATGATCCAATGGATGTTGGCAATTTGATCTCCAGTTCCTCTGCCTTTTCTAAATCCAGATTGAACATCTGGAAGTTCATGGTTCATGTACTGTTGAAGCCTAGCTTGGAGAATTTTGAGAATTACTTTGCTAACATGTGAGATGAGAGCAATTGTGCAGTAGTTTTAACATTCTTTGGCATTGTCCTTTTTTGGGATTGGGATGAAAGTTCACCTTTTGCAGTCCTGTGACCACTGGTGAGTTTTCCAAATTTGTTGGCATATTGAGTGTAGAACTTTCACAACATCATCTTTCAGGATTTGAAATAGCTCAACTGGAATTCCATCACGTCCACTAGTTTTGTTCATAGTGATGATTTGTAAGGCCCACTTGACTTCACATTCCAAGATGTCTGGCTCTAGGTGAGTGACCACACCATCGTGGTTATCTGGGTCACTAAGATCTTTTCTGTACAGTTCTTCTGCATATTCTTGCCACCTGTTCTTACTATCTTCTGCTTCTGTTAGGTCCATACCATCTCTGTCCTTTATTGCACCTATCTTTGCAGGAAATGTTTCCTCATATCTCTAATTTTCTTGAAAAGATCTCTAGTCTTTCCCATTCTATTGTTTTCTTCTATTTCTTTGCATTGATCACTGAGGAAGGGTGTCTTATCTCTCCTTGCTATTCTTTGGAACTCTGCATTCAAAGGGGGTATATCTTTCCTTTTCTCCTTTGCCTTTCACTTCTCTTCTTTTCTTAGGTATTTGTAAGGCCTCCTCAGACAAGGGAGAGGTAACAGTTTCTCTTGAACCCGGATTTCCATTGCCTTTCATTCAAAATAATCCACATGCCAAAGTATCATATCTTGGGGAAGTGTATTCTGAACTCCCACAATAGTATGAAATCTCTGTAAAATTAAATTTTTGTGTGTACATATAGATATATAAATTTATGTAGGGTTGTCTGTGAAATGATTCTAATTGTTTTGGAAGAATTAATATTGTTAAAATGGCCATACTACCCAAAGCAATCTACAGATTAAATGTGATCTCTATCAAATTCCCCATGCTATTTTTCACAGAACTAACACAAATAGTTTGAACATTTATATGGAACCACAAAAGACCCAGAATTGCCAAAATAATCTTGAGGAAAAAGAACAAAGCTGGAGGCATAACCCTGCCAGACTTTAGACAAAAATAAAGAACCATAGTAATCAAACCAACAGGGTCCTGGTACAAAAACAGACATATGAATCAATGGAACCAGATAGAGAGCCCCCAAATAAATCTATACACCCATGGTGAATTAATTTTCAACAATGGAGGCAAGAATATACAATGGAGAAAAGATAGTCTCTTCAGCAATTGTTGGGAAAGTTGGACAGTCACTTATAAATCAATGAAGATAGAACACTCCCATACACCATACACATGCGTACAAAAACTCAAAATGGCTTACAGACTTCAATATAAGCCCATAAATGATACCATAAAACCCCTAGAAGAGAATGTAGGCAAAAAATTTTCTGACATAAATGGTAGCAATGTTTTCTTAGGTAACTCTCCCAGGGCAATAGGAATAAAAGCAAAAATAAACAAATAGGACCTAATGAAACTTATAAGCTTTTGCACAGCAAAGGGAATCATAAACAAAATGAAAATACAACCTATGAACTGGGAGAACATATTTACACATGATGTGATTGGCAAGGATTTAATTTCCAAAATAAACAAACAGCTGGTTCAACTCATCAAAATGAACCAAAGAGCCCTATTGAAAATGGTCAGAAAACCTAGGGAAACATTTCTCTGAAGAAGACAAACAGATGGCCAGGAGGCACATGAAAAGATTTCAACATCGCTAATTATTAGAGAAATACAAATCAAAACTACAATGAGGTGTCACCTCACACTGGTCAGTATGGCCATCATCAGAAAGTCTACAAATAATAAATTCTGTAGAGGCTGTGGAGAAAAGGGAAGCCTTCTACACTGTTGGTGGGAATGTAAATTGATACAGCCACTATGGAGAATAGCATGGAGGTTCCTTAAAAAAAACAAAAACAAAAGTAGAGTTGCCATATGATCTAGCACTTGTATTCCTGGGCATATATCAGGAGAAAGCTCTAATTCAAAAAGATTCATGCACCCCAGACTTCCCAGTGGTTAAGAATCTGCTTGCCAATGAAGGGAACATGTGTTTCATCCCTGGCCCAGGAAGATTCCACATGCCACGGGGTATCTAAACCCGTGAGCCTAACTACTGAGCTTGTGCTCTAGAGCCCCCAAGCACAACTGCCAGAAGCCTTCATGCCTCATAGAGCCTGTGCTCAGCAGCCGGAGAAGCCACTGCAACCAGAAACCCAAGCCCCTCAAACAGAGAGGAGCCTCTGCTCACTGTAGCTAGAGAGAAGCCGGAGCAGCAATAAAGACCCAGTGCAGCTGTACATAAATAAATATTTTTTAAAAGTCTCATTTGACTTAAAGACAGAAACAAAATAAAAAAAAAAAAAAACCTAAGAAAGTACTAAAAAAAGATACGTGCACCTCAATGTTTATAGTAACACTGTTTACAATAGCCGAGACGTGGAAGCAACCTAAATGTCCATTGACAGAGAAATAGATAAAGAAAAAGTGGCACACACACACACACACACACACACACACACACACACACACACACACATACTAGAATATTACTCAGCCATAAAAAGACTAAATAAAGCCATTTACAGCAACATGGATAGACCTGGAGATTATCATACTAAGTAAAATGAGTCAGAGAAAGACAAATACCATTATGATACCACTTATATATGGAATCTAAAAATGATGCAAATGAACTTATTTACAAAACAGAAAAAGATTCTTGACATAGAAAACCAACCTATGGTCGCCAAAAGGTAGGGAGATATAAATTAGGAGTTTGGGATCAGCAGGTACAAACGACCATAGATAGGATCAGTTCAGTTCAGTCGCTCAGTCACGTCCGACTCCTTGCGACCCCATGAACCGCAGCACGCCAGGCCTCCCTGTCCATCACCAACTCCCGGAGTTTACTCAAACTCATGCCCATTGGGTCAGTGATGCCATCCAACCATCTCATCCTCTGTCGCCCCCTTCTCCTCCTGCCTCCAATCCCTCCCAGCATCAGGGTCTTTTCCAATGAGTCAACTCTTCGCATGAAGTGGCCAAAGTATGGTAGCTCAGCTGATAAATGAATCCGCCTGCAATGCAGGAGACCGCGAGTTTGATTCCTGGGTTGGGAAGATCCTCTGGAGAAGGCATAGGCTACCCACTCCATTATTCTTGGGCTTCCCTGGTGGCTCAGACTGTAAAGAATCCGCCTGCAATGAGGGAGACCTGGTCTCCATCCCTGGGTTGGGAAGATGCCCTGGAGAAGCGAATTGACTACCCACTCTGGTTTTCTGGCCTGGAGAATTCCATGGACAGAGGCGCCTGGCAGGCTATAGTCTACGCGGTCGCAAAGAGTCGGACTCGACTGAACGACTTTCCCGTTCACTTTCTGGTCGAGGGCGCTGCTCCTGTGGTCTCTGCCAATTTACTTCTTCGCTAGGTTCCCTGCACAGGTGGGACGAGGAAGACCACGCCCATTCCTGGGCGATTTACTGCGGAAAGATGAGCCCTGGCGCATATGGTTGTTGTTCAGTCGCTCAGTCGTGTCCGACTCTTTGCGACACAATGATTGCAGCACTGCCAAGTTCCCTGTCCTTCACCATCTCCCAGAGCTTGCTCAAACTCATGGCCATCGAGTCAATGATGCCATCCAGCCATCTTATCCTCTGTCATCCCCTTCTCCTCCTGCCTTCAATCTTTCCCAGCGTCAGGGTCTTTTCCAATGAGCCAGTTCTTGCCATCAGGTGGCCAAAGTATTGGAGCTTCAGCTTCAGCATCAGTCCTTCCAATGAATTCAGGGTTGATTTCCTTTAAGATTGACTGGCTTGATCTCCTTGCAGTCCAAGGGACTCTGAAGAGCCTTCTCCAATACCACAGTTCAAAAGCATCAATTCTTTGGTGCTCAGCCTTCTTTATGGTCCAACTCTCACATCCACACAACTACTGGAAAAACCATAGCTTTGACGAGATGGACCTTTGTTGGCAAAGTAATGTCTCTGCTTTTTAATACACTGATTAGGTTTGTCATAGCTTTTCTTCCAAGGAGTAAGTGTCTTTTAATTTCATGACTGCATTCACCATCTGCAGTGATTTTGGACCCCAAGAAGATAAAGTCTCTCACTGTTTCCATTGTTCCGTCTATTTGCCATGAAGTAATGGGACAGGATGCCATGATCTTAGTTTTCTGAATGTTGAGTTTTAAGCCAACTTTTTCAATCTTCTCTTTCACCTTCATCAAAAGGCTCTTTAGTTTCTCTTTGCTTTCTGCCATAAGGACAGTGTCATCTGCATATCTGAGGTTATTGATATTTCTCCTGGCAATCTTGATTCCAACTTGTGCTTCATCCAGCCCGGCATTTTGCTTGATGTACTCTGCATATAAGTTAAATAATCAGGGTGACAATATACAGCCTTGACGTTCTCCTTTCCCAGTCTGGAACCAGTCCATTGTTTCATGTCGGGTTCTAACTGTAGCTTCTTGACAGGCATACAGGTTTCTTGGCAGTGGGTAAGGTGGTCTGATATTCCCATCTCTTTAAGAATTTTCCAGTTTGTTGTGATCCACACAGTCAAAGGCTTTAGCATAGTCAATAAAGCAGAAGTAGATGTTTTTCTGGCATTGTCTTGCTTTTTCTATGATCCAGTACATGTTGGCAATTTGATCTCTGCTTCCTATGCCTTTTCTAAATCCAGCTTGACCAATTTGGTATTCCAGACTCACGTACTGTGAAGCTTAGCTTGGAGAATTTGAGCATTCCTTCACTAGCATGTGAAATGAGTGCAGTTGTGCAGTAGTTTGAACACTCTTTGGCATTGCCCTACTTTAGTGTTGGGATGAAAACTGACCTTTTCCAGTCCTGTGGCCACTGGTGGTTTTTCCAAATTTGTTGGCATATTGAGCCCAGCACTTTAACAGTATCATATTTTAGAATTTGAAATAGCTCAGCTGGAATTCCATCACTTCCACTAACTTTGTTTTAAGTGATGCTTCCTAAGGCCCACTTGACTTTGCATTCAAGCATGTCTGGCTCTAGGTGAGTGATCAGAGCATCACGGTTATCTGGGTCATTAAGATCTTTTTATGATATAGTTCTTCTGTGTATTTTTGCCATCTCTTCTTAATATCTTCTGCTTCTATTAGGTCCATATCTTTTCTGTCCTTTATTGTGCCAATCTTTGCTTGAAATGTTCCTTTGGTATCTCTAATTTTCTTAAAGAGATCGCTAGTCCTTCCCATTTTATTGTTTTTCTCTATGTCTTTGCATTGTTCACTTAGGAAAGCTTTCTTCTCTCCTTGCTATTCTTTGGAACTCTGCATTCAGTTGGGTATATCATTCCTTTTCCCCGTTGCTGTTTGCTTCTCTTTTCTCAGCTATTTGTAAGTCCTCCTCAGACAACCATTTTGCCTTTTTGCACTTCTTTTTCTTGGGAATGGTTTTGATCACTGCCTGCTGTACAGTGTTACGAACCTCCATTCATACTTCTTCAGGCACTCTGTCTATCAGATCTAATCCCTTGAACCTATTTGTCACTTCTACTGTAAAATCATAAGAGATTTGATTTAGGTCACACCTGAATGGCCTAGTGGTTTTCCCTACTTTCTTAAATTTAAGTTTGAATTTGGCAATAAGGAGTTCCTGATCTGAGCCACAATCAGCTCCTGGTCTTGTTTTTGCTGACTGTGTAGAGTTTCTACATCTTCGACTGCAAAAAATATAATCAATCTGATTTTGGTTTGACCATCTGGTGATGTCCACGTGTAGAGTCTTCTCTTGTGTTTTTGGAAGAGGGTGTTTGCTATGACCAGTGCGTTCTCTTAGGAAAGCTCTGTTGGCCTTTGCCTGCTTCATTTTGTACTGCAAGGCCAAACTTGCCTGTTACTGCAGTTATCTCTTGACTTCCTACTTTTGCATTCCATTCACCTTTGATGAAAAGGGCATCTTTTTTTGGTGTTAGTTCTAGAAAATCTTGTAGGTCCTCATAGAACCATTCAACTTCAACTTCTTCCATATTAGTGATTGGGGCATAGACTTGGATTACTCTGATATTGAATGGTTTGCCTTGGAAGCCAACCAAGATCATTCTATCATTTTTGAGATTGCACCCAAGTACTGCATTTTGGACTCTTGTTGACTATGATGGCTACTCCTTTTCTTCTAAGGGATTCTTGCCCACAGTAGTAGATATAAAGGTCGTCTGAATTAAATTTGCCCATTACTGTCTGTTTTAGTTCTCTGATTGCTATAATGTCAATGTTCATGCTTGCCATCTCCTGTTTGACCACTTCCAGATCACTGTGATTCATGGACGTAACATTCTAGGTTCCTATGCAGTGTTGTTATGTATAGCATTGGTATTGCTTTCATATCCAGACACATCCTCAACTGGGTGTTGTTTCTGCTTTGGCTCAGCCTCTTCATTCCGTCTGGAGCTATTTCTCCTCTCTTCTCCAGTATCCTATTGAGCATCTACCGACCTGAGGAGTTAATCTTTCAGTGTCACATCTTTTTGCCTTTTCATACTGTTCATGGAGTTTTCAAGGCAAGAATGCATATAGACTTAGGTTATCAAGATGAAGTAAATGAGAGTTCTCTGCTAACTTTATGATTGTTTTAGAAACAACACAATTAAGCAATTAAAGAAGGTTTGGAAATTAGTTCTTCATAGAATTTCTAGGTCCAATATATGGAAATTGTTCTGCCCGTAGTCTGAGTCCCCGGTCGGGAAAGAAGACTCCTTGAAACAATGCAACTCGCAATAGGGGAATTTATTACTGACTCGAGCCAGGGTCTCCCGCCCTCACCAGGTGTGTGAGGACGAAAGGCCCTGAGACCCAGTGCTCTCGGGTATTTATTAGGTCAAAACAAGCAGCAGGTAGTTGGCGCAAGCAGATTGGTTACACAGTGGGTAGTTGGCGTAAGCGGATTGGTTATACAGTTGCAGGGTAATTTTTGTTGGCCCTACGTGGGGCTTTCAGCTTTCCCCTGATAGGTTCCCTTTTTTCTGGCTAGACATATGTTGATTGGCTGGCTCCAGAGGCCTGATAATTATGTTACCCCAGAAAACCAGGCCTACTCCTACTCTAGGCTGCCTGCCATGGCATTAGCTGTGACAGCCTCACATTTCCCCCCTGTCTTTATACTTTTGTAGAGGAATCTTTCTCATCACCCTGTGAAATTGACTGATATTGTTGTCTCAATACCATAATTTGGATGGTATTTAGGTGCTCCCTAATAATGAGACCAGACGGTTTAAAATGCATGGACCAAAGGTCAGTAACAATATTAATATTATGAGTGGACCCAGGAGGGTGGAAATCAAAGTGGTCAACCAGGGGGAGCACTGAAACCACGATTTAAACTAGCCTTGTTGGGCTTTTTGTTCTCTCTTTCGCTGGGCTAGTCCCTCTCTTACTTTCTGGAGAGATTTTTGTACCACCCCTGAATGGTCGATATAGAAACAGCATTTTTCTGTACATAATCCTCCTTGTTTCAGAAACAACAAATCTAAACCTCTCTTATTCTTAACACTACTTCAGCCAAGGAGCTCAAGGATTCTTGGAGGTGCGAAATGGACTGTTCCCGTGGTTTCGCAACCCCAAGCGGCGCAATAAAAAGAGTCAACTCCCCCACACTTTTCAATTTGGTTCCGATCTCTTCCTCCCCCCGGGCAGACATAGACAGGCACCTTAGTCTCAGGATTGTAGATCACCCAAGTCAGGTTAGCCGGCTGATGGGGGTTGTGGCTGGTTGCTCCTGGGCCGATGAAAACTGTTATCAGCAGGAGAGTTAAGAGGGCTCCCTTCGTACGAGTTTCAGTTTCAAAGGATTTAACGGGTGAGGTCTTGTCTCTCATTTTGCTTGCGCCTTCTTTTGTTCTTCCAGGGTGGCTTGCCGCACGTGATTGCAGTGAACCTAGGGCCTGATCTCGTCGACCTTAACAACAGTAGGAGTGGTAAGGAGAACAACATAAGGGCCTTTTTATCTAGGTTCTAATGTTTTAGATTGGTGTTGTTTTACCCAAACCCAATCACCCGGGCCAATATTATGTGAGGAGATGGTCCCTTTGCTTGGACCCTCGTGTATCTCTCAAATTAATTTTCAAACATGGCTATGCACCTTACTTAATGCCATCAGTGTTTGCTGGAATTGTCCCAAGGTAGGGGGTGGTAGGCATTTTCCCTCGAAAATAGGACACACAGGAGGGGGTCTTTCATACAGAATCTCAAAGGGGTAAGATTCAGCTTATAAGGGGTGTTAACACGCTCGAAAGAGCGCAAAGGGAAGGAGGGTCACCCAGTCCCCGCCAGTCTCTATTGCCAACTTTGTCAAAGTTTCTTTTAGGGTCCGATCCATTCTCTCAACCTGTCCTGAGTTCTGGGGATTGTATTCACAATGTAACTTCCATTTTGTTCCCAGAGCTTGGGTCAGCCCTTGTACAATCTGGCTCACAAATGTAGGACCGTTATCAGAGTCTATAGTCACTGGCAGTCCTTACCTAGGCACTATCTCCTCTAAAATCTTTTTAGCAACCACTGTTGCTGTCTCTCCCTTAGTGGGGAAGGCTTCTACCCATCTCGAGAAGGTATCTACCAGAACCAACAGATAGCGGTACCCGTTCTTGCCTGGCCTTACCTCAGTGAAATCTATCTCCCAGTGTTGCCCTGGCTCTTCCCCTCGGTACCTCGTTCCAGTGTGCTGCCTTTTCCCTGTCCTCATCAGCTGGCATGCTTTGCAAGCCTGGATTATCTCTCGTACAGTTGCATTTTGTTGAGGGAACCTCAGGCAGGCTGTCTGGAGAAGAGTCAAGGTCTTTTTCTCTCCCAAGTGTGTAGTTGTGTGCAAGTGTTCACATAGGTGACGACCCAGGATGGCAGGAAATATCAGGTTGTTGTTTCGATCTCGGTACCATCCATCTTTGTCATCTTTCTGGAGGGTGGTATCCTCGTTGATCCGGCGGCTGCTTTAAAACCCCTTCGATGGCGTGGGGGGTGTGAACCCAGAGTTGCTGTCCATACATCAACTTGTCAGCGTCGCGGACGAGGAGGGCTGTAGCTGCAATGATGCGAAGGCAAGGGGGCCACCCAGGGGCCACCGGGTCTAATCGCTTCGAAAGGTATGCTACCGGCCGCTTCCATGGTCCCCATTGTTGCGTCAAGACCCCCTTTCCTATTCCTTGCTTTTCATCTACAAACAGCTGGAATGGCTTATTTGGGTTAGGCAGGGCAAGGGCTGGGGCTTCTAGTAGGGCCCGTCTGAGTGTCTGGAAAGCCTGTTTCATTGGCTCAGTCCAAGTCCAGTTTGGGGTCTCTTTACTTCCCTCATACAAGGGCCGGGCCTTCTCAGCAAACCCCATGATCCACAGTCTGCAATATCCAACAGTCCCCAGAAACTCTCTCACCTGGCGGGGGGCCTTGGGCTCTGGTATCTGCAATATCGTTTCTTTCATGGCCTGGGTTAGCCACCTTTGTCCCTGCCGGATCTTATACCCCAAATAGGTGACCTCTTGCCGGGCTATTTGTGCCTTCTTTGCGCTAGCACGATACCCCAAGATGCCTAGGGTCTGTAAGAGGTCCCCGGTGGCACGGCTGCATGCCTCCTCTGTGGTTCCAGCCAACATGAGGTCATCTACATATTGTAGCAGAATGACCTCTGGGTGGCTGAGTCCGATATTCGTAGAGGTCCTCACTCAGAGCCTCATTAAACAAGGTAGGGGAGTTTTTGAACCCCTGTGGGAGGCGGGTCCAAGTTAGTTGTACTACTGGTTGGACTTCCCCCTCAGTCCACTCAAAGGCAAATATCTCCTGGCTCTGGGCCGCCAGGGGTAGGCTGAAAAAAGCATCTTTTAAGTCCAACACAGTATACCAAGTGTACTCAGGCAGTAGACTGCTCAGGAGGGTATACGGGTTGGGGACAGTAGGGTGTATGTCACTCACCCGCTTGTTGACTTCTAGTAGGTCCTGGACAGGTCTGTAATCCATACTCCCTGGCTTCTTCACCAGTAGTAAGGGGGTGTTCCAAGGGGATTGGCATCGCCTGAGAATTCCGGCATCCATGAGCTGTCGAATGTGGGGAGTGATCCCCCACCGAGCCTCCTGGCTCATGGGGTACTGTCTCACCCTCACAGGAGTCGCCTCGGCCTTTAGTTCGATGACGACCGGATGTCTCTGTTTGGCCAGTCCCATTCCTGCTGCTTTTGCCCATCCCAACGGGTATTTGTGGACCCACGGTTGTATATCTGGTGCTATGACCTCTGAGGGCTTAGGCACAAAAAGTCTGTATTCATCTCTTAAGGCTAGGGACAAGACAGGTATCGGCTGTCCAAGTCCATCCGTGACTGACATTCCCCCAGGGTCAAAATGGATCTGAGCATTAACTTTAGTCAACAAGTCCCGTCCAAGCAGAGGGGCTGGGCATTCTGGCATCACCAAAAACGAATGGGACACCTGGTGGGTCCCCAGATTTACTTTCCGTTCTGTGGTCCAACAATATATTTTGTCCCTGTGGCTCCCTGCACTAAGCTGGTTTTTTTAGACATTGGTCCCAGTTTTTGATTTAAAACAGAATGTTGGGCGCCACTGTCCACCATGAAGCCAACGGGTTTCCCCTCTACATGTAAGGTTACCCAGGACTCGGGGAGGGGTGCCGAGTCTTGACTCCCCTAGTTACTATTTTTCTCCGAATATAGAACTTGAGTTCCAGGGGAAATTCTGTCTCTTCAGGTCCCTCTTAGGGCACTCCTTTTTCTTGTGCCCCTGTTCTTTGCAGTAAGCGCACTGATCTTTTTTAGGGCCTGCCTTTTTGGTCTCTCTCTCTCTTTTTTTTTTCTGTTTGACGGCCTCGAGGCTCCCTCAATTCTGTTCCAGCCTTTATCCCCGCAAAAAGAATCTGGGCTAGCTCTCTCTGGTTCTTCCGGTTTTCCCTCGCCCTATGTTTCCTATCTTCTTTCCTGATCTTCTCAGCTAGTTCCCTTTCCTCCCGACGAAGTCGTTCCTCCCTTTCTTCTGGGGTCTCCCTATTATTAAATACCTTTTCAGCTGCTTTCAGTAAATCTTGTATTGTCTGTTCTCTTAACCCTTCTATCTTTTGTAATTTTCTCTTAATATATGGGGCTGCCTGATTCACAAACGCTAGTAGAACTGCAGCGCGTGATTCCTCAGCCTGGGGGTCCATAGGTGTATATTGCCTAAAGGCTTCTATCAGCCTCTCTAGGAAGGCTGATGGGCTCTCAGTGGGCTCTTGCCTTACTAAATTTACCTTTGCCAAATTTGTTGGCTTTCTAGCTGCGGCCCGCAGGCCAGCCATTAGAGTCTGGTGGTACACTTGGAGACGCTCCCTACCTTCCGCTCGCTCAAAATCTCAGTTAGGCAGCAACAGAGGAAACCCCTCATCCATGAGATGAGGCTGGGCGGTTGGTCTCCCGTCGACCCCTGGGACCCGTTTCTGCACCTCTGCCAGGATTCGCTCCCATTCTTCCGTGTTGAAGAGCACCTGCAACAGCTGCTGGCAATCATCCCAGGTGGGGTTATGAGTGAACCAAATGGGAAAAGGGCCAGTATTGATAGGTTCACTCTCCATCCAGGTTAGCTGGTCCCACCCAGATGGGGAGTGCCTGTACAGTAGATGAAGGTAACTCTGGGTCCCCATGATCCTGCTCACCCCTATTTCCTCTATTCTTTCTCTGGGGTCGGGGTTCCCTTGTCCCTTCTGATTCATCGGGGGGGGGGGTGGGCTCTTCCCTCGGGGGAACCTGCAACGGAGGAGGGGCATATGGCAGGGGCCTAATTTCTGTCTCCAAGTCAATCAGGTTCCGGTCCGAGGATTCTTGCAAGATTGGTTTTGGGCCCTTATTCTTCTTGGCTTCCTCTGGGGGAGTGGGAGTTTCCATAACCAGGACCTGTACATTAGGAGAGTCAGGAAGTTTGTGAACAAAAGGTTTTAACCATTCGAGTGGATCTTCTACTAGATCTTGCCAGACTATAACATATGGGACTTGGCTCGGGTGGCCCCAGGTATCAGGAGCCATAACTTTTTCTTTCACTGCCGGAATAACACAAGGCTGAAAAGTTTCCTCTGGAGGCCATCCAACTTGGAAGGTGGGCCACTCTGCAGAGCAAAAGGTTATTAATTTACTCTTTGTAACCAGTAGCAACAGATCATACGCTCTAGCCCTGACCTCCGAGAAATGATCAGTCATGACAGAGAGAGTGAGTAGATTTTCTTTGCCTCATAGCAAGAGTCAGAAGAAAGTCACCGAGAATTATCACCAATAAATCCTATCGGGAGTGGTGGCGGCCAGGAGGTTGGGCTTCGTGGAACTATTTGAGTGCCTTAGCCGTTGCACGGAAGTTTTCTTGCTGGGGGCGGGCACCCTAGGGGTTTCTAGCCCGTTCCGTGACCCCCTTATCCTTTCACGGGAGTCTTCCAGTGGCAGGCGCCCTATCAGCTCTTAAGTGCCTGTCCCGTGCCCACACAGACAGGTTTTTATTTGGCCAGATTCTCGGTTTAGAATACGAGAAAAAAGAAAGGAGTTTCACCCTCTCGGGCTCCCGTTACTGGGGCGGACCTGTTGGGAGGCCTTCAGAATCCGCCAGGGAGTAGCCCTGGCCGGGACTCGTCAGTTGCCCCGACAACTGTCAGCCTGTTCACTGAAACTCCCAGAAACAGAAATGAGGCTCCAAGGCTTTATAGGAAGAAGTAGACAACGACACACCAGAGAACAACGAGACAGGAGACAATGCCGGCAGTTATACAGATGCAGAAAAACACATATACAGACACACATCGGCCGACAACACAGATCCTCTGGAACAAGGATCACCTTACCGTATGGCGTCCACTGTTCCCCAGATTCAGGCTTAGGAGAGGAGGTATCCTTCCCGCAGAGCTGGCTGCCTCCCAGCGCGCTCCCTGGCCTCGGCCTCACGCCAGCTGGAACGGCTAGTCCGTTCCCTCATGGAAAGCTTTCCCTAACGCCAGACACCTTCCTGCTTCACAGCAGGACCCCGGATTTACTCTGGTCTTTTTCTGCACCAGACACCTTCCCGCTTCACAGCAGGGCCTCGTCTTTGCTCTGGTCTTTTCTTAAACCTGCCTGAGCACCGGTGGTATTACCTGTCTTTTTTCCTCTTTGTTCCAAAGAGCGTTCTTCCCCGGTCAAGGTATCCTGGACGAGCCCCCAGATGTTCTGCCCGTAGTCCGAGTACCCGGTCGGGAAAGAAGACTCCTCGAAACAATGCAACTCGCAATAGGGGAATTTATTACTGACTCGAGCCAGGGCCTCCTGCCCTCACCAGGTGTGTGAGGATGAAAGGCCCCAAACCCCAGTTCTCTTGGGTGTTTATTAGGTCAAAACAAGCAGCAGGTGGTTGGCAAAAGCAGATTGGTTACACAGTGGGTAGTTGGTGTAAGCGGATTGGTTACACAGCTGCAAGGTAATTTTTGTTGGCCCTACGTGGGGCTTTCAGCTTTCCCCTGATAGGTTCCCTTTTTTCTGGCTAGGCATATGTTGATTGGCTGGCTCCAGAGGCCTGATAATTATGTTACCCCGGAGAGCCAGGCCTACTCCTAATCTAGGCTGCCTGCCATGGCATTAGTCGTGACAGCCTCACAGAAATAAATGACCAACCAAATGAGAAAAGCAGGATCTATTTATTCAAGAACTTGTTTTATACAGAAAGGGAGTCAGCTACCCTCACTTGTCTTTTGACAGACTCAAATGTAGGAAGAGGAATGGGAAAGCTTTAATAGGGACATGAGAGAAGGTTTCAGGTATATCCTGAATCAAGGCTCTTTGCATGGGTCAGGTATAAGTGGGCTAACACACATTGGGGCATCCTGTGTGATTGGTTAGGTGTGCATATTTGGCTTTCTCTGGTTGGTTCTAAATTGGAAGTGGGGGAAAAATTAGGGAAGCTGTCAGTTTTTAATCAAGTCTTGACTCTTTTGGGTGGATCATTATATGGGTTATTTAGCTTCTTGGACTAATACTCCAGACTGCAGTCTGACTTCCTACAAGTATGACCTAAAGCAAGCTGGCTTCCTGGGCTGTTTATTATGGATAAGGGAGTTGGTTTCCTGGGTATGCTTTGGGCAGATTGTGGATCAGAGTTCTGTTTTTGTATATGGTCTCATCATTATTTGCTTGTATATTTTATCTGTCATATAGGACATCCAGGAATACTAAAATCTGAATCCAAGGAAGCTTGCAGAATCATGGAGAGTTTTATGTAAGTATGAAAGGAGCCTGTTTACTGTTGATGTGCAGATTTGCCAATCAGTCTTACCAGGTAAAGATACATGTCACTACAAATGTGGGCCGGGGTGGATAGTCTGATAATTACATCAGTGTTGTGTTGCTTGAAAGCTATCATTTTCATGAACTTTAATTTTTGAGAGTGGTCATGGTCCCTCATCTTCTGTAGGCAACATGGTGAAAAATAGTCTCTAGGCAGATCATATTTATTTGAGTATTTCTAGAAATGTGATGTTCTGCACAATATTAGTTGATTTTCACAATCCCCAGAAAACCTGTTTTGGGTGGAGTGAATTTCATTTCTGGGAATGTCTTCACTCTAATAACAGTAGCAAGAGTGCCAATAGAGGAACTTCCCTGGTGGTGCAGAGGTTAAGACTCCATGTTTCGAATGCAGGGGATACAGAACCTCGTTGGGGAATTAACTGAGCTTCCCACAATTAAGACCTGATGCAGTCAAAAGTCAAAAATTAAAAAAAGAACAGAAAAGAGAGCAACATTAAGAGTTCTCTTTTCCAGAGCTGCACACCCTTGGGCCTTTTAATGGAGGTTTTGGTGTTTCTTTACTGGAAATTCCTTATTGCTGCCTTTAGGAACTAATTTCTTTTTAGCCATTTGGGAGTCCCCCATTTGAATTTCAGGGCCATTAAAGAGGGCACAGTGTAAGGAGCTAAGACATCAGGGGAGAAAGCAAAGGAAGTTTATTTATTGAGTTTCTATTGTATGCTTGATTTATTTAATGTTAGTTTTTCCCATTAGGCAAAAGGACAAAATAATAGCTAACAGTTGTATAGCATTTGGCATGCTCTCAAGGACATATGTGATCGGTACTAACCATATCCCTATTTTACAGATGGAGACATATTTGTTGCTGTCCAGTCACTCAGCTGTGTCCGATTCTTCATGACCCCATGAACTTCAGCACGCCAGGCTTCCCTGTCCTTCACCATTTCCCAGAGTTTGCTCAAACTCATGTCCATTGAGTCAGTGATGCCATCCAATCATCTCATCTTCTGTCATCTGCTTCTCCTGCCTTCAGTCTTTTCCAGCATCAGGGTCTTTTGTAATGAGTCATCTCTTGCCATCAGGTGGCCAAAGTATTGGAGCTTCAGTATCAGTCCTTCCAATGAATGTTCAGGGCTGATTTCCTTTAGGATTGACTGGTTTGATCTCCTTGCAGTCCGAGGAACTCTCAAGAGTCTTCTCCAGCCCCAGTTGGAAAGCATCAGTTCTTTGGTGCTCAGCCTTCTTTACGGCCCAACTCTCACATCCATACATGACTACTGGAAAAATCATAGCTTTGATTAGGCAGAACTTTGTTGGTAAGTAATGTCTCTGCTTTTTAACATGCTGACCAGGTTTGTCATAGCTTTCCTTCCAAGGAGCAAGTGTCTTTTAATTTCATGGCTGCAGTCACTATCTGCAGAGATTTTGGACCCCAAGAAAATAAAGTCTGTCACTGTTTCCATTGTTTCCCCATCTATTTGCCATGATGTGATGTACCAAATGCCGTGATCTTAGTTTTTTGAATGTTGAGTTTTAAGCCAGATTTTTCACTCTCCTCTTTCACCTTCATCAAGAGGCTCTTTAGTTCCTCTTCGCTTTCTGCCCTTAGGGTGGAGACATATGCCGAGCTCCAATTTGTCCCAGTCACAAAGCAGACACCCTGGCCCCATATTCTGTGAGATTAACTCTTATGCTGCAAGCTATTTGTCTACAGGGGGTTGTTCTGAGGGTTAAATGAGATAAACTAGGAGGTGCCTGGCGCAAGTTCATAGCCCAGAACCTCTCAAAGGGAGAAAGCTGTGGAAGTGCTTTGATATAGGGGTCTTTATCCCAAGGGCCACTGGGAGGCGGTATTGCCTTTCAGTTGGTTTCCCCTTGTGTTTTCATCCTTGTACTTGCAAAACCCCTTTGTCCTTCCAGTCTTCCACTATCTGCCATCTTTACATTTACTGCTTATGTCGACTGTCAACCTCTTTGGGTAATCTGTCAGCCCTCCATCACTCTCTTCAAGTTCTTTGCAGACTAGGACACCTACTTCATGGACTTTCAGTCCAGCCCTTATTGTTTTTCTGGTTGTTCTTAGCATGTGAAAGGATGATCTGTTTGGGAAAGATATGGTTCATCCAGTCATTTTTAAACTAATTCATTTATCCTGCAGTTAATAAAAGTTTGTGTTGGACGTTTAGCTAGGCTCTGGGGAGAAAAAAGACTTGGTTTCTGCTTCCAAGAAAGTTATAGTTTAATAGGGGCAATTGATACAAATCAAAAAGTAAAATAAAATGTTATAGATGAATTTTTAACCCAGTTGTCTACTGGTGTCGGTATCTTTTTTTTTTTTTTTTTAAAGACGTGGGCAAGATTGGTGCAGGAAGGAAGGGCTCCAAAGCTTAAATGGCTTGGTGTTCCAGGAAACTGCCTGTGACAGTTCCACATGGTCAGAACTCATTCAAGGAAGGCCCAGTAAGAGATGAGTATGTTAGGTAGTTAGAATAGGGAAAAGGAGTCCAGAATGACGGTGGCTAAAAGAAGTCGAAGGGAAAAGCCCGGGTAAATAGAACAAAGGAAGGTCGGAGGACCAACCGGAGTGAGAACCTCAGGTAAAACAAACAACAGTCCTGGCTGGCCCAATTTACATAAGACAGGCCCAGGGACAGAGAAACATATAAAAAGAGGAGCCAAAGCCCTCTTCTCTCTCTCCCGCGCGATGGGGCCCTCTTCTCTTCACGTCTTTGGGTCGACGTGCCCTCATGCCTCGAAGATGGATTTTCCTGCTATTATCTAAATAAAATAGAGCTGTAACATTGAGCTATAACACTGATTTATTTAAGAGCTATAACACGGTCCAGTCGAGACCTGAGAGCTATAACACGGCCTGTCCTCTGGGAGCTGTGACCCGCCAAGGGGCCTTCAATGTCCATCACTCCAAATTTTTGTTGTGATGAGACAAAGAACCGAGGAACATACACTCACCTGACAAGACCAAGGGGCAAGCGATGGCCAGAGAATTGTGTGCCCAGCTAAACACTATGGAAATAAAAGTCATTTGTCCATTTTAATTCAGTTTTGGTTAAAATTAAAATGAAATATTGATCATATCTGTATTCGATGAGAAGCCTTGGGGATGAATAATGCTGTTGAAACAAGATGAAAATTTGAATTACCCTGTGCTAGTTATTTTCCTCCTCAATAGAATAAGAGAAGATAAGAAAATCTGTTATGTTCACAGAAGAGCATCATAAACCAGGGGAGGCTGTCTAGGTGGAGCCAAGATCACACTTCAATTTATGACAATTTTTATTACTTGTCATCAACTAAAAATTGTAATAAAGAGTACCCTCATTTTTTTTTAGTGACAAAGATTTAGTTAAATCTCACAGGAATGATTCCTTTAACCACAAAGCAAACGACGACTTCAAAGCTGATAAAACGTGTTATAGGACTTTGCAATTGCTTTTTAACCTATTTGATGGATATAATATATGAAATTGAATTTTTTCACTTAAGCTGTACATGAACCCACAATATTAAAAATTTTTTTTAAATTTTTTTTTTTTTAACACCAAAAGCATTTTGTATTGGGATATAGCCAATGAAAAATGTTGTGACCGTTTCAGGTGGACAGTGACGGGACTCAGCCATTCATATACACGTATCCATTCTCCCCCAAACCCACCTCCCACCCAGGCTGGCACACAAGACCGAGCAGAACTCCATGTTCTGTAGAATAGCAAACCCACCAGATTTTCGATGAGTAACCTGCCAATTCACCTACTGAATAGACTTCTTGTTAATTATAAAGTTATATACATTTTGGGTCTACTTCCTCCTTGCAGACTGCTTAAAATAAGGGATGGCAGATTCAAATCGAAACACGACATTAAAGTTTGTCCCTCCCTAGGAATCTGTATTTGTCTGAAGACTGTGGGGACTCTTGGAAGGCTTTTTAGCAGGAAAGAAACTTAATCAGAACTGCTATTTTTAGAAATAAACTCTGGGGACTTCTGTGATGGTGCAGTGGGTAAGAATCTGCCTGCCAATGCAGGGGACAGGGTAAGATCCCTGGTTTGAGACGATTCCACATGCCACGGAGCAACTAAGACTGAACGGTACAACTACTGAATCCTGTGCACTCTAGGACCCATGAACCGCAACAAGAGAAGTCATTGCAATGAAATGCCCACACACCACAATGAACAGTAGCCCCTGCTTGCTGCAACCAGAGGAAACCTGCACAAAGCAATGAAGACCCAGGGCAGCAGAAAATAAATAAAAAAAATTTTAAAAAAGAAAGAAGGAACCTCTCAGTTCAAGCAGTTCAGTTGCTCAGTGTCCGACTCTTTGCGACTCCATGGACTGCAGCATGCCAGGCTTCCGTGTCCATCACCAACTCCTGGAGCCTAGTCCAACTCATGTCCATTGAGTCAGTGATGCCATCCAACCATCTCATCCTCTGTTGTCCTCTTCTCCTCCTGCCTTCAACCTTTCCCAGCATCAGGGTCTTTTCAAATGAGTCAGTTCTTTGTATCAGGTAGCCAAAGTATTGGAGTTTCAGCTTCAGCATCAGTCCTTCCAATGAATATTCAGGACTGATTTCCTTTAGGATGGACTGGTTGGATCTCCTTGCAGTCCAAGGGACTCTCAAAAGTCTTCTCCAACACCAGAGTTCAAAAGCATCAATTCTCTGGCACTCAGCTTTCTTTATAGTCCAACTCTCACATCCACACATGACTACTGGAAAAACCATAGCTTTGACTAGACGAACTTTTGTTGGCAAAGTAACGTCTCTCTCTGCTTTTTAATATGCTGTCTAGGTTAGTCATAACTTTTCTTCCAAGGAGCAAGCGTCTTTTAATTTCATGGCTACAGTAAACTGCAGTCATCACCTGCAGCGATTTTGGAGCCCAGAAAAGTAAAGTCTGTCACTCTTTACATTGTTTCCCCATCTATTTGCCATGAAGTGATGGGACCAGATACCATGATATTAATTTTCTGAATGTTGAGTTTTAAGCCAACTTTTTCACTCTCATCTTTTACTTTCATCAAGAGGCTCTTTAGTTCTCCTTTGCTTTCTGCCATAAGGGTGGTATCATCTGCATATCTGTGGTTATTGATATTTCTCCCGGCAATCTTGATTCCAGCTTGTGCTTCCCCAGCCCGGGATTTCACATGATGTACTCTGCATATAAATTAAGTAAACAGGGTGACAAAATACCACCTTGATGTACTCCTTTCCCGATTTGGAACCAGTCTGTTCCAATAACCTCTGGAGCCCTGTACAGGGCAGATAGAAGGGGAAAGAGCAACCAGAGGCAGCACCATCCCAAGAAAGTGTTGTTGGATTCAGGGCACAAACACTTGTGGCCTGAACTAAGGCAGTAGAGATGGATGTGATTGGGTGGACATAAGTGACAAGAAATATTATGAAGAATTAATGTTGATTGGATGTAGGGAATGAGGGATGGGTCTAGGATTATCCCCCAGGTTTCAGGATTGGGCAGCTGGTTGGAAGGGAGTTGTTTAGCATCTAGTTGGCAATCATTAAATTTGTTGAGTATCTATTGAATACATGTAGGGATAGGAAATAACATGAAAATGAGGAGGGTCAGATTGCACTGAATCATCATCATTTCAGTTTTGAAAAGTTAAATTTGAGTTTCTCTTGGGATATTTGCTAAGCTCTCTATGCTATTCTTCCATAGCCTTCATCACAGTGTGTAATTAAATGTTTATTTGTTGGAATGTATATTTAATGTCTATTTTCCTACTAAAATGATAAGTCCTAAGATTTCAATTATCATGCCAAATTACTCTCCTCTATTAGCTCCAGAGGATTCCCTGCTGGCTCAGTGGTAAAGAATCTGCCTGCCAGTGCAGGAGATGTGGGTTTGATCCCTGGGTTGGGAAGATCCCCTGGAGAAGGAAATGGCAATCCACTCCAGTATTCTTGCCTGGGAACTCCCGTGGACAGAGTAGCCTGGCCGACTGTAGTCCATGGGGTTGCAAAGAGTCAGACGTGATTTAGTGACTAAACAAAAGCAACAACATTAGCTCCAGTAAATAGCACTGGACCTAGCAGATAGTAGGATCTCTATATTTATGGAATGAATGAATGAATTCAAGTGAAAGATGCCCAGCAAGCAGTTGGATATGAGGAGCTAGAGGTCAGGAGAGATCTTGACTGAAGGCAAAGACTTACAAAGTCATTAGAATGTAGATCAGGTTGAAGTTGATGATGACTGATGTCCCCACACAAGGAGGGTGTGTGCATTGAGAAGAGAAGAAGGGCCTGGATAGAATTCTTAAAGATACTGACTTTAAAAATTGGGTGGAGGAAGAGAAGCCAGAGAAGGACAAGGAGAACAAATAGAAATAGAAGCGGGAGAGCTAGGAGATGGTGATTTCATAGGAGCCAAGAAAGGAGAGAGTTGTGAAAGGGTGCTGAAGGGTTTTATACCGATTCCAAAGTGAGGGAGGGATGTGTTTACCCACACCTCCAAACCAGTTCTTTGGATACCAGCTGTGTGTATTACAATTCAACTCAGCCCTGACACTATCTACCCAGCTTCAGGAGACAGGTTTGATCCCTTAGTCGGGAAGATGACCTGGAGGAGGCCATGGCAACCACTCCACTATTCTTGCCTCTGGAATCCCATGAACAGAGGAGCCTGGTGGGCTACAGTCCATAGCGTTGCAAAGAAGTGACTGAGCATGCATGCCCCCAGAAGTAGTGTCAGATTCCACAGATCCAAGTTTCATCCCACAAGACTCCCCCCACCTCAGATACCAATCGCAAGCCCAGGTTGTTACCTGTGCTTCTGACAGACTGGCTTTAAATTGAAGGTTCCCACGACTCCCTCCTTGGGTTTGACTGATTTGCTAGAATGGATTAGATCACAAAGTAGCAGCAGGTCTTTTGGAAACGTGTCTGACAGCCTTAAGGCCCAGAGCCCCAGTTCGCAGAAACTGATCTCGGGTGGGCAGTCTAAGAGCGGGCTCTGCTTCCCCATTCCCTGACTCCAGCAGAGGCTCCAACTTGGAGAATGGGGGCTTTCTGTTTTTAATGTTGATGGTAACAGGTCTGATTCTGCAGCTGAACAAGGCTGGCACTGTTGGGAACTGTAGGCAGGGCCCAGGCGAGTGCAGCGCCCTGAACTCTGACCACAGAGAGAGGCATTGTGAAAGAGGTGCAGAAGGCTGGGAGGGGCAGCATGTAGGGAAGGAAAGGGACCCTGCCCGGTGGGGTTCGTGAAGTCCTCTGAGAGCTCTCCCCGAACAGATGGTGAGAGTGTGTGTGTGTATTTTGGGTTGGGAATAAAATCTGTTTGGAGAAAGATCTTGATTTTGGCCTATAATTTTCTTAAAAGACCCTTCAGCTTTGATTTCCGAAAGAAAATTCATCACCATGACTTTCTCCAGTGCTGAAGCTGAAGCTCCAATGCTTTGGCTACCTGATGTGAAGAACAGACTCATTGGAAAAGACCCTGATGTTGGGGAAGATTGAAGGTGGGAAGAAAAGGGGACAACAGAGAATGAGATGGTTGGATGGCATCACTGACTCAATGGACATGAGTTGGAGTAAACTCCGGGAGTGGGTGATGGACAGGGGGGCCTGGCGTGCTGCAGTCCATGGGGTCGCAAAGAGTAGGACCCGACTGAGTGACTGAACTGAACTGAACAGATGGTTTCCTCTGCTTTTTTGATCTTTATTCTTTTGCAGTTTAAATATTGTTTAGTAGTTGAGAGTGATTTTTTACTTACACATAAGACCCCTTGGATATGTTCTGTAACCTGGGAATCTTGACAGCGTGGAAAACCAGCTTTGTGTATGTGTGTGTGATTTTATTAAAAAAATTTTTTTTCCATCTATTTTTATTAGTTGGAGGCTAATTACTTTACAATATTGTAGTGGTTTTTGCCATACACTGACATGAATCAGCCATGGATTTACATGTGTTCCCCATCCCGATCCCCCCTCCCACCTCCCTCTCCACCTGATTCCTCCGGGTGTTCCCAGTACACCAGCCCCGATCACTTGTCTCTTGCATCCAACCTGGGCTGGTGAGCTGTTTCACCCTAGATAATATACATGTTTCGATGCTGTTCTCTCGAAACATTCCACCCTCGCCTTCTCCCACAGAGTCCAAAAGTCTGTTCTGTACATCTGTGTCTCTTTTTCTGTTTTGCATATAGGATTATTGTTACCATCTTTCTAAATTCCATATATATGTGTTAGTGTACTGTATTGGTCTTTATCTTTCTGGCTTACATCATTCTGTATAATGGGCTCCAGTTTCATCCATCTCATTAGAACTGATTCAAATGAATTCTTTTTAATGGCTGAGTAATATTCCATGGTGTATATGTACCACAGCTTCCTTATCCATTCATCTGCTGAAGCTGTGGAGTAAGTTCGTGAACTTTTGGATAAGCAAAAGCAGCTTTATGTAATTTAGCCCTGATAGTTGTGTTACTGAAACTCTTTGATCTAGTTCTGTCCTGCCCTTACCCTACCCCTATTTCCTAGTGTGAGCAAGCTCTTTGCAGTGGGAGTGGTGAATTTTTTTTTCTCTTTTTTAACCCATGTGACCAGTGAACAAAGGTTTAATAGTACCATTATTCCTTCCCTCTTGTCACATTTCTAATCCTGCGGAGAACAGAGAAGACGTAAAATTCCACAGGTAGGTGAAATGTGATGTTATTCACAAATAAAAATTCCTCAGGTAACATTTTTCCTTTTTCTTTGTGGAATCTCATATACTGATATGAAATGAAGTATGATATATATATGTGTATATATACATTTTATCATATTATACATAGATATATGTTTTTATATGTGCCAGTACATGGCATCACCTACTGGAGTATTTGCTAAATTTTTTCTCACTTGGCAGAGGGATTGAGTCAGCTTTTGGGATGAGACTGAGGTTGGCGAATCTGTTAGATTTTATTCTTGGACAAATGTAGCATCTTCACAAAGAGTGTGTCTATAGTAAAAAATGTGTCTATAGTAAAAGACACATACACACAAAAAAGTTATTAAAATGCAAATGGAAACATAAAAAGAAAAAGAAAATCAACGTGCTGAAAGAGAGAGGGAAAAAATGCTATTTATGAAGTTTAATAGAATTACTGACTGAACATTAAATTTGGCCTTAAACCACTAAGATAATATGGAAAAATTAGATAATATAAAAATAATCAATAGTATAGTATGTACTTAGAAAAGACAAAATCTTTCCTGGTACTAAATGCATGACAGGATTTATCATGTGGGATCTTACACAGTGTATAGATGCACAGTGCTCTTGATAAGAATTTTATGACAGATGCAGAAGTGATTTTCTTCAGGCTGTTTCTTTTCTTCTCTTTTTAATCAAGGTGGTATTTTAATTGTTTTAATTTGAGTGGAGAACACACAGGTGACAGTTCAAGGAATTTTTACAAAATTCTCACTTCTGTTACAGCCACACAGGTCAAGTAATAGAACATCATGAGCACCAGACAGCCCACTAATACCTTTCTCATTCGTTGAACCCTACCTCCTCCCCCAAAGTAACCAGTAATATGATTTGTATTAATATCAGCATAGATTAATTTTAAAAGATTTTTTGTAGCTTTAAAAAATATTTATTCTTATTTATTTGGTTGCTCCAGGTCTTAGTTATGGCTTCGGGATCTAGTTCCTCAACCAAGGATTGACCCTTGGCCCCCTGCACTGGGAGTGTGGAATTTTAGCCACTGCACCATCAGGGAAGTCCCAACATAGATTAGTTTTGTCTGTTATTTTATTTTTTGAGAATTCAATTTGAACTAATTCCTTTATTAAATAAGCTTCATTTGGGAGCTGACTGCCACAAAACTCAGGAGAAAATGCATCTTGCTTTTGCAGAGATCAACATAGTTCAGCAATGCCCAAGCTCCTCTTTCAGAGAGGTGAACCTCAGCTTAAAGGAAGGGCTGAGGGGGCTTCCACACTAAAGGTGATACGGAGAAGACGTAGTAATCACATGGGAGCCAGCCCAGGAGGAAATCGAGCGCATGGCCACCTGCTGATTCCCTGTGCCCTGCCAGGAGAGCGCTGCGAAGCAGCGGCATCTGGGTTCCCAAGCGGGCACCAGCAACACCTCCAAGGCAGACCTGAGGACCCTGAGGATGAGGTTCCAAAGTAGACCCTGCAGAGGCTAAGAATCTGATCAGGAATAAAAGTAGACAGGGGTGAGGGCGTGGTGTGTATGTGTTCAGTCGTGTCTGACTCTGCAACCCCATGGCCTGTAGCCCACCAGGCTCCTCTGTCCATGGAACTTTCCAGGCAAAAATATTGGAGTGGGTTGCCATTTCCTTCTCCAGGTAGTTGTGTCTCTTAAAACTTTGTGTAGATGGAATCATGTAGTGTGTGTTCTTTTGTATCACAGTATTATGTTTGTGAGACTCATTCATGTAACTGTGCGTAGCTATAGTTTGTTTTCGTCACTGCATAGCGTTCCATTGTATGAACATACCTCAAGTTATTTATCCATCCTACTGTTTGTGCATGCGTGGGTTGTTTCCAGCTTTTGGTTATCACAAGTAATGCTGCTGCAAACACATCTTATGGTGTACATATTTTGTTGTTATATACTGAAAATGGAATCTTTGGTAAGACTTCCATAGGGAAGCTGGATCATTATCTTTGGTAGATAATGATAATTTGCTTTTTCCAAACTGAATGTATTTACTTGTTCAATAGCAACGTTTGCTTGTTCTTGTGAACTCTTGTTTTTTAACTTTCATTTTTGGCTGTGCTGGGTCTTTGTTACTTTGCTCAAACTTTTTCCCCGCTAAGTTGTGTTGAGTAGGCGTCACTCCTCACTGTAGCAGCCTCTCCCTGGGGCGCAGGCTCTCGAGCGCAGGCTCTGTAGTTCTGGCGCTCAGGCTTAGTTGCTCTGCTGTACCTGGAAACTTCCCAGACCAGAGATCGAACCCGTGTCACCTACATTGGTGGGCAGATGCTTATTTAGTGCATCCCCAGGATCGGTATCTGAATTAAAGATTTAAAAATTGATCTATGTACTTATTTGGACCGCGCTGGGTCTGCACTGCTGCCTGTGGGCTTTCTCTAGTTGTGGCGAGCAGGGCCTGCTCTCTAGTGATGGTGCGTGGGCTTCTCAGTGCAGTGGCTTCTCTTGTTGCAGAGCAGCGCCTCCAAAGTGAATGGGCTTCCGCAGCTGCAGCTCTCAGGCCCCAGAACGTGTGGGCTTCAGCAGTTGTGGCACATGGGTTTAGTTGCCCCCGTGGCCTGTGGGATCTTCCCATCCAGAAATCAAACCTGTAGCCCCTGCATTGGTGGGCAGATTCTTAACCACTGGACCACCTAGGAAGTCCTCAGTGAATGATCTTGGTGCTTTTTTTCCTGTATGAGAAGATGCAAAAATCTGGGTTCATTAAATTTTTTCCACCTAAGATATCTTGAACTAAGGCATCTGTTTTTCCAAAGTAAAAAATGCCTTATCACATTCTTCATCCTGAATTCTTTTCAGAGTGTACTGCCAGTCAGTGACTGCAGAGGCTAATCACTTGATCCTTGTAGAACTGGATAGTGGGCAACATTCTTTGTTTTACAAGTAATGTCTAGTTTGTATGCCCAGTGTGTGAACAAAGAATGTCACAATGGATCAGTCCATTGCTGGGGTCCTGCCCCAGCAAGATCCAGGGGAATCCTCAGGATGAACGGCGTTGGAGAGAGAGAGAGAGAGAGGAAGGGACCAGACCGGGGTGTGCAGTAGAGTCTGGCCCTGCTTTATTTTTCACCGTAGCCTTTACCCTGAGCCGGGACATATCTAAGGGGCAGAGAAGCATACAGACTTAGTTTAACATTACATCAGCTTGTCATACACGAAACCAGGTGTTCTCTGCATACTTTTTGTTTATGAGAGTCTTTTCCATAGATTTTTTGTACATTATCTTTTGGCCTTGAGTTTAGCAGAAAACAGAAAAGTGGCAGTCTCATGGTACAGCAGGTTGCAACATAGTAGATATACAATCCTGTTAACACAAAAGTCAATGTTTTTGCAGAAATTCTCAGCTAAATTTATCTAAAAAGTTTAGCACACAAACACTCTGCGGCTCCGGAGAGGCAGCCCCTGTTTAGCGCTCCTGGTTTAAATGAACACTTATCTTCTTGTTTTTACACTAGGGCTAAACTCTTATTTTTCTAAATCCTTAACTATAACCACTTTTAGAATAATATTTTTGTGTTCTGTAATAGGCCTTCCTCGCCTCCCGGAGGGCTCTGTGCCTACTAGGACCTTTTTTTTGGTTAACCTCTATGTATGATATCTTCTGGCCTTCAGGCCTGTTGACAATTTATGGCTTGCACCTGGTGTAACTTTAAGCAACTTCAGTAGTCAACCCTGTCTTTTTTGTGGTTAATCTATTTTCTTTCTATTAGGTGTCATCTCCATGGGAACTAAATAGGATTACATTTTTACAGAAGAGAAATGCAAAGGATTGCAAGATATGGCAGCAGATATGGCACAAAACAGGCTCTTAGTCTAAAACTTAATTGCCAGCAAGAAGTCACCAGCTAATCTCTATCTAAAGTATTTTCTATTAGACACATTTGTGGCTGTTTTATTTGTGGAGCTTTTCTCACCCTGCGGAGGGACTTATGCCTAATGATGTCTTTGTTAGCATACTGTGCTTAGGGTGTTTAGAACAATCAAGAGCATCTTTTGCAATGAGAGCACATATTTATCACACAAGCCAGAATGCCAGCAAAAGGGTTTGAATTGAAGCATTTCCTTCATCTCTGGCCCCTTCATAGGGTACCAGCATCCAGGAGATTTATTAATTAGGGTTTTAAGTTGGTCCTCATTCAGTGAAAGAGGACCAGGAGAGCTCTCAGCATGCAACACAAGAAGCTGCAGCAGGGCGAACAAAAACAACAGCAGAAAAAGGGGGGAGGATACAGGGTGGGGTAGAGGCCAGGGCCAACCCGGAGGGTCCCTTGTATCCTGACTGGCCTTGCATGTCAGGTCTTTTCCTCATGACCTCGTCATGGATGGGATCTCAAACGACGGCTCCCGGCATCTCCCCCTTGTTTATTTTTTATTTTTTTTTATTTTTTATTTTTTTTGACTGTCCAGTTGAATTTTATTTTATTTTATTTTATTTTTTTTTTAAATTATTTTATTAGTTGGAGGCCAATCACTTTACAACATTTCAGTGGGTTTTGTCATACATTGACATGAATCAGCCATAGAGTTACACGTATTCCCCATCCCGATCCCCCCTCCCACCTCCCTCCCCACCCGACTCCTCAGGGTCCTCCCAGCCCACCAGGCCCGAGCACCTGACTCATGTATCCCACGTGGGCTGGTGGTCCGTTTCACCATAGATAATATACATGCTGTTCTTTCAAAACATGCCACCCTCCCCTTCTCCCACAGAGTTCAAAAGTCTGTTCTGTACTTCTGTGTCTCTTTTTCTGTTTTGCATATAGGGTTATCGTTACCATCTTTCTAAATTCCATATATATGTGTTAGTATGCTGTAATGTTCTTTATCTTTCTGGCTTACTTCACTCTGTATAATGGGCTCCAGTTTCATCCATCTCATTAGAACTGATTCAAATGAATTCTTTTTAATGGCTGAGTAATATTCCATGGTGTATATGTACCACAGCTTCCTTATCCATTCATCTGCTGATGGGCATCTGGGTTGCTTCCATGTCCTGGCTATTATAAACAGTGCTGCGATGAACATTGGGGTGCACGTGTCTCTTTCAGATTTGGATTCTTCAGTGTGTATGCCCAGAAGTGGTATTGCTGGGTCATATGGCAGTTCTATTTCCAGTTTTTTAAGAAATCTCCACACTGTTTTCCATAGTGGCTGTACTAGTTTGCATTCCCACCAACAGTGTAAGAGGGTTCCCTTTTCTCCACACCCTCTCCAGCATTTATTGCTTGTAGACTTTTGGATAGCAGCCATCCTGACTGGCGTGTAATGGTACCTCATTGTGGTTTTGATTTGCATTTCTCTGATAATGAGTGATGTTGAGCATCTTTTCATGTGTTTGTTAGCCATCTGTATGTCTTCTTTGGAGAAATGTCTGTTTAGTTCTTTGGCCCATTTTTTGATTGGGTCGTTTATTTTTCTGGAATTGAGCTTCAGGAGTTGCTTGTATATTTTTGAGATTAATCCTTTGTCTGTTTCCTCATTTGTTATTATTTTCTCCCAATCTGAGGGCTGTCTTTTCACCTTATTTTTAAAACAGCCAGATGAATTTCAGTTGCAATCTTCTGAGTACTCTGCCGAAGAGCTCTGATGATACAAGGGAGGACAATAGTAATAATAAGGATCAGTGCTATTACAGCAACATAACTGAGACTAGTAGACAAAATATTTTTGGCAGAGATAAAGTTGGAGAAGGTTTCAAAGAAGTCACTGGCAGCTCCAGCGGCAGTAAAATCTAATCAGGAATGCACTATCGTTCTAATCTATCCATGCAATCTGTCTAAATCTAAACTTATGCTAGAGCTATTCCACACCCCTGAAATGTGATTTTTAATTTTTTCCCAATTGTAATCACTCTCATTAACCTTTAAGGGTGTTACACAAACCCACCGGTAGTCTGCATGGCAGGACAGTGCTAACTTTACTTTTAGGGCTTGCAGTTCTATTCCGATATGCACCACCGCTTCCTCCAGAGCATCCACCTTCATCTCCAGTCCTCTGTCCATGACCTCTCGAGCAGCAAAAGCCAAGGAGACACCCTTTGACATAGTATCAACATACTGTGCAGTATGCGCCCGCCGGGTTAATGCAACCGCCGCTGGCAAGAAAGTAGAGCAAGCATAGCAATGAAAACCCTTTTACTTGAGGCCGATGATCCCTGTAGAGAAGCTGTTCTCTGTGCTTGATGGCAAAGCGACTCATTTTGTCCCCATGTGGGTATGGAGGCTTGTTGAGTTGCCCGCACAGGATGTCCTGGGTGTAGGTCATGAGGTATCTGATCTTCGTCCAAAGATAGACTACTGAGATAAGCTTTAGAAACAAAGTTTGTTTGTCCATGAATCCGTGTGTTGTTGATAGACTCACCCTTAGCATCAGTGACTAGACTGATCGAACCTTATAGATAAATCCACATCGGAAGATTTAAAAGAAGAGAATAAAGGGTATTCCTTATTTTGCCTTGTGCTATATTGCAGAGCGACAAGTCCTCTTCCTGAGACTGAAGAAGGTCAGGGTGAACCAGTATGGCCCAGTGTAGTGATAAAAAGCACATAGAAATGACTAAGGATGTTGCAATGCTTGGAGTTGCACACACTGAAAAAGTGACTCTGATAGGACCTGGAGGAAGAGGCAAGGTTCACGGATAAAAGCCTAGAAGGGCAATAATAAAACAACCACCACCCAAGTAATCCTGATAGTATCTAGAAATTACGTAGTGCTTTACATGTGTTAACTCACTTAAACTCTCCCAACACATCACTGAAGGGTCCTTTTCCCATTTTGAAGATGAGCACACAGGTAGAGGACTTCCCGTGGTGCAGCGGGGAAACAATCTGCCTGCAATGCAGGAACTGCAGCAGACTGGGGTTCGATTCCTGGGTCAGGAAGATCCCCTGGAGGAGGAAATAACAACCCACTCCAGTATTCTTGCCTGGAAAAGTCCCATGGGACAGAGGAGGCAGGCGAACTACAGTCCATGGGGTCGCAAAGAGCCAGACACACCTGAGCATGCACAATAATAACACAGGTAGAGAGGTCAATTCACTTGCCCCAGCCTGATTTGAACCCACGTAATCTGACTTCAGAATACATGCTCATATTTCTATGCTATCCACAAAATCAGGGCTGAGGTCAGGGGAACTCATGCAGATTGGAAAGGAATAAAAGGAAAGGTAGGCAGGGTATTAGCCAAGGGTCTCATTGGTATAACAGACTCCAAAAGAAGTGTTCTGAGAAATGGAATGTGTTCTGCACTATATATGTTTTTAATTCAGCTGCACTGGGTCTTCACTGTAGTATATGAGGTCTTTAATTGCAGCGTGAGGGCTCTTAGATAGGGTCTGTGGGATCTAGTTCCGTTTATCAGGGATTGAACCTGAGCCCTCTGCATTGGGAATGCCAGAATCTTAACCACTGGACCCCCAGGGAAGTCGTTGCTCTGCATAGTTGCTGAAGAGGAAAGTTACAGAAGCCTGAAACACCTCCAGGTTTGGATGTGAGAGTCTTCGGCACACACCAAGTACAGTGAGTGGGTGGGGAAGCCCAGTTTAGCAGCGAGCACAACCTTGAGGATTGCCAGCCTCCCGAGGACTTTTCCTGGGTTTTTCCTTTCATTTTCACACCTCTGTCAGATTTTTATGGTTACTCTACTGAGATAGATGACACAGTATTATGGCTAGTTCTTGCTGGGATTTTCAGGTTTTAGAGAAACCAATCAGGGGTAGTAGTCTATATTAATATTTCTAATATCCATACCAATGGCTGGTGACCCTGTGTTCATCTCAGATTCCAAGGCATCTAGAGGGGTCAGTTCATGGGGCCCCAAACCTTCGTGCTCCCTCCTTGGGGCCCTGTCACTGAACAAGCCCTGGGCTGGTGAGGATGGACTCCGAAGACTGATGATGGCGGGAGGAGAGACAACCACCCACCTGGTGGGTGCTGAGGCCGAGATTAAGCCACCTCCACTTTCTCCTGGGGCCCCTGGACACCCCCTACTTCCCCACAGCTTTTCTGCCTTTCTTTCCTCTTCTGCTATACTCTCCCTTTGCTTTCACGCTTACATGGCCCCATCCACAAAAACAAACACCGTTCCCTTAGAGAAGAGCTCAGTCTGCTAAGTGGGGAGAGCAGTGAGGGAATCTCAGGCAGGGGGATGGCCAGATGAGCTCTACGGTTCATTGCAGACGGTCTTAGGATGAAGTCTCCAAGAGAGAATGGGCCAATGACTTTGCTGTTGGTGAGGACAAGGCTCAGAGGAAACACCTACAGAGTCGTGTTTCCATTTGAGAGTCTTCAGTCCGAGGAGGTGCCTCGGTGAAGACAGCTGCTAAGCAGAGCCCAGCCCTCAGTCCTGCCCTGAGACTTCCCCTAGGCTTTCCCCCTCTTTCTCTCAGCCTCTTTCAGACTGTTCTAGTTGTTCAACATTGGGCCTGTTGACATAGCTGGATTTTCCCCCTTATCCTTGGAAACACTTGTTAACTCTTGTCTTTTTGATAACAGCCATTCTAACAGACATGAAGTGATAGCTCGTTCTGATTTTGATTTGCATTTCCCTGATGATTAGTGATATTGAGCTTCTTTTCATGTATCTGTTGGTCGTTTGTAGGACTTCTCTGGAAAAATGTCCACTCAGATCCTCTCAGTTCAGTTCAGTTGCTCAGTTGTGTCCTACTCTTTGAGACCCCATGAACCGCAGCACTCCAGGCTTCCCTGTCCATCACCAACTCCTGGAGCCCTTTTGTAATTGGATTTATTTTTCCTATTGAGTTTTATGAGCCCCTTTTATATTTTGGATGTTAACTCCTTATCAGATATACAGTTTGCAGATATTTTCTCTCATTCTGTAGGTTGCCTTTTCATTTTGTTGATTGTTTCTTTGGTTGTGTAGAAACTTTTTAGTTTGACATAGTCCCACTTAGTTTTGCTGTTGTTGCTTTTGGTTTCACATCCAAAAAAATTATTGCCAAGTTCAACATCAAAGAATTTCCCCTATGTTTTCTTTTAGGCGTTTTATGGTTTCAGGTGTTACGTTTTAGTGGTTAACCCATTTTGAATTAATTTCTGTGAGTGGTGAAAATAGGGTCCAGTTTTCTTCTTTTGCCTGTGAATATCCCACCACCACTTATTGAGGAGATTATTCTCCCTAGCTTGCCAGGTGGCATAGTGGTAAAGAATCAACCTGCTAATGCAGGAGATGCAAAAGACAAGGGTTTGATCCCTGAGTCCAAAAGATCCCCTGGAGGAGGAGTTGGCAACCCACTCCAGTATTCTTGCTTGGAAAATTCCATGGATAGAGGAACCTGGTGGGCTACAGCCCATGGGATTGCAAAGAGTTGGACACAATTGAGCGACTAATTGCACACACTCGTCCTTTCCCCATTGAGTATGCTGGGCTTCTTTATTAAATATTATTTGATTGTATATGTGGATTTATTTCTGGGCTCTTGATTCTGTCCCATTGATCAATGTATCTATTTTTATGCCAGTCTATATTACTTTGATTACTATAGCTTTGCAATATAGTTTGAATTCAGGAAGTGTGATACCTCCAGCTTTATTCATCCTTCTCAGAATTACATTAGTTTTTCAGGGTCTCTTGTGGTTCCATAAGAATTTTAGGATTGCCTTTTCTGTCACCGTGAAAAATGCCATTGGAATTTTGATAGGGACTGCATTGAATCTCTATATGTTTGGGGTAGTATGGACATTTAACAATATGAATTCTTCTAATTTATGAATGTGGAATATATTTCCATTTGTTTGCATCTTATACAGTTTCTTTGGTCAAGTCTTGTAGCTTTTCAGTGTATAGTCCTTTCACCTCCTTGGTTGAATTATTCCTAAGTATTTTATTGGTTTTGATACTATGGTAAATAGAGTTTTTCTTTTTTGGATTGTTCATTGTTAGTGTATAGAAATGCAACTGATATTTATATGTTTCTTTTTTTTTTGACCCTCAAACTTTACTGAATTTTTTCATTCATTATAACCATTTTTTTGTGTGTGGAGTCTTTAGCATTTTCTGTATACAAGCCCATGTTATCTGCAAAGGAGACAATTTTACTTCTTTTCTGATTGGAGCCTTTTATGCTTTTCCTTTCTGATTGCTCTAGCTAGGACTTCTTGTATGACACTGAATAGGAGTGGTGAGAGTGGCACTTGACTTATTCCTAATCTTAGAGGAAGACGTGCCTCCAGTCTTTCACCATTGAGCATGATGTTAACGGTGGGCTTGTCATGCAATGCGTGCATGCTCAGCTGCTCAATCACGTCTGACTCACTGCAATGCTATGCACTGTAACCAGTCAGGCTCCTCTGTCCATGGGATTCTTCAGGCGAGAATACTGGAGTGGGTTGCCATTTCCTCTTGCAGGGGATCGTCCCGACCCAGGGATCAAACCCATGTCTCCTGTATCTCCCGCACTGGCAGGTGGATTCTTTACCACTGTTTCCACCTGGGAAGCCTGTGGGCTTGTCATATGGTCTTTATGATGTTGAAATATATTTCTTCTGTGGGGCTTCCCTAGCAGCTCAGCTGATAAAGACTCTGCCTGCAATGGAAGAGGTCCCCGTTCAATTCCTGGTTTGGGAAGATACCCTGGAGAAGGGCATGGCAACCCATTCTAACATTCTTGCCTGGAGAATCCCCATGGACAGAGGAGCCTGGCAGGCTACAGTCCATGCGGTCGCAAAGAGTGGGACACGACTGAGCGACTAAGCACAGAACATGCTTTTCACGTAGTGACATCAACAGGGCTGTGCTTGAGGAAAGTGACCAGACAGCACTGTGTGGGGGTGAGGAGGGACCAGCACCTTGGACGGTGGGAGGGCTTCTGTGGCAGGTCAAGCAAGAGGTACTGAATGGTGAAGGCTTGAATAACGGCTGTTACCATGGGAGTGAAGGGTAGGGGACAGGTGCTCCAGATACTAGAGCGCTGGACTCTACAGCCTCATCTCTGGTGGGAATGCATGGGGCAATGAAGAGAAAGTGTCAGCGCCTGAAGCCTAAAAATGATACAAATAGAAATTGGGAATCCTGGAGGAGAAACAGTTTTAGGAGAAAATATGATGTGTTCTACCTTGGATATTTTGACTATCTGGTTCAACAGCTGGCTGGAGAGGATTTAAGGAAATTAGATACACATGATAGAGCCTCAGAAAATGGTCAGGTCAAGGGATATAGATATTTGCAATAGTCAAGACATCTCAAGGCTTTTGATTCATGTTCAACGTTAGCTTATGTTTTGGGATTCTGCCTGGCCTGGCATATCTCTTTCTCAAGTTTAGTCTTACTGTGTGGTGGTTGAATAGTAATACGTAGAAAGGCTGAGGGTTCCAAGCTTCCTCCTCACGAGGGACATGGATTCTCATCTTTGACTGGCATCAGGAAATTACCCTTTTAGTCGATAAACAGGCAGGATGAAGCTCTGTTAGTACAGTGCACCAGAGAACGATGACAGGGCAGAACAGAGGCGGTTGGGGAGAGGACACAGGACTCTTATTGGAGAGATCAGGAAACGTGGGGAAGGGGAGAGAAATCGGAGGTAGGGGAGGAGGGAAAGGGAGAGAAAGAAAAGAGGACGGAGGGAGCGTTAAATGTCTCTAGACACTGTTTTCTCCCCTTCACTGGCTCCTCGAGGTCTATTCCCCTCTACCTTCAACAGTTCTGGTCCTAATTGCAAAAAATTATTCTCTGCAACACCAGCTAGGTGTTTCACAATACAGCTCAGTTCTGACGCTAACTACAAGGAGACAACATTAGATTCCACAGGTTAAGGGTTCAGTCCTACAAGCCTACTCTCTTCACCCCTCACTTTGGACACCAGTTGCAAGCCCAGATTATCACCGGTGCTTCTGACGGACGGTAGATTGGAGGATCCAGCAATCCCATCCTTGGGTTTGATTAATTTGCTATAGTGGCTAACAGAACTTACAGAGGGACATTTTCCTTATCTGATGACTGCTTTATTATAAAAGGATATAACTCAGGAGCAGCTAGACGGAAGAGATACCTAGGGCAAGGTCTGGGCTTCCCTCATAGCTCAGTTGGTAAATAATCTGCCTGCAATGCAAGAGACCCAGGTTCAATCCCTGGGTCAGGAAGATCCCCTGGAGAAGGAAATGGCAACCCACTCCAATATTCTTGTCTGGAGAACCCCATGGACAGAGGAACCTGGCAGGCTACAGTCCATGGGGTCGCAAGAGTTGGACACGACTTAGTGACTAAACCACCACCATGGGGAAAGGACCCAGAACTTCTGTGCCCTCTCCAAGCCACCTTCCCTGGATCTCTGAATGTTCATCTCGAAGCTCTCTGAACTCTATCCTTTTTGGTTTTGGTGGAGGCTTCATTACATAGGCATAATTGATTTAAATCATTGCATGCTTAGTCGCTCAGTCATGTCTGACTCTTTGTGACCCCATGAACTGAAGCCCACCAGGTTCCTCTGTCCATGGGATTCTCCAGACAAAAATACTGGAGTGGGTTACTATGTCCTCCTCCATGGGAACTTCCCAACCCAGGAATTGAACCAAGGTCTCCTGCATTGCAGGCCGATTCTTGACTAGCTGAGCTACCAGGGAAGCCCCTTAAGTCATTAGCCATTGGTGATTAAGCTCAATCTCCAACCCCTGACCTCTCCCTGGAGGTCAGGAGGTGGAACTGAAAGTTCCAACCAGTTCAGCCCAATGTAGAATTCTACTGGACAGTCTTTGTTCAAGGACTTTCATCAGCCTGGCTGAGACTTTCTCAGGGCTGAACTGCAGCTTAAGTTTCTTCCTTTTAAATCCACTTTTCCTTCTCTTTCTTGTTTCAGACCTGTATTGGCACCCACTCCTGCACTTTCCACCTTTGGTCTCTTTAGGTATTTTCCCCCAGTGAGTGCCTTGCATGTCTGTTTCTGTCTTGGCATCTGAACTGACACGTAGGGATATTGATAGGACCTACCTCAATGGCCTGTTATGAAAATTCAATGACTTAATATATATGAAATGCTTAGAACAGGACCTGTAATACAGCAGCTGCTTTGCAAGTGTTCGCTGCTTTTACTATAAGTTTATTAAGCTTTTGATCTCAAGTTATATTTTATCCTCACTAGGAAACCTCTCAGTTCCTGGACTGGCTTGGAAGCCTCTCCTGAATGCTTCAAGAGCATCTGGCCGTTACTTCTATTATGGTTGGCCCTCCATATCTACAGGTTTTGCACCTGCAGATTCAACCAACCACAGATTAAAAATGTTAGGAAAAAATTTTCCAGAAAGTTCCAAAAAAGCTAAACTTGAATTTGTTTCATGCCGGCAACGATTTACATACCATTTACAACATATTTACAGCTAATTACAGGCATTTACTTTGTATTTTCACCTATTTCCATATCATTTACATTATATTAGGTATGGTAAATAATCTAGAGATGATTTAAAGCGGATGTTCATAGGTTATATGCAAATACTATCTCATTTTACATAAAGGATGGAACTTCCTCAGATTTTGGTATTTGTGAAGGGTCCTGGGACCAACCCCTCATGGATACCAAGGGATGACTGTGTATCGCATTGTTTTCTTGTCAGTCTTTACACTTATACCCTGAATTCATTGCATAATGGAATCTTGTTTTGTTCACTTTTGTGTATCAGTGCTTACCATTGTGTCTGACTCATAGTGGATGTGAATTGATGTTGTTGAATGAAAATGATTCAGTGGAGTCTTAGAGATGAGTATTATTCATCAAATGGATGAGAGCTGGGAAAGAATTATAGAGAGAATTGTATACTGGGGCATGAAAAGCCTGTACTGTGTGAGTTATTGAAAGGTGCGTATTACAACTAAAGAGTAGGGTGCAATAGAGGGTGGTAAAGGAGGAGGCTAAGAAAGAAATCTGGGACCAGAGCGCTGGGGAGACCTTAAAACCAAGCCAAGGTACGCATTGTGTAGGCCTCGTGATGTCCTAGTGGGCCCAAACCCATCTATTTTAAGAAAACTTTATTTACGGCTGCTCTGGGTCTTTGTTGCTGCACTTGGGCTTTCTCTAGTTGTGGTGATGGGGGCTGACTCTCTGGTTATGGTGCTTGGGTTTCTAGCTGTGCTGGCTTCTCTTGTGGAGCATGGGCTCCAGGCATGCAGGCTTCAGTGTTTGCCACGTGTGGGCTCAGTAGTTGTGGGTCTCAGATTCTGGAGCACAGGCTCATGAGTTGCGGTGCTCAGGCTGAGGTGCCCCATGGCATGTGGGATCTTCTCAGGCCAGGGATCCAACTGGTGTCCGCTACATTACAAAGTGCTTCTCAACAACTAGACCACCAGGGAAGCCCCTACGCTCATCTTTGACTTCAATCTATGACTTTCCCGGTGGCTCCGTGTTAAAGAATCCACCTGCCAATGCAGGAGACACAGGAGATTCAGGAGATTCGAATCTGATCCTTGGGCTGGGAAGATTCTCTGGAGAAGGAAGTGGCAACCCACTCCAGTATTCTTACCTGGGAAATGCCATGGACAGAAGAGTCCATGGGGTCCAATAGAGTCGGAAACGACTGAGGACTGAGCATGTACATGACTTTATGAGTCATATGTTAGTTCAGCCAGAAACTACAGATTGCCCCCGAAAGGTGGATGCGTCTCTAGAACTACGTATAGAAGCGTAGGCATCTCTGGACATTCATTTCAACAATGCGTATGATTGATCTATATTCACAAACTGCTTTGGCTGCAATGTCTCACCAAACTGTTGGGTCTCCTAACTGATCTCTTTGCCTTCATCACACCGCTGTTTAATCCACCCTTCATTCCCACTGTGAGACAGATCTTTCTAAAGCTAAATCTGGCCCCCTTAGCCTGCAGTTTAATACCTTCTAATGGCACGCCCTTGTTGCCCCTAAGATAACATCCAGATTCCTTAGTGTGGCTTACAGGACCCCTCCTGGTCTGGCCCTTCACCACTTCACCTTCCATTTCTTCTTCCATATGCTCTCTACATCACCTGAACTGCTTGTAGGGATCAGAAAGTTTTATGCTGCTCACCCTTCCATTCACGTACACATCATTGCTGCCCAGAATGTCATTTCATCCTTATTGACTTTTTGAACTTTTTACCTATTTTTTGGGAAGTATTTCAAAAATCATCGCCTCTGTGAAGCTAGGTCTAACTTAGCAGGCAGTGGGGCATCCCCCCTTATAGATCCATCAGACTGTGTGTACTTCTGCTTGGCACCTGCCTCATTGCAATGCAGTTGTTTGGTTACTTCCCTGACTCCCCTCTCTCTAGACTGTGGCCAGAGGGTAGGACCATGTGTTAGTTAATTCAGAGTCCTAGCACATAGTGCAGTGGTTGGCACATAGCAAATACTGGTTAAAGAAAAAAGGAAGGGATAAAATGAAAGCTGTTGTTTTTCTTTTGAAGGAGGTCCTCTCACCATGTGGCTGCACCTGGCGGTCCTCGTGGGCCTCTTCTACCTCCTGCGCTGGTACCGGGAGAGGCAGGTGGTGAGCCACCTCCGGGACAAGTTCGTCTTCATCACGGGCTGCGACTCGGGCTTTGGGAACAAGCTGGCCAGGCAGCTGGACCTGCGAGGCCTGAGGGTCCTGGCTGGGTGTCTGACGGAGCAGGGGGCCAAGCAGCTGAGGAGCCAGACGTCAGACAGGCTGCAGACGGTGATCCTGGACGTCACCAAGACTGAGAGCATCGCTGCGGCCACCGAGTGGGTGAAGGAGCGTGTGGGGGACAGAGGTATGGGGAAGTGTTTTCTCCTTTCATTTACCCAGGCATGAAGACGTTAACATTTTATGTGCATATATATTACACATATATAAGCTCAAAAGCAGGGCTTGAAAGAATGGCTTTGTCCTTTGAGACAGCTGTGATCTTTGGCAGTGTTTCTTCCCTTAACAATGTTTGTATTGAAAAATGAACCCGGTAGATTTCAGGCCGTTATCTCACTTTGTAAGTGAAGTATTTACAACCACAATTCTTTTCTTCACAATTCTTTATGTTTGAAGAATTTTCAAGGGGTTCTTAAGAATTAGCTTCTTCTTCCCTTGGCTAGCATCTAAAATACAGACATTCCTAGAAGCCAGCCTTTGATCGTCTTCTTTTTTTAAAATAAAATTTCATTTTATTTTTTCTAATTAATAGACTGTATTCCTTAGAGCAATGATAGATTTACAGAAATGTTGGAAAGCACAGAGTTCCCATATGCAACCCCCCTCTTATAGTTTCTCCTATTATTGACATCTTGCATTGGTGTGGTACATTTATCACACTGATAAACTGATATTGATACATTAGCATTAATGAAAGTCTACAGTTTACATTAGGATCCACTTTGTGTTGTATGGTTCTATAGGTTTTGCCAAATGTGAAATATCCTGTATTTACCATTATAGGATGATGCAGAATACTTTCAGTGCCCTTAAAATCCTCTGGCTCCACGCATTCATCTCTTCTGCGCTCCCCACCTCCTCCCCAATCCTGGCAACTGTGCAGCGTTTTCCTCTTTCCATGTTATTTTTGTGCAGTCACTCCATCATGTCCGACTCTTTGCAGCCCCAGAGACTGCAGCACGCCAGGCTTCCCTCTCCTTCACCATCTCCCGGAGCTTGCTCAAACTCATGTCCATCGAGTCAGTGATGCCATCCGACCATCTCGTCCTCTGTCGTCCCCACTCTTTCCATAGTCTTGCCTTTTCTCAGATGTCACGCAGTCGGAATCATATTGGATGTAGCTTTTTAGACTGGCTTCTTTCATTTAACAATATGCGCTTAAGGTCCCTCTGTTTTTCTCTGACTTGAGTACTCATCTAATTTTATTACTGAATAATATTCCACTGTATGTACTACAGTTTGTTCATCCATTCACTTACTGAGAATATCTTGGTTGTTTTGAAGTTTTTGGCAGTTATGGATAAATCCTCTTTTCTAAAGTTCACTTTCTCTGAATATTATCCAAATCTTCTTTGATCCCCTTCTTCCTTCTCTACTTGTTTTATGATTCTTTAGGTCCTGATAATTGGACCTCCTAGATATCTGTTCATCCAATGAGTTCTAAAATAGTAATAAAATTATTTTTTTGGAATGAAGAATTTTTTTTTTTTAATTTGCTTTAAATTAGAAAACTGATTTTAAAATATTACTCCTACCTGAGGATGTTCTTGACTCCAGAGTCAGAAGTTATGGTTAGTTGTAGCCTCTGTGCTGTGTATAGTGGTTTATTTCTACTGTACTGCTACTATTATTGTTACTGTTTTCCCACCTGTTAGAGAATGTGCTCATCAAGGGCGTGGATCTTTCGTGACCATCACCGTATCCCCGTTTCTAACATATTGTCTGGTACATGGTAAGGGCTCAACAAGCGTTGAATGGATCTCATTTATGCATAGTTTAATCTATTACCTTTATGCCCTTGATTTCTAAATTATTTCTTGTTCATCACACCTGAATTTCCAACTACTTGCTGGCTTTCTCAACTGGAAATTCTATTGGAAGCTCAAACTCACCATGTCTGAGAGAGAACTCTTATTGTCTCATCTTAACCAAATCTGCTTTTCATTTTGGTCCTTGAGATTGATTCTTCTCCTCTCCCTCCAACCCCAGAACTCAAGACAGAAAGTTATTCTTTCAGTCCTTTGGAAGTACTTTCTGTCTCACCCTTAAAGTGATAATATAGCCATTTAATCCAGAAAGAGCCTTTTTATTAGACTCCCTTCCTTAGTGGGCCTTGGACTTCATTACCATCTAATTGTGTATATTTTTTGATGCTATAAATGCTAAAGTTCAATTCACATTGGTTGGCAAATTCCCTCAAATCTAAAGCTATCATTAGGGTTCTGTTTATCCTCCCTGGATCCCTGCCTTCTCTTTGTTTTTGGCTTAACCTTCTTTTATTTTCTTACTGATAGACATGTTTAAGGTTGAAAGAACATATTTTGATTTGTTTAAGATTGAAAAATGTATTTTTTCTAGCATTTTTAGCTGCTTTCAGCAGAAAGATTGACCAACGCAGCAGTCTGTCATTTTTGTCCAAAACCAAACTCCTCTTTGATTTTTATTGCTTCAGGGCTCTGGGGTCTGGTCAACAATGCAGGCGTTTTTCACTCACATGGCTGCGCTGAGTGGCTGAAGATGGAGACCTGCAGGGATACCCTTAGGGTGAACCTCATTGGTTTGATAGAGGTGACCCTGAGCATGCTTCCGCTGATAAGGAGAGCACAGGGGAGAATTGTCAATGTCTCCAGCATTCTGGGAAGAATTGCTTTCTTTGCAGCAGACTACTGTTGCTCCAAGTATGGAGTGGAAGCCTTCTCAGATGTCCTGAGGTAAGACTCTAAAGTTAAAACAGTCTAGAAGAGTGGGATGGGGAGGGAGATGGGAGGGAGGTGTGGGAAGGAGGGGACATGGCTGATTCTTTTTGATGTTTGTCAGAAAACCACAAAATTCTGTAAAGCAGTTATCCCTCAATTCAAAAACTAAAGTGGCAAAGAAACCCCCAAACAAACAAAAGCAACCACTGATCTCTTAAATATGTCTTAGTCACCACTACCTACTAGTCACTAGTCACTTTCACCTATGTTATCTAATTTCATCACTTCCAAAATCTGGTATGTTTACTAGATATGATTTATTAGATAATAATTAAATACTATTGTTTACTAGATATTGCTAGTCTGTTTTATACAGAAAGCCGAGGCTCAGATTTGGTATCTATTCAAAGTTCACCTGCAACTGCGATGATTTGGCAGACCCGTGTTTCGACTCCAAGTCCTTGTCTCCTGTCACCACACCACATTTTAACTCTCAAGATATATCCTTGATAAAATTTTATTTCTGAAGAGAGCATGACTGTCCTCTTTCCTCCTGTCCTCGTCTCTTCACGGCAACTCTTTCTGGTGCTCATCTGCTTCCAGTTAAATTATTTCATCCCTTTATTCTGTATATCTTCTCTTTATCTAATTGTTTCTTTTCTTTCCTATAACTTTAGTTTGCCACAACCCTCTAATGGCCCTGGCTCTACCTCCTGGCTTTTAAAAATACCTCATTTCAGCTTCCTGCTCCTCTATCAGCAATTCCTTCTTTATATAGTTCCCTTTGTATTTTAATTTCTGAGACAGAGAATCCTGTTGGGCCTGAGACCATTTTTTTTTGTGTTCCGTGTGACACAGCATGGTGTGATTTTTTTTTTGCACTTGCTATCTGTCAGGCACTGCTGTGGTTATTTTACATCTAATGAATCATTTAATTTTCATAGCAACCCAGTGAGGAAGAAGTTATTTTTATCCTTATTGTATGTCTAGGGAAACTGAGGCACAGCGGTTCAGTAATTTGCCACGGCCATCTCGCTAATAGCAGGCTGAGCCACTGTCCAGTCCTAAGAGGGCTCTCCTCCCATCAAGGACCCTTCCTGGTCCTGCCCGCTGTAGACATGAGGATGCAGTCACACGGTACAGAAGAGTGTGCACTCTCCTTTAGCAGAGGCTGACTCTAGGGGCAGCTTCTCTTAGAACCAAGCTACGAATATTACAGACACCATGAGTTAACTTCCTATGGCAGTTGTAAGAAGTTTCCACGAGTAATTTACGGAGCATGGTATCTTACAACAGCACACATTTATTCTCTCACAGTTCTGGAGTCTAGGAGTCTGAAATCAGCATCACTGGGCCAACGTCAGTTGTCGACAGGGCCGTGTTCTTCTGAAGGCTCTAGGAGAGAATCTGTTACTTGCCTCCTGCCTCTGGAGGCTGCTGGAATTCCTTGGCTTGTGGCCACATCAGCCTCTGCCTTTATGGTCACTTTGCCTTCTTTTCCTCTGCCTCTCTTATAAGGACAGTTGTGATTGCATTTAGGATGCCCCCAGGTCACCTGCCACAGTCTCCCTAGCTTAAGATCCTGAACTCAGTCAAACTTGCAGTCTTTGCCACATAAAGTAACATTTACAGGTTTCAGGGATTAGGACCTGATATGTTTGGGAGTCATTATTTAGCTTACCACATGCCATGACTGGTATATATCTAATACAATGTGCCTATCGTATTATCTGCTTAGGGAAGGAGTGGGCAAATAACCGAGGTGATTACATGAGTTGTTACTGTATGGAAGGCATCTTTCCTGGCTTCCTGCCTATCCAACATTTTGACCACCTCCATGGGGCCACGGCCTGTCAATTTATGACCGCTCATGACTCTTGGACTCCTTGAATCATTCCCAGGCCAAGAGCGAAGACATGCCCTTCCAACCTTTAAATCATTATTTAGTTCCTTTAGGAAATTCCAGCTTTCCTTAATTATGCTAAGGATAAACAGACAAAGGAAGTTTTGTCCCCCATTTGAGTTAGAGTTTTAAAGGGGATGGTGATGTGGTATGTTGGCAATGTATGAGAAAGCTGCACGGGGAAGTGAAATGCAAAGGGCCAAAGCACCCCTGGCTTGCCTAGCCCCTCCTTCTGCTCCAGTGCACACTGGCACCTGGAGAGTCATTTTCTGAAGCTCTAACTTGAATGGTTTTAGGCTTTGGATTGATAAGGGAGGGTTTTCCTTTAGAGCAGTGGTTCTTAACTTCTAGCATGCCTCAGAGTCACCTGGAAGGCTACTTTGGAGAGATTGTCGGTTCTTACCCCCAGAGTTTCTGATTTAGTAAATTTAGACTTGGACTCAGTAATCTGCATTCTCAGTGCTTCATTCCTAGATGCTGAATCTATTGATCTGTGGTCCACACTTTGAGAACCATTCATTGCTTTAGAGGATCATGATGCTTTGTGTTTTATTTTCTTATGAAACACTGCTCCAAACATTTCTCCTCGACATCAGCTTGGGTTTCATCTTCTCTAGCAAGGTGCTCCAACATCTAGAGCAGGGAGCACCCCTCATCACTGTCCCGGAGCCCTGAAAGCATACCTCACAGGGTGTACAATGCCGTCTTACTTCACTCGGTGAAGGCAGCACTTCGCGTAGTGCCTGATACACACACAGCCCCCTGATGAATATTTTTGGAAATGTTTTTTGAACTAAGCCGAATATTCTGGAGTGACCAGTGACTTGTCAATTTAATGCCCACGTCATATTCCACTAATGGTCTCTTGCAGTCTTTGAACACACTGTATCTTTTCACAGCCCCCTGCTTCTGTGTGTGCAATTCCATCAGTATGGTATTCCACTCCACTCTTTCTTCACTTGGAAATTTCCTCTTTATCCTTGGAGGCTCAACTGAAACATTTTCTCCTTACTGAAGCCTTTTTTGACTCCCTCAGAAAATCTACATCCTCTTTTCTACTTATGTAGCCCCCTGAATTGGAGAAGGCAATGGCACCCCTCTCCAGTACTCTTGCCTCGAGAATCCCATGGATGGAGGAGCCTGGTAGGCTGCAGTCTATGTGGTTTCGAAGAGTTGGACATGACTGAGCGACTTCACTTTCACCTTTCACTTTCATGCTTTGGAGGAGGAAATGGCAACCCACTCCAGTATTTTTGCCTAGAGAAACCCAGGGACGGTGGAGTCTGGTGGACTGCCGTCTATGGGGTCGACAGAGTCCGACACGACTAAAGTGACCTAGCAGCAGCAGCAGCCCCCTGAATACCTTGCCTTTATAATTCTTTTGACTTGTATTGCAATTATTTGCTTATTTATCAGACTCACTCACTGTGGGCTTTTCAGGGGTGGTGAGCAGAGTCTTAATTTACTGAAATTGTGCATGCAAAACACTTAGCCTGGTAGATACCATAAAAACATTAATTTTCCTTATTATTCCTCGTATTCTTCATTTTTCCAGTGTATAGCACATGGTCGAAAGTAAACAACTCTGTTAAATAAATGGATGTGGAATTGAATGGTTATGGTAGTTTGTGCAATCATATCCCAATTATTGCACCTAGGGATGTGTAAAATTTTATTTTATTCCCCTCCATTTCTTTATCCTTTAAAATATTCAGCAAAGGTGTTTTTATAACTATTTTGTTTTGTTTTCTCCCTGAAAGCATTGAAATTGTGATATCTGTCGATCAGAGGAGTTAACTTGAAGATTTCCTTTTTTTCCCCTAGGCGTGAGCTTCAACATTTTGGGGTGAAAGTCAGTATGGTTGAACCTGGCAGCTTCAGAACAGCAATGACAGATATGCAGAAGTTCTTAGAGACAATGAAACAAACCTGGAATGAATCCCCTGCGCATATTAAGGAGACCTACGGACAGAAGTTTTTTGATGCCTGTGAGCTTTTCTTTTAATGGCATGATGGATAATCTTGCCTGAAAAGGGCAAAGGCGGTTGGTCAAGAGTGATTGGGAGATCTTCTAAGAATAAATCACCTTCCATAAAGCCTTCCCAAGACAAGAGGGAAGGTTCAGGAAGGTCCCAGTGCCTTCGTAGTTGGTGTGGTGATGGCTGCTTGGCTGGGGAAGAGGCCGTACAAGCAGCCTCAATCCAGAGTTTGCCCTGCCTTGTCACCTATGGGCCGGGACCCCGGAGCACCAGGGAGGTCTTATGTGGCTGGAGGCGTGGAGCCTCTGGATTTTGTGAGGGGGTGCCCCTCCACAAATTGAAGGGGCTGGTGCGGGAGGCCTGCTTAGCTGAGCATTCAGTATTATCTGCTCTTTGGGTAGCAGCCTAGCCACGAACTCCACATTTTATAATGAGAGGCCGGAGGGTGCATGTCGGTGGGGAGAGGTAAGTGGGTCAGGACAGGATTTCCAGGGCGCAGTCGGCCACTGCCAGAGGCTGGGCCTCATGTGCAGGCCGTGGGGGTTTTGCAAGAGTGAGAAGGTTCATTTCATGGCATGGAGGAGGATTGGTTTTGGGGGAAGGGGGAGGGCGGTCCTTTAAGTAGAAGGAAGTCATGCACACTAGTGTGGGGTGCACCTTCATTGGGAAGGGGTACATTTTCTTCACATAAAGAATTTAGCAGCTTGCCAAGGCCAAAGGGAGCAGCTCTCTTTTCCCGTTCGCAGAAAGGCCCTGGGCAGGTAGCCATAGCCCTGGCCTTGACTCTGGGTGATGTCTCAGTGCAGAGAAGGAGAAGGGGAATGTGCACATGGAAGACTCCTGACCTACAGCCCTGTCTTCTGGGCACATCAGGCTTAGGAGGGAGACTCCACAGAGGGGGAAATTGGATCAGGGAAAGGCTGGTGGAAAACTTCCTGAGCCTCTCAGAATACAAAGCTAGGCATCTACGATTCTTAACAAGTCAGGCGGCCAGGGGCTCTTCTGAGCTCTTCTCTACCTAAACTTTTGAACTCTTAGAGAATTTGTCTCCCCTTGTGGGTACACATATTTGACAATAGAAATCAAAGGAAAAGAGAATTTACTAAGAAGTGGTTTTATGTAAAAGGAGGGATATATGTATCTAATGATTTAAAGGAGTTGAAATTGTTCATCTATTTGTCTCTAGATCAGAATAATTTAGATCAGTGCCATCCAATAGATATATGAGAACCATATATATAATCTTAAATTTTCCAGTAGACACTTTTTAAAAAGAAAAAAAAAATGGTCAAATTAATTTAAATACATTTTACTTTAACCCCATATATGTATCCAAAATACTATCATTTAGCATTTATTATCAATATAAAAGTTATTGCTAAGATATTTTATATTTTTTTCCCTATTAGTCTTTGAAAATTGATGTGTAGTTTACACTTAGAGCACATCTCTTAGAGATCCCATGGACTACAGCCCACCAGGCTCCCCCATCCGTGGGATTTTCCATGGATTTGCTCCCTCCATGGGGCAAGAGTACTGGAGTGGGGTGCCATTTTCTTCTCCAGGGGATCTTCCCAATCCAGCGATCGAACCCAGGTCTCCTGCATTGCAGGCAGACTCTTTACCGTCTGAGCCACCAGGGAATCCGTAAACAATAAGATTGCTACCCACCATTTTAAACAATAAGATTGGTAACCACCATTTTTCTTTTTGTTTACAGATCACGACATCATGAAACAAGGGATGATGGGTTGTAGCACAAACCTAAACCTGGTCACCGACTGCATGGAACACGCTCTGACATCTGTGCATCCGCGCACTCGATACTCAGCTGGCTGGGATGCTCAGTTTTTCTTTGTCCCTCTATCTTATTTACCTACATCCCTGGCAGACTACATATTGACTAGATCTTGGCCCAAACCAGCCCAGGCAGTCTAAAGAAAAATGATTTGATGGCCGTTGAAATGAAGACAAAAATCTGCAATTGATGGTGTCTCCTAATGCATGCTGATCCTAATGCATTATCTGTAATTTTTCTAGCAATCCAGTTTCTTGCTTAAATTCATTTATCTGACAGCATCAGAGGACCAACATGTTAATGTTATAGATAATCAAAACTTACTCCCTTTAGGTGCTAAATCTGTACTATTTTAGTCATTTTTGGATGACAATATTTCCAAAATGCATCAATCTTCCTTGACTTGTTAGAGTATACTAAAAAGTTTAGCTTGCTTTGATGCTATTTCTTTATGTAAGTGAATAGCTGTTCTGTGCTGTGATCAGCTGTTACTCAGGGATTATTGAGAATTGTGGGTCTGTTAATTCTTACTTGAAATGGGTCTGTACTTTGGTACTTTTAATAAGTGATTAATTTCGTCTTCTTCCTATTAGCCAGCTGTTTTTGGATTTTCTCCTTTATTTAAAGAGAACTGATTACTAATTTTTAAAAATTTAAAAGTAATGTAGTTATTAATTTAATATAGTTAAATTTAAAAGTAATATATGCTTAGTTAAAAATTCAGTTATTACTCAAATGCTTAAAAATGAAAATATAATTGTTTCCCACCTGCATTGCTGTTCCTCAGAGATGAGTGCTTTTGACTTCAGGTATTTCTTCTGGTATATATCACTGTATTTTTTAATAATATACTTGATACCGTTATTTCTTGCTTTATTAATTTTAGACATTTTTGATTAATTTCCTGTTAGGATAAATAAGAATTACCTCTTTTTTTTTTTCTTGAGAATTTAGCTCTTTACACCACTTTCCTGACCATTTGTTTTATTTCCATACTTCTTTCTTTTTTCTTAAATTTATTTTTTATTGAAGTATAGTTGTATTACAATGTATTAATTACTGCTGTTCAGCAAAGTGACTCAGTTATTATATATATATTTTTTCTTTTTCATGTTCTTTTCCATTATGGTTTATCACAGGATATTGAATGTAGTTCCCTCTGCTGTACAGTATGATTTTGCATGTTTTCAACAGAGGATTGGATAAATACAATGGAATATTACTTAGCCATAAATGGTACGCATATATATATAATGGAATATTACTCAGCCATAAAAAGAGTGAAATAATGCCATTTGCAACAACACTGATGAACCTAGAGATTATCATATTGAGTGAAGTAAGTCAGACAGAGAAAGACAAATATGATATTATTTATATGTGAAATCTAAAAAAAAGGTGCACTTGTAAATCCATGGCTGATTCGTGTCAATGTATGACAAAAACCACTACAATTTTGTAAAGTAATTAGTCTCCAACTAATAAAAATAAGTGGAAAAAAAATTAAGAAAAGGTACAAATGAACTTACCTACAAAACGGAAATGGAGTTACAGTTGTGGAGAATAATCTTAAGGTTACAAGGGGGTGAGGGAGGGAGGGACAATTGAGAAGAATGAGACTGACAGATGGTCAGTCCTACACATAGAAAGGAGAGCGAATGAGGACTAAGTGGCACAGGGAGCCCTGCTCAATCCTCCTGTGATGTCCCACGTGGGAAAAGAATCTAGAACAGTGGGTATCTGTGCATGTGTCACAGGTGCACCTTGCTGTGCATCTGAAACTAAAATAATGCTGTGGATCAGCTCTACTGCAGCAACAATTTTAAAAGATCTTTTCCGAGTCGGGCAGTTTTGGAGAGGATGCTGTGCTGTGCTAAGCTGCTCAGTCGTGTCTGACACTGTGACCCCAAGGGCTGGATGGAACTCAGGTCTCCCACACTGCAGGCAGATTCTTTACTGTCTGGGCCACGAGGGAAGACCAAGAATGCTGTGGGTAGCCTATCCCTTCTCCAGGGGATCTGCCTGACTTAGGAATCGAACCAGGGTCTCTGCATTGCAGGCGAAGTCTTTACTGTCTGGGCCACTGGGGAAGAGTACAGGCCAGTTATGCAAAGTGTCCCCCAGTTTGGATTGTGTGATCCAGTCTCATGGTCAGATCCAGGTTATGCCTTTTAGCAGAAATGACATAGAAGTGCATCACTGTGTCCCTCTCAGTGCCTCCCATCAGTAGGCACACAGATAAGTTTATCTCAGTACTGGTGACGTTAAGTCTGAACCCTTGGTGAAAGTAGTCTGCCATGTTTCTCCACTATAAAGCTAATTTTTCCCCTATGTAATTAATAAGTAATTTTTGTACACTAATAAAAATGTTAAAAATGTCATACAGCTTGGAGATTTCACAGCAAATATAAACACCTAATATGTGTACAAAAGAGTAAAAGTAAAAACAATGATCAAAAGATCATGATCTTGATATTTCAGAAACACAGAAAGTTATCACCAAACACCTTTTGAGTTTTGGCACAGTTTTTACATTGTATTTTCCATTAAAAGAAATGCTTATGTTGAAAAAAAAAAAGTAATTTTTCAGGATATTTCAACATTATATAAATGTCCCAGTCCTCATCAAATTTTTATCTGCTCATTTTAGAATTATTTATAATTCTTTTAAAATCAGGTCTTACTATGCTGGTTGCAAATGGTGATTTTTTTAGCTCCATCCTTTCATCTATGTTTACAAGTTGAAATTCCATTCCCTTTATTTTTTATTTATTGTAAGAATGGATTCATGGATTCTTATTTTATTCAATTAGTTATAGACTTTTTATGTCATAATATGTTTCATATTTTTATAACTCCTATATCCATATCACTTAAAAAAAGCAATCTACTTGTTGGAGTTCAATATTTACTTGTGATTTTTTTTTGTTTTTAAACTGAAAATATATTTAGAACTTCTAAATATTTGGTTATTTTTCCTTCCCATTCAATGTTGTTTACTATTCATTTGGGGCTTCCCTGGTGGCTCAGATAGTAAAGAATCTGTCTGCAATGAGGGAGACCTGGGTTTGATCCCTGGGTTGGCAAGATCCTCTGGAGAAGGTAACTGGCTACCCACTCCAGTATTCTGGCCAGGAGAATTCCATGGACTGTGTAGTCCATGGGGTTGCAAACAGCTGGACACCATGGAGTGATTTTCACTTTCGCTTTTTCATTATTCATTTGAAGTATAATTTGGCTTATTCTTTTCCTGTTAGTATTTAATTGGGCATCTTCCCCCACTCCTGCATCCTTATCGATATAATTTTATTTTTTGAATCCATAAAACATTAACATGATTCTAAGGTCGAACCTGAATTATTTTGAAGAAATCTCAGATATCATAGAGAGACTTAAAATGTTACCATTTGTAATAGCAACAACAAAAATTTAAGGTACCTAGGAATAAATTTAACAAAAGAAGTATAATATCTTCACATAGAAAATTATAAAATTTTATTGTAAGACATTAAAGAAAGTCTTTGTAAGTGTAGAAAGATACAATATTCAGGAACAGGAATTTTTGAACATCAGGAAAAGGTATAGGTGTATCAACTTTCCCACAAATAATTTATGAGTTCAATGTGCTTCCAGTCCAGTCAAAATTCCAACAGCATTTTATTCAAATTGGTAAGCGTGTTTTTAAATTTAACTGGAAGAGCAGAAAAGCATGCAGAACCACGAGGATTTTGGTGAACAAGGTGAGGAAAACTTGCCGCCCCAAGCATTAAGATTTGATATAAAACAGTAATAATGTACACAAAGCAAAGACAGACAAATCGATGTGAAGAACAGAGTGAGGAGCTGAAGCACATGTGAAAACTCGGCATGACAGCAGTATCATAACGAGGTAGCGGAGAAACGATTCAGGGACGGTGGTAAAATAACAGCTTTTTCTTAAAGAATACATTAAAATTAGATCCCCACCCCACATACAATAATGAATTCCAGAGGAACCAATACCTAAATGTGAAAAGTCAAATTTTAAAACTGTCAAAACCTTGAGAATATATTATGTTTTTAGGATAGGAAAGGCTTTTTATATAAGATAGACACACAAAAGCACAATCATAAAAGGAAGAGCATCAAGTCTGCCTATAGTTAAAATTCTTCCCAGGTGGCACTATTGGTAAAGAACTTGCCTGCCGGCCCTAAGATGGCAGAGGAATAGGACGGGGAGACCACTTTCTCCCCCACAAATTCATCGAAAGAACATTTGAACACTGAGCAGATTCCCCAAAACCACTTCTGATGCTGGCAGAAGACATCAGGCATCCGGAAAGGCAGTCCATTGTCTTCAAAAGGAGATGTTTTATCATCAGTGCTATATGGATGGAGAAGTCTTGAGGCTACTGTAAGAGCAAGACTGAAAACAAGAGGCAGAAGGCTTAGGTCCAAATACTGAGACCAGAGAACTCCTGACTCCAGGGAACATTAATCGATAGAAGCTCATCAAATGCCTCTATACCTAAACTGAGACCAAACACCACCCAAGGGCCGACAAACTTCAGAGCAAGACACACCAGGCTAATCCTCCAGCAACACAGGAACATAACCCTGTGCTTCAATATACAGGCTGCCCAAGGTCACACCAAGTCCATTGACATCTCAAAACTTATTAGTGGACACTTCATTGCACTCCAGAGAGAAGAAATCCAGCTCCACCCACCAGAACACCGACACAAGCTTCCCTAACCAGGAAACCTTGACAAGCCACCCATCCAACCCCACCCACAGCGAGGAATCTCCATAATAAAGAGGAACCACCAACTGCCAGGATACAGAAAGGCCACCCCAAACACAGCAATCTAAACAAGATGAAAAGGCACAGAAATACTCAGAAGGTAAAGGAACTGGATAAATACCCACCAAACCACACAAAAGAGGAGGAGATAGGGAATCTACCTGATAAAGAATTCCAAATAGTGATGGTGAAAATGATCCAAAATCTTGAAAACAAAATGGAGTTACAGATAAATAACCTGAGGACAAGGATCAAGAAAATGCAAGAAAGTTTTAACAAAGACGTAGAAGAAATAAAAAAGAGTCAGTATATAATGAATAATGCAATAAATGAGATAAAAAACACTCTGGAGAGAACCAACAGTAGAATAACAGGGGCAGAAGATGGGGTAAGTGAGGTAGAAGATAAAATGGTAGAAATAAGTGAAACAGACAGGAAAAAAGAAAAAAAAATTAAAAGAAATTAGGACAATCTCAGAGACCTCTGGGACAATGTGAAACGCCCCATATTCAAATCATAGGAGTCCCAGAAGAAGAAGACAAAAAGAAAGGCCATGAGAAAATACTTGAGGAGATAATAGTTGAAAAGTTCCCTAAAATGGGGAAGAAAATAGCCACCCAAATCCAAGAAACCCAGAGAGTATCAAACAGGATAAACTCAAAGAAAAACACTCAAGGCACATATTAATCAAATTAACAAAGATGAAACACAAAGAACAAATATTAAAAACAGCAAGGGAAAAACAACAATTAACCCACAAGGAGATCCCCATAAGGATAACAGCTGATATTTCAATAAAAACTCTTCAAGTCAGAAGGGAATGGAAGGACATACTTAAAGTGATCAAAGAGAAAAACCTACAGCCCAGATTACTGTACCCAGCAAGGATCTCATTCAAATATGAAGGAGAAATCAAAAGCTTTACAGACAAGCAAAAGCTGAGAGAATTCAGCAGCACCAAACCAGCTTTCCAACAAATGCTAAAGGATCTCTTCTAGACAGGAAACTCAGAAAGGGTGTATAAACTCGAACCCAAACCAATAAATTAAATGGCAATGGGCTCACACTTATCAATAATTACCTTAAATGTAAATGGGTTGAATGTCTCAACCAAAAGACATAGACTGGCTGAATGGGTACAAAAACAAGACCCTTATATATGCTGTCTACAAGAGAGCCACCTCAAAACAAGGGACACATACAGACTGAAAGTGAAGGGCTGGAAAAAGATAGTCCCTGCAAATAGAGAACAAAAGAAACAGGAGAAGCAATACTCATATCAGATAACATAGACTTTAAAAGAAAGGCTGTGAAAAGAGACAAAGATGGACACTATATAATGATCAAAAGATAAATCCAAGAAGAAGATATAACAATTATAAATACATATGCACCCAACACAGGAGCACCACAATATGTAAGACAAATGCGACCAAGTATGAAAGGGGAAATTAACAATAATTCAATAATAGTGGGAGACTTTAATACCCCACTCACACCTATGGATAGATCAACTAAACAGAAAATTAACAAGGAAACACAGACTTTAAATGATACAATAGACCAGTTAGACCTAATTGATATCTATAGGACATTTCACTCCCAAACAACAAATTTCACCTTTTTCTCAAGCACACACGGAACCTTCTCCAGGATAGATCACATCCTGGGCCATAAATCTAGCCTTGGTAAATTAAAAAAAATTGAATTCATTTCAAGTATCTTTTCTGACCACAATGCAGTAAGAGTAAATGTCAATTACAGGACAGAAACTATTAAAAATTCCAACATATGGAGGCTGAACAACATGCTGCTGAATAACCAACAAATCACAGAAGAAATAAAGAAAGAAATAAAAATATGCATAGAAATGAATGAAAATGAAAACATAACAACCCAAAACCTATGGGACATGGTAAAAGCAGTGCTAAGGGGAAGGTTCATAGCAATATAGGCTTACCTCAAGAAACAAGAAGAAAGTCAAATAAATAACCCAACTCTAAACCTAAAGCGACTAGAAAAGGAAGAAATGAAGAACCCCAGGGTTAGTAGAAGGAAAAAAATCTTAAAAATTAGGGCAGAAATAAATGCAAAAGAAACAAAAGAGACCATAGCAAAAATCAACACAGCCAAAAGCTAGTTCTTTGAGAAGATAAATACAATTGACAAACCATTAGCCAAACTCATCAAGAAACAAAGGGAGAAAAATCAAATCAATAAAATTAGAAATGAAAATGGAGAGATCACAACAGACAACAAAGAAATACAAAGGATCATAAGAGACTCTTATCAGCAACTATATGCCAATAAAATGGACAACTTGGAAGAAATGGACAAATTCTTAGAAAAGTACAACTTTCCAAAACTGAACCAGGAAGAAACGGAAAATCTTAACAGACCCATCATAAGCATGGAAATTGAAACCGTAATCCGAAATCTTCAAGCAAACAAAACCCCAGGACAAGATGGCTTCACAGCTGAATTCTACCAAAAATTTAGAGAAGAACTAACACCTATCCTACTCAAACTATTCCAGAAAATTTCAGAGAAAGGTAAACTTACAAACTCATTCTATGAGGCCACCATCACCCTAATTCCAAAATCTGACAAAGATGCCACAAAAAAAGAAAACTACAGGCCAATATCACTGATGAACATAGAAGCAAAAATCCTTATCAAAATTCTAGGAAACAGAATCCAACAACATACTAAAAAGATCATACATCATGACCAAGTGTGCTTTATCCCAGGGATGCAAGCATTCTTCAATATCCACAAATCAATCAACATAATACATCACATTAACAAATTGAATAATAAAAACCATATGATTATCTCAATAGATGCAGAGAAAGCCTTTGACAAAATTCAACATCCATTTATGATTAAAAACCCTCCAGAAAGCAGGCATAGAAGGAACATACCTCAAAATAGTAAAAGCTATATATGACAAACCCACAGCAAAAATTATCCTCAGTGGTGAAAAATTGAAAGCATTTTCCCTGAAGTCAGGAACAAGACAAAGGTGCCCACTCTCACCACTACTATTCAACATAGTTTTGGAAGCTTTGGCCACAGCAATCAGAGCAGAAGAAGAAATAAAAGGAATCCAGATTGGAAAAGAAGAAGTAAAACTCTCACTGTTTGCAGATGACATGATCCTCTACATAGAAAACCCTAAAGACTCCACCAGAAATTACTAGAGCTAATCAATGAATATAGTAAAGTTGCAGGATGTAAAATCAACACACAGAAATCCCTTGCATTCCTATACACTAACAATGAGAAAACAGAAAGAGAAATTAAGGAAAGAATTCCATTCTCCATTACAACGAAAAGAATAAAATATTTAGGGATATATCTACCTAAAGAAACAAAAGACCTATATATAGAAAACTATAAAACACTGATGAAAGAAATCAAAGAGGGCAGAAATTGATGGGGAAATATACTGTGTTTTGGATCAGAAGAATCAATATAGTGAAAATGAGTATACTACTCAAAGCAATCTATAAATTCAATGCAATCCCTGTCAAGCTAACAATGGTATTTTTCAGAGAACTGGAAAATAACCTCACAATTTGTATGCAAATACAAAAAACCTTGAATAGCCAAAGCAATATTGAGAAAGAAGAATAGAACGGGAGAAATCAACATGCTTGACTTCAGGCTCTACTACAAAGCCACAGTCATCAAGACAGTATGGTACTGGCACAAAGACAGAAATATAGATCAATGGAACAAAATAGAAAGCGCAGAGATAAATCCATGCACCTATGGACACCTTATGCTGGGACCCTGATGCTGGGAAAGATTGAAAGCGGGAGAGGGGGACGACAGAGGATGAGACGGTTGGATGGCATCACTGACTCAATGGACATGAGCTTGAGTAACCTCCAGGATTGGTGATGGACAAGAAAGCCTGGCGTGCTACAGCCCATGGGGTTGAAAAGAGTCAGAGACGACTAAACGACAGAATGGAACTTACTGAATCCTTATGGACTGTAAGACGCTAGGCTCCTTTGTCCATGGGATTCTCCAGGCAAGAATACTGGAGTGGGTTGCCATTCCTTTCCCCAGGGAGTCTTCCCAATCCAGGGACTGAACCTGGGTCTCCTACATCTCCTGCATCGGGCAGGTGGGTTCTTTACCTGCACCACCTGGGAAGCCCCCATGCTCGTGTGTAGTAACAGTTTAAAAAAAATGTTGAGTGTAAATAATAAACTTTTTTTCAATATAGAGTAGTTATTTTAATCTACTTCTATATATTCTCGTTTTAGTGTATACTGTTGGAAATTTTAGTGAGGCCAAAGATTGTTTTAAAAAATTTGTTCAAGTTGATCATTGACAGACGGACTTTTCTGTCTTGTCAACTGATTGAGGAGTAGAATATTTAGAGGGCACCAGCATTATAAAATAGCTTAGTCCCTGGGAAGGAAAACATCAGTAAATATGTCAATAAAATGTGGATCTCTAGGACCTTGCCTAAGTTATTTAATAACCCAGTAGTTATTAAATAAATACTTGCTGAATGAAACAAATATAGGAAATATAAAATTATGTGAAAATTAAAGGCTTTTTTTCTGATGCTTTGGGAGGGAGATTTTCTTGAGAAGTTAGCAATTCTAGCAGCAAGAGTCAGAATTTAAATTGTTGACTGGACACAGAAGAGTAAGATCTCTCTATGCTTGGTTAGGAGTCTTCCCCCATGGACCACACTATTGAGTAATGTTGGAAGCCTCGGAACATTAATTTAGATCTGGTGGACAGGGTAAAAAAAACAGTGATGTTCCAGGAAATGGCTTCAGCAAAATCTATAAATCATTAACTTCTTATCTACATGGAAGGCTCTGTCTGAGACACATACATTATTAAGTCAAAGACAGGGTCGCATGTATAGTGTTGGGAAGAGGAAAAGTTGTCTTACCCTTCCCTTCTTTGGATCTTTTCCACTGATCAAATAATTAAAATGATATGAGACATATTAACTGAAGAAAATTGAATTGAATTTTATATGTGTGAGAATCCCACAGGCATGAGAGGTTCAGAGACAGAAAGGTAAAATGAGATATGTTTGCCATCCTGAGCTAAGGAATGGAATAGGGCCTTGGGGCTTCCAAGGACAAGAGAGTTATTAATAGTACACAAGAGCAGCCGATGTTAGTAATTAGAGGTTTGCTTGGCCACATATATGGGGTTACTTAGATAAAAGCTATATCTGGTAGGGACTTCGCTGGTGGTCCAGTGGTTAAGACTCTGAGCTTCTACTGCAGGGGGACACGGATTCCATCCCTGGTTGGGGAGCGAAGGTCTTGTATGCCATGTGGTATGGGCAAAAGATGAAAAACAAGTTGTATGTGGTAATAATTACTTTTCTGGAAGAAAGTTTCCCAATTTAAATTCTCCTAGGAAGTTAGTTCAGTTCAGTCACTGAGTTGTGTCTGACCCCTTGTGACCCCATGGACTGCAGAACACCAAGCTTCCCTGTCCATCACCAACTCCTGGAGCTTGCTCAAACCCATGTCCATTGAGTCGGTGATGCCATCCAACCATCTCATTCTTTGTCGTCCCTTTCTCCTCCTGCCTTCAATCTTTCCCAGCGTCAGGGTCTTTTTCAATGAGTCAGTTCTCCCATTAAGTGGCCAAAGTATTGGAGTTTCAGCTTCAGCATCAGTCCTTCCAATGAATATTCAGGACTGATCTCCTTTAGGATGGAGTAGTTGGATCTCCTTGCTGTCCAAGAGACTCTCAAGAGTCTTCTCCACACTTCTCCACAGTTCAAAAGCATCAATTCTTTGGTGCTCAGCTTTCTTTATAGTCCAAATCTCACATCCATACATGACTACTGGAAAAATTATAGCTTTGATTAGACGGACCTTTCTTGGCAAAGCAATGTTTCTGTTTTTTAATATGCTATCTAGGTTGGTCATAGCTCTTCTTCCAAGGAGCAAGTGTCTTTTAATTTCATGGCTGCAGTCACTATCTGCAGTGATTTTGGAGCCCAAGAAAATGAAGTCTGGCACTGTTTCCATTGTTTCCCCATCTCTTTCCCATGAAGTGATGGGACCAGATGCTATGATCTTAGTTTTCTGAATGTTGAGTTTTAAGCCAGCTTTTTCACTCTCCTTTTTCATTTTCATCAAGAGGCTCTTTAGTTGCTCTTCACTTTCTGCCATAAGGGTGGTGTCATCTGTGTATCTGAAGTTGTTGACATTTCTCCTGGCAATTTTGATTCCAACTTGTGCTTCACCCAGCCTCGCATTTTGCATGATGTACTCTGCATAGAAGTTAAATAAGCATAGTGACAATATACAGCCTCGACGTCCTCCTTTCCCGATTTGGAGCCAGTCTGTTGTTCTATGTCCGGTTGTAACTGTTGCTTTCTGACCTGTGCACAGATTTCTCAGGGGGCAGGTAAGGTGGTCTGGTATTCCCATCTCTTTAAGAATTTTCCACAGTTTGTTGTGCTGCACACAGTCAAAGGCGTTGGCTCGATCAATAAAGCAGAAGTAGATGTTTTTCTGGAATTCTTTTGCTTTTTTTCTATGATCCAATGGATGTTGGCAATTTGATCTCTGGTTCCTCTGCCTTTTCTAAATCCAGCTTGAACATCTGGAAATTCATGGTTCATGTACTGCTGAAGTCTGGCTTGGAGAATTTTGAGCATTACTTTGCTAGCATGTGAGATGAGTGCAATTGTGCAGTACTTTTAACATTCTTTGACATTGTACTTCTTTGGGATTGGAATGAAAGTGGACCTTTTCCAGTCCTGTGACCACTGGTGAGTTTTCCAAATTTGTTGGCATATTGAGTGTAGAACTTTCACAACATCATCTTTTAGGATTTGAAATAGCTCAACTGGAATTCCATCATGTCCACTAGTTTTGTTTGTAGTGATGATTTGTAAGGCCCACTTGACTTCACATTCCAGGATGTCTGACTCTAGATGAGTGATCACACCATCGTGGTTATCTGGGTCACTAAGATCTTTTCTGTACAGTTCTTCTGCATATTCTTGCCACCTCTTCTTACTATCTTCTGCTTCTGTTAGGTCCATACCATCTCTGTCCTTTATTGCACCTATCTTTGCAGGAAATGTTTCCTCATATCTCTAATTTTCTTTAAAAGATCTCTAGTCTTTCCTATTCTATTGTTTTCTTCTATTTTTTGCATTGATCACTGAGGAAGGGTGTCTTATCTCTCCTTGCTATTCTTTGGAACTCTGCATTCAAAGGGGGCATATCTTTCCTTTTCTCCTTTGCCTTTCACTTCTCTTCTTTTCTTAGGTATTTGTAAGGCCTCCTCAGACAAGGGAGAGGCAATAGTTTCTCTTGAACCTGGACTTCCATTGCCTTTCATTCAAAATAATCCACATGCCAAAGTATCATATCTTGGGGAAGTGTATTGTGAACTCCCACAATAGTATGAAACCTCTGTAAAATTAAATTTGTGTGTGTACATATACATATATAAATTTATGTAGGGTTGTGTGTGAAGTGATTCTAATTGTTTTGAAAGAATTAATATTGTTAAAATGGCCATACTACCCAAAGCAATCTACAGATTAAATGTGATCTCTATTAAATTATCCATGATATTTTTTACAGAACTAATACAAATAGTTTGAACATTTATATGGAGCCACTAAAGACCCAGAATTGCCAAAATAATCTTGAGGAAAAAGAACAAAGCTGGAGGCATAACCCTGCCAGACTTTAGACAAAAATAAAGAACCATAGTAATCAAACCAACAGGGTCCTGGTACAAAAACAGACATATGAATCAATGGAACCAGATAGAGAGCCCCCAAATAAATCTATACACCCATGGTGAATTAATTTTCAACAATGGAGGCAAGAATATACAATGGAGAAAAGATAGTCTCTTCAGCAATTGTTGGGAAAGGTGGACAGTCACTTATAAATCAATGAAGATAGAACACTCCCATACACCATACACATGCGTACAAAAACTCAAAATGGCTTACAGACTTCAATATAAGCCCATAAATGATACCATAAAACCCCTAGAAGAGAATGTAGGCAACTTTTTTCTTGACATTAATTGTAGCAATGTTTTCTTAGGTAACTCTCCCAGGGCAATAGGAATAAAAGCAAAAATAAACAAATAGGACCTAATGAAACTTATAAGCTTTTGCACAGCAAAGGGAATCATAAACAAAATGAAAATACAACCTATGAACTGGGAGAGCATATTTACACATGATGTGATTGACACGGATTTAATTTCCAAAATAAACAAACAGCTGGTTCAACTCATCAAAATGAACCAAAGAGCCCTATTGAAAATGGTCAGAAAACCTAGGGAAACATTTCTCTGAAGAAGAAAAACAGATGGTCAGTAGGCACATGAAAAGATGCTCAACATCGCTAATTATTAGAGAAATACAAATCAAAACTACATTGAGGTATCACCTCACACGGGTCAGTATGGCCATCATCAGAAAGTCTAGAAATAATAAATTCTGTAGAGGCTGTGGAGAAAAGGGAAGCCTTCTACACTGTTGGTGGGAATGTAAATTGATACAGCCACTATGGAGAATAGCATGGAGGTTCCTTAAAAAAAAACACAAAAGTAGAGTTGCCATATGATCTAGCACTTGTATTCTTGGACATATATCAGGAGAAAGCGCTAATTCAAAAAGATTCATGCATCCCAGACTTCCCAGTGGTTAAGAATTTGCTTGCCAATGAAGGGAACATGTGTTTCATCCCTGGCCCAGGAAGATTCCACATGCCACGGGGTATCTAAACCCGTGAGCCTAACTACTGAGCTTGTGCTCTAGGGCCCCCAAGCACAACTGCTGGAAGCCTTCATGCCTCATAGAGCCTGTGCTCAGCAGCTGGAGAAGCCACTGCAACCAGAAACCCAAGCCCCTCAAACAGAGAGGAGCCTCTGCTCACTGTAGCTAGAGAGAAGCCGGAGCAGCAATAAAGACCCAGCGCAGCTGTACGTAAATAAATATTTTTTAAAAGTCTCATTTGGCTTAAAGACAAAAACAAAATAAAAAAAAAAAACCTAAGAAAGTACTAAAAAAATATACATGCACCTCAATGTTTATAGTAACACTATTTACAATAGCTGAGACGTGGAAGCAACCTAAAAGTCCATTGACAGAGAAATAGATAAAGAAAAAGTGGCACACACACACACACACACACACACACGAATATTACTCAGCCATAAAAAAAACTGAAATAAAGCCATTTACAGCAACATGGATAGACCTGGAGATTATCATACTAAGTAAAATGAGTCAGAGAAAGACAAATACCATTATGATATCACTTATATATGGAATCTAAAAATGATGCAAATGAACTTATTTACAAACAGAAAAACATTCTTGACATAGAAAACCAATCTATGGTCGCCAAAGGGTAGGGAGATACAAATTTGGAGTTTGGGATCAGCAGGTACAAACGACCATAGATAGGATCAGTTCAGTTCAGTCACTCAGTCGTGTCCGACTCTTTGCGACCCCATGAACCACAGCACGCCAGGCCTCCCTGTCCATCACCACTCCCGGAGTTTACTCAAACTCATGCCCATCGAGTTGGTGATGCCATCCAGCCATCTCATCCTCTGTCGTCCCCTTCTCTTCCTGCCCCCAATCCCTCCCAGCACCAGGGTCTTTTCCAATGAGTCAACACTTCGCATGAGGTGGCCAAAGTATTGGAGTCTCAGCTTCAGCATCAGTCCTTCCAATGAACACCCAGGACTGATCTCCTTTAGGATGGACTGGTTGGACCTCCTTGCAGCCCAAGGGACTCTCAAGAGTCTTCTCCAACACCATAGCTCAAAAGCATCGATAAACAATAAGGTCCCGCTGTATAGTACAGAGAAAGTGAAAGTGCAAGTCCCTCAGTTGTGGTCGACTCTTTGTGACCCCATGGGTAGCCTGTCCCTTCTCCAACAACCTTTCAACACCAGCTCTGTTCTGTACATAGACCCAACTTTGTAAACTTTTATTGAGTTAGAAACTGAATTTCTATTTCAATGCAGTTTAGTTTTAGGAGGAAGAGTAATGTGCTTTGTTACAGCAGAGAAGTTCTTCTATTCTGCTGGTCTGAGTGAAAGGTTGTTGCTGAACCACAAAAGACACAGGGATTCTTGGCCTCCGGAGGAGAAGAAATCAATCCATGGCCAGAGATGAGGCTTGATTGTTCAGAACTTTTGTGTAATAAAGTTTTATTAAAGTATAAAAGAGATAGAGAAAACTTCTGACAGAGACATAAGAAGGAGACAGAAAGAGTACTCCCCCAGCTAGTCTTTAGCTGGATGTTATATAGCTTCTAGCAGTCTGCTAATAAAGAAAGGAAATGTCTCAAAACTCAGAGAATGGCACAGGGACCCTCACCCACAGATGCATTTTGAGATAATCTTGGCACCAGGTGAGTCATCCTGGGCCATAAAACGATTGACATGAATCTTGAAGAAAGGCAGATTTCCATACAAATATATAGTTTCATTAACATAGATTAGGAGAACAATGTATCAGTATAACATACTGGTTCTGGGTCTTTAGGCGGAACTGACTTGAAGACAGAGTCAAGGGTAAATACATAGTACATTAACATAGCATAAGACAAACATTTCCATAAGAAAAATGCATCGGTTAGCTCAAGGTTTGAGAAAAGTTAAGTTCAGGTGGAACCAGCTGTCATTAGGCAGCACAGAATTTTCAGAGAAACTGCTTTTTAAATTTGTATGGAGAAGAGGAAAAAATATAACACGTTTGTTTTCTCCTGCCATTTAAGAGAGAGAGAAAAAAAAATGTCTGACACTTGCAGCCTATTTCCTCCGTTTGGAGACCCCTGGCCTTCCTGCCTGTTAGCCTCTCATGAGGATACACTGTACACTGTACAATACACACTGTATGCATTGTAGCCACTTCTCACTAGCCATAGCAGCTGAAAGGAGAATACATGTGCAACATAGCATAGTGGTGAAGAAACCATCTGCCAATGCAGAAGACGCAGGAGATATGGGCTCAATCCCTGGGTCGGGAATATCTCCTGGAGGAGGAAATGGCAACCCACTCCAGGATTCTTGCCTGGAAAATCCCATGGACAGAGGCGCCTGGCAGGCTACAATCCATGGGATCGCAAAAGAGTCAGACACGCCTGAACACATATGCTTCATGTACAACAAAGTTTCCCTAAAGTTTAATAGCCTTACTTTAAAACGTTGTTTCGAGATGGCTTGTATCATGCTGATATTCCAAGTTATAAAGGTTTAAAAGGCACAGGAAAGCTGGGACACAGGAAGTACAGGATGTAATGACTTTGAAAGCGTGAGTTGCAGAAAGAAAGCTGGATGCACCCTCATCCATCATTATTCAGTGTCTGGATGTATGTTTATAATAGCGCCTTTTTTTGTCTGAAGCAGTGGGTCGCAAGGGCGCTGCAGGGGATGTCAAGAGAGATTGTTCCCTGAATATAATAGTTGCTTAATAAATATTCATTGAATGAGAAAGCAGAGACAGGCACTTCAGAGCTTTGCTGATATGAAAAGTTGTTCATTGAGATTGCTGCAGGTTTTTGGTGTGGGCGGAAGTGGTAATAAGATGGTGGTTTTATGTGGAACATGTAGGACATGGAGGCAGTTGAATGGAAAATAGTGCCATAAAAAGTTTCTGATGTGATTATGTAAAAAAAGTTACTCAGAGCTGAGGACCCTTGAGTCTATGCCCAAGGAAATCTGATGTCCCCTAAACTTTTCTTTCACTTTTCTTTTTTCAAGTTGGTGTCCATGTAACAATGCTGAGTTCCTTTAGGCCAGGTACTGGGACCACAGAGGCCAGGAGGCAGAATTCCTGCTTTTGGAGAGCATATTGTTGAGACTATGGCAGGCTTGTGTGGTGCCTATCCCATTGTGTGGTTGTGACGATGATTGAGACTAGGACTGTAGGGCTCAGAGAAAGAAGCCACTACTTTGGAGGGGTGGGAAGAAAGAAAAGAAGTTGGGGGAGATTTTCTCAGAGAATGTCACAGATAGATGAGCTAGACCATGAAGCAGAAATTTGCTGCCAAAGAAACTGCGCGTGTATGTGTGTTAAGTTTTAAAGAGAAAGGCCTTACAAGCCACAACTGGTTAAGCATGAAGTGGGTGGTCAATGAAATGTGAGGTCGTCAAAGATCACATTCAAGGATTTGGAATCAGTTAAAATTTATGCTGAGTCATTCTCCCTGTGGCTGGAGGTTCTTTGGGCTGGTCTTTTCCTGAGAGGGTCAGGGAAAGAAAGTGAAAACAGAGTATCCCGATGGAAAGAGGAGTAGGTAAGAGAAATTTCTACTCTCATTTGAAGAACAGAACATGAAAACTAATAGACAACAGACAGAAGGGAAGAGGCCTAAGTGCATGTCATGCTCTTTCAAGACAGCCTGTCCTTGCCGAGCCCCCTCACCCCACGTGCCAATCCCTGCTCCCTGACCCCCTCCCATCCTCTTATGAGTTCTTGCAGAGCTAGTTTCTGGCTTCACCCTGGGTGTTTTGCACTGTACATCTTCTTGTGTGCATTTATTGTGCTGCCCTTGAGAGCTAGCAACTTTTGCATTTCTCACGGTCTCTCTAGGAGCTTCCACAGGCTCTGGGAAGATTATCCTGGCCTCTGAACGGGCCTTCCGTGTCTAGCTTTCACTGCTCCGACCTTCTTTTCAGAATATTTTTTTGGTGGCAACCTCAGTTCTCTTGCTCATAAACTTCATGCATACTTCGTCTGTGAAAGAGTAAAAAAGAGCCATTAAAAATCAAATGGTAGAAGGATGACACTTAATGAATGGGAGATGTTGTGATGTATGGTTAAGTAACATGTAGATTATGTTTCATATGACCCATATTTTGTTAAAAATACAGGCCAGGGACTTCTGTGGTGGTCCAGTGGTTAAGAATCCACCTGCCAATGCAGGGGACATGGGTTTGATCCCTGCCCCGGGAAGATTCCTACGTGCCATGGGAAAACTCAGCCCGAGCGCCAGCCATAACATCTGAAGCTCATGTGCTCTAGGACCCACACACGGCAAAAAGAGAAGCCTCCACAATGAGAAGCCCGCACACCACAGCTAAGAGTAGTCCGCACTCGCCACAACTAGGAGAAAACCCACACACAGCAACAAAGACCCAGTGCAGCCCAAATAAATAAATAAATAAAAATAAAATTTAAAAACTAGGTCAAATGACTGAAAGCGTATAGATCAAGATGAAAGGCAGCTCTGCGGCTTTTTGTGAATAGGCTGCAGCTGGTGCTTTTTCCCTTCTCTAATTCTGCTGACTAAAGATACTGAAACCTTTACTCAGCTTCCCTGGCATTGCTCCTGCTCCTCAGGATAACATTTTTTTCCCAAAGAGACTGGCCTCCTCGCTCTCCCTGTTAATACCCAGCTTGTTTTTCTTTTTTTAAATCTCCATCTGTGCCCTGCTATCCCTCGTGGATCATCTTCCCTTTTTTTTCTTTCTTAAGCCTCTCAGAAGCCTTTTCTGACCCAAACTTCTTCCTCCTTAGATTGTTTCCTGCGGTACCTGTAGTCTATATCACACACTTTGGAACTGTACAAGGAATGGAACTTGTTTAAAGATGAATGAGAATGCATAAAGCCGCTAGAGTTCATCAGTATAGGATATATACACAGAAAAGTTGCTTTTGTTGATTAACCAGTTGTGGTGGTTCTCTGTCCTCTAGCTCTGGTAGTGTCTGTGTATTTGCTCCACTTAAACCGCAAAGCAGAACATCTCTCCAAATTTTCCCCAGAGTCCACTTACAAAAGAGTAGTGGTGAGAAATGTAGCTTTTACTGAGGATTCTTGTGGGAGAGAAGCCAGAAGTTAGTTATATGCCTCAAAGCAAGGAATTTAAAATGCATAATTGACTTTAATTTGATTTCCTCAAACCTATTCTCTACTACATTCATTACAGGGGCTTCTCTCCCTGAAGCTCTTTTAGCTGCACCCAGCCTCTTGACTTCATCCCATTGCTCTGAGTTTTCCCTGAAAATATCAACTTCTCCACCATGCAGACTGATTTAGCTTGGCCCCACTTCCTGTCCCACTTGGCCCCACTTCCTACCCCATGTGGCAAGTCCAAGTCCCTCTTACTCTTCAGCAAACAAAGGGTTCTTCAGTAATGCAGATCTGTTCTCTTTATGGGATTCATATACCCGCTTTATTTCTACTTCTTGCCCACTTTATTCCTATTACCTCAGCACAATTATTCATTCTCAAAAATGAATTGGTTTGGACAACAAATTATATGTTCTAAGTTGTAGGTAACTTTTCATCCTTAAGTAGCTAGTTCTTTAGCATCTACTTGGTTTCTACCGCACAACTACCACACAGTTGCACTAATCTCACACGCTAGTAAAGTAATGCTCAAAATTCTCCAAGCAAGAGTTCAGCAATACATGAACCGTGAACTTCCAGATGTTCAAGCTGGTTTTAGAAAAGGCAGAGGAACCAGAGATCAAATTGCCAACATCCGCTGGATCATCGAAAAAGCAAAAGAGTTCCAGAAAAACATCTATTCCTGCCTTATTGACTATGCCAAAGCCTTTGACTGTGTGGATCACAATAAACTGTGGAAAATTCTTAAAGAGATGGGAATACCAGACCACCTGACCTGCCTCCTGAGAAATCTGTATGCCGGTCAAGAAGCAACAGTTAGAACTGGACATGGAACAACAGACTGGTTCCAAATAGGAAAAGGAGTCCGTCAAGGTTGTATATTGTCACCCTGCTTATAAAACTTATATGCAGAGTACATCATGAGAAATGCTGGGCTGGAGGAAGCACAGGCTGGAATCAAGATTGCCAGGAGAAATATCAATAACCTCAGATATGCAGATGATACCACCCTTATGGCAGAAAGTGAAGAGAAACTAAAAAGCCTCTTGATGAAAATGAAAGAGGAGAGTGAAAAAGTTGGCTTAAAGCTCAGCATTCAGAAAACTACAATCATGGCATCTGGTCCCATCACTTCATGGCAAATAGATGGGGAAAGAGTGGAAGCAGTGGCTGACGTTATTTTTTTAGGCTCCAAAATCACCGCAGATGGTGATTTCAGCCGTGAAATTAAAAGACGCTTACGCCTTGGAAGGAAAGTTATGACCAACCTAGATAGCATATTATAAAGCAGAGACATTACTTTGCTAACAGAGGTCCGTCTAGTCAAGGCTATGGTTTTTCCAGTGGTCATATATGGATGTGAGAGTTGGACTCTGAAGAAAGCTGAGAGCCGAGAAATTGATGCTTTTGAACTGTGGTGTTGGAGAAGACTCTTGAGAGTCCCTTGGACTGCAAGGAGTTCCAACCAGTCCATCCAAAAGGAGATCAGTCCTGGGTGTTCATTGGAAGGACTGATGCTGAAGCTGAAACTCCAATACTTTGGCCACCTGATGTGAAGAGTTGACTCATTGGAAAAGACCCTGATGCTGGGAGGGATTGGGGGCAGGAGAAGAAGGGGACGGCAGAGGATGAGATGGCTGGATGGCATCACCAACTCGATGGACATGAGTTTGAGTAGACTCTGGGAGTTGGTAATGGACAGGGAGGCCTGGCATGCTGCGATTCATGGGGTCGCAAAGAATTGGACATGAGTGAGCGACTGAACTGAACTGAACTGGTTTCTCAGAAGAGACTGATGGCTCTTTTAGGCAAGGGACCCAATCTTCTACATGTCTGTGTCATTGTACCTGGTAGTAGCTCAATAGGTACTTGTTAAATTGGATAACGTGAGTCAAAGTGTTTGAGCAGAGCTCTGCAGGTGTGAGTTGGGGCAGAAGGTACCTTCCCTAAAGAGAACATTCATGCTGGGGAGCCCTGGTGAGAGATCAGGTTTAATGGAAAATGTGGGGCCTGTAAGAGGCAGGAACCACATGAAGATAAATGAGATTGTGTGTGTGTGTATGTATGTGTACATGAATGTAGACAGATTTCACTACAGTGGCATGTAGTAGGTCTTCAGTGAATGTTCATTTCATTCTGTCATTTATATCTCACTAGATTTTTCTCCCCCAGCTTTATTGAGGTATGTGTGCGTGAGAAGTAACTTCAATAATGTCTGACTCTTTGAGACCCTGTGGACTCCAGTCTTTCAGGTTCCTCTGTTCATTGGATTCTTCAAGCAAGAATACTGGAGTGGGTTGCCATGACCTCCTCCAGGGGATCTTCCCGACACAGGGATCAAACCTACATCTCTTAGTCTCCTGCATTGGCGGTGGGCTCTTTACCACTAGTGCTACCTGAGAAGCTCATGGTATATACATGCAATAGAATATTACTCAGTCATAAAAGAATGAAATATTGCCATTTGCAACAATATGGGCTCAGAGAATATAATGTTTAGTGAAATAAGTGAGAGAAAGATAAATACTATATGATAACACTTATATGTAGAATCTTAAAAATAATACAAATGATTGCATATACAGAACAGAAACAGACTCTCAGACAGAAAAACATGATTACAAAAGCTGAAAGAGCAAGGGGAAGGACAAATTTGGAATATGGGATTAACAGATACTGAATACTATTTGTAAGATAGATAGGGACAAAGGTTTGTTTGTTTTTATTACCTATTATCCAATATCTTGTAATAACCTATGAAAGTGAAAGTCGTTACTCTGTCGTGTCCGACTCTGCAACCCCATGGACTACAGAGTCTATGGAATTCTCCAGACCAGAATACAGGAGTGGGTAGCCTTTCCCTTCTCTAGGGGATCTTCCCAACCCAGGGATTGAACCTGGGTCTCCCACATTGCAGGCAGATTCTTTACCAGATGAGCCACCAGGGAAACCCTAGAGTTCAATTATAAATGAAACCATTCAGACAGCTTCCTCTCCCTCTTAGTCTCCCAAAGGAAGAGAATATAATGTATAACGGAATATAATCTGTAAAAGACTGAATCACTGTTCTGGGCACCTGAAATTAGCATAATATTATAAATCACCTATACCTCAATTTAAAAAAGAAAGTAAGCTATTAGAGTTAATAAATAAGTTCAACAAGACTACAGAATGCAAGATCCATATACAAAAATCAATTGTATTTCTTCACAATAGAAATGAACAATACAAAATTGATTTAAGAAAATAACTCAATTGACAATAGTACCAAACAGAATAAAATACTTCGGAGTAAGTTTAATCAAACAAGTGTAAAACTTGCACACTAAAAACTACAAAACATTGTAGAAAGAAATTAAAGAAGATCTAAATAAATGTAAAGACATTACATGTTCATGAATGGAAGACTTAAGATTCTTAAGATAGTTCAGTTCAGTCGCTCAGTCGTGTCCAGCTCTGTGTGATCCCATGGACTGCAGCACGCCAGGTCTCCCTGTCCATCACCAACTCCCAGAGTTTACTCAAACTCATGTCCATTGAGTTGGTGATGCCATCCAACCATCTCATCCTCTGTCGTCCCCTTCTCCTCTCACCTTCAATCTTTCCCAGCATCAGGGTCTTTTCAAATGAATCAGCTCTTCACATCAGGTGACCAAAGTATTGGAGTTTCAGGTTCAACCTCAGTCCTTCCAATGAACATTCAGGATTGATTTCCTTTAGGATGGACTGGTTGGATCTCCTAGAAATAACCCCCAAATTCATCTATAATTTCAATTCATTCCCCCTTAAATTCCAAACTGTCTTCTTTGCACAAACTGACAAACTTATCTGAACATTCACATGGAAAGTCAAAGGACTCTGAATATCAAATATAATATTGAAAAGGAAGAACAAAGCTGGAGGATTCATACTTCCTGATCTCAAAACTTAATGCAAAGCTGCAGTGTGGTATCAGCATAATGATAGACAAATGGATCAAGGAAATAGAATTAGAGACTTGAAATAAACCCTTACATTTATAGTTAACTGATTTTCAACAAAGATGGCAAGACAATTTAGTAGGAAATGAACAACCTTTTCAAGAAATGGTGCGGGAAAAATTGGATATACACCTGCACGAGAATGAAGCGGAACCCCATTTTATACTGTATGCAAAAGGTAACTCAAAATGGATCAAAGTTTAATTAGGTCCCATTCTGAGTTTATTTTTGTGTATGGTGTCAGGAAGTGTTATAATGTCATTCTTTTACACATACTGTCCAGTTTTCTCAGCAACACTTACTAAAGAGGCTACCTTCTCTCCATTGTATATTCCTGACTTCTTTGTCAAACACGAGGTGCCCACAAGTGCATGGGCTTATCTCTGGGTTTTCTGTCTTATTCCTTTAATCTATATTTCTGCTTTTGTGCCAATACCATGCTGTCTTGGTGACTGTAACTTTGTAATATAGTCTTAAGTAAGGGAGGCTGATTCCTCCAGCTCTGCTTTTCTTTTTCAAGATTGCTTTGGCTATTCTGGGTCTTTTGTGTTTCTTTAAAAAATTGTAAAATTTTTTTGTTCTAGTTCTGTGGAAAATGCTATTGGTAATTCGATAGGGATTGCATTGAATCTGTAGATTATTTTGGGTAGTATAGTCATTTTCACAACATTGATTCTTCCAGTCATAGTATATGGCATATCTCTCCATCTGTTTGTGCCATCTTTGATTTCTTTCATCAGTGCCTTATAGTTTTCTATACATAGGCCTTTTATATCCTTAAGTAGGTTTATACCTAGGTACTTACTCTTTTTCTTGCAGTGGTGAATAGCTTTGTTTCCTTCATTTCTCTTTCTGATTTTTGGTTGTTAGTGTATGGGAATGCTAGGGGTTTCTGTGTATTAATTTTTTATCCTGAGATTTTAAAATTCATTGATTAATGCTAGTAATTTTCTGGTGGCTAAATCCTAATTCTTTAGGCTTTTCCATGTATAGTATGGGCTTCCCAGGTGGCTCAGGGGTAAAGACCACCTGCCAATGCAGGAGTGACAGGAGATGCAGGTTCAATCCCTGGGTCAAGAAGATCCCCTAAAGAATGGAATGGCAACCCACTCTAGTATTCTTGCCCATGGACAGAGAAGCCTGGTGGGCTACAGACCAGGGGATTGCATAGAGTCAGACAAGACTGAGTGACTGAGCATGCACACACGCATGTATATATCATGTCATCTGCAAACAGTGACTGTTTTACTTCTTTTCCAGTCCAGATTCTTTTATTACTTTTTCTTTTTTGATTGTTGTGGCTAGGACTTCCAAAACTATGCTTTGATGAGTGACAAGGGTGGGCACACTTGTCTTGTTAGAGGAAATGCTTTCAGTTTTTCACTACTGAGAATAATGTTTGGTGTCAGCTTGTTGTATATGGCCTTTATTAATGTTGAGGTAGGTTCTTTCTATGCCCACTTTTGAAGAGGTTTTTTAAAATCATGAATGAGTGTTGAATTTTGTCAAAAGTTTTGTTTCATCTATTGAGATAATCATATGCTTTTTGTTTTTCAATTTGCTAATATGGTGCATCACCTTGATTGATTTGCATATATTGAAGAATTTCTGCATGCCTGGGATAAACCCCACTTGATCATGGTGTATAATTCTTTTGGTGTGTTGTTGAATTCTGTTGTAGTGTTTTGTTGAGGATGTTTGCATCTATGTTAATCAGTGATATTGGCCTGCAGTTTTCTTTTTTTGGTAATATTTTTGTCTGACTTTGGTATCGGGGTAATGGTGGCCTTGTAGAATGAGTTTGGAAGTGTTCCTCCCTCTGCAATTTTTTGGAAGAGTTTGAGAAGAATAGGTGTTAGTTCTTCTCTAAACATTTGATAGAATTCACCCGTGAAACCATCTGGCCCTGGGCTCTTGTTTGCTGGAAGATTTTTGATCAGTTTTGATTTCAGTGCTTGTGATGGGTCTGTTCACATTTTTTACTTCTTCCTGGTTCGGTCTTGGTGGTGGTGGTGGATTACTAGCTAAGTCATGTTCAACTCTTGTGGTCACATGGGCTATAACCTGCCAGGATCATCTGTCCATGGGGTTTGCCAGGCAAGAATACTGGAGTGGGTTGCCATTTACTTCTCCAGGGGATCTTCCTGACCCAGGTTTAGAACCTGGGTCTCCCACATTGCAAGCAGTCTTCAATCTTGGACTGGTGAAGTTTTCTAAGAATTTGTCCATTTCTTCCTGGTTGTCCATTTTATTGGCATACAATTTCTTGTAGTAGTCTCTTATGATCCTTTGTATTTCTGTGGTGTCTGTTGTAACTTCTCCTTTTTAATGTCTAACTTTATTGATTTGAGTCTTATCCCCCACCTCCTTTTTTTTGATGAGTTTGGTTAATGGTTTATCAATTTTATCTTTTTAAAGAGGCAGCTTTTAGTTTTATTGATCTTTGCTATTGTTTTCTTCATTTCTTTTTCATATATTTCTGCTCTGATCTTTATGATTTATTTTTTCACTAATTTTGTGGCTTTTATTCTTCTTTTTCTAGTTGCTTTTGGTATAAAGCTAGTTTGTTTATTTGCTGTTTTTCTTCTTTCTTGATGTAGGATTGTATTGCTGTGAACTTCCCTCTTTGAACTAGTTTTGCTGCATCCCATAGGTTTTTGATTGTCAGGTTTTCATTGCCATTTGTTTCTGGTTTTTTTTTTTTTCTTTCTCTTATTTTCTCTTTGATTTCTTCACTTATAACTTGGTTATTTAGAAGTATATTATTTATTCTCCATGTGTTTGAGTTTTTTACAGCTTTTCCACTGTAATTGATATCTAATCTCATAGTGTTGTGATTAGAAAAGATGCTTAATGTGATTTAAATTTTCTTAAATTTACTGAGGCTTGATTTGTGACCCAAGATGTGATCTATCCTGGAGAATGTTTCATGTGCACTTGGAGAAAAAGTGTATTCTGCTGCTTTTCAATGGAATGTCCTATAAATATCAATTAGGTCCATCTGGTCTAATGTGTGATTTAAGGCTTGCATTTCCTTATTAATTTTCTATTTGGACAATCTGTCCATTTGTGTAAGTGGCGTGGTAAAGTGTCACACTATTCTTGTGTTACTGTTGATTTCCTCTTTTATATAGGTTAGCATTTGTCTTATACATTGAGGTGCTTCTGTGTTGGGTGCATAAATATTTATAATTGTTACATCTTATTCTTAAACTGGGGCTTCCCTGGTGGGTCAGTTGGTAAAGAATTGCCTGCAGTATGGGAGACCTGGGTTTGATCCCTGGGTTGGGAAGATCCCCTGGAGGAGGATATGGCAACCCACTCCAGTATTCTTGCCTGGAGAATCCCCAGGGACAGAGAACCCTCGTGGGCTGCAATCCCTGGGGTTGCCAAGAGTTAGATACGACTGAGTGATTAAGTGCACACACACTCTTAGATCGATCCCTTGATCCTTATGTGGTGTCCTTCATTGTTCCTTGCTGGCGTTGTTCAGTCACACAGTTGTGTCTCTTTGTGATTCCATGGACTGCAGCGCACCAGGCTTCCTTGTCCTTCATTATCTCCCAGAATTTACTCAAACTCATCTCCATTGAGTTTGCCATCCAACCACCTCATCCTGTTGCCCCCTTCTGCTCCTGCCCTCAATCTTTCCCAGCATTAAGGTCTTTTCCAGTGAGTCCACTCTTTGCATCAGGTGGCCAAAATACCGGAGCTTCAACTTCAGTGTAAGTCCTTCCAATGAATATTCAGATTTGATGTTCTTTAAGATTGACTGATTTGTTCTCCTTGCTGTCCAGGGGACTCTTGAGTCTCTTGTAATTATCTTTATTTTAAAATATATTTTGTTTGATATGAGTATTGCAGCTCCAATTTTCTTTTGATTTACATTTGCATGGAATATCTTTTTCCATCCCCTCACTTTCAGTCTGTATGTGTCCCTAGGTCTGAAGTGGGCCTCTCTCTCTTTTTAAAATGCTTATTTATTTGGCTGTGTTGGCTTTTTGTTGCAGCAGGCAAGATCTTTGTTGTGTAATGTGGGATCTTTCATCACAACATGTGGACCCTTTAGTTGTGGTGCATGGGCTCTGGAGCACAGGATCTCAGTAATTACAGCACATGGGCTTGGTTGCTCTATGGCCTGTGGGATTTTACTCCCTGACCAGGGATCAAACCCACCTCCACGGCATTGCAAGGTGGATTCTTAACCACTGAGTGACCAGGGAAGCCCCTGAAGTGGGTCTCTTGTAGACAGTATATATACAAGTCTTATTTTTGTATCCATCCAGCCAATCTGTGTCTTTTGGTTGGAGCTTTTAACCCACTTATATTTAAAATAATTATTGATATATATGCTCCTATTAATATTTTCTTAATTTTTTTGCATTTATTTTTGTAGATCTTTTTCTTCTCTTGTTTTTCCTTCCTAGAGAACTTCCGTTAGCATTTGTTGTAAAGCTGGTTTGGTGGTGCTGAGTTCTCTTAACTTTTGCTTGTCTGTAAAGCTTTTGAGTTCTCCTTCAAATCTGAATGAGATCCTTGCTGGGTAGAGTAATCTTAGCTGTAGATTTTTCCCTTGCATCACTTTGAATATATCCTGCCACTCCCTTCTGGCTTGCAGAGTTTCTGCTGAAAGATCAGCTGTTAACGTTATGGAGGTTCCCTTGTATGTTATTTGTCTTTTTTCCCTTGCTGCTTTTAATATTTTCCTTTGTGCTTAATTTTTGTTAGCTTGATTAATATGTGTCTTGGCATGTTTCTCCTTGGATTTATCCTGTATGGAACTTTGTGCTTCCTGGACTTAATTGATTACTTTCTTTTCCATGTTAGGGAAGTTTTTGATTAAAATCTCTCCAAATATTTTCTCAGACCCTTTCTCTTTCTCTTCTTTTTCTGGGACCCCTATAGTTAGAATGTTGGTGCATTTAATATTGTCCCAGAGGTCTCTGAGACTGTCCTCAATTCTATTCATTTTTTTTTTTTTCTTTATTTGGTTCTTCAGCAGTTATTTCCACCATTCTATCTTCCAACTCACTTATCTGTTCTTCTACCTCAGTTATTCTGCTATTTATTCCTTATATTTTTTACTTTCAGTAATTATGTTGTTCATCACTGTTTGTTTATTCTTCATTTCTTCTAGATCCTTTTTAGATGTTTCTTTCATCTTCTCCAATCTATCTTCGACATTTTGGATCCTTACTAGTAAGGTTCTGTATTTCTTTTCAGGTAGTTTGCCTATTTCCTCTTCATTTATTTGGTCTTACGGGTTTTTACCTTGATCCTTCACCTGCATGATATTTCTCTGTCTTTACATTTTGTTTAATTTTCTGTGTTTGATGTCTCCTGTGCTCAGGCTACAGGGTGTAGTTCTTGCTTCTGGTCTCTGTCCCTGGTGGGTGAGGTTGGTTGGGGGCTTGTGTGGGCTTCGTGGTGGTGGGGTTTGCGTCTGAGTCCTGGCAGATGGAGGGAACTTTCCCTCCATGTCAGGTGATGTCATGTGACATGTCAGGGCCACGTCAGGTGATGTGTTTTGGGTGTTTGTGGGCTTAGTATGACTTTAGGCAGTCTGTCTGCTGACTGCTGAGTTTGTGTCCCTGTCTTGTTTATTGTTTGGGTGAGGCATTCAGCGCTGGGTGCTGCAGGCACTTTAGTGGAACCAGGTCTTGAATTTGGAAGGAGGCCGTTGTGGGAGTTCTCGCTGATTAATATTCTCTGGGGCCGGGAATCTTTGGTGGTCTAGTGTCCGGACTTGGTGCTCTCACCCCAGAGACTCAGCCCCGACATTTGGCAACCAAACCGAGACCCCATACGCTGTTTGTCATGGCAGTAAAGGGGATTTGAAAAATACAAAAAAGCAAACACGCACAAAAACAAAAAAGAAAACATGAAACCCAGGTAAATGGTAAAAGAAAAATCAGCCAAACAGAAACAACCAGAAAGAAAGACAAAGGAACACACGCACACAGAAGAACCAAAACTGAGCCGATGAAAGCAAAGTACAAGAGAGCAACCAGATGAAAAAGAGAAACCAAAGTGAGATTGGCCACTTAAAAAGAAAACCAACTAAAACGCAAGTGGAAAACAAAGCCAAAGCGGAATGCCAACTGAGGAATAAAGCCAAGAAAACAAAGCAGACAGAAACGATTTAAAAAAGAAAGAACAACAGAAAGGCAAAGTTAAAATAGAAGTATATAGAAAAAAGATCTGTATGTGGTAAACAACTACAGCAACAAAAAGAACCAAAACAACAACAGCAAAAACACAGAACAGCAGAAAGCCAAAGTAAAAGTGGAAATACATAACATAATGAAAAGCATGATTAAAAAATCCTCTACACTTAAACAGAAATAATAATGAAAGCGACCACCACAACAGGGGAAAAAACCCAGGATCAACAATAGAATGAATCAAAACATAATAGTAATAAGTGTTTTCTTAGGGTTACGCCCATCAGTGTCCTTGCCCCCGCCGTGAGCCGCAGCCCAGCTCTGCCTGGCTGGGAGCCCTCCCCACGCTGGGGAGAGCTGGCCTCGGGGCCCGCTGTGGGGCCTGTGGGGACAGCTTGGGCATTAATCAGGCCCTGCTCTTGTGTGCGCTTGCCTGCAGTGTCCACAGCCGCCAGAGCCAGAGTGTTTTCTTTGTGGGAACATGCACTGTCCTTTCACATTTTCCATAGACACAGAATGTACCTAGTTAATCATGGGGATTTAACCTTCAGTTTGTGCAGCTGATGGGAAGCTCCTCAAGCCTCTTCCTTAGCTACTCCACGGCCAGAACTCAGCTGTTCTTTTAGCACCGCCTCTGGATGAGGGCCAGCCGCGGGAGTCTGCTCCTGAGGCCGCCCTGGAGGACTGGGGTCTGCCCCAGTGGGGATAGGGCATGCAGGGGGCATGGCTGCCTGAATCGTGGGGGGGCCCAACGGCGCCAGGTGTGCAGGGAAGCTGGTGACCATGGTGCAAGAGGCTCTACAAGGAGCCTTTTTTAGCCTCTGGCAGCAGGCGTGCAAGAGGCAGCGCTGGCTGCTCCTTCTTGGGCTCCAACCCTTGCACACGACTCAGTAGTAGTGCCCTGCTTTCGTGACAGTTCGGTTTTCCTCCAAAGGCATTTCTTGTTGCAGATTTCCTCCATCCTGTTTCCTCGAGTCATCTCCCTGCAGCCAACAGCAGTGCTAGCCCCAGGGTTGCTCTCTAATACCCACGCTCTAGCTTCCAGGCCCTGTGCACACCAGTATACATGTGTTCTAGTCCAGGGTACGTACAGTTCGTGGGGTACAAACTGTCTCTGTGGTTCTTACTCTAACCAGACTGTCACAGATCAGCTGCTTCACCCTCCTCCAATAGCCTCAAATGCTTCCCCTCTGTCCCAGCCAATTTCCCCAGATGCAATAATCCATTCCCTGATTCAGCTCCCCCACCCTGGGGTTCAGGTTCTGTCCTGCTTGCTCTTCTACTCCCTTCTACTCCCTTATTTCTCTCGTCCTACCCAGTTATGCATGGATCCATATGGCCCTTTCTGGTGGTCAAGGACCATGGCTATTATTCAGCCAGTGAGAACTGTTGTGTCTGTAGACAGATTCCTGATGCATCTGTGGAGAGAGATACACTCCATGACCACCTACTCCTTTGCTCTGCCATTTTGGAACTCCTTATAATGATATTTTGAAGAAGTTTAATTCATAAGGAAAGTGTTTCAGTTAAAAAGGCAGGATACAAAAAAAAAAGCTGCATATTAAGCATAATCTCAACCATGTATGTATAAACATTATTTAAAAACTAGAAGGAAACACATCAGTAATTTAAATATCATCTCTAATTGATAGGACTATGGATAACTTTTTTCATGTGTTCTATATCTTCATATTGTGTGTGTATCATTTTATAATTAATAAAACAAAATGCGCACATTCTATTATTATTGTAGTAAAATATATATAACATAAGGTCTACCATTTGAATCATTGAAAATGTACAGTTCAGTAGCATTCAGTTCAGTTCAGTTCAGTTCCGTCGCTCAGTCGTGTCCGACTCTCTGTGACCCCATGATTCGCAGCACGCTAGGCCTCCCTGTTCATCACCAACTCCCAGAGTCCACCCAAATCCATGTCCATCTCATCCTCTGTCATCTCCTTCTCCTCCTGCCTGCAATCCCTCCCAGCATCAGGGTCTTTTCCAACGAGTCAACTCTTCTCATCAGGTAGCCAAAGTATTGGAGTCTCAGCTTCAGCATCAGTCCCTCCAATGAACACCCAGGCCTGATCTCCTTTAGGATGGACTGGTTGGATCTCCTTGCAGTCCAAGGGACTCTCGAGAGTCTTCTCCAACACCACAGTTCAAAAGCATCAATTCTTCAGCATTCAGCTTTCTTCACAGTCCAACTCTCACATCCATACATGACCACTGGAAAAACCATAGCTTTGACCAGATGGACTTTTGTTGGCAAAGTAATGTCTCTGCTTTTTAATATGCTATTTAGGTAGATCATAACTTTTGCATTCATATTGTTGCACAACCATTACCACCATCTGTCGCCAAAACTTTTTCATTTTTCCCACCTGAAACTCTGTACCCATTAAATATGAACTTCCCATTTCTCCTTCCTCCAGACCCTAGTAACCACTTTTCTGTCCCTATGAATTTGCATATTTTAGGTACCTCATGTAAGTGGAGTCATATGATTTTTGTCCTTTTGTGACTGGCTCATTTCACTTAAACACAGTGTCTTTGAGGTTTATCTATGCTATTTGTTATAGCATATATCAGAGTTTCATCCCTTCTTAAAGATTGAATATATTCAATTGTATGTATATATCACATTTATTTATCTTTTCATCCACCTGTAAATATTTAGGTTGCTTTGTTGCTATGAGCATGAGTGTACAAATAGCTGTTTGAGCCCTGAATTTCAATTCTTTTGGCTACATGCCTAGAAGTGGAATTGCTGGATCATATGGTAATTTTGTTTAATTTTTTAAGCCATACCGTTTTCCACAGTGGCTAATTTTTTAAAAGGAATTTTATTTTTAAGTACTTAGGAAGGCTGATATTGTAAATCTATCCACGTTAACAAGTGAATTTACTATAAACCAACTGGGTTGATAACAAAGAACACCTGGGAAAAAAATGCTTGGGAATATTACAAAAATAACTGAAAAGCAACAGTGAGGGGAAATTTGCTTCAACAAGTGTCAAAACTGGTTTTTCTCTAGTGATAGAACCACGTGGTACTGAGACTTCCCTGGTGGCCCAGAGGTGAAGAAGCTGCCTTCTAACGAAGAAGACAGGTGTGATCCCTGGTCAGCATGCTAGGACCCCGCCTGCCTTGTGGCAGCTATGCCTGTGTGCTGCGGGTACTAGCCCGTGCTCTAGGACCTTTCTCAGCAAGTCAAGAAGCTTCAGCTGCAACTAAGACCCAGAGCAGCGGGAGGAAACGAAGACTTCTCCAAAAGTCATGGATGGTGCTGGCGAGAAGTGTGGGGTACAGACTGTCATGCTCTGGCTCCGTCTTGTTCTTGACAATTTGGCCTCGTTTCCTAAGCCTTTCCTTCCTGGGAAAATAGAAGTAAAGACCATACAGGCCAGTCAAGCCCCGAGACTCTGGGAACGTTTAATCTGTGATCCAGGAATCTGTAATAAAGGCACGCAAGGGAGACGGTGGCATTGGAACTGTTAGAAAAATACTGTCCAAAGTGGGAAGCAGGCGAGAAAAAAACAAACCAAAACAAAAAGCAATTGTGTGGTGCTAACACAGAGATTTGCAAATAGCTTTGTAGGAGACAGGGTCCCTGAACAGTACCAGGAACATATGAAAATGTAAGGATAATGCTTTAAATAACTTAGAAAAGAATGAATGTTCACTAACTGGTATTGGAACAATACAGTGTCTGTGCCAATTACTAATTTATGGCCTCTGAACTCCAAATGCATTCTTCAGAAACTGCTGTGAGACTTTCGAATGGACTTTTCAACAAGCAGTTTCCTAAATTATTCATTGCCAGTAGAGGCCAGTAGAGGGTGCTGGAGGAACATTATAGGAGGAAGGGGGTTTTTCCTGATTCAAGTTGTGTGTGTGTGTGTGTGTGTGTGTGTGTGCTCCATGACCCTTAGTGAGCTCACAGTTCTAGCCTAGGCCTGGTGACCACCTTACTTTGGCCCTTAAAATGCAGACAGTTTATTTTTATAAATTTTTAAAAATTAAGATATAGTCGATATAACTTACAGTATAGCAAAGTTTTTTAAATTCACAATTTTTAAAGGTTATAGTCCATTTATAGTTATTATAAAATATTGGCTATATTCCCTTCTAAAGAACTAAAGACCTCTTGATGAGAGCGAAAGATGAGAGTGAAAAGGCTGGCTTAAAACTCAACATTCAAAAAACTAAGATTATGGCATCTGGTCCCATCACTTCGTGGCAAATAGAAGGGGAAAAAGTGGAAGCAGTGAAAGATTTTATTCCCTTGGATTCCAAAATCACTGTGGGTGGTAACTGCAGCCATGAAATTGAAAGACACTTGCTTCTTGGAAGGAAAGCTGTGACAAACCTAGACAGCGTATTAAAAAACAGAGACGTCACTTTGCTGACAAAGGTCCTTATAGTTAAAGCTACGGTTTTTCCAGTAGTCATGTACAGATGTGAGAGTTGGACCATAAAGAAAGCTGAGCACCAAAAATTGATGCTTTTGAATTGTGGTGCTGGAGGAGACTTTTTTTTTTTTTTTTTTTTAATTGGAGGATAATTACTTTGGAACATTGTGATGGCTTTTGCCGCACATCAGCTTGAACCGGCCACAGGTACACGTGTGTCGCCCCCTCCTGCCTCTGCACCTCACCCCTCCAGGTTGTCACAGAGCACCGGCTTTGTGTGTCCTGCATCACACATCAAACTCACACTGGTTATCTGTTTCACATGTGGCAATGCATATGTTTCAGTGCTATTCTCTCAAAGCATCCGACCCTCTTCTCCCACTGGAAAAGACTCCTGAGAGTCCCTTGGACTGCAAGGAGGCCAAACCAGTCCCTCCTAAAGGAAATTAACCCTGAATATTCATTGGAAGGACTGATGCTGAAGCTGAAGCTCCAATACTTTGGCCACCTGATGCGAAGGGCCAACTCATTGGAAAAGACCCTGGTGTTGGGAAAGATTGAGGGTAGGAGGAGAAGGAAGTGACAGAGGATGAGATTGTTAGATAGCATCATCAACCCAGTGGACGTGAATTTGAGCAAACTCCAGGTGATGGTGAAGGACAAGGAAGCCTGGCGTGCTGCAGTTCATGGGGCAGCAGAGCCAGACGTGCTTGGCAACTGAACAACATTAACACATATTCCCCTCCAGGCTTCCTCAGCCTGTGGCTCAGTGGCAAAGAATCTGTCTGCAATGCAGGAGATGCAGGTTCCATCCTTGCGTCAGGAAGATACCCTGATGCAAGGAGGAGGAAATGACAACCCACTCCAGTATTCTCGCCTGGAGAACTCCACGGACAGAGGAGCCTTGCGGGCTACAGTCCATAGGGTCACAGAGAGTCAGACATGACTGAGCGACTGAGCAGGCATATACTCCTCTCCCAAGTGATAACCACTAGTTTATTCTGTTTTCCACAGTAGCTACACCAATTTGTATTTCCATCATCAGTGCACAAGGGTTCTCTTTTTTTCCATATCCTTGCCAGTATTTGTTACTTGTGTCTTTTTTGATAACAGCCATTCTGTCGGGGGTGATGTCATATCTCATTGTGGTTTTAATTTGTCTTTCTCTGATGATTAATGATGCTGACCATCTTCTCATGTGTTTGCTGGTCATCTGTATGCTTTTTGTCTATTCAAGTCTTCTCATTTTTTAATCAGGTTGGGCTTTTTTTGATGTTAAGTTGTATGAACTGTTTATATATTTTGGATGTGACCCTCTTATTGGTCATATCATCAAGAAATATTTTCTCCCGTTCAGTAGGTTGTCTTTTCATTTTGTTCATGTTTTCTTTGTTGTGCAAAATTTTTAAGTCTAATTAGGTTCTATTTGGGGCTTCCCAGGTGGAGCTAGTGGTAAGAAAAGCCCGCCTGCCATTGCAGGAGAGATGCAGGTTTGATCCCTGGGTGGGGAAGGTCCTCTGGATGAGGGCGTGGCAACCCACTCCAGTATTCTTGCCTGGAGAATTCCATGGACAGAGGAGCCTGGTAAGCTACAGTCCACAGGGTGGAAAAGAGTCAGACACGATTGAAGTGTCTTAGCATGCACACACACAGATTCCATTTGTTTATTTTTCAGTGCAGACAGTTCTTGTCTGAGGCGTTGAGCCCAGGGCTTTTCCAAAGCTTGTTGATTGGAACTAAATTCAGACTTTCACACAAAAAACTGATGAACATGTTCATCACTACTTTAATCAACTTCAGATTGTTTTTAAAGAAAATTCTGGTCTTTCTTCCAAAGTAGTTTTTAATTCTATATTTATTAAGGGGTAAACCAGGAGCTTTCCCTCTTAGTAAAAAGGACCAGGATGGAATCAGAAACTATGTCCACTCCAGATTTCATTAATCTGGTAAAGCAGCTCTCTTTCACTCTCTAGATGAGTCATCTCTAAGGAAGACCGCCAAAATTCTTAATCTTCAACTCTGGAAAATGAAGGCTCCTAAATGAAACCAAAACCCTCCTATTTTCTGCTATTTTTGCAAAGATCCAGGATATTGGGAAAGAGACTATTCCAAATTTAATCACTTTCCAACTTCCTCCCAACTCTTACGGATGGGGCTCCAAGGAACCACAGGTGCTCTTTCCAACCCTCCTTCTTAATCAACTTTGAGAAACATTTCTCCAGATTGGGGATTAATTTCTTCCAGTCCTAACTGACACTGTAGCCACATCCTTGATGCTTATTCCCACTACTGTAAAGCAGTCACTGCCTCAGAGAACTAAAACAGTTCAAATAGTGGAGATCTTTAATGAACCTCAAGAGGGCCTGCCTCTGAACTGAATAGGTTTAGATCTTCGTTTAGACCCTTTGACAGAGACACACCTTTTTTTTTTCCTTAGGAACTCTGCCCTTGTCCATTCTGATATTCATTCTGTATTTGAGACTTCTTAGAAGTATTACACCAGAATTTCTTTCTCCCAAAAGGAGGAAATAATTCTAGAATTTGACAGTAGTCATCAAAGTAAACCATCAGGTGAATTAAATGACATTTTGACATCTTTTACTTATTCTATTTCTGAAAATACTAGAGCTGATTCTGGAAACATCCATCATTTGTCTCTATTGAAGCAACTACCATCCTTCTTATAGGTAAAATCTCCAAATGATGTTTGCAAAATTTACAGTGCATCTCCCGTCAAAATTCAAATAGGTCTCTCAAAACCTCTTCCCAGAATTAATCAATTCCCTGTCAGCAAAGAAAGCCTTCAAGACATAAAGTTCATAATAGAAGATTACAAGGCTCTGATGCTGCTGTTACAAGGCTCAAGGCCTCATTATTCCTTGTCCTAGCCCCTATAACACGCCTATTTTACCAGTAAGAAAACCTAAGGATCGAGGGTGGAGGTTTGTCTAGGCCTGAGCAATAAATAACGTTTTTATCCCACACCCTGTTATCCCTCATGCTCATGTAGTACTAAGACCATTCTCACTGAAAGCAAACTCTTTTTTAACTTTTATATGAAGTAGTGTTGATTAACAATGTCGTGTTAGTTTCAGGTGTACGGCAAAATGACTCAGTTACACATATACATGCACCTATTCTTTCTCAAATGATTTTCCCACTTAGGCTATTACAGGCTGTCGAGCAGAGTTTCTGTGGTGTACAGCAGGTCTCTGCTGGTTACCCATTTTAAAAATAGCATTTGTAATGGTGAGAGTGGGCACCCTTGTCTTGTTCCTGACTTTAATGGAAATGCTTTCAATTTTTCACCATTGAGGATAATGTTTGCTGTGGGTTTGTCATATATAGTTTTTATTATGTTGAGGTATGTTCCTTCTATGCCTGCTTTCTGGAGAGTTTTTATCATAAATGGATGTTGAATTTTGTCAAAGGTTTTTTCTGCATCTATTGAGATAATCATATGGTTTTTATCTTTCAATTTGTTAATGTGATAGTTTTGGAAGTGTTGGCCACAGCAATCAGAGCAGAAAAAGAAATAAAAGGAATCCAGATAGGAAAAGAAGAAGTGAAACTCTTGCTGTTTGCAGACGACATGATCCTCTACATAGAAAATCCTAAAGACTCTACCAGAAAATTACTAGAGCTAATCAACGAATATAGTAAAGTTTCAGGATATAAAATTAACACACAGAAATCCCTTGCATTCCTATACACTAACAATGAGAAAACAGAAAGAGAAATTAAGGAAACATACCATTCATCATTGCAACAAAAAGAATAAAATACTTAGGAGTATATCTACCTAAAGAAACAAAAGACCTATACATCAAAAACTATAAAACACTGATGAAAGAAATCAAAGAGGACATAAACAGATGGAGAAATATACCATGTTAATGGATTGGAAGAATCAATATTGTCAAAATGGCTATACTACCCAAAGCAATCTATAGATTCAATGCAATCCCTATCAAGCTACCAACGGTATTTTTCACAGAACTAGAACAAATAATTTCACAATTTGTATGGAAATACAAAAATCCTCAAATAGCCAAAGTAACCTTGAGAAAAAAGAATGAAACTGGAGGACTCAACCTGCCTGACTTCAGACTCTACTACAAAGCCACAGTCATCAAGACAGTATGGTACTGGCACAAAGACAGAAATATAGATCAATGGAACAGAATAGAAAGCCCAGAGATAAATCCACGAACCTATGGATACCTTATCTTTGACAAAGGAGGCAAGGATATACAATGGAAAAAAGACAACCTCTTTAACAAATGGTGCTGGCAAAACTGGTCAACCACTTGTAAAAGAATGAAACTAGAACACTTTCTAACACCATACACAAAAATAAACTCAAAATGGAATAAAGACCTAAATGTGAGACCAGAAACTATAAAACTCCTAGAGGAGAACATAGGCAAAACACTCTCCGACATGAATCACAGCAGGATCCTCTATGACCCACCTCCCAGAATATTGGAAATAAAAACAAAAATAAACAAATGGGACCTAATGAAACTTAAAAGCTTTTGCACAACAAAGGAAACTATAAGTAAGGTGAAAAGACAGCCCTCAGATTGGGAGAAAATAATAGCAAACGAAGCAACAGGCAAAGGATTAATCTCAAAAATATACAAGCAAGGCGGGAGCCAAGATGGCAGAGGAATAGGACGGGGAGACACCTTTCTCCCCTACAAATTCATCGAAAGAATAACTGAACGCAGAGCAAACTTCACAAAACAACTTCACAAAACAATCGCTAGCTGAGGTCATCAGGCACCCAGAAAAGCAGCCCATTATCTTCGAAAGGAGGTAGGACAAAATATAAAACATATAAAGAGAGACAGAAGAGCTAAGGACAGAGATCCATCGCGGGAAGGGAGTCTTAATAGAGGGCGTTTTCAACCACCAGGAAGCCCTCGCACTGGCGGGCCTGGGGAAGTTTTTGAATCTCGGAGGGCAACCTGACTGGGAGGAGAAGAATAAGTAAAACCCACAGATTGTGTGCCTAAAAGCAACTCCCAGCCGAAAAGTACCCCAGACGCCCGCATCCGCCACCAGCAAGTGGGGGCGGAACGGAGAGGAGCGGGTGCATTGCTTGGGGCAGGGTCCGGGCCTGAGTGCCCTGAGGACAATCGGAGGGAGCTTCTGTGAGTTCCCAGCTTGAACTGTGGGAGAGCAAGAGAGAGAAAATTAACCGGCCCGAACACACTGCGGGCCGTTCGCAGAACAAAGGGACGGAGCAAGTCCTGAGAAGAGCTCGCAGGCGGCGGACCGGCCCAGCCCCGCCGGAGGCCGGAGGCAGGGGGGAGGGGAAGGGGGCAGGCTCGGCCCCAAGGACCGCATCCCCTGCCGCACTGCAAACGGGCCTCCGCCTTCTAATCAAAAACCTCCCGAGATTCTGGATGGTCCACATCCGCCGGGAGGGTCGCGGCTAGACACAGGGCACACGCACCCGGCCAGTGCGGACGGGGATTGGAGCTGGGGACGCGGAGGGCAGAGGGCGCGCGCACCTGGGGAGAGAGCGCCCGTCAAGCCCCTGGCTGCCTGAGCCGCTCGGACGGGGAAGGCACAAAACGCAGGCGCAGCTTCTTGTTCCGCGCTTTTGTGTATCACCCGAGGGCTGGAACCGCGCGCAGCGCAGGGCGCGCTCCACATAGAGCAGCCGGGAGCCTGAGCAGCGCAGACGGAGAAAGCAGCGCCGGCCCCTCCCTCGAGCGCCGGCCCCTCCCCGCGGCGCCCGCCCCTCCCCGCGGCGCCCGCCCCTCCCCGGAGCGCCGGCCCCTCCCCGCGGCGCCCGCCCCTCCCCGGAGCGCCGGCCCCTCCCCGCGGCGCCGGCCCCTCCCCGGAGCGCCGGCCCCTCCCCGCGGCGCCGGCCCCTCCCCGGAGCGCCGGCCCCTCCCCGCGGCGCCGGCCCCTCCCCGGAGCGCCGGCCCCTCCCCGCGGCGCCGGCCCCTCCCCGGAGCGCCGGCCCCTCCCCGCGGCGCCGGCCCCTCCCCGGAGCGCCGGCCCCTCCCCGCGGCGCCCGCCCCTCCCCGGAGCGCCGGCCCCTCCCCGCGGCGCCCGCCCCTCCCCACAGCGCGACGGAACCAGCGACCTGAACAAGAGTCCACCTCCGCCCCCTGTGTCAGGGCGGAAATGAGGCCCTGAAGAGACCGGCTACAGAAGCCAATAAACAAAGGGAACCGCTTCAGAAGGGGCCGGTGCAACAGATTAAAATCCCCATAGAAAACACCGACTACACCAGAAGGGCCTGTAGATATCGAGAAGTGTAAGCTGGAACGAGGAGCTATCTGAAACTGAGCCGAACCCACACTGACGGCAACAGCTCCAGAGAAATTCCTGGATATATTTTTTCTTTTTCTTTTTAAGTAAAAAAAAATTTTTTTTTCTCTTTTATTTTCTTTTAAAATTCCATATTACTCCCCCATTACTCCGTAACTTTCATTTTCATAGATTTTTACGATTTTTTTAACTAGGAAAATTTTTTTCTTGTTTTTTTTTTCCCTTTTTCTCTTCTTTTTCTATTTTTCTTTTTCTCTTATTTCCTTTTAAAATCCTCTATTACTCCTCTACTACTCTTAATTTTCATTTTCATTACACTATAACCTCGCAAAAATAAAAAGAGAAGCCCTATTTTTAAACCGAACTTCATATATATTTCTAAAAGTTTTTTGTGTTTTTGTTTTTGTTTTTAATATTGCATTTTTAAGAGTCTAACCTCTACTCTAGATTTTTAATCTTTGTTTTTCAGTATATGATATAAATTGTGGACATTTAAGAATCTAATATTCAGTTCCCATTTTTATTCAGGAGTGTGTTGATTACTCTCTCCCAATCTTGACTCTCTGTTTTCTACCTCAGAACACCTCTATTTCCTCCTTCCCCCTTCTCTTCCCAATCCAATTCTGTATATCTTTGTGGGTGTCTGGGCTATGGAGAACACTCTGGGAACAGACAACTGCGTAGATCTGTCTCTCTCCTCTTGAGTCCCCCTTTTTCTCCTCCTGCTCATCTCTATCTCCCTCCTTCCTCTCCTCTTCTTCATGTAACTCTGTGAACCTCTCTGGGTGTTCCTCACGGGGGAGAATCTTTTCACCATTAACCTAGAAGTTTTATTATCAGTGCTGTGTAGTTGGAGAAGTCTTGAGACTACAGGAAGAATAAAACTGAAATCCAGAGGCAGGAGACTTAAGCCCAAAACCTGAGAACACCAGGAAACTCCTGACTACATGGAACATTAAGTAATAAGAGACCGTCCAAAAGCCTCCATACCTACACTTAAATCAACCACCACCCAAGAGCCAATAAGTTTTAGAGCAAGACATACCACGCAAATTCTCCAGCAACGCAGGAACATAGCCCTGAGCGTCAACATACAGGCTGCCCAAGGTCACACCTAACACATAGACCCATCTCAAAACTCATTACTGGGCACTCCATTGCTCTCCAAAGAGAAGAAATCAAGATTCACGCACCAGAACACCGACGCAAGCTTCCCTAACCAGGAAACCTTGACAAGCCAATCGTCCAACCCCACTCACTGGGTAAAACCTCCACAATAAAAAGGAACCACAGACCTCCAGAATACAGAAAACCCACTCCAGACACAGCAATCTAAACAAGATGAAAAGGCAGAGAAATACCCAACAGGTAAAGGAACATGAAAAATGCCCACCAAGTCAAACAAAAGAGGAGGAGATAGGGAATCTACCTGAAAAAGAAATTAGAATAATGATAATTAAAATGATCCAAAATCTTGAAAACAAAATGGAGTTACAGATAAGTAGCCTGGAGACAAAGATTGAGAAGATGCAAGAAATGTTTAATAAAGACCTAGAAAAAATAAAAAAGAGTAAATTAAAAATGAAAAATGCAATAAATGAGATCAAAAACACTCTGGAGGGAACCAAGAGTAGAATAACAGAGACAGAAGATAGGATAAGTGAGGTAGAAGATAAAATGGTGAAAATAAATGAAGCAGAGAGGAAAAAAGAAAAAAGAATCAAAAGAAATGAGGACAACCTCAGGGACCTCTGGGACAATGTGAAACGGCCCAACATTCGAATCATAGGAGTCTCAGAAGAAGAAGACAAAAAGAAAGGCCATGAGAAAATACTCGAGGAGATAATAGCTGAAAACTTCCCTAAAATGGGGAAGGAAATAGCCACCCAAGTCCAAGAAACCCAGAGAGTGCCAAACAGGATAAACCCAAGGCGAAACACCCCAAGACACATATTAATCAAATTAACAAAATCAAACACAAAGAACAAATATTAGAAGCAGCAAGGGAGAAACAACAAATAACACACAAAGGGATTCCCATAAGGATAACAGCTGATCTATCAATAGAAACCCTCCAGGCCAGAAGGGAATGGCAGGACATACTGAAAGTAATGAAAGAGAATAACCTACAACCTAGATTACTGTACCCAGCAAGGATCTCATTCAGATATGAAGGAGAATTCAAAAGTTTTACAGACAAGCAAAAGCTGAGAGAATTCAGCACCACCAAACCAGCTCTTCAACAAATGCTAAAAGATCTTCTCTAGACAGGAAATGCAGAAAGGTTGTATAAACGTGAACCCAAAACAACAAAGTAAATGGCAACGGGACCACACCAATCAATAATTACCTTAAATGTAAATGGGTTGAATGCCCCAACCAAAAGACAAAGACTGGCTGAATGGATACAAAAGCAAGACCCTTATATATACTGTCTATAAGAGACCCACCTCAAAACAAGAGACACATACGGACTAAAAGTGAAGGGCTGGAAAAAAAATATTTCACACAAACGGAGAACAAAAGAAAGCAGGAGTCGCAATACTCATATGAGATAAAACAGACTTCCAAATAAAGGATGTGAAAGAGACAAAGAAGGACGCTACATAATGATCAAAGGATCAATCCAAGAAGAAGATATAACAATTATAAATATATATGCACCCAACATAGGAGCACCGCAAAATGTATGGAAAACGTTAACGAGTATGAAAGAGGAAATTAATAGTAACACAATAATAGTGGGAGACTTTAATACCCCACTCACAACTATGGATAGATCAACTAAACAGAAAATTAACAAGGAAACACAAACCTTAAATGACACAGTGAACCAGCTAGACCTAATTGATATCTATAGGACATTTCACCCCAAAACAATCAACTTCACCTTTTTCTCAAGTGCACACAGAACCTTCTCCAGAATAGATCACATCCTGGGCCATAAATCTAGTCTTGGAAAATTCAAAAAAATTGAAATCATTCCAGTCATCTTTTCTGACCACAGTGCAGTAAGATTAGATCTCAATTACAGGAAAAAAATTGTTAAAAATTCAAACATATGGAGGCTAAATAACACGCTTCTGAATAACCAACAAATCATAGAAGAAATAAAAAAAGAAATCAAAATATGCATAGAAATGAATGAAAATGAAAACACAACAACCCAACACCTATGGGACACTGTAAAAGCAGTGCTAAGGGGAAGGTTCATAGCATTACAGGCTTACTTCAAGAAACAAGAAAAAAGTCAAATAAATAACCTAACTCTACACCTAAAGCAATTAGAGAAGGAAGAAATGAAGAACCCCAGGGTTATCAGAAGGAAAGAAATCTTAAAAATTAGGGCAGAAATAAATGCAAAAGAAACTAAAGAGACCATAACAAAAAATCAACAAAGCTAAAAGCTGGTTTTTTGAAAAAATAAAATTGACAAACCATTAGCAAGACTCATTAAGAAACAGAGAGAAGAACCAAATCAACAAAATTAGAAATGAAAAGGGTGAGATCACAACAGACAACACTGAAATACAAAGGATCATAAGAGACTACTACCAGCAGCTCTATGCCAATAAAATGGACAACTTGGATGAAATGGACAAATTCTTAGAAAAGTATAACTTTCCAAAACTGAACCAGGAAGAAATAGAAGATCTTAACAGAGCCATCACAAGCAAGGAAATCGAAACTGTAATCAGAAATCTTCCAGCAAACAAAAGCCCAGGACCAGATGGCTTCACAGCTGAATTCTACCAAAAATTTAGAGAAGAGCTAACACCTATCTTGCTCAAACTCTTCCAGAAAATTTCAGAAGAAGGTAAACTTCCAAACTCATTCCATGAGGCCACCATCACCCTAATTCCAAAACCAGACAAAGATGCCACAAAAAAAGAAAACTACAGGCCAATATCACTGATGAACATAGATGCAAAAATCCTTAACAAAATTCTACCAAACAGAATCCAACAACGTATTTAAAAAATCATACACCATGACCAAGTGGGCTTTATCCCAGGAATGCAAGGATTCTTTAATATCCGCAAATCAATCAATGTAATATACCACATTAACAACTTGAAAGATAAAAACTATAAGATTATCTCAATAGATGTAGAGAAAGCCTTTGACAAAATTCAACACTCATTTATGATTAAAACTTTCCAGAAAGCAGGAATAGAAGGAACATACCTCAACATAATAAAAGCTATATATGACAAACCCACAGCAAGCATTACCCTCAATGGTGAACAATTGAAAGCATTTCCCCTGAAATCAGGAACAAGACAAGGGTGCCCACTCTCACCACTACTATTCAACATAGTTTTGGAAGTTTTGGTGTGGAGAAAAGGGAACCCTCTTACACTGTTGGTGGGAATGCAAACTAGTACAGCCACTATGTAGAACAGCGTGGAGATTCCTTAAAAAACTGGAAATAGAACTGCCATACGACCCAGCAACCCCACCACTCCTGGGTATACACACCAAGGAAACCAGGTTTGAAAGAGACACGTGCACCCTAATGTTCATCACAGCACTGTTTATAATAGCCAGGACATGGAAGCAACCTAGATGCCCATCAGCAGACGAATGGATAAGGAAGCTGTGGTACATATACACCATGGAATATTACTCAGCCATTAAAAAGAATTCATTTGAATCAGTTCTAATGAGATGGATGAAACTGGAGCCCATTATACAGTGTGAAGTAAGCCAGAAAGATAAAGACCAATACAGTATACTAATGCATATATATGGAATTCAGAAAGATGGTAATGATAACCCTATATGCGAAACAGAAAAAGAGACACAGATGTACAGAAAAGACTTTTGGACTCTGTGGGAGAAGGCGAGGGGAGGATGTTCTGAAAGAACAGCATTGAAACAAGTATACTATCAAGGGTGAAACAGATCACCAGTCCAGGTTGGATGCATGAGACAAGTGCTCGGGGCTGGTGCACTGGGATGACCCAGGGGGATCGGATGGGGGGGGGAGGTGGGAGGGGGGATCGGGATGGGGAACACATGTACACTCGTGGCTGATTCATGTCAATGTATGACAAAAACCACTACAATATTGTAAAGTAATTAGCCTCCAACTAATAAAAATAAATAAAAATTAAAAAAAAAAAATAGCATTTGTACATGTCGGTAGAATCCTTCCTGGACTCTCACCACCCTCAACGTTTTTCAGTCAGTCACCTCAACTCTTATGAAGTCTTCCTGTTAACTGCCCCTCACATTACTCTTTTATATTGTGGTAATCTTAACCTTGTTATTCATTTCTGATATTATTTTAATAAAAATTATATAAATTTAAATGATTCTCAGGAAAGGATTAAAAATACCTCCACATCCATATTTAAGCAGAACTCATTTTATACTTGTTATTCTGTTTTAAAAATTGAGATATAATTGACATTATACCTTGGATTCATACATTATACTGTATATGTTATACATTAGATTAGTTTTAGGTGTACAGTGTAATGATTTCATATTTGTTTATATTGTGACATGATCACCACAATAAATCTGGTTAATATTCATCCCCATACACAGCTAGAGAATTTGTTTCTCTTGTCCTGAGAACTTTAAAGGTTTACTCTTCTAGCAACTTTCAATATGCAATATAGTGTTAATAGAATTGGCATGCTCTATGATATATCCCCGTGACTGATGTATTTTTAACTGGAAGCTTGGTACGTTTTCATCCCCTTTGGCTTTTTCCCCTTCATTACCAACAAAGTCCATCACAATGTCTTAAGGCTGACAGATCATCTTCTGACTCCTGCGATGATCTACAGGAAATACCTTTAGGTAACACTGACTTCTTATGGTCCCTGATGGTTCTTACTTAAAAGGTGATGATGCAAACACTGTGCTAAGTATGCTACTGCAACTTCCTTTGATGTTAAGACAGTATCTTTAACTAACGGCAACTCTGGCCCAGCTGTCTGAATTATATGCTCTTACATAGGCTTGCACTTTAGCCCAGGACAAAGCTGCCCGTATTTACGTTGACAGTAAACATATTTTCTGTTCAGTTTTGGTGATTCCTACTATTCTCTTCAAATTCACTGATTCATTCGTCCATATTATCTACTGTTGACTCCTAGTGTATTTTAAACTTAATTATTGTACCCTTCAGCTCTGTTTGATTCTTCTGTATATTTTCTAACTCTGTTAAACTTCTCACCATGGTCATCCATCCTTATTCCAAGTTTGTTGAGGATATTTATGAACTTTACCTTGAATTCTTTACTGGGTAGGTAGATTGCTTGTCTCCACTTTGCTTAGTTGTTCTGGGGTCTTGTCTTGTTCTTTCATTTGGAATATCTACCTCTGCATCCTCAGTTTGACTAGTTTTCTGTTTTTATTTCTATGGGTTACTAATAGGTAGGTTGGCTACATTTCCCAATCTTGGAGAAGTGGCCTTATGGAGGAGAGCCCCTTGGAGCCCAGCAGTACACTCCCCTCTGGTCATCAGAGCTGTATTCTCTAAGGCTGTCCCTACGTGGGCTGCATGGACCTTTCTGTTGGGACAAGGTGACAACTGTGGGCAGGCTGGTCGGTGGGGCTGGACCCAAGTGTGTCCTGGGGCTTGTGACAGCCTGCTGGTGGGTAGAATTGGGTACCCACTTGACTTGGCCTGCTCTCTGACATTTTAAACAGCCTAATGGAGCATCAAGTTCTGGCAGATGGATTTCTTACAACTTCCCATGTCTAGTGGATATAAATATGTTATAGTCATTGTCTGTATGTTTTCACACTGGACTGAAGCCTTCTTTTGCAAGCAGGCTTCTGCCTCTTCTGTGACTAAATTCCATTTGGAAAACATTATCCCTACCTGGGGAACTCCTCTCAAACTACATAGTGAACAAGGATCCCATTTTACCGGCCAGATACTTTGGCAAGTTTGCACTGTTTGGCCAGTTTTACAGCACCTTTACTATGATTACCATCCTCAATTGACTGGCTTAGTTGAATGCACCAACTGCATTATTAAAACTCATTTGGCAAAATTTGTAGAGACTCTCCAAATACGTTGGCCAAAAGCATTGATGTTGGTCATTTTTTATCTTGCATCTGCCTCTTTTGGAACTGATAAACTCTCACCCTTTGAGATAGTACAGGACACCTAACACCGTTTTCTCTTACTTATTTTGACCCACAACCAATAAAAGGAGAGATATTCCAGTATTGCAAAGGCCTAAATGTTTCTATGAAAAATAACCATGTTTTGGTAGAACAGGCTTTTCACAGTGAACTCTCAGGAGGTGAAGACCTTAAGTAGCACAAGTTGGAAATTGGAGATTGCATCTTTTGCAAAAGATACCTTCAGAATAACTCCTTTCAACCTTGTTGGAGAGGTCCCTATCAGGTACTGCTAAGCAGCACCTGTGCCACCGAACCCCAAGGAATAGACTCCTGGATTCGTGTGACACACTTAAAGAAAGGACTGAACCTTGACTGGACCTATATATCATCTGTTAACCTAAAAGTAAAGATTTCCTGGAATCGAAGCAGATGACATTCGATGAGACAATTTTCCTAAGATATATGGGTCAGGCTTCTTGAAAATTTGTCTCCAAACCTTTGATGATACACAATGCTGCAGATGGTCTCCAATGTCTGCTGCTGCTGCTGCTAAGCCGCTTCAGTCGTGTCCGACTCTGTGTGACCTCATAGACGGCAGCCCACCAGGCTCCCCGTCCCTGGGATTCTCCAGGCAAGAACACTGGAGTGGGTTGCCATTTCCTTCTCCAATGCATGAAAGTGAAAAGTGAAAGTGAAGTCGCTCAGTCGTGTCCGACTCTTCATGACTCCATGGACTGCAGCCTACCAGGCTCCTCTGTCCATGGGATTTTCCAGGCAAGAGTACTGGAGTGGGCTGCCATTGCCCACTCTGGTCCAATGTCTATTTTACTTTAAAAAAAATCATTTTTTGACTGTGCTGGGTCTCTGTTGTGGCACACAGGCTCTTTGCTGCAGCCCAAGGCCTTTCTCTAGTTGTGGCTTGTGGGTTCCTCATTGTGGTAAGCAGACTTCTCTAGTTGTGGCATGCAAACTTTCTAGCAGCAGTGCACAAACTTTGTTGCCCCACAGCATATGGGATCTTAGTTCCCCAACTAGGGATAGAATCTGCATCCTCTGCATTGGACGGCAGATTCTTAACCACTGGGCCACCAGTGAAACCCCACTTTGATAATGATCACTGCTTTGAGTCCTGTCTTGGGTAGATTATCTATCTTTACTTCACTTAGATCTTCTTCCTCTGGGATTTTATTTTGTTTCTTCATTTGTTAATGATGCTATTGCCTCATTTTTGCCTAAGTTACCATTTTTTGATTTCAGGTATTAACATATGTTTTCATGTATTAATATTTTGTATTCATGTATTAATATTTTTTTCATGTATTATATCTGGTTGTATTTCCCTGCCTTGGAGAAACAGCTTTTTGTAGAAGAAGTCCTATGTATCCCAGCAGCATATTTTCTTCTTGTCCCCAGAGCTATGTGCTCTCAGAGTTCCCCCTAAGTGGACCGATGGGTCCTTCTGTTGCGGTGGGTGACACTTTGAGCAATCTGGTAGGGTTGGCTGGCCCCTGGTCTGGTCGGTTGCTAGGCACTGCCTTGTGCAGAGACTGCTGGCTACTTGTTAATGATTTGGGTCACAAGGCAGTGGGCGAGGAGCCCCGGGGACCCTGTCACTAACTGGGGGGTTGGGTTCAGCAGACCCCAGGGCTGGTGCCTGTCCACCAGGCCCTGGTGCTTGCGCCAGCCCACCGGCAGGCAAAGCCATCTCCTGGTGTCTGGCTTCAGGGTCAGGAGGCCCCAGAGCTGGTATCAAATCACTGGTGGGTGGGGCCAGTTCCCGATACATTTGGCTGCAAGGTCTGAGGTTCCTAAAACTTGTGTTGGTCTGCTGGTGGGTGAGTTGGGCCCCCAGGCTACAGGGCAGTGGTGGTACTGGGGCTGATGTTCACACACTGGTCTGTGAGGCTGGGGTTCAGCTAGTCCCAGGGTCTGCTTGTAAGTGAGCTGGTTGGATGTGGGTGGCTACAGTTGTTCTGGGGCTGTCATCTGCCCACTGGTGGGTGAGGCTGATTCAGAGCTTAAAGCCTAATTTTCTTTCTAATTCCCTGGATAATTTCAACTGATCCATCTTCAGGTTCATCTATTCTTTCTTCGGCTTGATTAAGTCTGCTGCTGGAATTGTCTATCAAATTATTTTGTTCAATCATTCTGTTCTCTAGCTCCAAGATTTCTATTTGGTTCTTTTGTTTTGTTTTTCTCTTTTTTGAACTTCTCATTTTGTTTTTGTACTGTTTTTCTGATATCATTAAATTATCTGTGTTCTATTGTAGCAATGTGAGCATCTTTTAGATTTATTATTTTGAACTATTTGTTGGGCAGTTCCCGCATCTTCATTTATTCAGGGCCAGTTATGAGAGGTTTACTGTAATCTTTTGGTAGAATCATGTTTCCCTGATTCTTTGTGATCCTTGTAGCCTTGTGCAGATGTCTATGCATTTGAAGAAGCAGTCCCCTCTTCCAGACTTTGTGGGCTGACTTTAGTAAGGGAAGACTTTCACCTGCCATTGGGGGCACTCTGGAGTGCTGGGTCAAGGGGTGGCACAGAGTCCAGGGTGAAAACCTGTGTAATCTCCAGGGTGACTGTGCTGAAATCTGCTGGAGAGCAGGTCACTGTGGACCATGAGCGCTCCTGCTGTGTGGCTGCTACTGGCAGCCCCTGCTTTTCTTCCTTGTTCCTCGATATTTCTATACATCTCAGCTTTTTTGGTCTGGGTGGGTTGAAACAAACTTGGGATATTTGTTCAGCACCCCAAAAGGCTGAGGAAGCTGGTTGCTTACCCTGCTCTTCTGTTCTGGTGAGGGGAACTCTTTCTAGTTGGAAAATTCTCTTTTGACCCTGAGCAATGCCCATTTGGGGGATGGAGTCAGGCAGGCAAAATGGAACCAAAAAACAGTGGAATAAAAAACCCGAGAATAACTGCACGAGAAGAATCATTGTGAAATCTGACATCTGGTCAATATGGGGGTTGGTCACCAGTCCAAATCCCAGCTCTGCAGTAATTTTCATGTTCCTGTTCAGTTTAATCTCAGCTATGCTCTCTTTGACTTTCTTTAATACTTTACCCCACCCTTCTCCACTTTCTTTTCTCAAAGGAATTATATTATTTTAAAATATGATTATGCAATGGAATACTACTCAGCCATAAAAAAGAAGGAAATAACGCCATTTACAGCAACATGGATACAGCTAGAGGTTATAATACTAAATGAAGTAAATCAGAAAAAGAAAGACAAATGCCACATGATATCACTTATATGTGGAATCTAAAATACGACACAAATGAACCTATCTGTAAAATAGAAACAGACTCGTGGACATAGAGAACAGACTTGTGCTTACCAAGGAGGAAGCAGGCAGGGGAAGGAAGAAGCGGGGATATGGGATTAGAAGATGTAAATTATTATGTACAGGATGGATAAACAACAAGTTTCTACTGCTGAGCACAGACATCTATATCCACATCCTATTATAAACCAAGAGAATATTAAATAAAGAATGTCTATATGTGTATAATAGTCACTTCAATTTACAGCAGAGATGGCACTGCATTGTAAATCAACTATACTTCAATAAAAACTTAAATATTATCTTGTTATTCATTTTTAAAAGTCAAATCACTGTTGACTCACAAAAATCATTGTTGATTTACCTTATTGTGTTACAATGTGTGTCCAGCAAAGTGACTCAATGACACAGGCGTATATATCTTTTTCAGATTCCTTTCCCTCACAGGTTGTCACAAACATTAAGCAGTTTGCTGCACTCACAGTCAGTCTTTGTTGGTTACCTCCTTTATATACAGTAGTGTGTTTATGTTAATCCCAAACTTCTAATTTATCCCTACCCCCATTTCCTCTTTGGCAACCGTAGGTTTGTTTTCTATGCTTGTGAGTCTATTTCCGTTTTGTATATAAGTTCATCTGTATCTTTTTCCTTTTTTTAGATTCCACATTTAAGCAATATCATAAAATAACTGTCTTTTTCTTTCTGGCTTACTTCGCTTAGTATGATAATCTCTCAGTTCAGTTCCGTTCAGTCGCGTCTGACTCTTTGCAACCCCATGAACCGCAGCACACCAGGCCTCCCTGTCCATCACCAACTCCCGGAGTTTACACAAACTCATGCCCACAAAGTTGGTGATGCCATCCAGCCATCTCATCCTCTGTTGTCCCCTTCTCCTCCTGCCCCCAATCCCTCCCAGCATCAGGGTCTTTTCCAATGAGTCAACTCTTCACATCAGGTGGCCAAAGTATTGGAGTTTCAGCTTCACCGTCAGTCCTTCCAATGAACACCCAGGACTGATCTCCTTTAGGATGGACTGGTTGGATCTCCTTGCAGTCCAAGGGACTCTCAAGAGTCTTCTCCAACACCACAGTTCAAAAGCATCAATTCTTCGGTGCTCAGCTTTCTTCACAGTCCAACTCTCACATCCATACATGACCACTGGAAAAACCATAGCCTTAACTAGATGGACCTCTGTTAGCAAAGTAATGTCTCTGCTTTTTAATATGCTATCTAGGTTGGTCATAACCTTCCTTCCAAGGAATAAGCATCATTTAATTTCATGGCTGCAGTCACCATCTGCAGCGATTTTGGAACCCAGAAAAATTAAGTCTGACACTGTTTCCACTGTTTCCTCATCTATTTGCCATGAAGTGATGGGGCCAGATGCCATGATCTTAGTTTTCTGAATGTTGAGCTTTGTTGCTGCAAATCTCATTATTTCATTCTTTTTTAATGGCTGAGTAGCAACACAATTTATAAGAAAAAGAATGGAAACATATAGTGAAAGCTTAATAGGCTCATTATTTTCATTAAAATAATTCTTTTAGTAAGAAAAAACTGCTTGGCTTCTATGTGAGTCAGGCTCTGGGGATTGAGATGGAGACAAGACAGACACTGCCCTTGCCCTCCTGGAGCCTTGCAGGGGAGACATGCATTAAATGACCAAAGACACACATAGACACATAACTACAAACTCTGATAACTACTGTGTAGACTAAGGAAAAAGACCACTTGGAAAAACCCAACAAAATGTGGGTAGCGGAACAGGCAGCAGTGTAGAAACTCAGAAGGAGCCTCACAGAAGATAGAAGTTGGATATCTTCATGTGCTAAAAAGGAGTTCATTGCGGGTATGCACAGTAAGGAAAACCTGTGTGGTTTGGGCAGAAGAGTCCATATGCGATTAGTTAAAACAAGCTCCACTGTTCCTTCATCAGTAGTGAGTCTTCTCTTAGGTCTAATGAGGATCTGACATACCCCATTTGCTCAAAGTTCACAGTTCTCTAGTATCTTTGGCTGTTACAGTTACAGTAAAAGCACCGTGCTCAGTTCTGATATCCTGTTGGTGCATGTTGTCTCTTGGGACCCTTCTTTATCAGCTGGAAAGACAAGTGAATGGTGAGAAGTGATCCCGGAAGGTCTGACTAATTCGAATTGCTGGGTCAGAACAGTCCAGATGTACCGGAATTCAAGAAATGAAACTGACTAGATGTTTATTCAGATGAAGACTGGGGAAAACAGGGTCCAGCATAGACATCACAGGGCATCTTCCCTGCTCTGGAAGCAGTGAGCAAGGGAGAGAAGGGTGTGAGCTTTAGACAGGACTTGTCCCATAAGGCCTTATCACTCGTTTGACGGGAGGCTTTGTGCTAAGGACAAAAGGAAGCCAAGCTGGTGCAACGTGACCTGAGTTGCAGCTTTGTGACACTACTCTAAACCCTTGGGTGGAGAAGGACTGTAGAAAATCAAGCAGGACTCAGAGACCACTGAATCCTGTTTGGGGGACAACTGTAAGGTTCAGCCTAGGCGTGGTAGAGTCTCTGGACAGACTGTGGAAATGGAAAGAAGTTGTTGGAGCCTAGGTTTATTTTAGAAGCAGAATCAGTAAGACGCAGTGGAGGGGACTCTACTCCACGCTCTGTGACGGCCTAAACCGGAGAGAGAAGCTGCTCAGGCGGGTCTGACTCTTTCAACCCTACTGACTGCAGCCCGCCAGGCTCCTCCGTCCACGGGATCTTCCAGGCAAGAGTACTGGAGTGGGTCGCCAGTTCCTTCTCCAGGGGATCTTCCTGACCCAGGGATCGAACCCGGGTTTCCCGCATTGCAGGCAGACGCTTTACAGACTGAGCCACCAGGGAAGCCCGAACCGGAAGGAAAAGCAGAGAAGAGCGGATATATGATGCGCGCATGCTCAGTCACTCAGCTGTGTCCGACTCCACGTGACCCCACGGACTGTAGCCCGCCAGGCTCCTCTGTCCACGGGATTTCCCAGGCAAGAACACTGGAGTGGGCTGAGCAAGCTCCGGGAGTTGGTGATGGACAGAGAAGACTGGCGTGCTGCAGTCCATGGGGTCGCAAAGAGTTGGACACGACTGAGCGCCTGAACCGAACTGGGTTGCCATTTCCTTCACCAGGGGATCTTCCTGACCCGGGGATCAAACCCGTGACTCCTGCGTCTCCTGCATCTGCAGGCTTGTTCTTTTTTATTTTTATTTTTTTTAGTTGGAGGCTAATTACTTCACAACATTGCAGTGGGTTTTGTCATACATTGACATGAATCAGCCATGGAGTTACACGTATTTTCCATCCCGATCCCCCCTCCCACCTCCCTCTCCACCCGACTCCTCTGGGTCTTCCCAGCCCACCAGGCCTGAGCACTTGACTCATGCATCTCACCTGGGCTGGTGATCTGTTTTACCATAGACAATATACATGCTGTTCTCTCGAAACATCCCACCCTCACCTTCTCCCACAGAGTTCAAAAGTCTGTTCTGTACTTCTGTGTCTCTTCTTCTGCCCTGCATATAGGGTTATCATTACCATCTTTCTAAATTCAGTATATATGTGTTAGTATGCTGTAATGGTCTTTATCTTTCTGGCTTACTTCACTCTGTATAATGGGCTCCAGTTTCATCCATCTCATTAGAACTGATTCAAATGAATTCTTTTTAATGGCTGAGTAATATTCCATGGTGTATATGTACCACAGCTTCCTTATCCATTCATCTGCTGATGGGCATCTAGGTTGCTTCCATGTCTTGGCTATTATAAACAGTGCTGCGATGAACATTGGGGTGCACGTGTCTCTTTCAGATCTGGATTCCTCAGTGTGTGGAATTCCTAGAAGTGGTATTGCTGGGTCATATGGCAGTTCTATTTCCAGTTTTTTAAGAAATCTCCACACTGTTTTCCATAGCGGCTGTACTAGTTTGCATTCCCACCAACAGTGTAAGAGGGTTCCCTTTTCTCCACACCCTCTCCAGCATTTATTGCTTGTAGACTTTTGGATAGCAGCCATCCTGACTGGTGTGTAATGGTACCTCATTGTGGTTTTGATTTGTGTTTCTCTGATAAAGAGTGATGTTGAGCATCTTTTCATGTGTTTGTTAGCCATCTGTATGTCTTCTTTAGAGAAATGTCTGTTTAGTTCTTTGGCCCATTTTTCGATTGGGTCATTTATTTTTCTGGAATTCAGCTTCAGGAATTGCTTGTATATTTTTGAGATTAATCCTTTGTCTGTTGCTTCATTTGCTATTATTTTCTCCCAATCTGAGGGCTGTCTTTTCACCTTACTTATAGTTTCCTTTGTTGTGCAAAAGCTTTTAAGTTTCATTAGGTCCCATTTGTGTATTTTTGCTTTTATTTCCAATATTCTGGGAGGTGGGTCATAGAGGATCCTGCTGTGATTCATGTCGGAGAGTGTTTTGCCTATGTTCTCCTCTAGGAGTTTTATAGTTTCTGGTCTTACATTTAGATCTTTAATCCATTTTGAGTTTATTTTTGTGTATTGTGTTAGAAAGTGTTCTAGTTTCATTCTTTTACAAGTGGTTGACCAGTTTTCCCAGCACCACTTGTTAAAGAGGTTGTCCTTCTTCCATTGTATATCCTTGCCTCCTTTGTTGAAGATAAGGTGTCCATAGGTTCGTGGATTTATCTCTGGGCTTTCTATTCTGTTCCATTGATCTATATTTCTGTCTTTGTGCCAGTACCATACTGTCTTGATGACTGTGGCTTTGTAGTAGAGTCTGAAGTCAGGCACGTTGATTCCTCCAGTTCCATTCTTTTTTCTCAAGATTACTTTGGCTATTTGAGGATTTTTGTATTTCCATACAAATTGTGAAATTATTTGTTCTAGTTCTGTGAAAAATACTGTTGGTAGCTTGATAGGGATTGCATTGAATCTATAGATTGCTTTCGGTAGAATAGCCATTTTGACAGTATAGATTCTTCCAATCCATGAACACGGAATGTTTCTCCATCTGTTTGTGTCCTCTTTGATTTCTTTCATTAGTGTTTTATAGTTTTCTATGTATAGGTCTTTTGTTTCTTTAGGTAGATATACTCCTAAGTATTTTATTCTTTTTGTTGCAATGGTGAATGGTATTGTTTCCTTAATTTCTCTTTCTGTTTTCTCATTGTTAGTATATAGGTATGCAAGGGATTTCTGTGTGTTAATTTTATATCCTGAAACTTTACTATATTCATTGATTAGCTCTAGTAATTTTCTGGAAGAGTCTTTAGGGTTTTCTATGAAGAGGATCATGTCATCTGCAAACAGCGAGAGTTTCACTTCTTCTTTTCCTATCTGGATTCCTTTGGCAGGCAGGTTCTTTACCACTGCGCCACCTGGGGATTCCAGGATTTGTATATATAGCTCAGTCGGGAGAGCATCTGACTTAATCTGAGGGTCCAGGGTTCAGGTCCCTATTCAGGCGGTGTTAGGATATTAGGCTTCCCTGTGTCTCAGCAGGTAAAGAATCTGCCTGCAATGCGGGAGACCCGGGTTTAATCCCTGGGTTGGGAAGAGCCTCTGGAGAAGGGAACGGCTACCCACTCCAGTATTCTGGCCTGGAGAATTCCATGGACCCTATAGTCCATTGGGTTGCAAAGAATCAGACACGACTGAGTGGCTTTCACTTTGGCTTCCCTGGTGCCTCAGATGGTAAAGCATCTGGTTTACTTTGCAATGCAGGAGACCTGGGTCGGGAAGATCCTCTGGAGAAAGGAAATGGCAACCCACTCCAGTATTTTTGCCTGGAAAACTCCATGGACAGAGGAGCCTGATAGATTACAGTCCATGAGGTCGCAAAGAGTCAGACATGACTGAGCAACTTCACTTCATGTAGTTTTTTCACTGTTCTGCAGAAACTAATGCAACATTGTAAAGCAACTATACCCCAATTTAAAAAAAAAAAAAAGTACATCTAATCAACATCTGGATTGCACATGGAGCCTGAGGGAGAAAGAAGGGTTAGGAATGACTCAGGTGTCTGGTTCGTGTAACTGGGTGGAGAGATGCTATTTATTAAAATAAGAAAGATTTAAGAAGGAAGTAATTTGGGGCAGGAAGATGAATAATGGTTCTCTTTCAAGATGTTAAATCTGATGTGTTATTTCTATTTGAGTGTTGTATTTTATATTTTATAAGTTACCATTTTTATGAACCTATGATTCTGTATAACAGAGATGTCAAGAAGACAGTCGGGTACATGAATATGAATTCTCTAAGAGAAATATCAATTAAAGTTACTCTGGGAGAGTCTCAGCCTTTTGGAAGTTACTCATAGCTTTCGTTTCTCCAGCCATATATAATCTATCTTTCTTCTTTGATCTTGGTACATCTCATGGCCTTTATCTTTCTCTCTCTCTCTCTTGATTTTAAATTTAGAGAAGTTTTATAATCACAGCAGAATTAAACAGAAAGTATAGAGTTCCCATATACACTCTGACCCCATGCATGATAGCCTTTCTCACTATGAAGTGTCCCACACCAGAATAGTGTATTTGTTACAGTTGGTGAATCTACGTGGACACATCATTATCACCTGTCGTCTGTCGTTTACACTGGGTGCACTCTTCATGTCATACCTTCTGTGATTTTTAACAAATATATAATGACAGGTATCTGTGGTAGGAGATAGGTGGGCCTGTGGCCTGGACAGCTAGTGTTTGTCAAGTGGAGTAGAATTGAAGCTTTTTTTTTCCCACCCTGACACTCCAAGAACAAAGCTAGTGGTAGAAGCTGAGCTCTGCTGAAGTGAAGAGATAAAATGACCCCTCCTGAGGTCAAGAAAAGCTCCACTGTCTGAACATGTGCAGGAAGGCCCCTTGGGGGTCAAGAAGGGAGGGGGTACCACCCAGAATTAGTGTGGACATACCCCCATAGGCCTCTGTGGTGGGGTCATCTTAGCAAATAGTTGGCTTGAATGTTGCAGAGGGTCCTAGAACCAATCAGGTGTGGAAAAAAAAACACAAGATAATTGGCTAAAGGTGAACAAAGGACCAGGAAAGATCATCCTATATAAGTGATTTAAGTCACCTCTTTACTGGGCTCCTCCTCATTAGATAGGATGCCCACACTCTTTTTCTTTGGGTGTGTAATATCTACCTTGCTTCTGTCTTAAATAGTTTCTCTGTATGCTCTCCTAGAAGTAATGCTGTGTCTCCAAAAATAAGCTTTGTACCCATTTTTACAGTTTTTGCCTCCTTGAAACATCCTTGCTTTCCATGGGAGTAAGAGCCAGGAAAAATATGCTTCTGGCTTCTATCCCCTGGAGGTCTAGTGCACCAGGGTTTCCAGTTTCCATCCAGGCTACCCCAGTTCAACTTCCAGGCAGGGAACAAAGAACTCTTTTCAGTACTGCTCATTCTTGGCTGTCTGAGATCATGCCCACCATTGCACTAGCATCTAGAATAGTTTCACTGTCCTAAAAATTGTCTACCTTTTACCCATTCATCCTGCTCTCCTCCCAGCATCTAGTTATCACTTCTTAGTGTTTTTACAATGGTTTTTGTGTATTTCTTGAGTTTCCCTTCTTGATCTTAAGTATGCATATTTACTTATTTATCTTTCTCCTTCACTGTCTTTACATAATAGGGATGTTAAAATAAATTAATATTTTTGAATTGAACATTAAATATCAGATAAAATTAAGATTAAATTAATTATAATTATGGTCTCTATTCTATAAAGTTGCTTAAATGTATTTTTTTGTTTGTTTGTTTGTTTAAAGGAGGAGAGAAAAAAGAAGGAAAAACCAGTTTGCAGTCTGCATATCTTAATAGCAACACTTTTAATTTTGACAAACTCAATTCTGAAGAATCAAGATGTATCTATTTCTGAATGCTCGAAGTTGCCAACTGACTCATTATCTCCTTTCTTTACCTAATATCAATAAATCTAAATTTTTGTCAGATACTCCTTTTTTAAAACAGCATGACAAGAATAGGAGTTTCATATTAATTCCAAAACCTGATAGAATCATCCTGCTTTCCCATTTTCAAACACATTCCTCAAAAGCCTCTTAAATAACCAAACTTCAGAATTATTATATCGAAAGTTAATCTTTATAGGAGTCATTAACTAAATTGAGTAGATTAAGGGTAAACTAGAAAACAATAAAAACGCAGGCAAACATACGTTAACCTGTTTGAGTCCGGAAGAATTTTCTTTTTTCTTAAAGGGAAGGACAGGTTTCTGCCTTCCCTTGTGGCTGCACCTGGCGGTCCTCGTGGGCCTCTTCTACCTCCTCCGCTGGTACCGGGAGAGACAGGTGGTGAGCCACCTCCGGGACAAGTTCGTCTTCATCACGGGCTGTGACTCGGGCTTCGGGAGCCTGCTGGCCAGGCAGCTGGACCTGCGAGGCCTGAGGGTCCTGGCTGGGTGTCTGACGGAGCAGGGGGCCGAGCAGCTGAGGAGCCAGACGTCAGGCAGGCTGCAGACGGTGATCCTGGACGTCACCAAGACTGAGAGCATCGCTGCGGCCACTGAGTGGGTGAAGGAGCGTGTGGGGGCCAGAGGTATGGCCAGGGGAAGTCTGTCCATTGGATAGGCTGCTTTGTCTTCAGTGTTTTATAATTAACAAAAATCCTGCCTGGTGAAAAGTCTTGGGGATCAGGGTGAGGATATATTTGGGACATGTTTTATTACATGAAGACCCCAAAATACATTAGCATTCATGGAGTAAGTGAACATATTTGGGACTGGCCTATAAAGTCAGGTTGTATGGAATATGTGTGTGTCAGAGCAGAAGGTAAAACAGTGAGGAAGCATGTTTAATAGGTAAGAGTATGTATAGGTAGGGAAGATAGAATGGAGGCTAGAAAGGCAATGAGGGGAAAGAGGAGACTGTGGTGCAGAAACCGTAATTTGCATGTGTGGTGTCCTCTGAAAATCCAGAGTAAAGATGTTAACTCTGCCTGAGCAGGCTGCCATCATGCTGCTCGTATATAATTTCACATGTCTTTTCTTGGGAACAGTATAAACCTGTCTTTCTCAAACTTAGCAAATGGTGAGAATCAGAAAAACCTATTGTATACAGGGAGGGTTCTGGAAATGTCTTTATTGTTCAGTCTGTGCCGACAGTGAATTTGAGAAAATAATTGAGATCAAGGTACATCCAAACTCTTGTCACCAAGACCCAAGGAAAATCTGTGTGTACTGTCCCCTCTTATCAGTCCTGGCGTGAGTTTCTCAGACAGCCCAGGCAAGCAGCAGAGAGGGCTTCCTGTGAGGCTAAGTAGGTGCCTGACCTTTGGCAAGGGAGCAGCCAGATTCCTCAATTTTCTAGAAGAAAGTCCAGGGCCAACCATTTGGGATCTGAAAGTGGTATGTCCTTCAGCTAAGTGAGCATTCTGCAGACTAATCGCTGTAGGTGTTGGTTCTTTCTCCCTTCCTTGCACCCACCTGGCCTTGACCCATGTGCATCCTGGGCAAGAACTCTGAATACAGGGGATCCCCGAGAGAGAGACTGAAGCCAAGGAGAGGCACGTTGACCGTCCCTGTGCCCCTGCTGCGCTCAGCATGAAGGAACTGCTGTTGCTGCTCAATCACTAGGTCGTGTCTGAGCCAATGGGCTGAAGCCTGCCAGGCTCCTCTGTCCGTGGGAATTTCCAGGCAAGAACACTGCAGTGGGTTGCCATTTCCTTCTCCAGGGGATCTTCCCGCTCCAGGGGTCAAACCCGCATCTCCTGCATCTGCTGCGTTGGCAGGCGCGTTCTTTACCACTAGCACCACCTGGGAAGCCTGAAGGAACTGCTGCTTTCTCTCAAGTTCTGCAAGTTTCTCCCTTGCATAGCCCTTCTGCTCCCAGTGCTGAAAGGAAATCGAGAATTAATTCCCTCTGTCCATGCTGTGTGGTCCTCTCAGCTGCAAGTGTTCCAGTCGTTGGCACAGGTGGAGGACTCTTTATCCTGATTTTTGTAAAAGGCTCTGGGACCATTTTGTTGGGGGGGAGGGGGCGTTGCTGTTTAAATGTCTTCTTTGGGCACTTTGGCAATATGCTTGTTCACAATTACTGAGAGCAGCATGATTTTCTAGTTTCAATTCATGACCAAAAAACTTATTAAATTTTTATTTGAGCTACATAGCTACTGAGGCCACATAAAAGAGGGTGAGATATTGCCTTGCTTCAGGCTGAATGTCCAGCTGGTCACTGTAGAGGCCCCGCACTGCATCTCAGATCAAAGGCATGGAAATGCATCCACACTCACGTAGAGAAAAGATTTTCTCTTAGTTAAAAAGTAAATTTGAAAATAAAGCTTTATTTGAAAACAAACTAGTGCTGGAAATAAAACTATCACAACTAACTATAATTCATTTTAATTGGTGATTGGCTGTGACTCTGTAGCTATATCATTACCAACACTTGGAAATTCTGTTGATGTGAGAAAATTGAACTCTTAAATTGTTTACAGAACAACGAACCATTAATTAGGTTGCAATGTATTTTGTAATCATTTATTTCAAAAAGTGTTCTATTTGGTCAAGATCTTGGAGTGAATAAGGACTTTTTACTGACTCAAGTATTTTTATAAACACCCCAAAATTCCTTGAGCCCCAGGATGCATGTCTCCTTTGAAGTTTCACTTTTGTCTTCCTCTCCCATAGTAATGAGAGAAAAATGAAAAGGAGTTTGACCCTTTCAGAGAGAAGTCTCCATATGTTAATGAAAGGTTGAAGCCTCAAAACCTCACACCCTCAATATTCCAGAAATAAGCCTCCTCCTTAAGGAGCTAAATCTGATGCCTTTGGGGACTGCTGATGCCCATGACTTCCTGTGGTCACTTTGTTCTTCATTCTTCATCTCTGAATTAGAGCCTCTCCTTTAAAGGCCACTCCTGGCTGAAGTCTTCTCTCTAAATCTAGTTATGCATACTTTTCTGACTTTTTGGAATTTAATCTTGGTTGTACTAATTATCCAGCGTAGTTCCTTTTTCCAATACAACTTTTATTGCAAGCAATTTTAAATTTCTTGAGGGAATGATTGATGTCTTAACTATTTGCATATACATTATTTACACACACAGTCTCTTATGAGGCCAGATGACACTGGCACATAAGAACCAGTGAACATCCCGCACAGATCCCCACTCTCTTCCCCTTAAAAGAAAATGGGATATACTTGCTTTCCAACATTGTGTTGGTTTCTGCTGTACTGCAAAATGAGTCAGCTATAAGCACATATGTTCCCTCTCGGACCTCTCCTCCACCCCGTCCCCCATCCCACCATCTGGGTCATCACAGGGCCCTGCTCTGAGCTCCCTGTAAGACGCAGCAGGTACTCCCTGCCTTTTGAGAATGGGATCCTGAACTGGAGAGTGGCCTCTGTTGAGATTTTGAGCCAAGGACATAAATTGTGGCAGATGTCACTTCTTTTCTATTCACATCCCCATCCTCTGCAAAGTTCTAAAAAATGAATAAAGGAGAGAAAGTAATATTGTTAAAAACAAAAAAATAGTACTGATATTGGGGAATCATTACTTAAAAACCATTCTCACAATACAAGAGCGTATATTCTCTTCCTTCCAGTCTTTTTGGGTTATGAGAGTGGTGGAGAGAAGACCAGGAACTGTGAGACAATGAGAGAAATGTGAAGGGGTTTCCCAGGTGGTGATCGTGGTAAGGAACCTGCCTGCCAATGCAGGAGATGTTAGAAATGCGGGTTTGATCCCTGGGTTGAGAAGATCCCCTGGAGGAGGGCATGGCAACCCTCCAGCAGTCTTGCCTGGAAAATTCCATGGACGCAGGAGCCTGGTGGGCTACACTCCATGGGGTCACAAAGAGTTGGACACGACTGAGCCACTTCACTTCAAGGTTGTACAGGTTTCAATATAAATTGGAAAGGAGTTAAGATTATCTTTGATTTCACTCTCTGTTGGTCACTCACATTTCCATTGCTTTTTAAAAGGAAGGGAAGTGTAGTACTATCATCTCTGGTATGGAGGAGTGTGAGAGTTAATAACTGAGTCATGGGAACATAGTGCTTCAGGATATTGCATGCAAAGCTTAATGACATAAAAATAAGTAATTTTTGGTCCCGTTGTTTACTGAGCTCTGCAAGGTTTTCTACTCTTGCCTGGCAAATCCCATGGATGGAGGAGCCTGGTGGGCTGCAGTCCATGGGGTCGCTAAGAGTCGGACACGACTGAGCAACTTCACCTTCACTTTTCACTTTCATGCGTTGGAGAAGGAAATGGCAACCCACTCCAGTGTTCTTGTCTGGAGAATCCCAGGGACTGGGGAGCCTGGTGGGCTGCCGTCTATGAGGTCGCACAGAGTCGGACACGACTGAAACGACTTAGCAGCAGCAGCAGCATCAGCAAGGTTTTCAAAGCAAAGACAGGGCAATGTGGCTGAGGCCTGCTCGACTCATTACTTTCCTAGAAGCCTGAGACATCTTAGTTGCATCCCATTCTTATAACAACCACCTCTACTTTTTCCAGCTCACTGCATCTCTCCCCCAGATCCCAAGTTTTCAGGCCCACCAGGACTTCCATTCCATCGATCCAAGTATTTTTCACAAATTCTCACCCCTTGATATTACCTGTCTTCATCCCATGATCTGTTACTATGATCACCCACTGCATATGCCTGACACTCTCTCATCCCCTTTTCTCGCTTATTAGCACTTGGTCAAACCACAAGCCTGGGTAATACCGTCTATCACTGCCCCATGCCTGCCCTTGTGGAAAAATTCACGACCACAACCCTCATGTCAGCTTTTATGCTGTTGCTGTTGTATATGGTTATACTCCTTTCATTCTCCTAATTTCCAAACAACTATTTCAAACTTTTCCTCTCTTCATACCTCCAACTTATTCCCTCAAACCCTTGCTCTGGGCTGATGACCTACTTAACTGAGAAAGACGAAGCAGTTGGGAGAGAATTTCCCCAGACTCGACCTATCTCCTCTACCCACCCACCATCATCTGTACCAACACAGCCTACCCTACCTTCCTTCTGTATAAATCCAGTCCACTCCCTTGTGCAATAGAGCATATCCCTTTCAGCCCATTCAGCACACCCTTCCAGTGGTTCTACCCTCTATCTTGTCTGCTGACCCATTAATGCTTTGCTCTCCACCACCTGTTTCTCCCATCTTGCCATTCCCTGCTACCTCCAGTTGCCACCGGCAAATCTTTTTCTTGTTACCACCAAATTCCTCTATGGATTTGTCTATGCTCATGGCCTTCAATCCCTCTTCCTATTTTCTACTGAAATGTTTCCAATCATGCACCCACTCTTCCCAAACTGCTTTTATCAAGGTATTCAATGACCTCCACCTTCTGCACCCAAGGGGCAATTCTCAATCCTTACTCTACTCACCATAGCAACATTTGACCACTTTCTCCATCTCTTCCCTTCTCGATACACCCTCTATCGTTGTTTCCAGAACACCATTCTCTTACAGCTTATTTCCTCTTGTTTCAGTATTTTCTCTCAGTTTCCTTTGCTGGTTTCTCTATTTCCCCCAGATCTTCAATGTAGAATGTGCTCAGGGCTTAATTTTTGGACATCTAGGGTAAGAAAAGCTATGACCAACCTAGATGGCCCTATTAAAAAGCAGAGACGTTCCTTCACCAACAAAGGTCCATCTAGTCACAGCTATGGTTTTCCAGCAGTCATGTAAGGATGTGAGAGCTGGACGGTGAAGAAAGTTGAGTGCCGAAGAATTGATGCCTTTGAACTGTGGTGTTGGAGAAGACTCTTGAAAGTGCTGTGGACACCAAGGAGATCCAACCAGTCCATGCTAAAGGAAATCAGTTCTGAATGTTCATTGGAAGGACTGATGCTGAAGCTGAAACTCCAATACTTTGGCCACCTGATGCAAAGAACTGAGTTGTTTGACAAGACCCTGATGCTAGGAAAGATTGAAGGCAGGAGAAGGGGACAACAGAGAATGAGATGGTTGGATGGAATCACTGACTCGATGGACATGAGTTTGAGCCAGCTCCCGAAATTGGTGATGGACAGGGAAGGCTGGTGTGCTACAGTCCATGGGTGCAAAGAGTTCGACATGACTGAGAGACTGAACTGAACTGAGGATATTTACACTTCTTTTTCCAAGCCATATCTCTACCCTGAGTTCCGGACTCAAATTTCTAACAGCTTCCAATTGGATATCTTGAGAAACATCTCAGATTTAACCTTTGTGTGCCAAACACCTGATTATTGCCCATCTCCCAGCCTTTCCCATTTCATTAATTGTAACTTCATTCTGTTGTTCATTTCAGAAGAATCATTCTTGGTGTCACTTCTCTCCCTCACCATATTCAAAAAGTCAGAGATTTATATTGTGTCTCAGTTCTCTATTTTACTAGGAAGCTTGTCCCAACCACCTCACAAACAGTCCTCAGCAGCCCACCCAGCCATGCTCACCAGCTTTTTAAATCCATTACTATTTACCACCATCTTGGCAACCCACTCCAGTGTCCTTGTCTGGAAAATGTCATGGACAGAAGAGCCTGGTGGGCTGCAATCCATGCGGTCGCACAGAGTCCGGCACGACTGAGCGACTAACACTTACTAACACACTTTAGGTCTTTCCTGTAGCTCAAACGGTAAAGAATCTGCCTGCAATGCAGGAGACCCAGGTTCAACCCCTGGGTCAGGAAGATCCCCTGGAGAAGGGAATGGCAATCCCCTCCAGTGTCCTTGCCTGGAGAATCCCAGGGACAGAGGAGCCTGGCGGGCTCAGTCCGTAGGATCGCAAAGAGTTGGACTCGACTGACAACTGACACTACTGACATACTTTATCAGGCTTCCCAGGTGGTGCTAGCAGTAAAGCACCTGGCTGCAATGTGGGAGGCCACATGCCGTTCGATCCCTGGGGCGGGACGATCCCCTGGAGGAGGACATGGCAACCCACTGCAGTAATCTTGCCCGGAGAATGCCCTGGACAGAGGAGCCCGGCGAGCTCAGTCCATGGAGCCACACAGAGTTGGACACGACTGAAGTGACTTACCATGCACACGTGAAACATAACTTGCCGATCTATTGGATTCATTGCTTATCTTCCTCAAGAGGATGTGGTTTGAACACTGAAATGATTCGTAGATGGATTTTCTGTCTCTAACTAATACCATTTGTTTCTACCCCAGGCCTCTGGGGTTTGGTGACCAATGCCGGCATCCTTCCGCCTGCTACCCCGAATGAATGGCTGACCAAAGATGACTTCTCCAAGATCTTGAATGTGAACTTGATTAGCCTCATCGAGGTGACCCTGAGCCTTCTTCCCTTGATCAGAAGGACCAGGGGAAGAGTAGTCAATGTTTCTAGTCCAGCTGGGAGAGTGTCTCTGTTTGGTGGTGGCTATTGCATTTCTAAGTATGGGGTAGAAGCTTTTTCTGACAGTCTGAGGTAAGGCCCAACCTCTGAGGAAGATTTGACTGTGGCCAACACTGTATTTGTGAACGGTGAGCCTGGGTTCCTGATATGTAGATGGCAACTAAAATGAGAAACTTTGGAAATGGAATGTCCAAATATTTTCACAATATAAGGTAGTACATTAGGGAATGTGAAAAATGTATTAGGATTAATTTGGTCTTAGTTGCCACCCCATAAGATTTCTATGTGTTTCAAGTAAATTGGATATATTTCTGTAAGACATATATATGTATAAAATATAAATGAATATTATGTCTATAATGTACACTTCACATGTGAATGATGAGAGTCTGTCACTAAAAAATTATTTGCCTTATTAATTAAGTACCTTAAGTCACTAAACCTGACTGACAGTTCTCATAAGGAAAGACTGAACCTTAGTGGGCTAAAGAGAAAGCTCTGGGCCAAGCATTCTATCCACTCCTCACAGAAAACTCATGCATAAGACAGGATGATTCTCTATGGTCAAGTGTGAGGTTGAGCCAGGATCTGAACTCAGTTCTGTGGGTGAAAGCCTCTGGGGTGGGCATACAGCAAATGTGAACGTGAGTATGTGCTGGTGCATAGAGGCACCAACAAGGGGGTGACTTAACTTTCCCTGGGGCAGAGGCCAAGGACGGCCTCACAGAGACGCTGAGTTCTAACCTGAGCAGTGGGTAAGGAGGAAGAGGCTCAGGGGCTCAGGGAGCTGTCACGGATGAGGGAGGCTCTGTAAGAGAGCGGTGCGGGACGGGCAACAAGAGGCAGCATCAGAGCCCAGACCCGAAGCTGTTCAGAAAGCAATCTCTGGGTGTTGGCCCTTCTCATTTTACTTCAACATCTTCCCAAGATGCTTGAGTGTACGCCTTCATATTCTTCCCTGGCCCAGATGCCTTTCTTGGAGCAGTTTGCCTTGGGCATTCTTTGCTTAAGCAGGGGTGGGATTGATTAGGTCAGACACCGATCTCGTTTCCTTGGTTAACACTCTCTCACCTTATGCTTCAGAAGGGAGCTCAGTCATTTTGGCATTCGTGCTGTTCTCATAGTACCTGGAAAGTACAAAACATCCATTTTCCCTGACAATACGCAGGATGTACTCGAGGGGATCTGGAGGCGAGTGTCCGCAGGGGTGAAAGAGAGCTATGGACAGAAGTACTTTGAAGACTGTGAGTTCTTCCTCTATTCCCCCAGAGTGGGGTGGCAGCCTGGTTAACTCCTCAAGCCCGTGCGTGCTCAGCAGGAGGCCCGCTCACTGGCTGCCGTCTCTCCCGCTCCACGACTGTCCGGTTCCCTGAGCCCCAGCACCTGCCCAGCCGATGCCAGCTCTGTGCCCGGTGCTGGGGCAGAATTAACCCTGTCAGTTCTCGTGACCCTCGAAGGAGAGTGCTGCGGTTATCCCTCATTTACACACAAGGAAACTGAAGCCTGAGGTATTGAGTCATTTCCCAAGATTACTCTGCAAGTTAGTGGCAGAGTGATGAATTGAATCCTGCAATGTTTGGACATGACTGAGCGACTGAGCATGCACATAAACATACATGTGTGTGTGTTACACACACACACACAAACACACACATATACACACACAAACATGGGCATATACACACTCATATACACACATACATATACACACACAAACACACGCATACACACACACATGTTGCTCTAGACAACTTTAACCCAATAGAAATACAATGTTAGCCACAACCTGTAAGCCACATATGCAATTTTAATTTTTCTAATAGCCACATTAAAGAAAAGCAACAGGTGAATTTAATTCAGAACAGACTCTATCCAGAGTGCTGTCATTTCAACAAATCAATATAAAAAGTTACGACTGAGATATTTTACATTCTCTCTTTGCACTAAGTCTTTGCAAGCCAGTGTGAATTTTTACATTATTGTGCATCTCGATCAGATTGACCACATTCTTACGCTCAGTTGCCATGCGTGGCTCTGGCCGCAGCGCGGGACAGCACAGCCTGTGCCCCGAGCCCTGCCCTGCACCCTCTGGAACGCCCTCCAGCAGCCCCCACCCAGCCTCAGGCCTGGAAAACGAGGCCACTCTCTTCCTGTCTGGCACTCCCCCACTCCCCCAACATTGCTTGTACCCTGTATTTCCTCCTACTTCTTTTCAAGTTAATGTGTTACCACAGTTCTAACTTTCCCCCTCCTCTGTAACAGATTGCCAGTATTTTCATGGCCTCACTGCTAAAGGAAAGGGGAGTCTGAGCCCCGTCACCAGCTGCATGGAGCAGGGCCTGACCGTTGTTTACCCTCGTATCCGCTACTCTATTGACTGGGACAGCAAATGCTTCACTTTCGCTCTGTCTTACTTACCAACATCTGAGGCAGACTTTATCCTTTGTCATATGTTATAGGCAATCAGGCCCTAAATGCTTTGTAGTCTGTGGGTTCAACCTAAACACTTGATTCTAGATAGGGAGTAGTCGTCAGATTTTCCTCTTGAAAGAGGAAGGAACCAGAGGAACATGCAGCTCTCTGCTCCAATGGGTCCTCAGAGATGATGCCATATTTTAGTTCACAAATTTTCAGATTCTTTCAAAAAATACTTGGTGGTATTTACTTTCAAAAATTCCAGGCACAGTTCTGGGTACTAAAGATTCATCCATATACAAAACAAGGTCCCCGCCTTGTGGCACTCACTTTCTAGCTGGATCACTCCAGTGTGGGATGACTCTGCCCAGAGAATTCTCAAAGTTCAAAGGGCTATCGGGTCTCTTAACAACCTGGTGTAAGAGGTGTGGGCATGGTCATAGCTACTAACTTGAGTCTCACATTACTGGTGGTTTTTTATTTTAGGTATAAATTATTTTCTTTCCAGCAGTTTTTTTTTTAAATTAGATTAGCTAATCATTAAATTAGTTTATCAAATAAATCAGTGGATTAAATAATTTAGTCCTCTTCTTGTCAACTTCTGAAATACTCAGACTTAACTACTTCTGCCTGGGCTTCCCTTGTAGCTCAGATGGTGAAGAACTGGCCTGCAATGCGGGCGACCTGGGTTCGATCTCAGGATTGGGAAGATCCCCTGGAGAAGGAAATGGCGGCCCACTCCAGGATTCTTGCCTGGAAAATCCCATGGACAGAGGACACTGGTGGGCTACAGTCCACACGGTCACAAAGAGTCAGACACAACTGAGCGAGTAACACACAGACTTACACACTACTACCTCTGCCCAGATCCCCCGGCAGTGGTCACCCGCAGACTCTGCGACAGTGCTCCTCTAGTTCTTGCCTTGTTTTTTGACGCCTGCTTTGCCCCAGATCAACCTCACTCTCCTCTCCTCACCCACTTCCTCTCAGTTCTGCTCCCTTCCCCATTTAGCTTTGGGGAGAGTATGTTGAGCATAAGGAAACTGGCCTTTGGAATCAAAAAGGGCCAAGTTAGGATCCCAACTCTGCTATTTCTGACTGTGTAACTCGGGACAAAGGTATTGCTCTGAATTTACTTCTCTTAAATGAGAATAATATTGTCCCATATGTCTGTTTCAAGAGTTCAGAGGGACTCAGGGTGCTCTGAGACAGCTCCTTCCTTCTGCCTCTGGAGGATGTTCTTGGAAGTTACGCTTCAAATATTCTAAAACTAACCATTTGTCCTGTGTCTCTCTTCATGCTTGATTGCTCAGTCGTGTCCAAATCTTTGTGATCCTATGGACTGTAGCCCACCAGGCTCCTCTGTCCATGGGATTCTCCAGGCAAGAATACTGGAGTGGGTTGCCATTTCCCTCTCCAGGGGATCTCCCCAACCTGGGGATCGAACCTGCATCTCCGGAGGCTCCTGCATTGGCAGGCAAATTCTTTACGACTGAGCCACCTAGGACCCTATTAGCAATAGCTAATTATACGATGCTTTGGACTCATCATACCGTATCTACATTTAAAAATACTTAGCTCATGGGGGGTGATGCTGTGAGGTAAAGTGAGTGAAGACGCTCAGTCGTGTCCGACTCTTTGCCACCCCAAGGACTGTAGCCCACGAGGCTCCTCCATCCATGGGATTTTCCAGGCAAGAACATTGGAGTTGGTTGCCATTTCCTTTTTCATGGGATGTTCCCAACCCAGGAATTGAACCCGGGTCTCCCACATTGTGGGCAGACACTTTACCGTCTGAGCCACACTGAGATAGGTAACCTCTTATTACCCTCGCTTACTTGTGTGACAACTCAAACTGAGGATGGCTCATTTCTTTTAGTTCTGAGAATCTCCAGCTAAGGGCAGGACAGGTCTCCTGACTCCAAGTCCCATGGTTGCCTAAATGGATAAATAGAACTCTCATGCTATGCCAACATTTCTATTCTTGTAGTGATAAAATCATACATTTTTCACATTGAAGAATTATTCATCTGATGTCCTACCCAGGCAGAATCTTAGGTATTTCAAAGAGAAAATTATGTCTGTGCTGGAATTATTGCCATGTTTGGAGACATGGGAACTTGCTGTCTGCATAATACATTCATCCTGTCAGAATTATTCTGCATTATAAATGAGAGAATATTGATTTCTGCTATCTTTGACTGCACAGACCTGGTCTGAATCAAATGGACAGTTACAGAGGAAAATTTGCCATCACCGTTCTGCCATTATTTTCAATAAGAATAATTCTAAAATGAGGTGACCAATGAATCAAACCATCATAAATAAATCATCATATGTTAAGATCCTCCTAAGTTGGAGATTTCACATGAATATTGCTACCATTTAAATAGTATGCTGAAAGAGTCAAATATGTGAGATACATAATAAGTACAGTGATCTCACTGTAAGCCATGATAAGCATAGCATTTATCCTCAGAGTTCTGATGGTAGAAAAATCGAACCTCTTTTCTTCTAATAATTTGGCAGATTAAAAAAAATTTTGTCTGGATGGGAGGGGACTTCGGGAGAATGGATACATGTGCATATATGGCTGTATCCTTTCACTGTTCAGCTGAAATGGTCACAACAATTTTTGTTAATTGGGTATACCCCAATACAAAATAAAAAGTTTAAAAAATAAATAACTTGATTTCTGAAATCTAGCTTAAGAAATCAAATTAGAACAACATTTTATTGAGTAACCACTACATCCTAGTCACTGGGCCAAGTGCTGAAGGAAAAGTAAAATACAGCTCTCGATTTCAAGACGGCAGCAGGGACTTCCCTGGTGCCTCAGTGGTTAAAGAATCCGCCTGCCAATGCAGGAGACACGGGTTTGATCTCTGGGCCAGGAAGATCCCACACACCTCAGAGCAACTAAGCCCAAGCTCCACAACTACTGAGCGTGCTCTAGAGTCCAGGAGCTGCAACTACTGAGCCCACATGACCTAGGGCCTGAGTTCCACAGCAAGAGGGTAGGCCCTGCTCACCGCAACTAGAGAAAAACCCTCACAGCATCCAAGATCCAGGACAGCCAAGAATAACTAAATAAAGTTATTAAAAAAGATGGCAGCAGACTGAAATTACTGTAACCTTCACCTCTACACTAAATCCTAGAAAAGGGGGAACCAAGTGAAGGGGAAAGACCATGAAAGTGAAAGTGAAAGTGTTAGCTGTTTCAGTTCAGTTCAGTTCCGTCGCTCAGTCGTGTCCGACTCTTTGTGACCCCATGAATTGCCGCACGCCAGGCCTCCCTGTCCATCACCAACTCCCGGAGTCTACCCAAACCCATGCCCATCAAGTCGGTGATGCCATCCAGCCATCCCATCCTCTGTCGTCCCCTTCTCCTCCTGCCCCCAATCCCTCCCAGCATCAGGGTCTTTTCCAATGAGTCAACTCTTCACATCAGGTGGTCAAAGTATTGGAGTTTCAGCTTCAGCATCAGTCCTTCCAATGAACACCCAGGACTGATCTCCTTTAGGATGGACTGGTTGGATCTTCTTGCAGTCCAAGGGACTCTCAAGAGTCTTCTCCAACACCACAGTTCAAAAACATCAATTTTTTGGTGCTCAGCTTTCTTCACAGTCCAACTCTCACATCCATACATGACCACTGGAAAAACCATAGCCTTGACCAGATGGACCTTTGTTGGCAAAGTAATGTCTCTGCTTTTAATATGCTATCCAGGTTGGTCATAATTTTCTTTCCAAGGAGTAAGCGTCTTTTAATTTCATGGCTGCAGTCACCATCTGCAGTGATTTTGGAGCCCCCAAAATAAAATTTGCTTAGTTGTGCCCAACTCTTTGTGACCCCATGGACTGTAGCCCCCATGTTCCTCTGTCCATGGAATTTTCCAGGCGAGAATATTGGAGTGGGTTGCCATTTCCTTCTCCAGGAGATCTTCTTGACCCAGGGACCGAACCCGGGTCTCCTGCATTGCCTGCTGATTCTTTACTGTCTGAGCCACCAGTGAAGTCCACGTAAGGTGTGCATTATGCTTCTTTGGGGATCATATACATATATATATGAATATAAACTTCAAAAATACAAGAATATACATTAAGCTAATGGCAGGCAGGCATTACTACTAGAGAAAAAGAAAACACCATAAGTTGAGGCCAATTGTCAACAGAGACTTAAGTATTATTTGCAATGCTATAATTAAAAAATAAGGACATAGATATACATTATAATTTAATACATAGTAATAGAATAACATTTAAAAAATGATGTGCTGAATTCACTCAACGCTGTAACGATGAGTCAAGTTAAGGCAGGCATTGACACTGTGGAGGGTTTGGGGAATGGGTGGAGTGTCTTAGAGAATCTGAGCATGAGCTGAAGGAGGGGACTGCATGCGCAGGAGGCTGTCCAGATTCACCTGGGTGAGTATTGTGGTCACATAGGAGGGCTGCCCAGCGTGGCTTGTTGGAGCCCAGTGAAAGTAAGGAGGGTGTTTGCACATGGAAGAGGGTTGCAGCAGTGATGGGAAATTGCTTTCGTAAAGGGGGCAGATTGAATAAATGACTATATCATTAAGATTTCTTACTTATAGAGAAAGGAGCTACAAATATGCAAAGGCAAAAACTCTGCTCTGATTTTGGACTGAAACTGGAGGTATTGTTGTGAGCCCATGGTTTTCCATACAAGTAAATATAGATTTAAATATGTATACACACTTATACACATATATACACATATCCATACATACACATTTTGTTGTTGTTCGGATGCCACGTCGTGTCTGACTCTTTGCAACCCCATGGATTGCCACATGCCAGGCCTCCCTGTCCCTCACCGTCTCCAGGAGTTTGACCAAGTTCATATCCATTGCGTTGGTGATGCCATCCAACCACCTCATCCACTGTCACCCTCTTGTCTTGCCTTCAATCTTTCCCAGCATCAGGGTCTTTTCCAATCAGTCAGCTCTTCGTATCAGGTGGCCAAAGTATTGGAACTTCAGCTTCAGCATCAGTCCTTCCAATGAGTATTCAGGGTTGATTTCCTTTAGGACAGACTTGCTTGATCTCCTTACTGTCCAAAGAACTCTTAAGAGACTTCTCTAGCACCACAGTTTGAAAGCATCAATTCTTTGGTGCTCTAGTCTTGTTTACTGAAAGGGCTTGGGAAGAATAACACAATAGCGATAGCAATCAGAAAACTTTGTATCTAGATCTTGACTTCTAACTACCATTGTCTACTGAAAGGAAAAAAGACTACTTAGAGAAGTGGTTGACTCTGGACAGGTGCTGGGAATACGCAAGATGAGTTTGGACCCTGTTGTTGAAGGAGAAAGGAAGTAAACACTCAAAGGATGAAGAAATTTGTCAAAATGACACAGAAGGTAGATTCCAGGGGCTCCCACTGAACAAATCTGTGACTATTTGAGCATCAAAATAAATATCTAAAAAACAGATATTTAGCCAGTTTATCAAAACAAAAAACCGTAAGCCATATTGACATGGAGGATCTGTTTGACCCATCACAAAGCTCCATCCCCTTGGCCGTAGCCTTTTGTTTAGAGATAAGCACATGACTCATATAAGGTTAAAAAGGTAGTTCATTAGTAGGGATTGATATGTGGCTACAGCAAAAATTTCATTTTCCTCTAGGATTTTTTATCTGGGGACAGGAAGTATAGGACACTGGTGGCCATCTTGCCTACCACATGGAAAGAACCAATTCTTTTTGAAGCACAAAGCCAAGCAGTGATAAATAGAATTGAGAGCCGGGATGAGAAACCTCGAAGACATTATTTGGTCCCCTGGATTCAGTAGGGCCAGAAGCTAGTTATCTCCCTGGATTTCCCTGCCCTGGTTATGTAGAGATGTTTTCTTTTTTTTTTGTATATTTGTTTCTCTCTCAGTTTGTGAAAATGTCCTTAATTTGTTGATGTAGCAAGCAAGCTTCAAGTTTGACTGCTATGCAAAAGAACAAAAGATAATATGCTTTGCAATGAACTTTAAAGTTCAACTGCACACAGGCAACATGCTATATATGAAAAAATTGCTAACTGAACTACAGGTATTAAATAGTGAAAAAGAGTTAGCCATTTATTATAATTTATTTTGTTTAACAGTCTAGGAAGTTCGCAGCCATCAGCAGTTCCAGTGGAATTTCAGGTGCAATTCGGAATTCAGGAATCTCCTTGGAACTGTTAGTGTATTGAATCTTGTAGGTAAAATACATGCATACTTTTGATAGCACACGTGAAGGGATCTCTCTAAAACTGACTTCATTCGTTTTGTTCTCAGCAAACTGACCTGGGCCACTCAACATGGTTTTTACTGGTCCCGATGTTAGCGCATGTTCTCTCTTGACAATAAATTCACAACCATCTGAAGATATCAGTTTGACATACATGGCATCAGGGCCCTCAAGCCACCGTAGGTTTTCTCTTCTGCGTCCATTATGTTCTTATGAAATTCTATTTGGCTTCCACAGGAACTTTAGTAGTTTCTCATCAGTACCACAGCAATCCCAGCCACTGCACTGGGTCCCTGCGCACCACGACAGTCCCTACACTAGTGATGCCCTGAATCCCCACCCTGGCACCCCCCACCCCATCCTCCCCCCCACCCCCCACCCCCCCGTCTAGGTTCCAGGGTAACAGCTGTTTCTTTTATTCTTAAGATAGTTTGGTTTGGATTTCTATCACTTGTACCCCAAGTATTCTGCTGTAGAGAGATATACACTTAAAATGATAATTTCAATAAAATAAATAATTAGATATAGAGAAGCATGATGTGGATCAGAGAAAGTGTTATTTAGTCCAACCTAGACCTTTAGAGTGGGCTTCCCACATGGCACTAGTAATAAAGAACCTGCTGATGCAGGAGACTTAAGAGATGGGGGTTTGATCCCTGGGTTGGGAAGATCCCCTGGAGGAGGGCATGGCAAACCACTCCAATAATCTTGCCTGGGAATCCCAAGGACAGAGGAAATTGTTGGGCTACAGTCCATAGGGTTGCAAAGAGTTGGACATGGCTGAAGTGACCTAGCAAGCATGCACAGAACTTTAGAGTAAGTTTTCTGAAGAACCCTGTTTAGGTCACTCTTGTCCAACTGAATCTTTCAGGCCAGGGAGGCTTAAAGATCCCTTAAGGATCTAGAAAATTCTGGCAGAACCTCATCAGTGAGATTATTTCTCCAACTCCATCTTCTGGAAGCCATGGAGACAAGGTAGCTTCTAGTTATGAAGCCAGAGAGGCGCCTCTAGGAAGCTGCCCATGTAGAGGAACTGGCCTCGCACCCCCCACCCCCCGCTCAGCCCCAGAGTGGAACCTCTCACCCAGGTATGCTACCGTGAGGATCCTCATTCTCCCGGAAGACTGAGTACCTACTGGATGTTAAGCACCACATGCTGGGGGTAGAGCATTAGGAAAGGTAAGCAGAGTCTCCAACCTCAGGAAAGATGGACAGTTAAGCCACAAGTTACAAAACAGTGTGAAAAGTGCTGTGATGGGGGATGTCAGGGCATCATTCCTAGTTTGGGGGATCTTCACTCTAGCAGGAAGGAAAGAGAAAAACAGGGATGGCAGGCAAGTATTTTTCAAGGTGTTTAAATGAAAAGTTCCCTTAGGGTGACTTCTAGTTCCTCCGTGGGGGCCCAGCACATCCACTGTGACGATAGAGAGGCAAAAAGTTGAAGAAAGGGTCAAAGGGAGCTGGATTTTGAGGTCAGATTGCATTATATTGGACACAAAAGAGTCCGAAATGCAGCACTTGGATGCAATCTCAAAAACAATGGAATGATCTCTGTTCATTTCCAAGGCAAACCATTCAATATCACAGTAATCCAAGTCTACGCCTGACCAGTAATGCTGAAGAAGCTGAAGTTGAACGGTTCTATGAAGACCTACAAGGCTAACAAGACCTATAAGACCTTCTAGAACTAACAACTAAAAAAAGGATGTTCTTTTCATTATAAAGCACTGGAATGCAAAAGTAGGAAGTCAAGAAAAACCTGGAGTAACAGGCAGATTTGGCCTTGGAGTACAGAATCAAGCAGGGCAAATGCTAATAGAGTTCTGCCAAGAGAACGCACTGGTCATAGCAAACACTGTCTTCCAACAACACAAGACAAGACTCTACACATGGACAACACCAGATGATCAATACCAAAATCAGACTGATTATATTTTTGCAGCCAAAGAGGGAGAAGCTCTATACAGTCAGCAAAAAAAAACAAGACTGGGAGCTGACTGTGGCTCAGATCATGAACTCCTTATTGCCAAATTCAGACTTAAGTTGAAGAAAGTAGGGAAAACCACTAGACCATTCAGGAATGACCTAAATAAAATCCCTTATGATTATACAGTGAAAGTGACAAAGAGATTCAAGGGATGAGATCTGACAGACAGAGTGCCTGAAGAACTATGGATGGAGGTTTGTGATATTGTTCAGGAGGCAGTGATCAAGACCATCCCCAAGAAAAAGAAATGCAAAAAGGCAAAATGGCTGTCTGAGGAGGGCTCACAAATAGCTGAGAAAAGAAGTGAAAGGCAAAGGAGAAAGGGAAAGATATTCCTGTTTGAATGCAGAGTTCCAAAGAATAGCTAGGAGAGATAAGAAAGCCTACCTCAGTGATCAATGCAAAGAAATAGAGGGGAAAAAAAAGAATGGGAAAGACTAGAGATCTCTTCAAGAAAATCAGAGATACCAAGGAACATTTCAAGCAAAGGTGGGCTCAATAAAGGACAGAAATTGTATGGATCTAACATAAGCAGAAGAGATTAAGAAGAGGTGGCAAGAATACATGGAAGAACTATGCAAAAAAGATCTTCATGACCCAGATAATCACAATGGTGTGATCACTCACTTAGAGTCAGACATCCTGGAATGTGAAGTCAAGTGGGTCTTAGGAAGCATCACTACGAACAAAGTTAGTGGAGGTGATGCAATACCAGTTGAGATTTTTCAGATCCTAAATGATGATGCTGTGAAAGTGCTGCACTCAATATGCCAGCAAATTTGGAAAACTCAGCAGTGGTCACAAGACTGGAAAAGGTCAGTTTTCATTCCAATCCCAAAGAAAGGCAATGCCAAAGAATGCTCAAACTACCACACAATTGCACTCATCTCACACAAAATGCTCAAAATTCTCCAAGCCAGGCTTCAACAGTATGTGAACTGTGAACTTCCAGATGTTCAAGCCAGATTTAGAAAAGGCAGAGGAATCAGAGATCAAATTGCCAACATCCGCTGGATCATCGAAAAAGCAAGAGAGTTCCAGAAAAACATCTATTTCTGCTTTATTGACTATGTCAAAGCCTTTGACTGTGTGGATCACAGCAAACTGGAAATTTGTGGAAAATTCTTGAAGAAATGGGAATACCAGACCACCTGACCTGCCTCTTGAGAAATGTGTATGCAGGTCAGGAAGCAACAGTTAGAACTGGACATGGAACAACAGACTGTTTCCAAATAGGAAAAAGAGTACATCAAAACTGTATATTGTCACCCTGCTTATTTAACTTATATGCAGAGTACATCATGAGAAATGCTGGGCTGGATGAAGCACAAGCTGGAATCAAGATTGCCAGGAGAAATATCAATAACCTCAGACATGCAGATAACACCACACTCATGGCAGAAAGCGAAGAAGAACTAAAGAGCCTCTTGATGAAAGTGTAAGATGAGAGTGAAAAAGTTGGCCTAAAACTCAACATTCAGAAAACTAAGATCATAGCATCTGGTCCCATTACTTCATAGCAAATAGATGGGGAAACAGCAGAAACAGTGACTGACTTTATTTTGGGGGGCTCCAAAATCACTGCAGATGGTGACTGCAACCCTGAAATTAAAAGACGCTTGCTCCTTGGAAGAAAAGTTATGATGAACTTATACAGCATATTAAAAAACAGAGACATTGGAGAAGGCGAGGGTGGGATGTTTCGAGAGAACAGCATCGAAACATGTATATTATCTATGGTGAAACAGATCACCAGCCCAGGTTGGATGCATGAGACAAGTGCTCAGGCCTGGTGCACTGAGAAGACCCAGAGGGATTGGGTGGAGAAGGAGGTGGGAGGGGGGATCGAGATGGGGAATACATATAAATCCATGGTTGGTTCATGTCAATGTATGACAAAAATCACTACAATATTGTAAAGTAATTAGCCTCCAAAAAAAAATAATAAAATAAAAATAAAAAAATAAAAAACAGAGACATTACTTCACCAATAAAGGTCTGTTTAGTCAAAGCTATGGTTTTTCCAGTAGTCATGTGAGAGTGGACTATAAAGAAAGCTAAGTGCCTAAGAATTGATGATTTTGAGCTATAGTGTTGGAGAAGACTCTTGAGAGCCCCTTGGACTGCAAGGAGATCCAACCAGTCCATCCTAAAGGAAATCAGTCCTGAATATTCATTGGAAGGACTGATGTTGAAGCTGAAACTCCAATACTTTGGCCACATGATGGGAAGAACTGACTCACTGGAAAAGACCCTGATGCTGGGAAAGATTGAAGGCGGGAGGAGAAGGAGATGACAGAGGATGAGATGGTTGGATGGCATCACTGACTCAATGGACATGAGTTTGAGTAAACTCTGGGAGTTGGTGATGGACAGGGGGGCCTGGTGTGCTGCAGTCCATGGGGTCGCAAAGAGTTGGACACGAACTGAACTGAGTGACTGAACTGAACTTCATTATATCAGAAGGCAGAGCTTCTGTGTATAGGCTGGGTATGAGGGACTGAAGAGTCTGCTCTCTTCCCTCGTTTCAGGGCCCTCTGAAGCCATGGCCAATATCAGAGGGGACAGTGTCAGCATTCTTTGGCCCTTGTTTATGCTGAGGTGAGAGGGCAGGGAGAAGATAAAGGGTTATCTGTTTGGGGTGGGGACCAATGTGTGTGTGTGTGTGTGTGTGTGTGTGTGTGTGTGTGACTATTGGTAAAGAAACTGCCTGCCAATGCAGGATATGTAAGAAATATAGGTTAAACCCTTGGTTTGGGCCCTGGAAGAGGGCATGGCAACCCACTCCAGTATTTGTGCCTGGGGAATCCCATGGACAGAAGAGCCTGGCGGGCTAACAGTCCATAGTTGCAAAGAGTTAGACATGACTGAAGCAATTTAGCTCAACACCTGATTACAGTACCTTATCTTTGCAACCTGTCTGAGAATTTCCTCCAAAGAATTTGGCAAACTTTACTATGGGGTCAGCCCCTGAAACATGAGTGACAAAGGAGGGAATGGGGCCAGGATTAGGCCTCTTTCAACTGAAGCAGTTTTATGGATTCAAGGAGATTAGGAGGGAAATCCCACATCTGCCACACCCAAGTCACATAGTATGAACTTGAATTGGTTAAGCTGCATCAAGGGGAAAAATACTCTCATTGTACTGTCAGGCCAAGTTCCCACCCAGCGAGCATAAATTTCTGATCTGGAAGTGGCTATGGAACTGCCCAGGGAGGCAATGTGCAGCTGGCAGCAAGCCACGCGTGGCACGCATGGACAGGGATCCTACTTGGATTGATCTGTCCCAGTTCTTGCCCAGACGTACCATGAAGGTGTTTTCTACTTCCCTCTTCTCCAGGTCTTTGAGATCCCAATAAGTCACTCTGTGAATCATTCCTTCAGAGACTCAATAAATCCTTTTCTACCTCCTTCAGAGTCAATCCCCAGACCCTTTGTGGGACAGCATTCTAGGGCCTGTGATAAATGATCTTTTGGGCCTCTCCTTAGACTTGCTCTAGAACCTCCTACAGGTCATTTCCTAGTTGGTTGTTTCCTGACTTGCTCACATGAAAGTTTATTGAGCGCCTCAACACTATAACCCTTGGAGTTTTGCTCATTTGGTCCTTAACCAAGAAGCCACGAGAGTCCATTTTTGCTCTTGGACTGCAATATCTTTGGAAATTTGCTCTGATGTTTCATGAGTGCTAGAGACTCTTGATTCTTGTGGGCCATACCCCAGCAGACAGCTGCTTTCAGAACTTGCTACTGGGGGAGGGGGGAACGCTGTGGGAAGGATGGAGGCTGATCCACAGAAGGTGAGGTTGTAAGCAGAAAGATTAGGAGATAAAGGAGTAAATACTTTCCAAGATTCTTGAACCTCGGGGGGCTGGGAGAGGGGGGGCAAACCCCACCCATTGTCCAGCTGCCTCTGCAGCAGTGCCGCTCTGCAGAGTTTGTTGAGTTTCAGTTTGGGTTAGAGACCATATCTCATTTTGGTTTATGGAGGACACCTGACTGACTCTTTGTGGGGAGAAGGAGCAGAAACTGGAGAAAAAGTTTCAAGGTGAACTTGGGGCAGACATGAACCAGAGCTTTGGGCTTGGTTTGGGGCAGAATTTGTGGCAAGTGTAGAGTCTGGGCCTCGGGGTGTGGCATCTCTGGAACTGGGGAAGCAATGGGAATGCTTCAGCCTAAATTTGAATGTGGAGAGTTATTACCGAGTCCTTTGAATAAGATAAAGGGAAACTCTGGGGAAACAGCTATCAGATAGAAGCCATCAGGGACCAGCTGTACAGAGAAAGGAGACCCTAGAAGGGCTGGCTTCATTTCTGCTGCAAATGTTTCGTCTGACGTTCTTGGAATCAGAGTGCTGCTGAAAATTGTGCTACGGTCTGACTTGCTTTTGCTCCTCCAGAAAGAACGGAGCTCAAGCGCCCTGCCTGTCATTAAGTGACTCCAAAGCAGTGCTTCTCAATGGAAGGGCAGTTTTGTCTCCCAAGGGCCACTTGACAATGTCTGGAGACATTTTTGACCCTCATACTTGAGGTAGGTGTTACTGTCATCAAGTGAGTAGAGACCAAGGATGCTGCTAAATACACTACAATGCGCAGAGCAGCTCCTCACAGCAAAGAATTATCTGGTCCAAAATGTTAATAGTGACAAGGTTGAGAAATCTTGCCCAGAAGTACCCCCAGAAGAATTCAGATGGTAAGCCAGCGTGAGTTATTTGAAAATGATCCCTTTCTTTCCCTTTTACTTCTTCCAAGAAAGATTTTTATCTCCAGAAGCTCTGCAACATCAGGGCTGAGGAAAAAGGCTATCAGCTTCAACATGCCTGGATTGCTGGATTTCTCAAGAGACAGGTCTCTGGCAACCTCAGAGAAGGAAGGTTTTGGTGGAAATCATCACATGAAAATGTAGAGAGAAGCAAGTTGTTCCCTGATGCCTGCCAAGTGGAGAAGGCTGAAATGAGAATGCTTGCACAGCCAAATGCCTAAAATTATTGGGACACAAGAATGCAAACTAATACCCGTTATCTGGAGATGAGCTCTCTGGGACAGTGATTAGCTGGATTTGAGCCAAGTCTGACTGAGTCAGAATTCAAGTGGAGTGAGACAGCAGTGAGCAGTAGAGAGGGTTGATGGTGGGCTAATGAATTAGTGGGATCCATGGTACAGGTCAAGTATACTGAGAAGGTGACATTCTGAGCAAGGGTGCTATCAGCTGAGGAGGCACCATCCAGAGAGAAAGAAAGCTCTGGCTGGGATTTAACACCTGAGGGTGATCTGGGGAGGGGGCAAGTGATGGGGTAAAATGGTCCACTAAGAATTTGGGATTCGGGGCTTCCCTGACGGCTCAGTGGCAAAGAATCCTCCTGCCAACGCAGGAAACACAGGTTTGATCCCTGATCCAGGAAGATCCCACATGCCACTGAGTAAGTAAGCCCGTGAGCCGCAACTACTGAAGACGGAGTGCCTCAGAGCCCGTGCTCCACACAAGAGATAGTCCCCCGCTCACCACAACCAGAGAAGAGCAGCAACAAAGACCTCCCATAGCCAAAAAAAATAAATAAAACAATAAAAAATGAATTTTGGGTTCACTGATTTAAAAACAGGCAGAATTGAATAGACATTTTTCCAAAAAGGACATGCAGATGGCTAACAGATACATGAGAATGAGTTCAACATCACTAATTATTAGGGAATAAATTTACATTTAAAAACAAATATTCCAGCAGAGCTGACTGTATTTTCTTTTATTAAAAAATTAAATTGCTTTACAGTGAACTGCATTTTATATTTATTATAAATTATGTATACAATATTGTATGCTCATTACAAAAGTAACAATTACAGACAATACATAATAGTCATGAAGAAAACTAATCCATTATCCTACTAGTAACAGATAATTAAGATTTAAATGTTGGTATATTTCCTTCTAGATTTATTTATAATGCATATATGTACATTGCTGAGTTCCTACTATACACACAGTTTTATTTCCTGCTCTTTTTTATTTAACATAAGCCATTTTTTGTTTTAATCTCTTTTATTATGCCATGAATTTAAAGGTTGTGTAATAGTCTTGTCTGTTAAAAAGGAAAATAACTTTTCAAAACTACTGTGGAACATTTAGGTAATTACCAACTTTTCACTGTATACATAATGGTTTGACTAAGTTGTTTGTGCAAAAGTCTTCTCTATTTGCATATTTTAAAAGTATGGATTATAGGAAGTGAAATGCTAATGCCAACAGTAAAACATTAAGAATCTTGATGAGTGTTCTCAAAATAAGTTTTAAAAGAGTTGTACTAATTTACTCTGCCTATTAGAAAAGCAATAACGAAGAGTGTTCAAACTACCGTACAATTGCACTCATTTCACATGCTAGCAAGGTAACGCTCAAAATCCTTCAAGTGAGGCTTCAATGGTACGTGAATTGAAAACTTTTAGATGTACAAGCTGGATTTAGAGCAGGCAGCCAACATCTGTTGGATCATAGAAAAAGCAAGAGAATTCCAGAAAAAACATCTACTTCTGCTTTATTGACTACGCTAAAGCCTTTGACTGTGTGGATCACAACAAACTCTGGAGAATTCTTAAAGAAATGGGAATATCAGACCACCTTAGCTGTCTCCTGAGAAAACCCTGTATGCAGGTTAAGAAGCAACAGTTAGAACCGGACATGGAGCAACAGACCGGTTCAAAATTGGGAAAGGAGCACGTCAAGGCTGTGTATTGTCACCCTGCTTATTTAACTTACATGCGCAGTGTTGGTGGTGTTCAGTCGCTCAGTCCTGTCTGACTCTCTATGATCCCAGAGACTGCAGCATGCCAGGGTTCCCTGTCTTTCACCATCTCCCAGAGCTTGCTCAAACTCATGTCCATGGAGTCAGTGATGCCATCCCTCCATCTCATCCTCTGTCACCCCCTTCTCCTTCTGCCTTCAATCTTTCCCAGCATCAGGGTCTTTTCAGATGAGTCAGTTCTTCACATCAGGTGGCCAAAGTATTGGAGCTTCAGCTTCAGCATCAGTCCTTCCAATGAATATTCAGGATTAATTTTCTTTAGCATGGACTGGTTGGATCTCCTTGCAGTCCAAGGGACTCTCAAGAGTCATCTCCCACACCACAGTTCAAAAGCATCAATTCTTCAGTGCTCAGCTTTCTTTATAGTCCACCTCTCACATCCATACATGACTACTGGAAAAACCATAGCTTTTACTAGACAGACCTTTGTTGGCAAAGTGATGTCTTTGCTTTTTAATATGTGGTCTAGGTTTGTCATAGCTTCTCTTCCAAGGAGCAAGCATCTTTTAATTTCATGGTTCCCATCACCATGTGCAGTGATTTTGGAGCCCCCCAAAATAAAGTCTGTCACTGTTCCATTATTTCCTCATTTATTTGCCATGAAGTGATGGGACCAGATGCCATGATCTTAGTTTTTGAATGTTGTTTTAAGCCAGTTTTTTCACTCTCCTCTTTCACCTTCATCAAGAGGCTCTTTAGTTCCTCTTTGATTTCTGCCATAAAGGTGGTGTCACCTGCATATCTGAGGTTATTGATATTTTTCCTGGCAATCTTGATTCCAGCTTGTGCTTCATCCAGCCCAGCATTTTGCATGACGTACTCTGCATAAACATCATACGAAATGCCAGGCTGAATGAATTGCAAGCTGGAATCAATATTGCCAGGAGAAATATCAGCAACTTCACATATGCAGATGATACCATTCTAATGGCAGACAGTGAAGAGGAATTAAAGAACCTCTTGATGAAGGTGAAAGAGGAGAGTGAAAATAAACTGGCTTAAAATTCAACATTCAAAAAACTAAGATCATGGCATCCAATTCCATCTCTTTGTGACAAATAGAAGGGGATAAAAGGGAAACAGTGATGGACTTTATTTTGGGGGGGCTCCAAAATCACTGCAGATGGTGATGGCAGCCATGAAATTAAAAGACGCTTGCTCCTTGGAAGCAAAACTATAACAAACCTAGACCACATATTAAAAAGCAGAGACATCACTTTTCAGACAAATGTCCTCATAGTCAAAGTTATAATTTTTCCAGTAGTCATGTATGGTTGTGAGAGTTGGATCATAAAGAAGGCTAAGCAATGAAGAATTGGTGCTTTTGAACTGTGGTGTTGGAGAAGACTCTTGAGAGTTCTTTGGGCAACAAGGAGTCCAAACCAGTCAATCCTAAAGGAAATCTACCCTAAATATTCATTGAAGGACTGATGCTGAAGCTGAAACTCCAATACTTTGACCACTTGATGCAAAGAGCTGACTCATTGGACAAGATCCCGATGCCAGGAAAAATTGAGGTCAGGAGGAGAAGAGGGCAATAGAGGATGAGATAGTTGGAGGACATCACCGATTCCATGGACATGAGTTTGAGCAAACTCCAGGAGACAGTGAAGGACAAGGAAGCCTGTTGTGTTGCAGTCCATAGGGTCACAAAGAGTTGGACATAACTTAGTGATGGAACAAAAAGAAAAATTAGGAGATCTATCATGTCAGTATAATTTAAGAAAATCAAGTGTTATCAATATAACATCAAATTTCAGAGCAAACTCATTAAGAAGATAAACAGAAACACTCAATAACAATAAAAATAGCTTTAAAAATTAATGATCCCGCGCATCTAGACCCAAAATATATTTTTTTCAAGAGGAAAGGAATGAGAAGAAATCAGAAATAGGTAGAAATAGAATTAAAGACAGTGCCTGACTATCAAAATATGATATTTAGTAAGCAAAATTTTTAATGAAGAGTGTATTATATACTCTAGAGTTTTGTCTTATGCCTACAAGTTGTATATTACAATAAGTAACTAACAAATAGGATAAAGATAATTATTTCTTTTCAAGAATAAATGAATGTCACAAATTTGATTGTATACTAGGACAGAAAGATGCACTCCAAAAAATTTAAAGGCAGGATATTTTGCTTGTACAACATCTTAAAATGAACAACAAGCAGAATAGGAAAATGCCCAACATGGGAAATATATTAAAATATTCTCTTGACTATTATCTAGATCAAGGGTGAAATTCAAGGCAAATTAATTCTTTAGCTGCTAAGAAAATTAAATACCACAAACATATGCAATTTTAGGAAATTTGAGCCAAATAGAACATATAGTAAGTTTAATCACACCAACTGGTGCAACTGTTTCAGAAATCAGTTGAGCAGTTCCCCAAAAGTTAAACATATGACCCAGAGTTACCGTATGACTCAGCAATTCCCCTCCTAGATATATATCCAAGAGAACTGAAAACATGTTCACACAAAGACTTACATACAAATGTTTGCATCAGCATTATTTATAATAACTAAAATGTGGAAACACCCCAAATATCCATCAATCGATGAATGAATTCTTAAGTGAAGGATAAGGTATGTAATGGTATATTATTCATCCATAAAAAGGAATGAAGTACTGATACATGCAACAACATGGATGAGCCTTAAAAATATGCTAAATGAAAGAGATAGGACACCAAAGATCACCCACTGTGTAATTCCATTCATATGAAATATTCAGAATAAGAAGCCATAGTGACGGAAAGTGAATTAATGATTGACAGGGGCTACGGGACAGGAGAATGGCAAGTGACTCTTTGATGGGCACAGGGTTTCCTTTCCTAGAAAGGACATGAGCTGGAATGACAGGTCCTAGATAGTAGTTAACGGTTACACCACCTAAAAATCCCTGGACTGTACTCCTTGGTTCTCATGAAGGCATGATGACAAGTCATACTGGACTATGTGAACAAGGACCACAGTCAGATATGGTAAAGCAGCAAGGTCTAAGGGCAGGATTCCTGACGTCTCAGACCTGTCACACCACCCATGACCGTTTATGCTCAAACTACTGCAGAGCGGGGAAAAGCTATTTCTAATTAAGCTACAAAATGATACTTTAGATACCTGTCTTGCAACTTAATCTACCCTTGAACTCTGAAACTACTAAATACTGGTTAGGGCAGGTAATTAACCTTCTCTATTTGATCATCAAATTCATTTGTGCAGTATATAGTAGAGAATGCTTCCATTTGCCACTTCCACTTGCAATTTTGAATTCTCTCATATTCTAGGCTTAGATTTCCAATTCTTATTCATTATTTTTCTGTTTTTATTTCTCAAGTAGCCATTTGGCCAAATTTTTTGTTTACTTTTTATTGATTTAATTCACGTACTACAAAAGTCACCCTTTTCAAAGTGCCCTGGAATGTTCCAGGACAGAGTTCGGAATACATCCTTTCAATTTGCCACCTAGAATTGCACAATGTGGTAGCCTTACTCAGCAAACCAAAAACTTGTTCTGTGGGATACTAGCTAGAATATCTTCTTTTATTTAAAAAAAAATCTCTTCTTGGTAGATAACATCCTCCTTCCCTACGATTGTACATTGCCAGTAGATGGATATCTTACTACCATAGCTGTTTCCATCCCCACTGCTCTGGCGGACTTGCATTGACTGCTGACTTAGATATGCGTGATGACACCATCTGGGTCCCTGCTATTTGCCCAATATCCTTATATCTTGAATTTCCCGGTTTTATAAGCCAGTGCATTTTTTTCTACTAGCTACTTTCTTTCCAGCTACTTTGAGCTGGATTTCTATCACTGGCAGACAGAAGTTATTATTTTATTGTTTTGACACTCAGTCGTGTCTGACTCTCTGTGACTTCATGGATAGTAGCCCGCCAGGCTTCTCTCTCCATGGGATTCTCCAGGCTAAAATACTGGCATTGGTTGCCATTTCCTTCTCCAGGGGATCTTCCCAACCCAGGGTTCGAACCAATGTCTCCTTCATTGAAAGGAGAGTTCTTTACCACTGAACCTCCTGACTAATGCTCCCAGTAAGTCTTGTTCAAGGAAGAGGAGACATTTTGCCAGACTTTTTAAGTATTCTGGTCTCAACAGCTTTTCTTAAAGTGGAGGGCAACATTTTAAAGATTAGATTTGTATTATTTAAAGAAAAAATTTGTATACATATATATATTTTGGAACATATATATGAATATAAATTTTTCTTAAAAGCTTAGGAAGATATACATCAAACTAGTACCAGTGAATTATTTTTGGAGACAGAATAAGCAGAGCAGAATTGGGGATAGTGATCAAAAGAGGCTATAATTTTTTTCTTTTTTAAAAATATATTATTTATTTATTTGGCTGCACCAGATCTTAGTTGCGGCATGTGGGAATCTAGTTCCCTTACCAGGGATTGAACTCAGGCCCCCTTCATTGGGAGCTCAGAGCCTTAGTCACTAGAATATCAGGGAAGTCCCGAGGTTATGGTTTTATCTGTAATGCTCTACTTTAAAAAAACAAATGTGTAGACATAATTGTGATATTTAAATTAGACATAAAATAGCAGTTTTAAAGAGCAAGCTTCACTTTTCCTCTTCTTTGCCAGTTCATTCCTGAATAATTCAGTTTTAATGCAAGGCAAGTGTTCATTCCGGGTGATATTTAAATTAGCCATAAAATAGCAGTTTTAAAGAGCAAGCTTCACTTTTCCTCTTCTTTGCCAGTTCATTCCTGAATAATTCAGTTCTAATGCAAGGCAAGTGTTCATTACGGCAGAAGCCAGTGGCCAGAAATGTCAGAACCCAAGCAGGGTAGCCTACAAAGAAAGGCTGCTGGTGTGGAGTGTTTTCACGTGGAGTGTGAAAAAATACGCACACAAGAGAGGGCAGTGGAGAATTTGTTATACACACAGGGATTTTGCTAAAATAAGTAAATCCACTAAGGAAAATTGAAACCAGAGTTCTCACTGAGAAAGTAGTAAGAAATAAGGAAAAGGAGAAAGCTAGAGTGAAACCTGAGATATTAGGTTGGAGATGGAGATATCTGTGTGAAGACAGGATATTTTCAATTGATAGATTGATTCAGAAGGGAATATGTTTGCGGGTGTATGTGAACACATATGTAAGTTCTGTAACTCTCTCACTGAGAGGGTTTGTGAACAACAACCTGCTGGTATCAATGAGAACACCTAGCATCTAGATCTTGGCTTTTAAACATCATTCTCCACTAAAAAGAAACAAGATAGTGAAGTCAGGGCTGATGCAGGGAAAGTAGAAGTAGAGCCTGGAACACATATTTGTGCCAGAAAATAAGGAAGATGCTGAAAGAATGCTGGGGACATGATAACTGGGTACAGAAGCTGGTTTGAAGGGGTTCCACTTGCTAAATGGGTGAGCATCAAAATAATATTTAATAGAAAATAACCAATTGAATAAAGTAGTAAATCATGATATAAGTTAATTAGGTAATGAGTAATATAATATTCAAATAGTTCCACAATCATTTGACAAAACACTAATTACCAAGAGAAATAAATTTTACAGTAGAGAAATTTGGCAGACGCCACCTGAATCAAGTGATGACAGTGAACTTTGTCAGTAACGGGACAAACTGAAATTGTGTGCCACCTGAGGATGCAATTAGAGAAACATCGCTTCACCTGCGTGATACGCATACATAGCCTAAATCCAGCCTTCAGGAACCGGCTGCTGCTGCTGCTGAAGTCGCTTCAGTCGTGTCCGACTCTGTGCGACCCCGTAGACGGCAGCCCACCAGGCTCCCCATCCCTGGGGTTCTCCAGGCAGGAACATTGGAGTGGGCTGCCATTTCCTTCTCCAATGAGTTAAAGTGAAAAGTGAAAGAAGTCGCTCAGTCATGTCTGACTCTTCGTGACCCCATGGACTGCAGCCCACCAGGCTCCTCCGTCCACAGGATTTTCCAGGCAAGAGGACTGGAGTGGGGTGCCATTGCCTTCTCCGTCAGGAAATGGCAGACACACCCAAACTGAGGTACCTTCTACAGCATAACTGGTCTGTAATCTTCAAAAGTGTTTAGGTCATGAAAGCCAAGAAAAGACTGAGAAACTGCTTCAGACTGAAGGAGATAAAAAGATGTAACGAATGAACGCAACCTATAATTCCTAACTGGGTCTTTGCTTACAAAGAACAGTGCTGGGACAACTGGCAAAACTTAACCAGGGCCTAAGGTTAGATGGTGGCCCCGCAACACTGTGGATCTCCTGTTTCTGATGACTGCCTGGTGGTTATGTAGAATGATCCTGTTGGTGGGAAATACAACCAAGGGTGATGTGGCATTATCTTAGCAACTTCCTCTCAAATAATTCAGGGAAAAAAAATAGTTTTTTACTGTAGGTGAAGCTTTTCAGTATTTTTTAGATTGTTTCAATGTAGGAAAAAACAAAGCATATAACAGAATGTTCCAGAAAGCAGTGTTTATGTTACCTAAGAAACTAGCAATAGCTCTTGTTTCTAGGGAAGAGAACTGGAGAACCAAGAGATAGGAAGATAGGAAGATAGGAAGAGATAGGGAAGGAGTACTTTTTATTGCATGCCTCTTATACTGAATTTTTACTCTTTCATGTGAATGTGTGAAATATGTGTTTGGGAACACGGTCAGACGCAGAGTAGGGACATGGACTATTACTGGACAGCTGAGGCCCTGACTGAGGAGTTTTAATGTCACTGACCCCCACACGTAATTTTATTCTGGCAGAGCTCAGCAGTGAGGATGATAGCAGAGAAGAGGACCAGTAGGTTAAACCAGAATTGAGGCTTTACTTGGCAGATGGTGCCAGAGTATGGAAGATATTTGCTGTAGCAGTTTCAGAACAATAGCTTTGGGTCTGGGCTTTGATTGGTCAGGCGAAGGGCTAGGAGGAGTCAAGGGCCCATATGGGTTCATTTCTTTAATCCATAAAATATATTAAAAGTTTATAACTTTAATTAGAATAATGTAAAAAATCCATCTCTTCAGAGAACAGAAAAAATCATGAACAAAAAATAAAAATGACAAACTTTTGGAGAATGTTCAAAATAAGTGGAATTAAGCACTGAGGTTATCATTTTTTCACCTGGGATAGTAGTAAAAAAAGTTTAATGCAAATACTCCATGCTAATGAATCAGAGATAAACTAGTACAATCAAACTCAATAGGCAGAGTGTTGTTGCGGTTCAGTCAGTCAGTCATATCTGACTCTTTGTGACCCCATAGATATGTGAAGTTGTTGATACTTCCCCCAGCTACCGTGACTCCAGCCTGGCATTTCACACGATGTACTCTGCATATAAGTTAAATAAACAAGGTGCCAGTATACAGCTTTGATGCACTCCTTTCCCAATCTGGAACCAGTCCATTGTTCCATGTCTGTTTCTAACTGTTGCTTCTTGGCCTGCATACAGTTTTCTCAGGAGGCAGGTAAGATGGTCTGGTATTCCCATCTCTTTAGAGTTTTCCACAATTTGCTGTGATCCACACAGTCAAAGGCTTTAACATAGTCAATGAAGCAGATGCAGATGTTTCTCTGGAATTCCCTTGCTTTTTCTATGATCCAGAGGATGTTGGCAATTTGATCTCTGATTCCTCTACCTTTACTAAATCAGTTTGTACATCTGGAATTTCTCAGTTAGTATCTTTTAAAATGTGAGTCTTATTGCCAGAAAATTACTGAATCTCTTAAAAATATTCCCAGTAACTCTTCTTTTTACATGAGAATTTAATGCTCTATTTGAGAGATATTTTTACTACCCTCCATTTTTATGATTGCTTGCTCTTTCCATTAAGCTATGTAATTTCTGTATTGCACATAACACTCATTTTCCTTGTAACCCGAGAAGAGAACAGTCTTGTCTAAATGAGACAAGATGTTTTTCCGTGTCAACATCAAAGATTTAAAAGTCATCATCATCATATCGGACTGGCCACAAAGTTCATTCTGTAAGACGTTATGGAAAACTCGAATGAACCTTGGGTCACCCAATATTTTGTTTTCTGTAACTGATTTTTATTATCTAAGCAACCTTTGAACTTATTTCCAGAAGTGATAAAGAGCAGAGATATCTTTACCAGCTAGCCTCCCAGCCAACCTGGAGTCTTACCTATCAATTACATTCTGGAAGACAGCATGTCTGGGCTGCTCAGGGAGGCTCAGCTCTTGGTGTAACCTCTCTGCCAAGCCTTTTGGCAGTATTTCAGAATCTTTGAGATGCAGGCACTGGAAGCTGTCATTTAGGGGGAGATGAATGTTATGACTTCTTTGCTCAATCCCAACTAAGGAGCCTGGCTTTACCCAGAAACCTTACTTACCCTGAAACAAGGTATTAACCTTAAGTACTTAAGAGGCTATCTCTTTTAATTCAGTAAAATTTTACATTTTAAATTTCTTACACTCCAAAATTGTTCATTTGTTTTTTGCATTGCTTAAACATGTTTTGTCTTTTTGTCCACTTAATTTTTATATTTCTTATTGTACTGTATATATACATATATTTTTTTTTGAAGGACAAGGAAAGAGTGGCGTTATTTCTTTGCCAGGCAAAGGGGGAACACAGAGGGATAGTGCCTCAAGAATTGTGTCCCTTTCCTGGTGAATTGTTGTTGTTCAGTCACAGATTTGTGTCTGAACCCTTTGCGACCCCGTGGACTGCAGCCTGCCAGGCTTCTCTGTCCATGGGATTTCTCAGGCAAGAATACTGGAGTGGTTTGCCATTTCCTTCTCCATGTACTGTATATTTTATGTCTAATAAGCTGGAATTTACTTCTTATTAAGAATCAGTTCTTCATTTTAACTGTTTTTTCCTCCTATCTAAATTTGTTCTCTGAATTCAATAATCTTATATTTATCTTTTTATTTTATTATAACTGTGATCAGCATGTTAAACTTCAACTTTTATATATATAATCTTTTATATTTTATTTTCTCCTAATTTAAAAAATAATTTTTATAATTTTAATTCTCTTTTAACCTCACTTTAACTTTATTATTCAGAGTATTTTCTATTTTAATTCAAGACTCTTTGATTAACTTTATCAATTTTATGATTTCTTAATCTTTTAGCTGTTGGTATCAAGCAAATTTATTTTTAATTAATTTTATTACTTACTGTTAAACAGTGGTTTTGGTTTTTAATGTCAAATTTTTCCAGCTTAATGAGAGGTAACTCATTACATATAACTGTGTAAGTTTAAGGTACATAATGTGATGCTTTTATTATGTATATAATATGAAATGATTAACAGAATAGGGTTAGTTAACACCTCCGTTACCTCACACATAATTAACATCTTTTTGTGTGTGGTGAGACTATTTAAGATCTACTTGTAGCAACTTTTAAGTATATGATATAGTACTTCCAACTATAGTCAGCCTGTTGTACATTGAAAGTGAAAGTTGCTCAGTCATGTCCGATTCTTTGCAACCCCATGGACTATACAGTCCATGGAATTTTCCGGGCAAGAATACTGGAGTGTGTAGCCTTTCCCTTCTCCAGGGGATCTCCCCAACCCAGGGATCAAACCCAGGTATCCCCCATTGCAGGCATATTATTTGCCAGCTGAGCCACAAGGGAAGTCCAAGAATACTGGAGTGGGTAGCCTATCCCTTCTCCAGGGGATCTTCCCGACCCAGAAATCCAACCGGAGTCTCCAGCATTGCAGGTGGATTCTTTACCAACTGAGCTACCAGGGAAGCCCTGGTATATTGTTGTGTATTATATTTCCTCAATTTATTCATCTTATAATTGGAAGTTTGTATCCTTTGACAAATATCTCCACTTTCCTCACCTCCCAGCCCGCGGCAGCAGCCATTGTTTCTATGCGTGCAGCTTTTTTTTAATGCCACATTTAAGTGATATCATACAGTAAATGTCTTTCTCTGACTATTTCACTCAGCATAATGCCCTCACAGCCCACCCATGTTGTCATACATGACAGGACTTCCTTCTGTTTTTAAACAGCTTAATAATATTTCATTGTATGATATAAACGTGTGTGTGTGTGTGTGTGTGTGTGTGTGTGTGTGTGTGTATCACATTTTCTTTATCCATTCATCCATCAACAAACACTGAAGCTGTTTCACCTCTTGGCCACTGTGAGGAATACTGCAACGAACATGGAGACACAGACGTCTCTTTGATACAGTGATTTCATTTCCTCTGAATACATACTCAGAGTGGGATTGCTGGATCACATGGTAGTTCTGTTTTTAATTTCTTTAGGAACCTCCATACTGCTTTTCCATAGTAGCTGTACCAATTTACATTCCTACTCATAGCGCTTAAGATTCCCTTTTCTCCACATCCTTGCCAATCTCTTGTCTTTTTGATAGTAGCCATTCTAATAGATGGGTACACTTTAGTTCCTATTTGAATTTCTCTGATGACTAGTGATGTTGGACATCTATTCATGCACCTGTTAACCATTCAAATATCTTCTTTTGAAAACTGTCTATTTGAGTCCTCTGCCCATTTTTATTTTTTATATAAATTTATTTATTTTAATTGGAGGCTAATTACTTTACATATTGTATTGGTTTTGCCATACATTGGCATGAATCTGCCATGGGTGTACATGTGTTCCCCATCCTGTACCCCCTCCCACCTCCCCCCCATCCCATCCCTCTGGGTCATCCCAGTGCACCAGCCCCGAGCACCCTGTCTCATGCATCAAACCTGGACTGGCGATTCCTTTCACATATGATAATATGCATGTTTCAATGCCATTCTCCCATATCATCCCACCCTCGCCCTGTCCCACAGAGTCCAGAAGACTGTTCTGTACATCTGTGTCTCTTTTGCTGTCTTGCATACAGGGTTATCGTCACCGTTTTTCTAAATTCCATATATATGCATTAGCATACTGTATTGGTGTTTTCTTTCTGGTTTACTTCACTCTGTTTAATGGGCTACAGTTTCATCCACCTCATTAGAACTGATTCACATGAGTTCTTTTTAATGGCTGAGTAATATTCCATGGTGTATATGTACCACAGCTTTCTTATCCATTCATCTGCTGATGGACATCTAGGATACTTCCATGTCCTGACTATTATAAACAGTGCTGTGATGAACATTGGGGTGCACGTGTCTCTTTCAATTATGGTTGCCTCGCTGTGTATGCCCAGCAGTGGGATTGCTGGGTCGTATGGCAGTTCTATTTCCAGTTTTTTAAGGAATCTCCACACTGTTCTCCATAGTGGCTGTACTAGTTTGCATTCCCACCAACAGTGTAAGAGGGTTCCCTTTTCTCCACACCCTCTCCAGCATTTATCACTTGTAGATTTTTGGATAGCAGCCATCCTGACTGTCGTGTAATGGTACCTCATTGTGGTTTTGATCTGCATTTCTCTGATAATGAATGATGTTGAGCATCTTTTCATGTGTTTGTTAGCCATCTGTATGTCTTCTTTAGAGAAATGTCTGTTTAGTTCTTTGGCCCATTTTTTGATTGGGTCATTTTTATTTCTGGAATTGAGCTGCAAGAGTTGCTTGAATATTTTTGAGATTAATCCTTTGTCCGTTGCTTCGTTTGCTATTATTTTCTCCCATTCCGAAGGCTGTCTTTTCACCTTGCTTATAGTTTCCTTTGTTATGAAAAAGCTTTTAATTTTAATTGGGTCCCATTTGTTTATTTTTTTTATTTCCAATATTCTGGGAGGTGGGTCATAGAGGATCCTGCTGTGAGTCATGTCGGAGAGTGTTTTGCCTATGTTTTTCTCTAGGAGTTTTATGGTTTCTGATTTTTTTTTTTTTTTTAATTTTTATTTTTCAGTGGCTTTTGTCATACATTGATATGAATCAGCCATAGATATGGTTTCTGATCTTACATTTAGATCTTTCATCCATTTTGAATTTATTTTTGTGTATGGTGTTAGAAAGTGTTCTGGTTTCATTCTTTTACAAGTGGTTGACCAGTTTCCCCAGCACCACTTGTTAAAGAGGTTTTCTTTTCTCCATTGTATATTCTTGCCTCCTTTGTCAAAGATAAGGTGTCCATAGGTACGTGGATTTATCTCTGGGCTTTCTATTCTGTTCCATTGATCTATATTTCTGTCTTTGTGCCAGTACCATACTGTCTTGATGACTGTGGCTTTGTAGTATAGTCTGAAGTCAGGCAGGTTGATTCCTCCAGATCCATTCTTCTTTCTCAAGATTGCTTTGGCTGTTCGAGGTTTTTTGTATTTCCATACAACTGTGAAATTATTTGTTCTAGTTCTGTGAAAAATACTGTTGGTAGTTTGATAGGGATTGCATTGAATTTATAGATTGCTTTGGATAGTATATTCATTTTCACTATATTGATTCTTCCAATCCATGAACACGATATATTTCTCCATCTATTTGTGTCCTCTTTGATTTCTTTCATCAATGTTTTATAGTTTTCTATGTATAGGTCTTTTGTTTCTTTAGGTAGATATACTCCTAAGTATTTTATTCTTTTCGTTGCAATGGTGAATGGAATTGTTTCCTTAACTTCTCTGTTTTCTCATTGTTATTGTATAGGAATGCAAGAATTTTCTGTGTGTTGATTTTATGCCCTGCAACTTTACTATATTCATTGATTAGCTCTAGTAATTTTCTGGTGGAGTCTTTAGGGTTTTCTATGTAGAGGATCATGTCATTTGCAAACAGTGAGAGTTTTACTTCTTCTTTTCCAATCTGGATTCCTTTTATTTCTTCTTCTGCCCTGATTGCTGTGGCCAAAACTTCCAAAAGTATGTTGAATAGTAGTGGTGAGAGTGGGCACCCTTGTCTTGTTCCTGACTTTAGGGAAAATGCCTTCAATTTTTCACCATTGAGGATAATGTTTGCTGTGTGTTTATCATATATGGCTTTTATTATGTTGAGGTATCTTCCTTCTATGCCTAATTTCTGGAGGGTTTTTATCATAAATGGATATTGAATTTTGTCAAAGGCTTTCTCTGCATCTATTGAGATAATCATATGGTTTTTATTATTCAATTTGTTAATGTGGTGTATTACGTTGATTCATTTATGGATATTGAAGAATCCTTGCATCCCAGGGATAAAACACACTTGGTCATGATGTATGATCTTTTTAATATGTTGTTGGGTTCTGTTTGCTAGAAATTTGTTAAGGATTTTTGCATCTATGTTCATCAGTGATATTGGCCTGTAGCTTTCTTTTTCTTTCTTTCTTTTTTTTTTTTTTTTTGGTGGCATCTTTGTCAGGTTTTGGTATTAGGGTGATGGTGGCCTCATAGAATGAGTTTGGAAGTTTACCTTCCTCTGAAATTTTCTGGAAGAGTTTGAGTAGGATAGGTGTTAGCTCTTCTCTAAATTTTTGGTAGAATTCAGCTGTGAAGCCGTCTTGTCCTGGGGTTTTGTTTGCTGGAAGATTTCGGATTACGGTTTCAATTTCCATGCTTATGATGGGTCTGTTAAGATTTTCCATTTCTTCCTGGTTCAGTTTTGGAAAGTTGTACTTTTCTAAGAATTTGTCCATTTCTTCCAAGTTTTCCATTTTATTGGCATATAGCTGCTGGTAGTAGTCTCTTATGATCTTTTGTATTTCTGTGTTGTCTGTTGTGATCTCTTCATTTTCATTTCTAATTTTGTTGATTTGATTTTTCTCCCTTTGTTTCCTGATGAGTCTGGTTAATGGTTTGTCAATTTTATTTATCTTCTCAAAAAACCAGCTTTTGGCTTTGTTGATTTTGCTATGGTCTCTTTAGTTTCTTTTGCATTTATTTCTGCCCTAATTTTTAAGATTTCTTTCCTTCTACTAACCCTGGGGTTCTTCATGTCTTCCTTTTCACAAACTTTAAATGATATAATAGACCAGTTAGACTTAATTGATATCTATAGGACATTTCACCCCAAAACAATGAATTTCAGCTTTTTCTTAAGCACACATGGAACCTTCTCCAGGATAGATCACATCCTGGGCCATAAATCTAGCCTTGGTAAATTAAAAAAAATTGAAATCATTCCAAGCATCTTTTCTGACCAAAATGCTCTAAGATTAGATGTCAATTACAGGAGAAAAACTATTAAAAATTCTCTGCCCATTTTTTAATTGTGTTGTTTTGTTTTGGCTTTGTTATTGAGTTGTATGAGTTTCTTGTAGTTTTGGACATTAACTTCTTATCAGATATATGGTTTTGAAATATTTTTCCTCATTCTGTAGGATGACTTTTTATTTTGGTCACTGAGTCTTCTGCTGTGTAGAAGTTTTTAATTTAACGTTTAAGTTTATTTTTGGTTTTGCATCTGTTTCTTTTGATATCATATCCCAAGAAATCATTGCCAAACCAATATCAAGGAGCTTGTTTATTTTTGCTTTTGCATTTGTTTATTTTGTTATCATAGTCTAAAAATTGTTGCCAAAACCAATGTCAAGTAGCTTTTCCGCTATATTTTCATCCAGGCATTTTACAGTTTCAGGTCTTATATTTAAGTTTTTGATTCATTTCAAATTAGTTTTTGTGAAAGGGGTAAGATAGTCAATTTCAGTCTTTTGCATGTAAATATCTAGTTTTCTTATCATCATCATCTTTACTGAAGAGACTATCCTTTTCCCTTTGAGTATTCTTGGTTTCCTTGTCAAACATTAGTTGAATTTATTTCTGAGTTCTCAATTCTATTCCATTGATCTATGTGTCTATTTTTATACCAATGTCATACTGCTTTGATTACTATACCTTTATAGCAGTGGTTCTGATTTTCTTGCTCTACAATATATTTGAAAGATATAAAACATTGCCACTAGTGGCTCCTAATATCTAAGGGAACTATTACTTCATTACACTATTAATAATTATGTCAGGACAACAGGCATAAATCAGTATATTTCCAGACAAACTGGGACATAATAGGTGCCAAAATTACAGCAGTGATTTTCAACTGGGGAGATGGCTTCATCTCTTAAAGTAGTGTAGGAGTATGTCAGAATAGCTAGGGGTATGAGTATCTATCAGGGTCTAAGTAGAAAAACAAAACACACCAGCTCTTTTTAAGAGAGAGAATTTAACACAAAGCATCATTAACCTGTGATTGAGAGAACTGAAAAGACAAAGAGGGAACACAGAAGTTTTCTGGTGGTAGAACTGCAAGAAGTAACTGCCACTCCTAGGGCTGGGAGAGAAATGATTGGGGGATTATTTGAATCTCTGTGCTCCAAAGAGAGACTCTCAAGGAGCTAAAACTCAGATCCCTGAGGATGAGGCACTGGCTGGAAGGTGCCAGTGCCCTTGGAGCTTGGAGGAAGCTTCTGCAGAGCGGAGACTCAGACCTCTGGTGAGGAAATGTCAGCAGGCTGGTGTTGATATATCTGAAGAGGCATAATGATGCCAGTGTGGGGAGCAGAGGAAAGACCTGCAATCTGAAGCCAAGTTGTTGTTGTTGCTCTGTGGCTCAGTCTTGTCCAACTTTTTGCGACCCCATGGATTGCTGCGTGCCAGGTTTCACTGTCCTTCACCATCTCCCAGAGCTTGACTAAACTCATGTCCGTTGAGTTGGTGATGCCATCCAACCATCTGACCCTCTGTCATCCCCTTCTCCTCCTGCCTTCAGTCTTTCCCAGAATCAGGGTCTTTTCTAACGAGTTGGTTCTTCGAATCAGGGGGCCAAAGTATAGGCGCTTCAGCATCAGTCGTTCCAATGAATATGGACAGAGGCAAGTATTGCTACTGGAACCCAGTGCTGATATGAGCGTGAGGACCAGTTGCTAGGAGGACAATGATAGGAACAGAAAGCAAACAGGAGGCTGTAAATCTCTCACCACCCAGCCTTCTAGTCTCCTTGTAGAACCTCTACTAGAAGATCCTAACAGGGAGAGCTGCTAGAGAAGCTTGCAGGGTCCAAGGCACAGCAGGATAAAACAGAGCAAAGCAGGGGAGAAGCTTAGAAAAAACAGCTTCATAACTAGCATGTTCCTTCCTTTTGACTACTCAGCATCCACCCAACCCTTCTAATCATACTGAACTTCCATACAAGAACAAAAGAAATTTATGCCTTTAATGGCAAGACATAACTTTCTTTTGCATAAATGAACACAGTCTCATTCTCTCCCCGTAACACAAAGACATAAAACCCTGACACTCTTTGATCCATCCCTGGTAACAATCATAGTATCTCTCTCCGGAAGACAGGTGTGCGTGTGTGTCACTGCTAGCCTCTCAGTCTCGTCTGACTCTTTGTGACCCCGTGGACTGCTGCTCGCCAGGTTCCCCTGTCCATGCGATTTTTCAGGCAACAATACTGAAGTGGGTTGCCATTCCCTTCTCCACAGGATCTTCCCCACCCAGGGATTGAACCCATGTCTTCCACACTGCGGGCAGATTCTTTACCATCTAAGCCACCAGGGAAGATAGACATATAGCTGGTTGAAATAAAACCCACTCTGATACCCTTATCCTATCCTATACTTCATTAAAGTGAGGATTCAACTCATTGTTCATTTCCCAAGAGAGGGGAAGATTCCATTTTGAGAGAGCGTCTCTGAAACATAGTTTCATTGAGCTTCAGGTGTTAGTTTGCAGTGATTATTAGTCCATTCAGTAACACTATGTTTACCAAGCTTCTGTTTATCCAAATTAGAGATCCTATCTAAGAGAACATTCTCTCCTACACCGGAAGTTGTCCAGTTGGAATCTCCAGAGCTATCATCTGACCCCATGGAGGTCTTTGAAGTAGCTACTGCAGGAAATGCAGGAGCCAAAGGAACTCGTTCCTGGTCTTTGTTCTCCACCGTTCCCCAAACTGCTTCTCACACCTGATCCAGCGCTTCTGACATCCTTGAAAACTGCCTGGTGCTCTCTTTCACCTCATCTACTCAGCTGCACTTCTGAATCATTTTTTTGACTTGATGCTTGGCACCAACACCAGCCTGAGCATGCTTTTACAAATGACATGGTTCTTTTTCTGTCTGTGTAACCTCTCAAGTAAAAGTTCCTCTTGCTGAGCTCAGTCCAGGATGCATCCGGCTGATTAAGCAGGACCGGGCACTGACAAGGTCCCTGTAATTGTATGATTACACTTCTGCTCACTCACTTTCCTTATTTGTATTTTCAAGGCAGACTCTACACAAATGCTTGTTTCTACCTTCTGTTGTGGTTTGCAATAATTCACCTGAGTCAGTCGACTCTCTTATGAACTCTGCTCTTAGGGCATTAGCTTGTTCTGCAAACCTGACCAGTTTGGCTAATCTTATTAGCCTTTGGCCTGCTGGTGTTAGGTTTGTTCATCTCAGGTCAGTGCACCCAATATGTAACCATTATTTGATAATCCCAAGTGATATAAAGCTAATAGCTACATTGTTCCAGTCCTAATGAGATTTCATAGAGCATACTCCTTCCCACACCTTGAGCCAAATGACCAGATTTCAGTCTGTGAGCTTTTCTTCTGGAGGTTTAATATCCTGGATATGTAAAGGACCTGGATTGGAGAGAACAGATGGCCTTATTTTCAAGGCAGCAGGTGCTTCTTTCTAGTTCTTCAAAGTCAAAATTTGGCAAAGGGTTGGCAAAGGGTTAACTGACTGTTGTAATCTTTGTCAATATCACATATTTATCAGGCATTTATAATAAGAATAAATTCTTTCCTTTGAAATTTGGTTCCCAATTAGATGCATAAGAAATACATCACTTTACATGTTTTTCCAGTAAAGTAAACTGTGTCTGTATTTGGCATTCTTTTGAGTCTTTACCCTGAAAAATGCCACAACTACTTTCAGAGTTTGAAGTCCCAGGATCTGTTCTGGATCACCACTCAATTTGTATTACCAAACACTGTTTTTTCTTGTAGGTCATAGCCCTAAGAATAGTTGTGTGAATTGATTTGAAAGATCCTAATCAATTGATCTCCAAATCTAATTTCATACTGCTGAATGGAACATTAGGGCTATTGCTATGGATTAGTGCTTCTTAATTTTTCATTTGGCCATGAATTAGCTGGAGATTTTGTTAAAATGTGGATTCTGATTCAGTAAATTTGGCAGGAGTGGAGGCTGAGTTTTTGCATTTTAAAATAAATTCTGGGCTACCAGAACATTTTAAATAGCATGGTTCTAGACTGTGTGATAAGTGGCTTCTCTTCACTTTTCAGCATACTCGGGGTAAATGTTGTGACACTTTCAAAAGCAGGTTTCCAGAAAAGCTGGACAGCTACATGTAAAAGAATGAAATTAGAACATTCTCTAACACCACACACAAAAAACCCCCTCAAAATACATCAAAGACTTAAATGTAAAAATGGATACTATAAAACTCCTAGAGGAAAAATAGACAAACCACTCTTTGACATAAAACACAGCAGCGGTATGTTTTTGAATCCATATCCTAGAGAAATGCAAATAAAAATGAATGTAAAGAAATGTAATCTAATTAAACTTAAAATCTTTTATACAGCAAAAGAAACCATAAACAAAACAAAAAGACAACTTACAGAAATGGAGGAAAATATTTGCAAACAACTGGCAAGAGATTAATCTCCAAAATAGACCAACAGCTCATACAGTTCAATATTAAAAAAGCAGACAACCCAATCAAAAAGTAGGCAGAATATTTAAATAGACATTTCTTCAAAAAAGACATATAGATGGGAATTTCTTGGTTGTTCCAGGGTTTAGGACTCCACATTTCCACTGCAGGGGTCACAGGTTCAATCCCTTTTTGGGGAGCTAAGATCCCACAGGCCACATGGCATGTCCCCCACAAAAAGAAAAAGGAAACACACAGATGGCTCAAAGACACATGAAAAGATGTTTAACATCGCTAAATATTGTAGTTGTTCAGTTGCTAAGTCATGTCCAACTCTGTGTGACCCCATGGACTGCAGAATGCCAGGCTTCCCTGTCTTTCACTATCTTCTGGAGCTTGCTCAAACTCATGTCCATTGAGTCAGTGATGCCATCCAACCATCTCATCCTCTGTTGCCCCCTTCTTCTCCTGCTCTCAATCTTTCCCAGCATCAAGGTCTTTTCCAGTGAGTTGGTTCTTTGCATCAGATGGTCAAAGTATTGGAGCTTCAGCTTCAGCATGAGTCCTTCCAATGAGTATTCAGGTTGATCTCCTTTAGGACGGACTGGTTTGACCTCCTTGCTGTCAAGTGACTCTCAAAAGTCTTCTCCAGCACCACCGTTCAAAAGCATCAATTCTTCAGCCCTCAGTCTTCTTTATGACCCAACTCTCACATCTGTACCTGATTACCGGAAAAACACTTCCTGGTGCTCAGATGGTAAAGAGTTTGCCTGCAGTGCAGGAGACCCAGGTTTGATCCCTAGATTGGGAAGATCTCTTGGAGAAGAGAATGACTATCCACTTCGATATTCTTGCCTGGAGAATTCCACGGACAGAGGCCATACAGTCTGTGAGGTCACAAATAATCGGATGTGACTGAGTGACTAACACTTTCACACTTTTGCTAATTGTTAGAGAAATACAACTCAAAACTGCAAACTAGAGTGAAGTGTCACCTCACACCAGTTAGGATGGCCATCATCAAAGTCTACAAATAAATGCTAGAGAGTGTGTGGAGAATAAGGAACTCCCCCTGCACTGTTGGTGAGATATAAACTGCTACGGCCACTGTGGAGAACAGTAGGCCCAAGGTGCTCAGTCGTGTCCAGCTCTTTTCGACCTCATGGACTACAGTCTGCCAGGCTCCTGTGTCTATAGGGCTTTCCTGAAGAGTACTGGAGTGGGCTGCCACTCCCTTCTCCAGGGGATCTTCCTGACCTAGGGATGAAACCTGTATCTCCTGTGCCTCCTGCATTGGCAGGTGAATTCTTTACCACTGAGTCACCTAGGAAGCCCATGGAGAACGGTATGGTATTTCCTTAAAAAACTAAAAATAGAGCTACTGTATGATCCTACAATCCTACTCTTGGGCATATATCCAGAGAAAACTATAATTTGGAAAGATACATGCACCCCAATGTTCATTGCAGCACTGTTTTCAATAGCCAAGACATGGAAGAAACCTAAATGTCCAATTACTGATGAATGGATAAAGAAGATGTGCTCTATACATATACAGTGGAATATTACTCAATCATAAAAAGAATAAAATAATGCCATTTGCAGCAACATGAATAAATCTAGGGATAGGGAAGGGACAGAGAAAAGAATTGATTGAAAGCCTGTTTAGGAAACAGACCATTGGATCCCCTCCCAAATATGTTGTATAGCAACTGTCCCTCTCACATCTGGGAGGAAGTGGTGTAGTCAATATAAAGATACAACAAAGAGTATCTAGATGAGAATGGAGTTGGGCATTTGGCAGAGTTGAGGGCATGGATATTGTCCTGAAAAATGGGATGGAATGAAATGTCAAAAATGAGCACTGAAACCATGGGCCCAGCTTTCTTCCTACAATTGGCAACCAAAATGGTGGCAGCCAGAGATACTCTCCAGGTGAGAGATTGGAGAACCTTCTCTAGGAAATATGACAAGTCCGAGAGAGAAGGGGAAAAAACCAGCCTAGGACACTGATATCAGGTATTCACTGAAACAATCAGTCAGGGCAAAATAGGGACATGCCCCACCAAGTTGCAGTTCTTTAGTTCCCCACTCAAATGTGAGCAAATAGTTAAGGATCAACAGACTTTAGAAGCAAACATTAAGTATGAAAGGTAAAGACCAAAATGAGCTGAGAGAATAAAGCCACCTGGAGGAAGCAGAAAATGCAAATGGGAAAACGTCCTTAAAACATTCTCAGTATCTTCACAGAGATAAGAGAAACACTACATGCATGAAAAAAGAAGAGGATACTATTAAAAAAGGGACAATCGGAGAACAAAAAAGAGCTCCTGGAAATTATAATAGCAAAAACGAAAACTCAGGGGTTGGGCTAAGGCAAAGAAATGGAATGCAGAAAAGAAAACCATAGAAATGTAACTTCCAAATACTAGAAATTCTAGAAAGAAGGCACACAAATAGTGATGTATAAATTTTTCAAGGAAAAATGTAGCAAGATTTCTAGAAATAAAGGACATGAATTTCCAGATTGATGGGGAACACCAAGTACCGTGGGTGAAAGCAGACCCTGGCTCTGGCCCTGGGACATGTTAGAGTGAAAGTCAGGAACAGTGAAGATGAGGAGAAGATCCTACAGACTTCCAGAGAGGGAAACATGATTCTTATAAAGCTTCAGGAGTCAGAGTGGCATCAGGTTCCTTTATAGTAATGATAGAAGCTATAAGAGAAAGGAGTTATGCCTTAAAATTTCAGAAAGAAAGGAATTTCCATTCTGGGGTTCTATATCCAGCCAGTATTAATTAAAGATGAACAGGAAGTAAAGGTACTTTCAGACATGGAAACTCTCAAAAGTATTATCTCCCATAGACCCTTTGTTAGAAAGATACTCTAAAATGAGAGAATGAATCAAAAAAGAGGAAGGCATAAAGATCCAGGCAACAGTGGGTCCAACATGGAAAAAAGGCAAAGGAGGCCCTAGGATGTCCGTGAAGGGGAATCCCAAGCTGTGCAGCAGGCCTCCATAAGTGAACCCAGATTGAAGCAAGCCCAAAGGCTCCAGAAGATGAAGTTAGAGAACATCTAAGATATGTGAATGTACTGAGAAGTGGTTTATAAAATGATGGGGTAGGGAGGATGAAGGGAAGAAGGTCAATTTAGTGGTAAAACATCAAAAACTAAGCCAGTAAAGGAAATTATTAACTCTAGAGAAAATAAAATGTTGTTCACAGAATCAAAAATATTTACCAAGTTAGCATAATGCCAACACTGAACAGCAATCTGGCCAAATTTCTGCAAGGATGGGGTGATTGGAATGTCCCTGGCAATGGGGTAACAGTGGTGAAACACATTAGTCTCATCACCCCACAGAGAAATCAAAGGGAGATTCAAAAATAAAAAACAAACAACATAAGCATGTTATTTAGATATGTAGAAGGAAATACCACAATAACTGACTAAAAGGATCTAAAGAGTGTCTTCATTTGCTCTTGGTAGAACTATTTGACTATCTGTGCCCATAAAATTTTTGTAAAATTACCAATTTTGTAAAAGTAAAACCCACATATTAGAAATGAATGAGATAAGGAGAAAGGAACTCTTTCCTATAAGCAGTCATCTGTTGCAGTCTACAGCAGTGGTTTTGGAAAGTAGTAAAAGGATAAGGAAAGAAATAAAAAAGCACAAGAATCTCACTACCCAAAGATAATTGCTGTTAGAATTTTAGCTAAGGTTCAGTGCACTTCCTATAAGCAGAGCATTTATCCTAGCACATTTCTGTTTCACTCCAAGATTCAACTGAATGGAACAAGCATGTGCATGCCAGGTATTGTGTTAGGTGTTAAGAAGATTGAGACAGACACGTAGTCCCTGTCTTTTAATTCTGTTACAGGTTAGACCTACTCTAACAGAGGTAAAAGGAATATGGAGTTTTCATTACCTGGAGAAGTCCCCTGCTTCCATTTCTTATTAACAAACCAACCCTGAACTTACTAAACATAATCTCTGTAGCTGCAAAAGTTATAAAAGGAGAAGAAACTCTGCCAAGGCCAGTAATAAAATGAAGCACACTACAGGCTAATCAGGAATTAACCAAATTTAATTCCTATATACTCACTGCATGCTCAGTTGTGTCTGACTCTCTGTGACCCCATGAACTGTAGGCCATCAGGCTTCTCTGTCCGTGGGACTTCCCAGGCAAGGATGCTGGAGTGGGTTGCCATTTCCACCTCCAAGGGATCCTTCCAACCCAGGAATCGAACCTGCATCTCCTGCCTTGGTAGGGGGATTCTTACCCCTGAGCTACCATGGAAGCCCTCTATACTCACTACCAGCACAAAATGTCAAGTATGTAAGTGCTTGCAGCCCTTACTTGGGCCGATGTAACAGAGTAAACACCTTCACTGTTTTGTCACTGGTAAAGCCTATTAACAATTCCTGCGGAAGTAAAAAAGAATCTGGATAATAAAGTCTAACCTTTTCTTGTTTCTTCTCCTTTGAGTCTGTCTTGTTTCACCTGCTCATATGGTGCCAATTGCAGAGGCCTTGCAGCGGGCACTTCAGACCCAAGTTATTCGTGCGGAATGGCTGTGATAGACACCTCAGCTCTGCGGACCATGTGGAGAAGCGCTGCGGACCATGTGGAGAAGCGCTGCACATGACCCTGCAAACCAAGATGGCAGCCGTGGGCTGTGTGCAGAGATGCTGCCCCCAGCGCTGTGATCTAGAGCCTCAGCGCAGCTGCACTGCTCTCCGGAAATCACCCACTCCCTGCCGCTGCTGTTTTTGTGGTTCAGTTGCCAAATCATGTCTGACTCTTTGCGACCCCGTGGACTGCCACGCGCCAGGCTTCCCTGTCCTTCACTATCTCCTGGAGTTTGCTCAAACTTATGTCCATGGAGTCGGTGATGCCATCCAACCATCACATCCTCTGTTGCTCCCTTCTCCTGCCCTCAATCGTTCCCAGCATCAGGGTCTTTTCCAGTGAGTTGGCTCTTTGCTTCAGGTGGCCATACTATTGGAGCTTCAGTTTCAGCATCAATCCTTCCAATGAATATTCAGGGTTGATTTCCTTTAGCACTGATTGGTTTGATCTCCTTGCTGTCCAAGGGACTCTCAAGAGTCTTCTCCAGCACCACAGTTTGAAGTGCTCAGCCTTCTTTGTGGTCCAGCTCTCACATCCGTACATGACCACTGGCTGCTGCTGCTAAGTCGCTTCAGTCGTGTCCAACTCTGTGCGACCCCATAGACGGATGCCAACCAGGCTCCCCCGTTCCTGGGATTCTCCAGGCAAGAACACTTCGCTGTCCATGGGATTTTCCAGGCGAGAGTACCGGAGTGGGGTGCCATTGCCTTTTCCGACTGACTGCTGAGAACCCTATAAAGCAGTTTTGCTCATGGCCTATAGAGGAGAACTTCACTCTGCAATAAGGATCTACACCTATCTGTTCTCGGTCAGAGAATTAAACTTTTCTTTGCTTCTGAACTGCACTGCCTCATTATATTGGTCCTAAAGGTACTGAGCAGAAGGACATTTGTTGTGCCAATGGAGGGTCAGTTAACAGCTTTGCTACAAGGCTGGGCAGGGCAGTGGCCTGGTGACCAGGCCTGGGATTTATTTCTCCCAGCTTTATACTTTTAATAGGAAAATTAAATTCTGCACCCTTTAAGCCCAATTCATGTCAAAGCCATAACTTCTCCTATCCCAACCTGAAGAAGGAAAAGAAATAAACAAGGCAAACCGGTATGAAAATGCTTTGCACCAGAACTGTTTGTTGGTGCCGGGCTCCAGCAGCGTTCGTCTACTTTCTCTGCAGTAGCAGTCCTGTCTGAAGACAGGGATGGGCAGCGTCCCACGTGTCTCTGGAGTCTGACTGCAGCCCTGTTCTCCCACTCGGCTCCTCATCTATGGAATGGGCCTGTTCACAGCATCAAGCTTTGTTGTTGTTTGGTCCCTAAGTCGTGTTCACCTCTGTGACCCCCGGACGGCAGCGTGCCAGGCTCCTCTGTCCTCTGTCTCCCAGACTTGCTCAAATTCATGTTCACTGAGTTGGTGTTGCTATTTAACCATCTCATCCTCTGCCACCCTCTTCCCTAATCATTCCCAGCATCAGGTTTTTTTTTTTTCTCCAGTGAGTCGACTCTTTGCATCAGGTGGCCAAAATATTGGAGCTTCAACTTTAGCATCAGTCCTTCCAATGAATATTCAGGGTTAATTTCCTTTAGTACTGACTGGTTTGATCTCCTTGTAGTCCAAGGGACTCTCAGCAGTCTTCTTCAGGACCACAATTTAAAAGCATCAATTCTTTGTATTTGTAAGACACATAGACCAGTGTCTGGCACCTAACAGGTACTATGGAAGCATTTCCTGTTTAATGGAAATAAATCCTGTGTGATTGGGGTCAAAAGCCTGTGCCCCAGGGGGGGAAGAAGAGGGTGTGATGAATTGAGAGAGGAGCATTGAAACATACACATTACCATATGTAAAATAGATGGTGGGAAGTTGCATGTAACAGAGAGCTCTACCAGGCCTCTGTGACAACCTAGAAGGGTGGCTGGGAGGGAGGTTCAACAAGGTGGGGACAGATGTTTACTTAAAGCTGATTCATGTTGCTGGGAGAAACCAACACAGCACTGTAAAGAAATTTTCCTCTAATTAAAAAGAAAGTAGTCTGTGCCCTTTACTAGTCAGAAAAGATTACAGTCTTAAGAGTTTAGCTAACCATTTCTTCCATTCTTCTTAACAAGCTGTTGGTTGGCTTTCTTCTCCATCTAATTCATGAGAAATAAGCTACTCCACAATTGTTAGATTATAAAAATATCTTACTGTATGTCAGATGCAATTTTAACCATTTTGGGTACACCATCTCATTTAATCTTTACAACAATTCATTTTAGAGATAAGGAAACCAACGCACAGAGAAATTAAGTCACTTTCCCAAGGTTAAACAGCTGGCAAGTGTTGGAGCCAGGATTCAGTCCTAAACAAGCTGGCTGCGGGGACCATGCATTTCAGATGACAATAGGCTACACCTCAAAGAGCATGCTCTGTTAGGAATAACATGCAACTTTAAAGGCTACTGATCTTTGTCTCTGCTGTGAATAGAAGCCAGTTATTCCCAAAGCCTCAACAAAACTCATCAGTTCCCCGTTTTCATTTGCCACAAAGCACCAACTTCTTCCCTATCTGAAATTTTCTTTCCACTTTCATAAAAATTAGTCTTATTCCACTGAAATATCAGAACCTACTGATTTTGAATTCTACATTCACCAGATTCATAGTCAAAGTACAGCTAAAGAAAAGTCAGCAGGGAGGTTACGTGGCCATTTGCCTCAGTCTGAACTCTACTAGTGGGCCCTGATGGTAAACGGTCCCTCAGCTAATTCTGTATTTATCTTTGCTGGTCCTTACCTCTAATTCCAACCATTACTCAAGAAGATTAAACCATGGTGGGAAACTGATCTACAAACCAAGAACCCCATTTACAGGAGAGACTGCTGCTGGGTATAGAAGCTTTCTAGGATGTTTTCATAGGACTTATTCTGGGTGAGACCAAGAACACCTGGAGTCCCTACTGTTGATCAGAGAGCTGTTTACGGAGAGGGCAGGTTTAGCGCCAAACCAACAAATCCGTGACCTTCTCTCTCCACACTAGGACTTTGGGGTCCTGAGGATCAGCAGCAGCCTTAGGGCCAGAACAGCCTCTCTCTTGGGTGAGGGCAGCAGACCATCTGGCATGGCTGTCCCCTTTGGCTACCTTCTCCTAGGCTCCATGTTACCTGTCACCCCTCTGTCATAACCCTCCCATACCACGCTTGTGGCAGTGTAAGTGCATGCATGTAATGCACACACATCACAGGTCTGTACTGCCTTCTTGGGGAACTGTCTTGCCCAAATAAAACTGCGGAGTTTCTCATGACACTTCAGGGGGACACTAGCAAACCATTTCTTGGGTAGGGTTACTTCTAAAGTGACTCACCCCACTTTATTTCTAACTTTACTTCCAAATTCTGAGATCAGCTCCCTACATAGAGCCAATTTCTAGCCAATAAAACATCTAGGGATTCAACATTTATACGTGTTTATATGGATGCGTGCATGTACATATATATCTGTGTGTATATGTATATGATCATGTATTAAAGAGACAAGGAAAATTTCTGGGAAATTACCCAAAGTTCTATATTTGAGATGAAAAGTTGCCAGAAAACTGAAATAAACAAGACGTTCCCATGCAATTAATTTTAGGCCAGTATTTCTTATTTCTTACTCATAATGCACTTTGCTTCAAACCCAGAAAAAACTAATTTCATCCTAAGGACTAGAAATAGTTTTAGCAGAGAATGTCACTGTATTATAGGTATGCATATTAAAATCACAGATATCTTTGTACTGGTCCAAGAATTTAATTTAAAAACTGTCAAAGTAAGCATGATTGCTTATTTTTGAATTTATGTACTAATATTTACTAAAATTCACTTGCTACTTGCTCATTTATTTTTGTCTTGAATGTAGGCACACACTAAGCAGCAAATATCCAAAGCTTTGGAAGATTCCAAGTTAGACCATTCAGCAGAAGTAGAGTGATTTTGTGGGATTCAGATAATTTTGTAGCAAGTGTTATCCCTCCTTTTTGCAAGGATTGCTCTTCAACTTGCTCTTGTGGCTATAGTGTGATGAGGGGGAAAAAATCAGCATTTTCAAAATAGCATTTGTTAAGGCCTCTGTGAAGTGATTGTATTGTTAAATGGCAATTTATGAAAATTGTCACTTTATATTTGGGGTGCATGAGTTAAACATCAGACCACTATGGAAAAGTTTTACTATAAAACTGTCTTGTGATAGAAGCAATAAAGCCACACACTGGTCATTAAAAAATTTATAAGTGAAGTGATAATATATGATTGTGGTGATTTACAGGAGATGGGAGGCAGGAAGAAGGAAAGGAGGGCTCCGTGGTTGACCTTGTTGCTTAGTCGCTCAGTCGTGTCTGACTCTCTGTGACCCTACGTACTGTAGCTTTCCAGGCCCCTTGGTCCCTGACATTTCCCAGGCAAGAACACTGGAGTGGGTTGCATTTCCTTCTCCAGGTGATCTTCCTGACCCAGGGATCGAACTCACGTCTTCTGCATTGGCAGGCAGATTCTTTACCTGAGGCACCAGGGCAGCTCATGTGGTTGAACTAAGCCTGGTTAATTGCCAGTGATTATTTATTGCAGTAACTTTTAAACTTTGTACTTATCCTGTTTTATTTGCCTTAAAAAAAAGAAGTGTTATCTGTTATCGCAAGAATGATGTTAGAATTCTGACCTTTGTTTTTTTTTTTTTTTTTTTTTAGAATTCTGACCTTTGAATTAGGTAGACATAGATTTTACAGAATCCAAACAGATGTCATTTAAATACTGTTAGATTTGTAGCACTACAGATAGGAAGAATATAAAAATCATTCAGCCTAGAATATAACTAGATATGACCCATTGGATCTGAACAATTAGTGAAGCAATGTGGATGAGGATTGTGGGGTTAAATCATATGTGAAAATTAGGGCTCATACACTCTAATGGAAGGTCAGTGGTTTGTGTGAGATCCCCTTATCTGGCATAGGGGCATTAAAGAGACTTCTAGTAAGACTAGTGCTCCATCATTGTGAGAAAATTCATCCTAGATGATGTTGAAATAAACTTCCAGACTCCAGATGGAGCTGCTCCTGTCCGGAGAGTTACATCAGCAAACTTTTGTATTTCTGCAAATGTTTCATGTGACCAGAAACACGGTGTATCCAATCAGGCAACCCCATACATTGGGCCAGCTGTGGCCTCTGGACTCATTTCCTTGTTCTTTGATCTTTCTAAATAAGGTCAGATATACAATCCTAATCAACCATGTCTTCTTTCCACGTTGGAACTTGTAAAGCTTTGCAAAACTCGTTACGCAAAATACCTCAGGAAAGGTGTTCCACTGCTTGCGAGGCACTGTATGCCCCCAATCCATGAATAAAGGGAATTAACTCATCGCTAAATTGCTTAATTTGTCATTTGACAATGTCTACTCTTGCCTGGAAAATCCCATGGACAGAGGAGCCTGGTAGGCTGCAGTCCATGGGGTCGCAAAGAGTCGGACACGACTGAGCGACTTCACTTACCTACTTAGAGTGATAAATATTCTCATCCCACCCAAAGTGTCGAGTCTACATACAACCTCAGCTATCCAACAGGGCAAAGGCAAATTACCTGGGAGGAAGTAATTTCCTCCTTCATGGGTAAATGTCTGAGGAGATTTAGAGTTAAGTATAGAGATGGTAAAGTTAACCAAACTCTGAGTTATTACTATTTTGAGTTAAATTTGGGAATAGTCTATAGCTATCTAGTATTTTAAGTACAGGCACAGCTCAGAGATACTTCAGGTTTGGCTCCAGACCACCACAACAAAGTGGGTATTGCGGTAAAGCAAACACATGAATTTTTGGGTTTCCTAGTGCATATAAAAGTTACATTTACATTATGGCTATAGTCTGTTAACTGTCCAGTAGCATGGAGTCTAAAAAACAATGTACATACTTTAATTTTAAAATAATTTATTGCTAAAAATGTATTGCTAACGATCATGTGAGCCTTCAATAAGTGGTAGTAGTAACATCAAAGATCACTGGTCACAGGTCACCATAACAAATACAATGGCAATAAAAATAAATATAATGTGACACTGTGGATGTGCCACATTAAGTGACTCATAAATGTCACATGAAGAGACATTAAGTGAGCAAATGCTATTGGAAAATGGCGTTGACAGACTTGCTTGACACCTGATGCCACAATCTTTTTTTTTCTCCCAGCAAAGAGCTCAGCTTTTTATTAAGCACGTTACTATAGCGGTTTAATCAAAAGGACCAAAGTCCTAGCGGCCAGCTGCTGTGAGGCACAGGGAGCCCAGCTCAGAGCTCTGTGATGACCCAGAAGGCGGGATGGGCTGGGGGCGGGAAGGAGGTGCAAGAGGAAGCCAGTGTGTATACAGATAGCTGATCCACGCTGGCGTACAGCAGAAAGCAGCAACGTTATAAAGCAACTATACTCCAAATAAAGGGGGGGAAAGACCAAGGTCCATGTCATCATCAGACTCTTCAGGTTCTTCTCTCTTGGCTTCTACCTTTTTTTCTTTTTAATTTTTCAAGTTTACTTTTTAATTTTCTTAGTTATCAAATAGAGCACACTTACTAGAGCACGCACACATGCACACAGCATGAATGTTCTGCTGAGCAGTCTATCGTCAAACATCCATGGAATCACCAGCCCGTCTGAGAAAGGGAATATTGCTTGGACCCTAGAAGTCACCCCCATTTTTCCTATGACTACCTTCCCCCCCCAAAAAAATAACCATTACCCTGACTCCTATGATAACTATTCTTTGTATTTCATTATAGCTTTTCAGCTTATTCATGAATCCTTAAATACTGTAGATAGTTATGAAGACTGTTTTCAGTTATATTTAAGTGGAATTACACAGCATAGACTGTTTCATGCTCTGCATTCTGTCTGCAAGAGTCATCCATGTTGCGGTGTATAGCTGTGGTTTATTTATTTTGAAGCTGAATTGCCAGCTCATAGGGGAGGCCAGGCTGTTTCCCACAGTGCTTGTGGTCTATCTGTCCCCAGCAGTATATGAGAATTCCAGCTTCTGCACATCCTCATCTTCTGAGTGCTTTCCATCTTTTTCACTTTACCTATTCTGATGGGTGACTAGTGATATCATATTGTGTCCACGTTGTATTCCCTTGATTAAGGAGGCTTAAATTCTCTTACATGTTTATAAAAAACTGGGGCAATGGTGGTGGAGGGGGCGGGATCTCTGCTGGCCCAGAGCCAGCTGCTGGGGCAGGTCCACCAACCCCACATTGCAGGTGAGGCTCCCAATGCTGACACTGGCCAAGTGCTTTAATGAGAACAGTGATCTTATCATCATGGAGAGACAGATACCAAAGTGCAGGCGAGTGCTAGGTGGGGGCTGCCAGGTTTGGGGCTAATTCCCTGGAGAGAGTGAGGGCCAATCCCAGCACGTCCGTCCTTAGCTTCCTTGGAAGAAAGGACCGAGCACCTTAGCGGCATCTGAGGAAAACACCACGAATCTTCACTTTGTAAAACACTTCGTGTCTGCAAGCTTCACTTTAAAGTGAAGCACAATAAAACCAGGTTTTCCTGCACTTAAATCAAGGAAGAGAGTTTGGTTTATTAAGGGGCAGACAGACTAACAGATTTGCCTTATAATTACACTTTCTCCAAGACTTTTTCTTTTATTTTTTTGATGTGGGCCATTTTTAAAGTCTTTGTTGAATTTGTTACAATATTGTTTCTGTTGCTTGTGTCCTGGTTTCTTGGCAGAGAGGCATGGGGGAATCTTAGATCCCCAACCAAGGTTTGAAACCGCACCCCCTGCATTGGGAGGCGAAGTCTCAATCACTGGACCATCAGGAAGGTACCTCAACTTTAAAATCCATAATGAGTATTAGCTTTGTGATTTTAGATAAGAGAAAGTTGTGCTAAATTCATAAACCACATTAGAAAGTTTAAGATAACAATTTTGCCATATTTATATGTTATTACTTGATTTATAAAGCTTATTATTTGAGGTTTATTTATCACACAATTGATGCATTTTCAAAGAAAATTAAATACATTAAATTTACAACTGTACTTTAAATTTTTGAAGCGAGTTTAATTAGCAAACCAACTATCGATCCAACACCCCCTTAAAAACTGAAAAACATTGCTAAATTTTATGGATGCAATAGATCTATAAAATGAACCAGTTGGTAAAGAAAAAATATGCAACACCATGGACTGTATAGTTCATGGAATTCTCCAGGCCAGAATACTGGAGTGGGTAGCCGTTCCCTTCTCCAGGTAATCTTCCCAACCCAGGGACTGAACCCAGGTCTCCCCCTTTGCAGGCAGATTCTTTGTCTGCTGAGCCACAAGGGTAGCCCAAGGATATTGGAGTGGGCAGCCTAGCCCTTCTCCAGGGGATCTTCCTGACCCAGGAATTAAACCAGGGTCTCCTGCATTGCAGGTGGATTCTTTACCAACTGATCTGTCAAGGAAGCCCATTCTTAGTTACAACTTTACTAAATTAAACATTAATTTTAATAATCAAAGTAGCCTCAGAAAATCTTTTCTCTCAGTAATGCCTTTCTCTCACATGCACACACACAAAACCTAGTTTAATACCTATCATTACACAAACAGCTTTGAGTCCCAGGAATCTTGCGTACTGACCTAATTTTCAAAAGAAACAAGGCATTCAAATTGCTCTAGAAAAATAAGCAATAGATGAGAACCCTCACTTTAAAAAGGAGAAAAGCATCAGTATACATATGAAAAGAAACTTAATCTCCTTAGTGGTTAAACAAATGCCAAGTAAAAAAGAATGACTTTGCAATAACCTAATGTTTTGTTTGAGCTTTCCAGGTGGCACTGAGTTAAATTCACCCATTCCAGTCCATTTTAGTTTGCTGATTCCTAAAATGTCGATGGTCACTCTTGCCATCTCCTGTTTGACCACTTCCAATTTGCCTTGATTCATGGACCTAACATTCCAGGTTCCTATGCGATATTGCTCCTTACAGCATTGGACCTTGCTTCTATCACCAGTCACATCCACAACTGGGTGTTGTTTTTGCTTTGGCTCCGTCTCTTCATTCTTTCTGGAGTTAGTTCTCCACTGATCTCCAGTAGCATATTGGGCACCTACTGACCTGGGGAGTTCATCTTTCAGTGTCCTATCTTTTTGCCTTTTCATACTGTTCATGGGGTTCTCAAGGCAAGAATACTGAAGTGGTTTGCCATTCCCTTCTCCAGTGCACCACGTTTTGTCAGACTTCTCCACCATGACCCGTCCGTCTTGGGTGGCCCTACATGGCATGGCTCACAGTTTCATTGAGTTAGACATGGCTGTGGTCCATGTGATCAGGTTGGTTAGTTTTCTGTGACTGTGGTTTTCAGTCTGTCTGTGCTCTGATGGAGAAGGATAAGAAGCTTATGGAAGCTTCCTGATGGGAAAGACTGACTGAAGGGGAAACTGGGTCTTGTTCTGATTGGCAGGGCCATGTTCAGTAAATCTTTAATTCAAGTTTCTGTAGATGGGTGGGGCTGTGTTCCCTTCCTGTTATTTACCTGAGGCCAAACTACGGTGGAGGTGATGAAGATAATGTCACCTCCTTGAAAAGGTCCCAGGCAGGCACTGCTACTCTGAGTGCCCCCGACCCTGCAGCAGGCCGCCGCCGACCCACGCCTCCACCAGAGACTCCTGGACACCCACGGGCCTGTCTGGGCCAGCCTCTTGTGGGGTCAGTGCTCCTTTCTCCTGGGTCCTGGTGCACAAGGTTCTGTCTGTGCCTCCAAGAGCCTGTTTCCCCAGTCTTGTGTATGTTCTGGCAGCTCTGGGGCGGGGGGGGTTAACGGCAACCTCCAACTCCAAGAGAACCTCCTCCATTATACCTACTACTGTGGGCAGGAATCCCTTAGAACAAATGGAGTCGCCATCATAGGCCCCATCTCTCCTTTATGAAGTTCTTTATGTACATCACACCATGTAAGCGTTACTGGAGCTTTTGAGGGGAGGCATTATTATTCCCATGTGACTGGGAAAGACAATTGGATGACTTACCCAAGGTCACAGAGTGGAGAATTTTATCATAGGTATTTCACATGCTAGCAAGTTAATGCTCAAAATCATTCAAGTTAGGCTTCAACAGTATGTGAACTAAGAAATTCCATATATACCAGCTGGATTTAGAAAAGGCAGGGGAATCAGAGATCAAATTGCCAACATCCACAGGATCATAGAAAAACCAGAATTCCAGAAAAACATCTACTTCTGCTTCATTGACTACACTAAAGCCTTTGACTGTGTGCATCACAACAAACTGTGGAAAATTCTTCAAGAGATGGGAATACCAGACCATCTTACCTGAGAAATATGTATGCAGGTCAAAAATCGAAAGTTAGAACTGGACATGGAACAATGGCCTAGTTCCAGACTGGGAAAGGAGTACATCTAAGCTGTATATTGTCACCCTGTTTATTTAACTTATATGCAGTGTACATCATATGAAATGTTAGGTTAGATGAATCATAAGCTGGAATCAAAGTTGCTGGGAGGAATATCAAGAACCTCAGATATGCAGATAATTCCACTCTCATGGCAGAAAGTAAAGAGGAACTGAGGAGCCTCTTGATGGGGATGAAAGAAAATAGTGAAAAAACTGGCCTAAAAGTCAACATTCAAAAAACTAAGATCAAGGCATCCTGTCCCACCACTTCATGGCAAACATATGGGGAAAAATTGCAAATAATGACAGTTTTTATTTTCTTGAGCTCCAAAATCACTGTGGATGGTGACTGCAGCCATGAAATTGTCACACGAGTGTATGCTCCTCGGTTCTTTGTCTCGTCACAACAAAAATATGGAGTGATGGACATTAAAGCCCCTTGGCGGGCTGGCTGGAGCGGGCCGCTTCAGTTTCTTTGTCTCGTCACAACAAAAATTTGGAGTGATGGACATTAAACCCCCTTGGTGGGCTGGCTGGAGCGGGCCGCTTCAGTCCTCTTGAACCATCGTGAGGGAAGGCTTGGTGCTTGACCTTGAGGCTCTTGGGTCCCCAGGGCAGAGTGCCGCCCAATGTCCCAGTTGATGGCATTTGTGGCAAGCTGTTCTAGGAAACTTATCACGGTTAGGACACTCTTTGGCCCAATGCCCCGCCTGTCTACAGATTAGGCATTTGCCTCGTGCCTTGTCCTTCAAGGGCTCGGGGTGTGCCATCGGGCTTCCCTGGAGGGCGGCCAGCATCTGGACAGGCCTTGTCTCTTTCCTTCTCTCCCTCTCCTGGGCCTTGGCCTCCCTCTCCTGTTCTCTGTTATAAAAGGTATTGGTGGCTGTCTGGGCCATCTCATCTAGAGAGGCAGCAGGGTCCTGCTGCTGTAGCTGTTGTAACTTTATCCTGATATCCGATGCACATTGGGGCAGGAATTTGTCCTTTAAAATCACCTGTCCTTCGTAAGAGTCTAAGTCCAGATTGGTAAACTTTTGGAGGGCCTCTTTTAGCCTTTCCAGAAAGGCAATGCGGCTTTCATTGGACTCCTGAGTTATTGCTGAGACCCAGGCATAGCTGATTACTTTTTGCTGGGCTGCTTTCAGTCCTGCCTTTACACAGATTAGAAAATGATCCGTTTCCCAGATGTGCTCAGGGTCATTATAATTCCAGTTAGGATTGGAGGAGGGGACTGCAGTTTCCCCTACTGGGTATCTACCGCTTGACATGTGAAGCCCTGTTGCGTACCTCCGGGCTTCCTTTAAGACCCTAGTATGTTCAGGGTCATCTAGTTACCAAGGATGCATCTCAAGGGCATCTGCCAGGAAGTGGATTGGTTATTTCCCATCTGAAAAACAGTCATGTTAGGGAGGAAAGGGAAAAGAAAAAACAAACAGGCTTTTTGAAGCTTATCCTACCCAATACTGTCGCAACCTGAGAGCCAGGTGTCCCCGGGTCAGGATGTAGATCTCCAGGCAGGCTGAGGCGTGACAGCCTCCTAGAGATCGAATCCGGGCAGGTCGAGGCGTGACGGCCTCCCGAGAATTGGGCCCCTGGGCAGGTCAAGGCGTGACGACCTCCTGGGGCCCTTGGGACTAGCGGATCCCTGAAAGGCTGAGGCGTGACAACCTTTCGAGGACCAGATCCCTAGGCAGGTCAAGGCGTGATGACCTCCTGGGACCCCCGGACTGGGGTTTGGGCATCCCCAGGATCTCCAGTGTGACCAATGCTAGGTAGGACTAAGGGGTTGGATATTATACAGTTCTTCTCTCCCAATGCCAGCTATTTTTTTGTTATCCCTCTAACAGGCAAAAATGTAGGCCCGGATGGGACTGAGGAAAGGAGCATGAAACAGGAGGGAAAGGGGGGCAGAGCACAACCTTTGGAAGAATGACATAGCATTCATTACATAACGGCATAACGTAAACCGATTAAAGTCAATTGGGTCCAACAGGACAAGACAAATTCGAGCAAACCTTAATCCCCAATCTGTAAACCAAAAGACACACCCAGAGGTGGCAGAACAGCTCTAAGGCACTGTCAACAGAGGGAGGAGTGGGTGGTTCCCCAATGTCTGGGATGATCCTCCCGCTCATTAGCATATGAATTCGCCCCGCTGCCAAAACTTGGTCAGGCCACATTCCAAGGCCGGTACCCTGTAGAATGGGCGCTTCTCTCTGGATTTTAGCAAATCCACCTCCCACTTATCGCTTTGTCTCTCACTGAATTTTTGCAATAAGATCTCAGAGCCTGAGCCGGGCATCCTGGGTTTTGGTTGGGCGACTCCTGGGAGAAAGAGCTGAAGGAAAAGAGGGAAAAGCAGTGGGAAAGATGTGCCAAGGAATCCCCTTCATAGCCTACTGGAAAATTTGCTAGATATCTGACCGGTGCTCAGTTTTCGTTGGCCTGATTTTTGGCACAAAGAGTAAGGACAGAAGAACCCCCACCGGCTTGGGTAACCGCTACTGGGGCTCAGCATTAGTGCCTCCGGGAGGTACTGAAGAGTAGCCTCTCCAGAGTCCCTCAATTGCACCCACTGCCGCCTGCCTGTTCGCAGGGGTTCAAGGAAATGAGAAACGAGAGATTGTATAGGAGTTAAGATTTTGTTAGGCATGTCCCTCCAGCCATGGGGATGAGGACCTCCTACCTTAACCGGAGGTCTTCTGGAATCTGAGGCTGAGCCGCGTGGGCTTTCTGCTGAGTTCGTTTTCCGCTGCCCCGGTTTCCAGCGCGACGGGCCTTCCGCTGCGCTGGGTTTTCCTCGCGTTCCGCTTCTACCGCGGGAGCTTCGCTGAGCTGGGCTCCGGCTGCGCTTGGCCTCTTCCGCGCGGAGGTTGTTTCAGCCAGGTTAAACCCGAGTCACGGCACCATAGATGTCAGGCGAGTGTACGCTCCTCGGTTCTTTGTCTCCTCACAACAAAAATTTGGAGTGATGGACATTAAAGCCCCTTGGCGGGTCACAGCTCTCGGAGGACAGACCGTGTTATAGCTCTTAAATAAATCAGTGTCACAGCTCCATTTATTTAGATAATAGCAGGAAAATCCATCTTTGAGGCATAAGGGCACGTCGATCCAAAGACGCAAAGAGAACGCCCCATCGTGCCGGAGAGAGAAGAGGGCTTTGGCTCCTCTTTTTATGTGTTTCTCTGTTCCTGGGCCTGTCTTATGTAAATTGGGCCAGCCAGGAGTGTTGTTTTACCTGAGGTTCTCACTCTGGTCCTCGGACCTTCCTTTGTTCTATTTTCACGGGCTTTTCCCTCCCTTGTCTTTTAGCCACCGCCATTTTGGACTCTTTTCCCCTACTCTAACTACCTAACAAAATTAAAAGCCACTTGCTCCTTGGAAGAAAAGCTATGACAAACCTAGACAGCATATTAAAAAGCAAAGACATCACTTTACTGACAAAGTCAAAGCTATAGTTTTCCCAGTAGTTATGTACAGATATGAGAGTTACACCATAAAGAAGGCTGAGGGCTGAAGAATTTATGCTTTTGAACTGTGGTGTTGGAGAAGACTCTTGAGAGTCCCTTGGACTACGAGGAGATCCAACCCGTCCATCCTGAAGGAGATCAGTCCTGGGTGTTCATGGGAAGGACTGATGCTGAAGCTGAAACTCCAGTACTTTGGCCACCTGAAGCAAAGAGCTGACTCATTGGAAAAGACTGATGCTAGAAAGGATTGAGGGCAGGAGAAGAAGGGAGCGACAGAGGATGAGATGGTTGGATGGCATCACTGACTCAATGGACATGAGTTTGAGTAAGCTCCGGGAGATGGTGGAGGACAGGGAGGCCTGGCGTGCTCTGCGGGCTGCTGACTCAGGCACATCTGAGTGACTGGACAACAACAACGACCGAGACTTCAGCTGCCACGTCTCGTTGCACCAGCATATGCAGGAACAGTGAGCAATGACTTCTGCTATGGGTCTTCCTTTTGAAATCAAAGATCTTTAAACCCGACATGCAGTAGTATATATACAGGAATTTTGTAAAATTGTGACGTGCGATACAAAAGGAAATGGCAACCCACTCAACCCACTCCAGTATTCTTGCCTGGAGAATCCCATGGACGGAGAAGCCTGGTGGGTTACAGTCCACGTGGTCACAAAGTCGGACATGACTGAGTGACTTCACTTTCACACAAAGATAACTTGTCATTAGTTTGCACTTATTTGAAGTGTGTTTGGATGCCTTTGGTCACATGCCATGGAGTATGACTGAATAGAATCAGCTGCTGTCTTGGACCCATATGATTGTTCTTTTCTCTCAGAGTAAATAATTGAGTACATTTTATAACTTGATGGTATCTCTCTCTTATTTAGTGGGCTGGTGTCATCTCATGGGACCAGTGCTTGGAATAAGAGGACATCTAGATTAAAAGAAGTATATCTAAGTCATGGGCTTCCTAAGTGGTGCTAGAGGTAAAGAACCTGCCTCCAAATGCAGGAAACCTAAGAGAAGGAGGTTTGATTCCCTGGGTCGGGAAGATCCCCTAGAGGAGAACATGGCAACCCACTCCAGTATTCTTACCTGGAGAATCCCATGGACACAGGAGCCTGTCAGGCTACAGTCCATAGGGTCGCAAAGAGTCAGACATGATTGAGGCAACTTAGCAGGCCACGCACACACATCTAAGTCATACCTCTGTCCTCTACACACTCCATTACTCAGTGGGACAGCAATGTTGTCTTGGTGACATCCAGGATCACCATCTCCAGACTGTCTGATGCTTGGCTCCTCAACTGCTGGACTCCCTTGCCCATCAGACACCCAACCAGCAACTTCAAGCCTCACAGGTCCACCTTCCTGGCCAACAGGTTCACAAAACCTACATCACATTGTTAGCTTATGGTGAGCAATGTCAGATTCGTGATCTCTGAAGGAGGTTTAGCTTCAGGACCAGGGACCAGGCTTGATCACTCAAGAGCTTTTGTGTAGCAGAGTTTTATTCAAGTGAATGGGGACAGAGAAAGTTTCTGATGCAGACATCAGAGGGGGGATGGAGAGCGCCCCCCTCATTTAGCAAGGAAGCTATATGCTTTTTCAATTGGTTATTACAGTAAATCAAAAGAATGTCTCAAGGTTGTAAAAGTCTTCCCAGACCCACTCCCATAATGTACATTTTAAGGTGACAGGATTAGTCAGAAGGTTCTCAAGGAGAAGCACGTCCTCAAGCAGGACACGTGGTTGTTATATAATCCTTGTTACAGACTTTATTTATTTATTTTTTTATGATAGTTCTTTATTAGAAAGAGCTGTGCTACAGAACTTGGACTATTTCTTTCCTTTGAATAAGCTTCTTGATGAAATGATGCACATAGAAAAAGCAGAAGTGCATAGTCGTGGCCTGCCACAGCAAAGCATAAATCAGTAGTGATCACTAGTTGGGCTCAATTTCTGAGAAGTTAATTTTCTTCAAACTGTTACAAGCTGACAGGCAGAACCATTTGCCTTGAAGCTTTCTGACAGATCCCATTGAGACCAGCCAAACGGCAGCTAGAAAGCTAAATGGACGCCTTCAGCCAGCTCCTTGCCTTTCTTCCGCTATTCAAGATTGCGTTACCAGGGACTTCTGTCTGCAGATGGCCTTGACACTCCCATGCCCACACAGGCAGCCTGGGTTATCTCCTACAAGGGTGATTTCTACAAGACTACTAAAGCAGTCTGTAGCTTGGAGTGTCCAGAGGTAAGTCACAGGGAACAGAGCAGCTTTGGACAATATCTTCATCCCAGCGGGGAATGACCACAGCCGGGCTGTAGAGTGGGTCCATCCCCTGTGTGGGAGGGCGGGCAAGATTTCTTAACAGCAAGGTCAGTGTAATACAATGCTTTTGGTAAGAAAGATGGAGTTGGCCTTGAGGAAAAGGAAAACGGTTTTATAAAACACAATGCCATACATTGATGAAAAACCACCACAATATTATAAAGTAATTAGCTTCCAATTAAAATAAATTAATTTTTTCAAAAGGAAAAAAATACTTAGTAAAAAACAAACAAACTAAAAACCATAATGCCAAAAGGTACATCCTTTCGTGGATACCTTCCTATTGTAATAATCACAGTAATTATCCCATAAAATATCTGCACTTACTTTTTTTTCATATTTAGCCCCAATGTTTGTGGTTTTCTACCAGGGTTAGAGGGGAAAGCGAACTTTAAATTTGGAGTAACAGGATGGGCTTGCTGAAAAGGAATACTCTGAAATAGAATGGATAGTGGGGAATGGATGGCAGGCAAGGAACAGTGATGTGAAATCAAAGGAAATGGGCAGAGGTAAAGCTGGTGAACTGGATGGCATCTTGACTGCGATTGGTTTTTGCCTGGTGGGTGGTGCTAAGCTACAAGGCGCCGTGCAGGCTCAGGGCTCTAAGTAGATGGAACCCCT